>NC_082739.1:7170410-7793410 GCF_030144855.1 Hypanus sabinus | reverse complement strand
ACAAAGGGTAAACAAGGAACACCTGGATCGACCTGTTGGGTTTACTCCTGTCAGTGAAAGCTGTGCAGTGGATGTTCCTAATAAAAGGCTTGTAATGCCTCCTTTGTTTAACATCAGCCTGGAACTGATGAGTGCATTTAGCAAGAGGGTGAGTGGCTCAGTAACTACACTCTCAATGCAAAAGATTAGGAACTGGCAGATGTTCAAATGTCAGATCTCCCAACAATTAAAGAAATGAAGTACAAGATCAAATGTGTTTTACTTTGGCCTGACAGCTAAGTGAAATGCAGAGGTATAGGGTGATAAGTTTTGGAGAGTCAGGAGATTGGATTTCAGCTTCTAATGAGGGCAAATTGGACAATTGATTATCTTCCATATTTTCCAAAGACCATTATGCAGAAATGGTGGTGGATGTGTAATAGATATTTTTCTGACACTATCTGTAAAATAAAGTCTGTTTATTCACAATTTTGTCTCATTTCATTGTTCATATTTGGAGGGACTCTGTGGGGATTCACACAGCAAGAGGTTTCCGTGGTAACCTCTTTCACGGGGCACTCTATTGCCAGGAAGGGTATACCACTGATCAATAGGAACAAATAAGTCTGTTTACAGAAGAGGAAGCAATGATGATGAAGTCAAGAGAATACTGAGACAGAGTTCAACATTTCTAACATGACTGATATTTTTGGAACCTATTGTAAAGGTCTGTCCATCAATGCCAAAATATCTCATGGTAACACACTTTGGGGTGTCAAAACATGCAAACAATGAGATATTGTTAGGGAAATTGAAAGGTCTGAAGCAAGATAAATCACCTAGACCAGATGGTTTTCACCCCAGGGTTCTGAAAGAGGTGGCTGAAAAGATTATGGAGGCATTAGTAATAATCTTACAAAAATCAATAGATTCTGGCAGGGTTCTGGAGGACTGGAAAGTTGCAAATGTCACTCCACCCTTCAAGAAGGGAGAGAGGCAGAAGAAAGGAAATTATAGGCCAGTTAATCTGACCTTGGTAGTAGGGAAGATGTTGGAGTCGATTGTTTAGCATGTGGCTTCGGGGTACTTGCAGACACATGATAACATAGGCTGGACTGAAGGGAGAATCTTGTCCTACAAATCTGTTGGATTTCTTTGAGAAAATCAGGATGGACAAAGGAGAGTTGGTTGATGTGTACTTGGATCTTCAGAAGGCCTTTGACAAGGTGTCACACGTGAAGCTGTTTAACTGGTTAAGAGCCCATGGTATTACAGGGAAGACTCTAGCATGGATAAAGCAGTGACTGGTTGGTAGGAGACAAAGAGTGGGAATAAAGGGACCCTTTTATGGTTGGCTGCCGGTGACTAGTGGTGTTCCACAGGAGTCTGTGTTGCGACTGATTCTTTTTTATATTATATGTCAATGATTTGGATGGCAGAGTTGATGACTTTGTGGCCAAGTTTGTGAACGATACTAAGATAGGTGGAGTGGCAGGTAGTGTTGAGGAAGCAGGGAAGTTGCAGAAGGACTTGGACAGCTTGAGAGAAAGGGTAAAGAAATGGCAGATGGAACACAGTATTGGCAAGTGTATGGCCATGCACTTTAGTAGAAGAAATAAAAGTGTAGACTATTTTCTAAATGGAGAGAAAATTCAAATATCTAAGGTGCAAAGGGACTTGGGAGTTCTCACGCAAGATTCCCTAAATGTTAGCTTGCAGGTTGAGTCAGTGGTGAGGAAGGCAAATGCAATGTTAGCATTCCTTTCCAGAGGACTAGAATATAAAAACAAGGATGTAATTTTGAGGCTTTATAAGGCACTAGTAAGGCCTCACTTGGAGTATCGTGTGCAGTTTTGGGCTTCTTATCTAAGAAAGGATTGGAGAGGGTTCAGAGAAGGTTCACGAGAATGATTCTGGGATTGAAAGGGTTACTATACAGCGATTGAAGGCGCTGGGCCTGTACTCACTGGAATTTAGAAGAATAAGGAGGGATCTCATGAAACTTATTGAATGTTGAAAGGCCTCAAAAGAGTGAATGTGGAGAGAAGTTTTGTACGGTGGGGAAGTCGAGGGACAAAGGCTACAGCCTTAGAATGGAGGGACATGCACTTTGAATGGAGATGAGGAGGAATTTCTTTAACAAGAGAGTGGTGAAACTGTGGAATTTATTGCACAGGGAGCTGTGAAGGCAAAGTCATTTTGTATATTTAAAGCAGAGGTTGATAGGTTCTTGATTAGTCAGGGCATAGAGGGTTATGGGGAAAAGGCAGGAGATGGGGCTGAGAGGGAAAATGGATCAGCCATGATAAAACAGTGGAGCAGACTCAATGTGCCAAATGGCCTAATTTTGCTCCTATATCTTATGATGTTATATTAGTAAAGATTAATATGCATTTAGGGGAAAATTGGTTTCATAAAATATAAATGCAAGAGATTCTGCAGATGCTGGATTTCCAGAGCAATACAAAATGCTGGAGAAACTCAGCAGGTCAGGCAGCGTCCATGGAGAGGAATAAACAGTCCTGATGAAGGGTCTTGGCCCAAAACGTTGACTATTTATTCCTTTCCATAGATGCTGTCCAACCTGCAGAGTTCCTCCAGCATTTTGTGTGTGCTGTTCAGAAAATATAATTTCATTTGCCCCATTTAAATACTGATGCAATTTAATATGGGAGTGCAGAATCACAGCCTCCCAGCTATTCAGCACTGAAGATGGATCTGCCCTCTGAATTTAAGAAATAAATGCAGGAGTGGACCATTTGGATTATTGCAATTTCTCCACAACCCTGAAAGATCATGGCTAACATAGACTTCCTCTTTAAACTCAAACCTGCTCAAACCCCACATACCTTAATATCTTAAAAATCTTTCAATCTTTATCTTGAGTTTACTGAGCCCTCTTGGCTAGTGAACTCCAAAGATTCACCATCGTCTACAAGAAATTTCTACCCATTCAGTCTCTTATTTGGAGACTGTGGCCATTGGATCCAGCCAATCCAGCCAGGGGATCACCTATTGTGCCAAATCCCTGACATAGTACATTTCTCAAGAATGAGGTCACCTCTCATGTGAATACTGGTTCAATATGCTTGATCCCTCCGCAGAGGACAAAGCCACCTTTCTGGGGTCAGGATGCTGCCTTATTGTTTTTCTCTGTTGCATGTATGTCCCTCTGCAGATAGGGAGATCAGATCTGTAAGCAACATTCTAAGTGCAGTCTCACCAAGGCTCTATAAAGACTAAGACATAGGAGCAGAATTTGGGCATTTGGCCCATTAGAGTCTGCTCTACTATTCCATCATGGCTGATTTATTATCCCCCTCAACACCATTCTCCTGCCTTCTCCCCTAAATCTTTGATGCCTTTAATAATCACGAATCTATCAATTTCTGCCTTGAATATACTCAATGACTTGGCCTCCTCAGCCTTCTGTGGCAATCAATTCCACAGATTCGCCACCCTCCGGCTAAAAAAAATCCTCATCATCTCTGATTTAAACTGAGAGCACTATATTTTCACTCTTCTAATACAGCACAGCTTCCATTTCCCTTTCTAATGTTTGTTGATCCATGTAAAAGGACACACAAGTCCCTCTTCTACCAAAGAGGATGGCTTCACATAATCAATCAACCTACATCCCCCGAAACCTTCCCACATCACGCCATTAGTGCACTTTGATATTTCGCACTTTATCCCCCACCTCCATATTGGCAGGAGCATAGCAAATGGGCTGACATGTTGGTTGAAGAGCGAACCTCAGAGTTGGCAGTCCTTCAGGAGTCGAGTATATGCTCTTTCATTTCATGATACTTGAGAATTTAAATTGAAGGGATGCATGAGAAGGGCCTAATTTCTTAATTTCTCTAGAGGTAACTGATAGTTTGTCACATTCGTTGTGAACAAGGAATAAAAACAGAATCTGCTGAAACAAAATCATTAAATCAGTGCTTGATTGTGTGTGCCTGTCAGCTCGCCTCAGCCTGCACTGCAGCACATCACTGAGAACCAGCTGCTGTGATACTGAGCGGGCGACACAAGTAACAGTGGAAAGTGGAGGAGGTTGAAATTCCTCCTCATGCTTAAAAGGAGCCAAATTACTGCCGAGTTCCTTGCCCTCATTCAGGTAAATAAAGCTCAAAACCATCTTCCTGTCTCCCTGGAATATTATTCAGAGGTAAGCTTGTGTTGAATTTCCTTTACATTAAGTTAAGCTCGCGATGGCTCAGTGTTATAATCAGTAAACAACCCAGTCTGCTCGGCCACTTGTAATATGATGCAGGTTGAATCGTGCTGGACCTGCTTCCTGATTTGTTTGTGGGTACAGGGAAAGTGCTTGTAGGTTAGGGCAGTGATGGCTTCTCATCAGCTCAGCCCTAAGGTCTGACAGTAAAGATCCTTGACCATATTTACGGTGTTGTGATTTTTTCTTAACGGCATCATGTACATACCTATCTGTCTCAATGCCCCTTGCTAGGGGTGATGCCAAGATACCACAGGTTGTTTCTTTTGACCTCTGGTTGCAGAGGGCAGGTATTCCCCAGGGAATCCTAGCAGAGATGGTGGTAAGGTAGATGGAATGATGAGTGAACAACTCAGATCCTGGGAAACCGCCTCCCCACCCCCAACCCAAATCCTACTTAGTCTAGTGGCCTAGAATTGTATGGCTTTGGGGGGCAGGTGGAATTCAATCCCTGTTATGTCTCTTGGACATTCAAGATTTTCACTCATGGGGCAAGACCACTGAACCTCTTCTTAATGAGAAGACAGATTTCCCATTATGGCCTGAGTACTGAAGTGACAGGTGAAAGATTAGGGTGGAGCATGGCACCAAGGAAACATTAAAGAGATTCACAGGAAGATAGGAGCATTGCTGGGCTATGAATATCAGAGCACATTGAGCAGGCTGGCCATCTTTAGGTAAGTAAAGATTAAGGTGACCTAGTAGAAGGCTGAACTTTTATGAGAGCTTTTGTTTCCACGGAAGTGATCCTGTAACTAGTCATAATAAATCCAATTAGAAAATTGGTGAATCTATTTTTAACCAGAGAATGGTTAGAGTGTGGAGCTGTTTCCATGAGGGTTTGGTGAAGTCATTCTAATGGATGCATTAAAGGGGCAGTTGGATAAGGGTGAAAATGAACAAATTTCACGTCACATGCCAGTGATAATAAACCTGATTCGGATTCTGAAGGCTGTGCTTAGTGGGTTAGGGAAGAAATTTATACAAGACATAGACTGGTGTATGCCAATTGAGATGAGTGACTCTTCTGATGTTATGGTGTGAATATTTCTGCTGTACTAATATTACTGAATAGCAGAGCATAAATGGTTTTAATGTCTCTGTGGTGAGTCACTGTGCTCAGAGGATGCCATGTTCAAATTGAACACGGCCTTCTAGGTTTGTTCCAGAGTTGAATGATATTAGTCCACACTGCTCCCAAACTGTGTGACAGATGGGGTACGACAATTGGCTTGTACTTTGGAAAAACAAACCATGGTAGGGCACTGAGGAGTGTGGTGGTACAAAGGGATCTGGAAATACACATCCATAATCACTTGAAAGTGGTTGTAAAGAGCTTTTTGCACATTAGCCTTCATAAGTCAGAGTGTTGAGTACAGAAGTTGAGATGTTACGTTGAAGTTTTATATGATCTTGGTGAGGTCAGATTTGGAGTATTGTGTGCAGTTCTGGTCACCTAATGGCAGATAAGATATAAATAAGATTGAAAGAGTATGGATAAAATTACAAGGATGTTGTGGGATTTGAGGACCTGATTTATAGGGAAAGGTTCAATAAATTACAACTTTATTCCCTGGAGTGCAGGAGAATGATAGAGGTATAAAAAATGATGCGGTGTATAGATATGATTAATGCAAGCAGTCTTTTTCCACTGAGTTTAGAACTAGAGATCAAAAGTTAAGGGTGAAAGGTGAAATATTTAAGGAGAACTTCACTCAGAGGGTGATGTGAGAGTGGAGCGAGCTGCAGTGGAAATGATGGATGCGGGTTCAATTTCAACATTTAAGAGAAGTTTAGATAGGTACAGAGATGGGAGGGGTACAGAGGGCTATGGTTCAGATGCAGCTTAGTGGAACTAGGCAAAATACCAACTCAGAATGGACTAGCTGGGCCAGGGTCTGTTTCTGTGCTGTAGTGTTTTCTGGCTTGCCTCATTTAAGGGGGGAAACAATCAGCCAGAGATCCACTCTCTGAACCATCTCTGGTAAAAAAAAGTGAGTCTTTGAAAATCCCTAGTTGAACTTGCAGTATTTACTCAAATCCTTTATATTTCTCCTTCAAACCTACATCCTTGATCAAGCTTTTGATCATGTAATTCCTCCTCCTATCATTCAGTAGTGAAATCTGTTCGTCCTGTGATTTGAAATGGTTTACTAATTAAACATGTGATATCAATTCAGTAAATTTAACCATTGAACCATGGAGAGTAACGCAGCAACGTTGGCCATCTTTCTCAAGAGAGAATGTGCTTGCCGCAGAGGAAGTTCAGTGAAGATAGTAGGATAGTGATATGAGGAAAGACTGCATTGACTCGGTCCGTAACGAGAGTGTTTAGAAGAATGAGGGGAGATCGCACTGAAACAAACAAAAATCTGACAGGGCACAACAGACTGGATGAAAGGAGAGTGTTTCTCCTGGCTGGAAGGTGCAGAACCAGGGCTCACAGTCTCAAGCTACGGGATAATGCAATTAGAACCGAGATGAGGAAAAGCACCTTTACTCATGGGGTGGTGAACTCATGGAATTTGCCACCACAGCCTTTGAACTTCTGACAATCATGACCTCCCATGTTCTCTGTGTAAAGTTTGTACATTCTTCCTGTGACTAGGGCTTTCTATTTACTTATTTATTGAGATACAGTGTGGAGTAGGCTCTTTGAGCCTAGCAAACCACCACCCCCCCTGCCGCCCAATTGAACCCGAGCCTAATCACAAGACAATTCACAATGACCAATTAACCTACTAACCAGTATATCTTTGGACTCTGGGAGGAAACTGGAGCACCCAGAGGAAACCCACGTGGTCACAGGGAGAATGTACCAACTCCTTACAGGTAGCGGTGGGAAATGAACACGGTTTGCTGGTACTGTAACCTGTTGTGCTACCACAATGCTATCGTTCATACCAACCAAGATGCTCATCTAAGCCAATCCCATTTAGCCTTGTTGGACCCATATTCCTCTAAACCTCTCCCATCCATGTACCTGACCAAGTATTTTAATGTACCTGGCAGCTCATTCCATATACTAATTCTCTGGATAAAAAATGTTGCTCCTCAAGTTCATATTAAATCTTTCCTCTCTCATCTTAAACCCATATCTCCTAGTCCTTGACACCCTAACCCTGGGGAGAAAGAACTCTGTGCATTCACTCTATCTATGCCCCTTGTGATTTTATTAATTAATTCCTCCTTATTTTCTTGTGCTGCAGGGAATGAAGTCCTAGCCTGCTTAACCTTTCTCTACAATTCAATCCCTCATGTCCTGGCTGCATCCTCCATAAATCTTTTCTGCACTCTTTCTAGCTTAATAGCATCTATACAATAGCAGAGTGACCAAAAATGAACACACCCTGCCTCCCACATCTCCCCTGTCCACCCTGTCAGATAGTGTCCGATCGCTGGTGTCTGGGCGGCAAACGTCATTAAAACACATTCCCATATTGTGGTTTCTCCTCTGCATTTCCTCCATTTTACTGGTAGTCACACTTCTAAAAATAATTAAAAGGCTGCAAAGTGTTTGGAGACTTTGAGATCATGAAATTATATGCTGTAAGTACAAACAAATTGCTTCCATTACTGTAGGAAGCGGTAAACTTTTTTTGTTGCGTTCCCTTTTCAGAGAAGATGTAATCAAAGCACGAGAGTGGCCAACATGGCAGTGGCTGGCTATGATCATGTTGTTGGGGCGATCTTTCTTCTACAACTTGAGGCCTATGTTTGCTCAGGTACTTCAAGTAAATCCTTGGATTTTCATTCTTTCCATTTCCCTGTCTTTTGGTTTCAGTGTGTGTGAGGGGAGGGAGGGCTTGTCAAGATAAAGTCAGTACCAATACTAATCTTAGCCCACAGGCAAAAGCTTCAGTGGCAAGCGCACCTCCCCTTCTCCTTCCTGTAGGCTGCACTACCTGGGATTTGTCCCACGAAGCAAAGCGAAGACTGAGGAATGACTTGATGAGGTCCTTAATATAGGAGTATAAGAGAGAGTGAAAAAATGTTGACATGTGGAAATTTTTATATAATAAAGGTCTTTGAAAGGTGATAACATAGGGCAAGAATAGGCCCTTCAGCCTGCAATGTCTGTGCTGATCACGATTCTAAATTAAATTAAAAGATTCTGATCACCTCCTCTGTTGATGCCTCTCATAATCTTATAACCTTCCATCAGGTCTACCCTACCACCCACCTCCCCCGCCTCTGAAGCCTCAAAGAAAACAATATGTTTGTCCAACCTCTCCAATAGCTAATAGTCTCCATTCCAGGCACATCTTCTGAATGAGCCTCTTCTGCAATCCTCTTCAAAGCCTCCCACTCCTCAAGGCAAGGTGAAGCACAAAGGGAGATGGCTTAGGGGAGATGAATGCTAGCATTGATTTGTTGGGCTGAATGGCTTCTGTGCTGTGAGCTGCCTGTGCCAAGTCTGCTGTGCTGAGGGTGGTGTAGTTCGTCAATGCTAAAATATTCAGTCAGGATCCCTAACCCGCACTGAGTACAGGATGGAGACTCAGTGGTGATGCCCTGCACATTGAACGGCCTGTTAGGCTCATGGTTGGAGCACGGTCACTTGAGTGAGATTCAGTGGAGAGGAATATTGTCCTGTAATTACAGTCCAGGAGGTTTTTAAGGATCCCGGGGGTGAGACTTTTAAACTAGTATTTTATACCTTTATTTCAGAAATCGCTGAGCCTTTTCCTCTAATCAATGGACGGCCGCGGCCTGTAGTCACTCTGGAGGAGAATGCCCCCAGGGAGTTCACCTGCAGGATGGAGGGCTGGAAGTCGGTGCCCGTTGTCACCTGGTACCTGAATGGCAAGAAGCAAGAGAGCAACCAGACCATGCTCATTCCCAGCTCCAACGAGAGCAGGAACCAGAGCTACAGCACCTTTGTGATAACCACCCGCAGGAAGGACAAGGAACTCAACTGCTCGGTCACCGACCCTGTCAGCGGGAAGACGCAGAATGCCAGTGTCATCCTCAATGTGCAGTGTGAGTACTGGGAATGACTGGCGTGTCTCATGCTTGGGAGGAGGCACGTGTAATATTCCTGCTCTTGACTGGATTCATTGCAAATTTCCCAGTCTGTTTTCCCTTGTGTTCTGAATTCCCAATGTTGACCTGATTTTACACTCAGTGGCCAATTTATTAGGTATACCAGCTTGTGGCCACTGAATGATGTGGTCCCTTAGTGCAATAATGTTTCATAGAACATAGAACAATACAGCACAGTACAGGCCCTTCAGCCCACAATGTTGTGCCGACCCTTAAACCCTGCCTCCCATAAAACCCCCCACCTTAAATTCATCCATATACCTGTCTAGTAGTCTCTTAAATTTCACTAGTGTATCTGCCTCCACTGACTCAAGGCAGTTGATTCCACACACCAACCACTCTCTGAGTGAAAAACCTTCCTCTAATATCCCCCTTGAACTTCCCTCCCCTTACCTTAAAGCCATGTCCTCTTGTACTGAGCAGTGGTGCCCTCGGGAAGAGGTGTTGGCTCTTTCACAGGTGTGTGATGCACCATCAATAACTCTCTGAGACATGAGGCAAGATATCGGCTTTTATTGACTGGAAGAAAGAACAAGCAGCAATTGACCACCATACTACATCCTGGAGACTGAGGACAGGGCTCAGGCCTCAATCACCTTTCTACCGGGGTCTGTGGGAGGAGCCACGGTCAGTGGTCAGCAGGGGGGGGCATGTCCAGACAGGTATATATAGTTCACCACAGTTTGTCACCTGATACTGACTCCACTTCACTTGGCACAGCTGATCAAACATCGGTTAAAGCATTAAGGAGTCTTGTTCTGCTCTAGTTGCTCTGTTGCTTGTTGTGTTTTGCTGAGTAGTGTGTACATGCTGCGTTGGTGCCGGAATATGTGACAACACTTGCTGGCTGCCTCCAGCGTATTTCTAGGTTGAGTTGGTTGTTCATACAAGTGACACATTTCACTGTATTTTTTTTGATGTACATGTGATAAATCTGAATCTATAGTAGGCCATCATTAGGGAGATACTTCTACTGCTTAGAATTGGTGCAGCTAATAGTCCTGCCACCAAGAGTGAAGTCCTTAAATCATGCATACACCAAACGGCAGAATTGGAGGAGCCTGGGACAGGTCAGGGGGATTTTTGGGGGTGGATGCAGAGTAATGAAGCCAACAATTGCCCTGGTGGGTTGTTGCAGAATGGATGTGAGAGGAGGCTATGGTGAAGGGAAGAGGAGAGCCTTTTACTTGGAGGTTTAGGGTAACTGGATGGAAGTTTATAAAGTTAATAGAGGCAAAGGGTGGGGTAAGTGGTAGGTAGTCAGTCAGGGCAGAAATATGAAATGCTGAAGGGTATAGGTTGAGTTGAGGGGGGAAGGTTTAAAGGAGTTGTGTGGGAAGAGTTCTTTTACACCGGGATTGTCGGGTGTCGGGTTCTGGTGGAAGCAGATACAGAAATCCGGTTTAAGATGGATTTAGACAGGTACAAGGATGTGGATGATGTGCAGGCAGATGGGATTGGTTTAATTTGGCATCATAGTCGGCACAGGTATTGTGGGCCGAAGGGCCTGTGCTGTACTGTTCTATGTTCTATTATACTTTATGAGAAGGATTCAGATAAGTTGCTGCATTTCTGACTGTCATCTGGACATTAAAATAAGACAGGAAGTGGGAGTTGGAGCTGCCACAGGGGCCCTGTAGCTTACACTGCCATTTAATAAGATTTTTAACTGAGCTTTTGAATCAGCTGTGTACCTGCATCCTAGTTCCCTTCACTGTTGCTCTCAGCTTCCAGAAACCCAGGCAGTGAGCACCTACAGCCTCCTGGCACAGCGAAGGTCAAAGATTCACAAGTCTGTCAGATTCTCCTCCTCCTCAGTTTTGAACAGCTGCTCCCTTATCCAGTGCCTATCTCAGCATCTTCAGGCTGAGCCAGAATCAAAGCACTGATAGAAAACTACTGGAGAACCTCTATGGTATTGCTGCACCCGGAGAACAGTGTGATGTTTGCCCACTGACCTCACCTTACTTAATGGAATGTCTCCATAGAAATGGCAAATCTATTTGGGTCAACTGGAGGACAGTGCAATAAATGGTAACATTTAGAGGCTAATAGTTCTTAACTCCACCATGGAGGGTCCCAAGCCTGGCTGTGAAAGGAGAAGGGTTGGGCATGGGGCTAACAAACCCCACCTTATAAAGACCTAGAGCTACAGATCCAAAGATCTCATCCCTGGGAGAGGAAGGATCTTCGAAGATGGGGTACAGCTGGGGACAAGTTGAAAGACTGGCCCAGGACAGAGGATTCTGATGAGCTGCTGTTGGTGGCCTATGTCCTAGCAGGGGTGATGGGCTTACCCAACCCAAACAATGGCTCTTGATGTCTTACAACAGGCTTGCAACTGTAAATGAAGTAAGGCACTTGCAATTGGACAGCAGGGAGAATGGAATCATTGGATTAGATGTATAAATGATAAGCTTTTGGCAGAGATAAGATCAAAATCCCACATGATGTAAAATCAAGTACAGGAGGAGTCAATCTATCACTTGTGATCTGCCATTCACTGCAACAGCTTCTATCCTTTACAGTGCTAGTTTATTAGTCCCAGTTCGGAAAATTTCATCTGATTCCCAGCTTTTGTTTGTGCGTCCTGTTGTTACCCATGAATAGCCTAGTTCACATTTTAGAGTCAGAGAGCACCACAGTACAGTCACAGGCCCTTCAGCCCATCTAGTCCATGCCAAGCTGTTATTCTGCCTAATCCCATCGACCTGCACCTGGACCAGTGCCTTCCATGTCCCCCCCCCCCATCCATATATCTATCTAAACTTCTTTTAAGTCCACATCCACCAGTTCCACTGGCAGCTCGTTCCACACTTGCATCAACCTCAGGTTCCCCTTAAACATTTCACCTTTTACTCTAAACCTGTGACCTTCAGTTCTAGTCTCACCCAACCTCAGTGAATTAAAAAGAACTGTTTATTTTTACCCTATCTATACCCCTCAATTTTGTATACCTCTACCACATCTCCTCTCAATCTCCTATGCTGTAGGGTATAAAGTTGTAACCTTTTCCTGTAACTCAGGTCTTAAGTCCAGGCAACGTTCTTGTAAATGTTCTCTGTACTCTTTCAATCTTATATCTTTTCTATTGGTAGGTGATCAGAACTGCACACAATTTCTACATGAAAGCCTGAGCACATTTTGCTGACTTTCCCACAGTATTCAATTAGAGAAGCCTTCCTCATTGAATGACAAGACCCCGCACAGGAGGCTGGTCAAGAGGGTTCAGTCGCTTGGCATTCAAGATGAGGTAGCAAATTGGATTCAACGTTGGTTTTGTGGGAGAAGCCAGAGAGTGGTAGTATATGGTTGCCTCTCTGACTGGAGGCCTGTGACTTATGGTGTGCTGCAGGGATCAGTGCTGGGTCTGTTGATGTTTGTCAGTTACATCAATGTACTAGATGATAACGTGGTCAACTGGATCAGCAAATTTTGCAGATGACACCAAGATTGGGGATGTAGTGGACAGCGAAGAAGGCTACCATGACTTGCAGAGGGGTTTGCTTCAGTTAGAATAATGGGCTGAAAAATGCCAGATGGCATTTAAAGCAGACTAGTGTGGGGTGTTGCACTTTGGTAGGACCAAGCAGGGTAGGTCTTACACAGTGAGCAGTATGGCACTGTGAGGAGTGTGGTAGAACAAAGAGACCCGGGAATACAGGTCCATAATTTGTTGAAAGTGGAGTCACAGGTAGATAGGGTCTGATATTTTGTTACATCTTATTGTTCTTCACTATTTCCAGCAGAAGGAATAATTTCTATTTATTTTATTAAATCATTTAATTATCTTGTGCTCTAGAATTAGGCCAACCACCTCGGCCCGCCCCCAAATTTCCATATTCATAATTGATGCAGCCTAATAGATTAACTCTTTCAGCCCCTGTTGATGTGTTGAATCTGTACCACAACATATCCATATCTGGTAAGTATATACGTACATGCAGTGGTGCAGAGTACATGCCTACACAAAGTTACTCTGTATTTTGCATCACCGGGGTGGGGGAGTGGTGCTTGTACTCTGAAGCATCGAGCCTTGCTACTGAAGCCTCTTTAGATAAAGACTCTTCATCATTTGGTTTTGTATCTCTCTGCCACTTCTATTAGTTTTTTAGATGTTTTGAAATCTCTTTTTATTAATTTTTTTAATTCTACAATACAACTACAAAAAAACCATCAACAAAATGGAGATTTATATAGTGCAAAACAAGCATGTCTAATATATAATTCATAACAATAAGGAAAAAGCACCCAAAATAAAATCATACTAAGTTAGTATCCTCCCCTCCCTCCCACTACAAAACTCCAGGCCAACCAATTCAACATGTAAAAGAAAAATTAATCGGAGCGTTCGACCCCACAGAGCTGTAAATATATATATAAAAAAAGAAAATATTATGCCTACTACCAAAACTATAATGTAATTCACATAAAAAACCATAAAACTTACAGGAAAAAGTTGGAAGTAAGGGATTATAGTACAAAAAATGGATAAACTTAATCAAAAAGAGAAATTGTGAAAGTATTCAAGAAAAGGACCAAATTGAAATTTTATGTCCAAATTGAAAGGTGAATAATGAATCTTTTCAAGGTCTAAACAGGACATAATATCACTAAGCCATTGAGCATGAGTGGGTGGGGCAACATCTCTCCGCCTGAGAAGAACCAACTGTCTAGCCAAAAGAGAGGCAAAAGATAATGCTCGATGTTTAGTCGGACTCAAATGCATATCTAATTCACCCAAGGTGCCAAAATGAGCAATCAGAGGGTTAGGTTCTAAGTGGCAATTGAGAATATGGGATAAAGTTAAAAAAAAACTTCTCTCCAGAATTTCTCTAGACTAGGACAAGCCCAGTACATATGAATAAGAGAAGCCTCACCCCCCCCCCCCCCTTACACTTGTCATAGACGGGACTAATGTCAGGATAAAACTGTGTTAGTTTTGAAATCTTGAAATCTCTTGTTTTTAAAAAAAAGGCTTCTCTGTCTTGGGTGGAGCTGAGTAATGTGTGGCAGGAATGTTTAAATATACACAGTCCAATTTACTTGTTGCAGTTAAAAAGGAATAGCATGTGTTGCAGTGTCATCTGATGTAATTTGAACTTTCCACAATATTAGAGCAAACTCGAGCATTTATCAGAGTTAGCTCAGAGTGTTCCAGCATTAGCACTGCTGTCTCACAGCTCCAGCGACTCAGGTTCGATTCTGACCCCGAGTTCTGTCTGTCTGTGCATTCTCCCTGTAATCATTTGGGCTTTCCTCTCACATTCCAGAGGTGAGCTGGTGGATTACTGGACTACTGTAAATTGCTCTGAGTGTTGGGAGAATTAGGGAGGATATGTGAGAATAGGTTCCAGGAAAAAGCAGTGGAATGAGATGGAATTGTTCTGCAATTCAAAGGGTCAATGGGCCAAATGGCCTTTAATATCATAAGAAATGTGAGTATATAAATTATAATTGAGTTGTCTGGTCATTTTAATGATGCTATTGACTAAAATAACATCATCTTTCATTCGAATGAGAGCTTTAGGATTGCCTCCATGTAGGACATGTTACTGCAGCAAGAAACACCTTGGTAGATCCTAATCCAAAAAGACTTTTCTCTTTTCTCACTCTGCACAAACACTATTACAGCTCAGGTGTCGGATTTCAGAGTTCAATTCCAGTGCCCCTTTGTAAACAAGTTTGTACATTCCTTCCTGTGTGTGTGTGTGTGTGTGTGTGTGTGAGTTTCCTTCGGGTGCTCCGGTTTCCTCCCACAGTCCAACGACGTTCTGGTTAGTAGGTTGATTAGGCGTTGTGAATTGTCCCATGATTAGGCTAGGGTTAAATTGCTGGTTTGCTGGACGGTGTGGTTCAAAGGGCCTGTTCTGCGCTGTATCTCTAAATTTTTAAACAAGCATTCTGATTGCTTTGAAGAACATTATCTGATGATTCGAGATGGTAGAAAGGGACACTTGGACTGTGAAGTCAGTCCAAATGAGGTGAAGGCCAAGGACACCTTTGAACTGGATGAATCTCGCTGGCTGCAGAGTCCAATCAGCTCACAGTTCGAATCCAAGGGCATGATGATGTGGAGGAAGAAAATGAATTTGCTGGTAAACTCAGGCATCATTTGAAGGAAAGAAACACTAGGAAGATTAATGTATTTACATTGAATGAAGTGAAGAGCAAAATTACAACTAGTACTAGAAATGTGTTTCTTTTCTCAATGAAAAGAATGAATGGTATAAACTAATTTAAAAGGTATTTAGACAGACTCTAACAAACAGGAAATGGAGGGATATAGGCCATAAACAAGCAGACAGGGTTGGTTTAAATTGGCATCATGAGCAGTATAGACATTGTGGGCCAAAGGGACTGTTCCTTTGTAGTGTTCTATTTCCTCTTCTCATTGCTACCATCAGGGAGGAGGTACAGGAGCCTGAAGTTGCACACTCAATTTCAGGAATGGCTTCTTCCCCTCTGCCATCATATTTCGGAGCAAAACACAAATCTATAAACATTACCTCTCTATTTTTCTCTTTTTGCACTATTTTTAATGTTTTAATATTTCTGTTTTTATATTTACTTATTGTAACAGAGTAATTTTTTAATGTCTTGCACTGTACTGCTGTATAGCAACAAATCTCATGACATGCTGTATGTCAGTGTTAACAAACCTGATTCTGATTCTATGTTCTATGTAAATTACCAGGAAAGGTAAAAATACTGTGGTGTCAAAATGCAACTGGGAAGGGATCGACTCTGATGGTGAACTCACTTAGTTTCACCCTTGATCCCCACCTTGGAAGCTTTGTACTTTTTATCGCAGGTCTCAGCAAACTCCTGGACAAAATTGTGTTATGCACAGCCATATATTCAACTGCTGAGCCCTGAACTTGGAAACTTCCTTTAAAACCTCTTCCACCAAGCTGTTCATCGCCCCTCTTAATAATTCCACTTTTGGATTCACTTCACATTTCGTTCTGTGAAGTTTTCCAACATCAAAGGTAGAAATTGTTTTGACACTTGTCCTCTTCTGTACCTCTTCCTAGTTAAACCAGAAGTTGTTCGGATGGATGCTGAATACAAGGAACACAATGACTCGGGGCTTTTCCTGGTCCTGTTTGTCCTCGTCCGTGCAAACCCTCCTGCCACGATCACCTGGGTCGATGAAAGTGGCGGAGTTATTGTGAACACCTCTAATTTCATGATCTTGGACACCAAGAGTTATCCATGGTTGACCAACCACACCGTTCACGTGCAGCTGACTAGCCTGGCAAAGAACTACTCCTTCAGTGCTGGCAATGAATTTGGAGTGACCAACTCTTCTATTGCTTTACCAGGTATACAAAAAAAAAACGAGATAGCCGCCACTGGTTGTCTTTTGGCTCTGTTCTAATGCTCTGGATTTCCAAAGTAATCTGTTTTGTTGGTAGGGTTTGGGAGGGTCAGTGAGAGTTTCCTGCAATGATTAACAGCATGAAGGGATGGGATCATAAAGTCCATCCCACTTATTCCCTGCTGATCACCATGCAGCCATTTTATTCTTCTCAGAGTCTCATCAGTTCCTTCAGATTCTGACACTCATCTACACATGAGATACAATTTACCGTGGCCAATTAACACTATGAGATTAAAAAAAATTAAGTTAGCACATGTTTTTTTGATCCCTCAAAGTGAGAATAGATCTCTCAAAGTTGCTGCACAAGTTGATTGGATGTTTAAGAAGGAAAATGGTGTATTGAATTCAAGAGCTGTGAGTTTTTTTACACAGATTGGTGAGTCAGGGGCGCAGGTAGAGGTAGATACATTAAAGGCATTTAAGGCAGGCACATAGATGATAGAAAAATGGAGGGCACTGTAGGAAGGAAGGGTTAGATTGATCTTAGTAGGTTAAAGGGTTGGCACAACAAGGACCTCTAGTATGCTGTACTGTTCTCTATTCTGTGTTGTTCAGTTGCACAGTAGCTCCAAAGGAAGGAATAGCCTCTTCTTGTGCCAAATGAGAATGAAATTTGCATAAATCAATCATTTTTAATTCTATGCCTACTTCAGTGTCTAGAACATGTCTCCCTGGTTTACTGTGCATATATCACTGCTGGAGTGCTGCATGGTTGAAGATGCCTCCTTTGAACTGAGACTTTAAACTGAGCATTCATTTGCCTCTTCAATTAGAAATGGATGGTAATTTGATTTTATTTCAAAGAGCACGGACCCTTTCCCTGCCTTAGCCAACTTTTGTATCTTAATGAACATCATGAAAAAGATTAATTGGCTTTGTTATCTGTGGCAATGATTATAACTCAATAACACTTCATTGGTTGTAAAATGCTGAAGTCGGGGTATACAGGCTTTCTTTCTGATGTGTAAGTGACCTCTGTGACTTTTGAGTTGTTTGGCTCTTCACCTCTTCCTTCCAGGATTTCTCCATTCCCGCATTGAGGTTCCTGTGCTGGTGATCCTCCTCGGGGGAATCCTTGGGCTTCTCGCCATCCTGCTCCTGAACGTTATTGTACTGTGTGCTATATACCGGAGAAGGGAAAGTGCAGGTAAGACACTGAGTGGGAGAGTGGGGAATTGGAACACATTCCTGTAATGACCTATTGCACTGGGACTGGTAGGCAGTAGCAGCTTAGAGTATCATTGGTGCAGACAAATTCGAAGGGATTCTTTTCATGTCTGTCAGTCCTCAAGGATGTCTGACACCTGAGAAGATCTACGAATCATGCCAGGGTTGTTGATCCATCCAATACTGTTTTCAGTTCTTTGCATTGTATGTTATTCTCAAGCTAAGGTTCTCCTTGATTCAGAAATTAATGAACTAATGGCAAATTCATAAAGTGAAAGATCAATACAGCTCAGAACAAGACCATTTGGCCCATTGACTGTTCTGGCACTTTGAAAGAGAAATTCACTTAGTCCTAGTCTACTGTATATCCTGGAATTACATTTATATTATACACTTCCTTTTGTTTAAAAAAAACACAGATTATGCTTCCATCATGCAGATGCTTTGATCCCAATTCTAAACACAAAGCATTTGCCTTGTTCTTTTGCCAACCATCTTAAACCTGCATCCTTTGGCAATCAAGGTTCAAGGTACATCTATTATCAAAGTATGTATGCAGTATACAACTCTAAATGTTCATTTTCTCCAGACAGCCATGAAACAACAAAAATCATGGAAGCTGTTCAAGGAAAAATATCAACCCCACCCCCATGCGCTAAAAAAACGAACTGCGCAAAACGGCAACAAGAACATCAAGTACCCTCATGCGCAAAATCAATCATGCAAACAGCAATCCCCCACGCGCAGAAAAGCAAACAGATCATGCAAACAGCAACAAGAAAGAACATGCAAAAACACAGAATAGGGTCCAAGTGAGCTAGTCCAATCCATGAATACCATCCTCCGACAGCATCGTGGGAGAGAGAGAGAGAGACCATTTGAATGCAGGGACCTTCCTTCAGGAGCAGTGAACAAGAATGAGACCATCACACCCAGACAGCTTCCTCTGGCAGCAGTGAGCGCGAGGCTGGTAGACGGCGTTGAACACTCGCTCACCTTGGCATTTCAATCTTTCTTAACACTTTAAGGAGTGAGATTGGTGAGAAATGGAGTTGATCATGGGCTTCTGCCCCGTCTGTAAGCTTCTAGGCCTCGAGGCCGCTTGCATCCTGGCTCAACCCTGCTGTCATTAGAAACCATTTCTCTTCTCTTTAATTAAATCCTTCAGGATTTTAAAGACATTGCTCAAATTTTCTTCAAATTCTTGTCTGTTCTGATGAGAATGACTTCAGTTTCTCAAGTCTTTCCTTCTAGAACCATTTTAATATAACTGAGGCCTGATGAAGGGTCTTAGCCCAAAACGTTGACTGTTTATCCTCTGCAAGGATGCTGCCTGATTTGCTGAGATCCCCCAGCTTTTTGTGTGTGTTAATAAAACGGTTTTAGTGCCCACTCCACACCTTCTTATCCACCATAAAGTAGCACTGGATTGGATACAAAATACCAGCTGAGGCCAAGCACATTTTCTCTAGGCGTAATATAACTTAATGACTCTGCCCACCTATTAATCACTCCCAGGGTCCCAAGAGTTTCACTATGTAACAGCCAGCACAGGGATGTCATGCTGAATGGGCTCTTCTGTGCCGAAACCTTCTGTTATTGGTTGTTAAGATGTAACAAAGAGACCTATTGCCCTTTGAGGTGGGAGCTGGTCAGAATTTGCACTGTGTGGTTCAGCCCAAAACTCAAAACAAAAATCAGAAGTCAATTTTATTGTCATCTGCACAAGTCCATGTGTGCATAGGTGCAATTAAAAACTTTCTTGCTGCAGCATCACAGGCACAGAGTATCAGTTAAACAGCATTCCCAAGAAAAACGTCAATTAAGGATAAATTATACACAGCTTTTGCAAGGAAGAGCACAATACAAATGAAAAAGAAATCATACTCCATTTTAGTGCAAAGTGATCTCGGTGGTAATAGTTTTGTTGTACTACGATGACAAGGGTTGTACAGTCTAGACCATCTCCACAGGAGATCATTCTGAAAGCCCACCTCAAATAGATGTTGTGTGTTTCTGGGCCTTGGAGGATTGACTCACAAACACAACCTCTGCCACTGGCATCCATTTTGCAGCCAATGATATACCTTGTAAAATGCAGTTACTGATACAATATGCTAATATGGCTCCTAATAACTCATCGATTCTCACAGTCCATGAGAGACAGCTGCCTGCAAGGAGTTTGTACGTTCCTCCTGTGTCTGCCTGGGTTTCCTCCCACGGTCCAAAGGCGTACCTGTTAGTAGGTTAATTAGTCACTGTAAATTTTCCAGTGATTAGGCAAGGGTTAAATTAGGGTTTGCTGGGCAACATGGCTCAAAGGGCTGGAATTGCCTGTTCCTCGCTGTTTCTCAATAAAAAGGATAAAACATATAGTTACTGAATTCTCTGAAGCTATGTGGTGAGATTTATTGATTCATGAATTCAGACAACACAGAAATGCTCTGCAGCCCTCCTCCTCCACACCTCACCTAGACTAATCTGAACCTTTATTTCTCTACATTCCATCAATTCCGCCCAGATTCTTACCAATACACAAGGGGCAATTTACAATGGCCCAATAACCTACCCACCCAGGTATTTTTGTGGGAAACCAGAACAGGTGGGTGGGCTCCCACATGGTCATGGGGAGAGAGAGCAAACTCCATACAGAAAGCACCCAAGGCCAGGCTTGAACCTTTTGTGAGGACTAGAATGTAAGAACGAGGTGGTGATGTTGAGGTTTTATAAGACATTTGTCAGACAGTACTTGGAGTATTGTGGACAGTTTTGGACATCCTATCTAAAAAAGATGTGCTGAAATTGGAGATGGTCCAGAAGGAGGTTCATGAGAATGATTCTGGGAACGAAAGGGTTAATGTATGAGGAGCATTTGATGCCTCTGGGCCAGTACCAGTGAATCTGTGGAATTCATTGTTACAAACAGCCGTGGAGGATGAGGCACTGGGTATATTTAAAGCAAAGTTTTATAGGTTCTTGATCTGTAAGGGTGTCAAAAGTTATGAGGTGAAGGCAGAGAGTAGGGAGAGAGGAATAATAACTCGGCCACGATGGAATGGGAGAGTAGGCTTGATGGTCTGAATGGCATCACTTTGCGCCTACATCTCATGGTTTTCTGAAG
Organism: Hypanus sabinus; assembly: GCF_030144855.1. Lineage (NCBI taxonomy): Eukaryota > Metazoa > Chordata > Chondrichthyes > Myliobatiformes > Dasyatidae > Hypanus > Hypanus sabinus. Next base: position 7,772,470 of record NC_082739.1, on the reverse strand, counting down.
CCAGGAGTACTGGAGTTGTGAGGGAGTAGCTGCTGTGCGCCACCCAGGCTGGGCATCGGGTGACACTGGGGTTTATCTGTACCACACAGAGCCAAACCTGACAAAGGGTTTTATGCTTGAAACAGCAAATCTGTTTCTCTTTTCACAGATACTACCTGACCTGCTGAGAAATTGCTGTATCCTCTGTTTTTATTTCAGATTTTCAGCATCTGCAGTTTCATCCACAGTTATTTCCCCTTTTCTTCATTCTATTTCAGATCTAAAACCCAGCAGAGACTCAGCTGTTCTCAGGTAATTAACTGAATATCTCTGAATGTTTTATTTTTGCTTTGCTTCCTCCTCTGCCCTTGTCTGGGTCGTGCCTTCACTTTACAATGATTCATGGAGTTTAACTTAGCTGAGACTGACCTATGTCCCCCACTGCCAGCTGCCTGTATCCTAATGCACACCAAGTCCCCTTCATCCCTCACTCTTGCATTTGGTGATGTGTATTGCACCAAGTCTGGCAGTGTTTGTAGGTCTCTCCATAGTACGCTTTTATTTTACATATTTTTAACCACCTGAGATCTCTCTGCTTCTTTTAGATATCCCTGATATTAATACTGCACCAACTGCGACCATATACATTCAGTTTCCTAACACTGGGATGCCACGTCAGTCTCTTTTTACTTATAGAATCGTACCGCATAGAAATGACCCCTCGTCCATGCCTATTTGTGCTAATCTGGTTTGTCTATACTAAACCCATATCCCACTCCACCTTTCCTATCCAAGTACCTGTTCAAACACTTTTAAAATGTTGTAATGATATTTGCCTCAACCACCACCTCTGGCAGCTCTTTCTGGGTGTTCACCACCCTCCTTCAAGATGCTCTTTAAAACCTACCAAGTTTTGAGCACCTGTCTTGATATCTTCTGATCTGGTTTGCTGTCAAACTTGACAGTGGACATACACATTTTATTACATAAGAGACCATAATACCATAATAGATAGGAGCAGAATTAGGCTATTTTGGCCCATTGAGTCTGCTCCAGCATTTCATCATGACTGATCCATTTCCCTCTCAACTCCAGCCTCCTGCCTTCTCGCCATATCCCTTCATGCCCTGACTAATCAAAAATCTATCAACGTCTGCCTTAAATATATCCAGTGACTTGGCCTCCACAGCCGCCTGTGGCAACAAATTTAATAGATTCACCATTTTCTGGCTAAAGAAATTCCTCCTCATCTCTGTTCTAAATGGATGTCCCTCTATTCTGAGGCTGAGTCTGCTGGACCTGGACTCCCCTCTTCATAGGGAACATCCTCTCCACATCCACTCTGTTGAGGCCTTTCAACATTTGGTAGGTTTCAATGAGATCCTCCCTCATTCTTCCAAATTCTAGTGAGTATAAGTCCAGAGTCATCAAACGCTCCTTGTATGATAATCCTTTCATTCTTGGAATCATTCTTGTGAACCTCCTCTGAACCCTCTCCTATGTCAGCACATCTTTTCTTAGATAAGAAAACTTAGAAAATTGTTCAAAATACTCCAAGTGAGGCCTCATCAGTGCTTTATAAAGCCTCAACATTATATCCTTGCTTTTATACTCTAGACCTCTCAAAATGAATGCTGACATTGCATTTACCTTCCAGAGATTCTGCAGATGCTGGAAATCTTCAAAGTTCAAAGTAAAATTTATTATCAGAGTGCATACATGTCACCACATACAACCCTGAGATTCTTTTTTCTGCAGGCATACTCAGCAAATCTACAGAACAGCAACTGCAAACAGGGTCAATGGACAATAAACTGTGCAATATAAATAAATAGCAATAAATAACGAGAACATGAAATAACAAAATGAAGAGCCTTAAAGAGAGACCATCGGTTGTGGGAACACCAGAGGAAGAATGCGTGTAGTTATCCCCTTTTGTTCCAGAGCCTGATGGTTGAGGGGTAGGAACTGTTCTTGAACCTGGTGGTGCGAGTCCTGAGGCACCTGTACCTTCTACTTGAAGTCAGCAGTGAGAAAAGAGCATGGCCTGGGAGGTGAGGACCTTTGACAATGGATGCTGCTTTCCTACAACAACTTTCATGTAGATGTGCTCGATGGTTGGAAGGGTTTTATCCATGATGTACTGGGCTGAATCCACTACCTTTTGTAGGATTTTCCACGTAAAGGCACTGGTGTTCCCGTACCAGGCTGTAATGCAGCCAATCAGCACAATTTCCACCAGACACCTATAGAAGTTTGCCAAGGTTTTTGATGACGTGTTGAATCTCCACAGACTCTTGAGGAAGTAGAGGCGCTGTCGTGCTTACTCCACAATTATATTTAAATGATGGGTCCAGTTCAGATCCTCTGAGATAGTGACTCCCAGGAATTTAAAGTTTCTGACCCTTTCCACCTCTAATCCTCCAATGATTACTGGCTCATGGACCTCTGGTTTTCCTCTCCTGAAGTCTACAATCAGTTCCTTGGTCTTGTTGACATTGAGTGAGAGGTTGTTGTTATTACACCACTCAGCTATGTTTTCAAGTTCTCTCCAGTATGTTGATTTATCACCCTCTTTGATAGAGCCCACAACAGTGGTGTCATCAGCAAACTTGTATATGGAGTTGGAGCTGTACTTAGCCACACGGTCATTGGTGTAAAGCGAGTAGACACGGGGGCTAAGCACACATCCCTGCGGTGCTCCTGTGCTGATGGAGGTTGTGGAAGAGATGTTTTTGCCCATCTGAACAGACTTCGGGTCTACAAGTGAAGAAATCCAGGATCCATTTGCACAAGGGGATATTGAGGCCCAGGTCTTGGGAGTTTACTGGTTTGATGGGTTGATGGTGTTAAATGCCAAGCTGTAATCGGCAAAGAGCATCCTGATGAATGCATCTTTGCTGTCCAAATGTTCCAGGGTTGTGTGAAAAGCCAACAAGATAGCAAAAGGTCCACAGCAGATGCTTCGGTAGGTGAACTGGAGTGGATCCTAGTCACCACTCAGACAGGAGCTGATATGCTTCAACAGCAGCCTCTCAAAACACTTCATCACTGATGATGTAAATGCCACTGGGCAATAGTCATTGAGACTGGTTACCATGCTCTTCTGGGGCACCGGTACGACTGGGTGCCACACACTGCCAGAGCGAGAGTTTGAAGATATTCGTGAATACACCAGGCAGATGGCTGGCACAGGTCTTCAGTACTCGGCCAGGTACTCCTCTGGACCAGATGCTTTCCTTTGATTCACTCTCTTGAAGGCAGCCTGCACATCATCTTCAGATACTGAGAGCAAAGGATCACTGGGAGACATGGGGGTGCGCAATGGTTCCTCCCTGTTCTTGTGTCAAACCGAGCGTAGAAGGCATTGAGCTCATCTGGAAGCCAAGCTCTGCTGTCCCCATATTCGCAGGTTTTAGCTTTGTAGGAGGTTACGGCGTTCAAACCCTGCCACAGCTGTCGAGCATCTCTCGTTGATTCCAGTCTAGCCCAGAATCTCCACGTCGCCCGAGAGATGGCCTTCCAGAGATCATACGTGCACCTCTTGTGTTCTTGATCTCCAGACCTGAAAGCCTCTGATGTGGCTCTCAGCAGGTCCTGGATTTCACTATTCATCCAGGGCTTCTGATTGGGGAAAACCCTGAATGACTTTGTGGGGACACACTCATCCACAGCTGTTTTAATAAAGTCTGAGCAACACACACTCAAAATACTGGAAGGACTCTGAAACTCAGACAGTATCTATGGAGGAGAATAAGCATTCGATGTTTATCCATTTCTAATGAAGGGTCTCAGCCCAAAATGTCGACTGTTTATTCCCCTCCATAGCTGCTGCCTGACTTGCTCCAGCATTTTGTGCATGATGATATAAATATGATCATCGTTTACAAGATGACATTCAGCAGTGGTGGTTTCTGTTCAGCCTGTCATGTTTCTCCCAGATAATGACCAAATCAGTATTTCTTTCTAAGAAAAACTAGCCTACTCATTTGGGAATCATAGCTGAGATCCAAGTCGTAGTATAAAGAGAAAGGAGAGGCCTTTCTGCCACTTGAGACTATTCTGGTACTTAATTGGATCACAGGTAACATATCCTTCTCTTCCATTTGAATGATATCCAATTGGGTTTCCAATGCCCAGATTCTAATGATTCTTTAAAAATTTCTGCTGACTTACAGTTTCCATGAAATTTTGTACCAGAGGTTCCAGACTTTAAAAAGTTCAAAGATTCAAAGTTCAGTTATTATCAAAGCATGTATGTAGTACAACCCTGAGATTTGTCTTCCTACAGTCACAAAACAAAGAATAAAACCATGGAACACGTTTAAAGAAAAACAGCAAATTCCCAATGCGCAAAACAAATCGCGCAAACGAATGAAAAACACAGAATATAAAACACCACTCCTTGGAAGAGTCCAGGCATATTCAATTTAGCTCAGTTCCATTCGATCTAGTGACGTGTCGTTTGTTAACTTGCGCCACAGATCCAGACCGCCCCAATCAAAATCACACAAAAATAGCAACAAAAAAGGACCAACCGGAAAACGGAAATGCATCATAATGTGAACTACAAAGTCCAATCCACAGACTGTGTCAATTACACCTTGTTCAAGACCCAGGACTCTGGCACTTTCTCCCAGAGCGAGAGGGTAGAGAGAGGGTATTCAAATGCAGGTATACAGTGCTTGAACACCTGTCCATCTTCCGCTCTTGTCCTTGATGATTTTCAATCCTTCTTGATGCGTTTTTCAGTGAGAAATGGAGTCTATCTGTCATGGGCTCATGCCTCATCTCCAGGTTTCTTGGCCTGAAGGCCACACACTTCACTCAAAGCCTTCCCGAACTCCCTTGGAGACAGCAAAGCACCAGATCGCTCCATTGGCCCAAAAACATACAACCAAAATGTAGATCACAGGCTCTAACAATAACAGAAAGGTGAAGAAAATGTAAAAGAAATGAGAGAAGTAGTTTTGTGAACTGTCTAAAGGATATTGCCCTTGGTCACGTTGTCCTCTGGCACCACCATCTTCAGATATCCTGTGGTTTCATATCCAAGCAGCCTTGTCTCATTCATAAACTGCGTGCTCTAGAACATAGAACAGTACAGGCCATATGGCCCATGATGTTGTGCTGACCTTCTAACCTTCTCCAAGCTCAATTTAACATTTCCTTCCCTCATATCCCTTCATTTTTCATTCATCTGTGTGCCTATCTAAGAGTCTGTTAAATGTCTCTAATGTATCTGTTTCTACCATCACCTAGCCAGGTGTTCCATGCACCCATTACTCAATGTGCAAAATTCCTGCCACTGGCATCATCTTATACTATACGTTCCTCCAATCACTTTGAAATTATCTTGTCTTAGCCATTGCCCTCTGTGAAAAAGGCATTGGCTATCCAGTCTATCTATGCCTCTTATCATATACACCTCTACCAAGTCACCTCTCATCCTCCTTCACTCCAAAGCTCACTTAACCTTTTCTCAGACCCATGTTCTCTAACCCAGGCAGCATCCTGATAAATCTCCTCCGCACCACATTCTTCATATGTAATGAGGCGACCAGAACTGAACTCAATACTCCAATATCTTCTTCTGGATTTCCCACAGCAGCAGATTATTTCCCGGCTTTAGGAAGTCCTTTAATCATTGCAAGTCCCTCAGTCAGCTTATCAGGAGCTACCTAATAAGGTGGCCACTGAGTGTAGTTCTACACGTTCATGGTCTTCTGCTGCCGCAGCCCATCCAGTTCAAGGTTCGATGTGTTGTGCATTCAGAGATGTTCTTCTGTGCGTGACTTTTAAAGCATCTGGTTATTTGAGTTACTGTTATCTTCCTGTCAGCTTGAACCAGTCTGGCCATTCTCCCTTGACCTCTCTCATTAACAAGGTGCTTTCACCCACAGAACTGGATGGTTTTTGTTTTGTAAACTCTGGAGACTTCCCAGGAGATCAGTTTCTGGGATTCTCAAATGACCCTGTCTGGTACCAACAATCATTTCAAGTCAAAGTCACTTAGATCACATTTCTTCCCCATTCTGATGTTTGGTCTGAACAACAACTGAACCTCTTGACCATGTTTGTATGCTTTTATGCATTGATTTGCTGCCTCATGATTGGCTATTTAGATATTTTCATTAATGAGCAGGTGTGGCAGTTAAGGACACTGAGTGTATTTATTGTGACACAGGAGTGCATCCAATCCATCGAGTCCAGGCCTGCTGCCTGTAGCCCTGCAACCTATTCTCTCCCTCATGTTCACCAACTCCCCTCCAGCTCATTTTCCATTTCCGTGCAAAAAGGGTCATTTGCAGTAGTCAGTTAGCCCACCAAAATGTCCATGGGATGCATGAGGAAACTGCAGCACCCAGAGGAGCCCACACAGTGACAGGGAGAATGTTCCAACTCCATATGGACAGCACCTGGTACCAGGGATTGAACCTGTGTCCCTGAGATGGAGAGGCAACAGCATTTTACCACTGTGTCATAGGTGCCTCAGTTTTATAATTTTAAGGGAATATAAGGTTGAAGTAGCCAATTCCATATATTGGAGCAACGCAAAAAAATCAGAAGAATTCAGTGGGTCAGGCAGCACCTGTGGAGTTTTATGTGTTTTGTTTTGTATTGGGTATACTATATTGGTGCCACACACAGAGAAAATACTGGAGGAACTCAGCAGGTCAAGCAGCATCTGTGGAAATGAATAAACAGTCACCATTTTGGATGCAACCCTTCTTCAGGACTGGAAAGGAAAGGGGTAGGTGCCAGAATAAAAAGGTGGTGGGAAGGGGAAGGAGGCCAGCTGGAAGGTGATGGATGAAGCCAGGTGGGTGGGAAAGATCGAGGGCTGGAGAGGAAGGAATCTGATGGGGAAAGGAGAGTGGACCATGGGAAAAAGAGAAGGAGGAGAGGCACCAGAGGGAGGTTATAGGCAAATGAGGAGAAGAGGTAAGAGACCAGAGTGGGGAATAGAAGAAGAGCAATTTTTTTTAATCCAGTAGAAGAAATTGATATTCATGGCATTAAATTGAAGGCTACCCAGATTGAATACAAGGTGTTGCTCCTCCACCCTGAGGGTGGCAACATTGTGGCGATCCCTGTGGAAATTGGAGTATAGGGTGGGAGGTAAAGATGTGTTTGGTGGTAGGATCTGGTTGAAGATGGAAGAAGTTGTGGAGAATAATGTGTTAGATCTGGAGGTTCGTGGGGTGGCAGGTGAGGACAAGAGGAACTTACTGTTAAGGTGTCCATGGACCAACATGTCAGAAAAGGAATGGGGATAGGAATTAAAATGCTTGGCTGCTGGGGAATTCCGCTTTTGGTGGATGGAACAGAGGTGCTTGACAAAATGATCCCTCAATTTATGTTGGGTCTCACCAATGTAGAGAAAGCTGCATTGGGATCACTGGATACCATAGATGACCCCAACAGATTTGCAGATGAATTGTGGCCTCACCTGGAAGGACTGCTTGAGGCTCTGAATGGAGGTGAGAGAGGAAGTGAGTGGGCAGGTGTCGCACTTCAGCTGCTTGCAGGGATAAGTGCCGGGAGGGAAGACTAGACAAGATAAACACAAAGGGAGTGATCCCTGCAGAAAGTGGAGAGTAGGAGGGAGGTAAAGATGTGTTTGCTGGTAGGATCCCTTTGGAGATGGTGGAAGTTGTAGAGGATGATGTGTTGGTTGCTGAGGCTGATGGGTTAGTAGGTAAGGGTGAGAGGAACTCTATCACTCTTAAAGCAACGCATATAAAATGCTGGAGGAACTCAGCAGGCTAAGCAGCAATTATGGAAAAGAGTACACGGTCAACGTTTTGGGCCAAGACCCTTCAATGAAGTGTCTTGGCCCAAAACGTCGACTGTTTACTCTTTTGCATAATGTTCTGATGTCTCCAATGTCCCGGAAAGGAAAGCCTCATTCTGGGATCAGATGTGGTGGAGACAAAGGAACTGAGAAAATGCAATAGCATTTTTACAGGAGACGGTGGGAAGAGGTTTAATCATGATAGCTTTGGGGATCAGTAGTTTTATAAAAGATATTGGTCAATTGTTTGTCTCCAAAAATGGAGACAGAGAGATCAAGAATGGGGTAGAGGTGTTAGAAATGGACCAAGTGAATTTAAGGGCAAGGTGGAAATTGAAGGCAAAGTTGATGACATTGACAAGCTCAACATCGGTGCATGAAGCAGCACCAATGCAGTTGTCATCATAGCGCAGGAAGAATTGGGGAGCATTACCAGGGAAGGCTTAGAACATGGACTGTTCAACATAACCAATGTAAAGGCAAGCATAGCTGGAACCATGTGGGTTCCCAGGGCTACCTGCAAGTCTGGAGGAAGTGGGAGGAGCTGAAGGAGAAGTTGTTGATGGTGAGGACCAATTCTGCCAGATGGAAGAGGTACGTGGTGGAGGGGAACTTGTTGGGTGCCTATACCATTCAGTTATAATGTAACCATATTAGTGGCGACACCTGTAGGCTGCCCCCAGCAAACCTTCAGTTGTGCTGGTTGTTAACGCAAATGACATGTTTCACTATATGTTTCAATGTACATGTGATAACTAAGTTTTAATCTTAAATCTTAGAAATGAGCAGTTGACATTTCAGCTCGAGGTCTTTCATCTGGGCTGTAAAGAAAGGAGGGAGATAACTGGTTGAACAGGTGGAGGGAAGGGGTGGACCAAGATTTGGCAGGTGATGGGCGGATCCAGGTGGGGGGGGGGGTGGTGGTGATGGTGGACGGATGACGGATCCTCAAGATTGAGTATAAGTTTGTTGACTTTGAGTGGGTGGATAATCTTTGGGGCTGTTTTAAAGCCATTGGGAATTCAGCAAGTCAGATCGGCTGCTTCTTTTCTCGCCATCATCTCGTCAGTACAGTTAATGGTAGAAACAGGCCGTGTAGCACACCCCAGATCTGCTCCCCAATCAATAACAGCTCCTTTTTCAGTTTAATCCAATGTTCCCACCATACTCCTTGAATCATAGAAATAAGCCAAGGGTCAAAGAGCATGAAAACAGCTTTTTAACCCACACTGACCATCAGGGGCACATTTATAGTAATCTTACACTAAACTTGATTTATTCTCTCCATATTCCCATCCACTCCCCCCAGATTCGACCCTCACCTGCATACTGGGGAATTTACAGTGTCTAATTAACAAATCAACCCACATCTTTGGGATGTGGAAGGAAGCCGGAGTACCTGGAGGAAAGTTGTGCACTTCCAGGGAGAACATGCAACCTCCACACAGACAGTATTGGAGGTTAGGATAGAATCCGGGTCTCCAGAGCTGAGTGAGAGCAGTTCCACCAGCCATTTCTCTCCTTAAATCCCAAAATGTCTATAGACTTGAATCTTCAATTTTAGTGACTATTGGACACCTATAGCCCATGGAATGGAGAATTCCAAGGATTTACAAATTTTTGTGAAAACAAACTGATGTTCATCTCATTTCTTATTACTTGACACCTTATTTGGAAGCCAAGGACTCTTGTTGCAATAGAAATATTCTTAGTTTTTTTCTGCTGTTAAAACTTGCCAAACTTGGGAGGCTATGACAGTGAGAATCTAACCCGGAACCGTGGAGAGTGTCATAGAGTCATACAATATAGCCAGTGCAGCATGGGTAAAATCCTCACCACCATTGGACACATCTTTGTGAAGCGCTGTAGCAAGAAAGCAGCATCCATCATCAAGGACCCCTACCATCCAGGCCATGCTCTCATATTGCTGCTGACATCAGGAATAATGTACAGGAGCTTCAGAACTCACACCACCAGGTATTACCCCTCAACTATCAGACTCTTGAACCAGAGGGGATAACTTCACTACATTCCCCCTCCCCTCCCTCATTGAACTGTTCCCACAACCTGTGGATTCACTTTCAAGGACACTTCATTTCATGTTCTCGATATTTATTGTTTATTTATTTTTTTTATTATTGTTTTTCTTTTTGTATTTGCACATTTGGTGTCTTTTGCACGTTGGTTGTTTGTCTTGTTGAGTGCAGTTTTTCATTGTTTCTATTGTATTTTATGCACTTATTGTGAATGCCTGCAAGAAAACGAATCTCAGGGTTGTATATGGTGACATATATGTACTTTGATCAGGAAATTATTTTATTTATTTACCTTGAACTGGTCCATGATGACCAAGATGTCCCATCGAAGTTCGTCCCATTTGTCCATAACCTTCTAAACTTTTCCAATCCATATACTTGTCCAACTGCCTTTTAAAAGTTGTTCTTGTTCTTGTACCTGTCCCAACCACTTCCTCTGGTAGTGATTTCTACATTGATACCACCATTTGTGTTTTTTTAAAAAAAGGAAGAAAAGTCGCCTCTCAAATTCCTCTTAAACCTATGTCCTTTAGTTCTTGATACCCCAACCCTGAGAAAAAAAAACTGTGTCCATTCACCCTATCTATGCCCCTCATGATTTTATACACTTCTGTAAAATCTCCTCTTAGTGTCTTACTCTCTAAGGAATAAAGTACTACGTTGTCCATCTTCTCCATTTAACACTGTCCCTCAGATCCAGGCAGCATCCTTGTAGATCTTTTCTGCACTACAGTATTTCCAGTTTAATGACATCTTTCTGATAGCAGGGTGACCAAAACTGAACACCCATGTCTTGTATGATCCCATTGTGACCTCCCAATTTTTATACTCAACACCCTGACTTATGGAGGCCAGCATGCCAAAAGCCTGTGTCCCTGTGAATCCATTTTCAGTGACCATGTACTTGTACTCCATAGTTCCTCTTTTCTATAACACTCCCCAGGGTCTCCCTCCCATTCACTGTGAATGTTCTACCTGGCTTTGACTTTGCAAAATGCAACACCTCATAGTTACCCAAATTGAACTTCCTTTGTCCACTTATTCAACTAATCAAAATCCCCCTGTAATTTTTTTGATAACCTTCTTTATTCTTCATCCTTCATATATAACTTCACTCACTAGAACTCTGAATTGATTCTGCAATCTACAGACTCACTTTCAAGGACTCTTGACAAGTTATGTTCTCAGTATTTTTATTTGCACAGTTTGTCTTCTGTTGCACATTGGTTGGTTGTCATTCTTTATGTAGAGTTTTTTCATACATTTTATTACTTTTCTTTATTTTTCCTGCAAATGTCAGCAAAAAAAAGTATCCTAAGGTTAGTATACAGTAACATATACTGTACTTTGATAATATATTTAATAACTTTAAACTTTTCATTGTCCACTATACAGCCTATAACAGGCAAACTCAGAGATTCTCTCTCCACCACCAAATAAAATGGCACAGATTCCAATTTTTTCTTCGTCCCATAAAATGCTTGTCTTTTTGTCAATGCAGCGAATCTACCAGTGTTAAATGCGATGAAGTACAGATTCCGAGGGAGAACGTCTCCCTCCAAGCAAACCTGAACCAGTATCAGAATGTTAATGATCTGAACCAATCCCCAGCAGGTAAGCCAGGGTTTGTGGGACCTCCTCTGACATATGTTTGTCTTTTGGTTTTAAGGAGCAAGTAAAATTGGAGATGCTGCTTGGTTCTGGGCCTTGGAACGTGCTCCACTCTGAGGAGCTAGTCTTTCCAGAGCAAGGGTTTAAAGAGAGCCTTGGAGGAGCAAAGAGGCTTGGAAGGAAAAGCAAAAAATGCTGGAAGCACTCAGCAGGTCAGGCAGCCTCTGTGGAAAGAAAAACCGAGCTAATGTTTCTGATCAACAACACTTCAACAGAACTGGAAATGTGAGAAAATAAATATAGTTTTAAGCTGGAGAGAATGTGAGAACATTAAGGGTAGGGCAATGGACTATCTCAGATGGGGTGAGAACAGAATATTCTGAAATGCTGTTGAGTTTCAGTTAGATAGCTAAAGGAAAAGTTTCTGATGGCGGCAGAACCAGACAAATTCAGACCACTGGATGTTGTTGTTGGACCAGAGGAGGTTACATAGATAGGGAAATGTGAGAGATGAAAATAAAGACATTGAACTTGAAAGCAAAGGCAATTTTTGATTGTTAACCAGTGTGTAGGTCAGCAAAAACTGGGAAAGGGGTGAACTGGATTGGAAGATTTTAATATGTCGGTTTTCTCTCTTGACATATTACTGAATGAGAAACAGTGTAAATACAATTCTTAATCGGACTTCTCTGGATGGTTGCTAATTGCACTATGCTTTCAATTGTAAACTAGAGGCTGATGAAGCATCAAAGCATCTGTCTGAAAACAAGGTGGCGTGCGGTGATTTGTCCGATCAGGAAAATGCAGCCATGGACCCTAAAGGTGACTTAATGATAAATGCTAACTTTATTTGTCATATGTACATGCAATCATCGAAGTGTACTGTGAAATGCGTCGCTTGCATCAACGACCGACACAGTCCGAGAATGTGCTAAGGGCAGCCTGTGCGTGTCACTGTGCTTCCGGTGCCAACATAGCACGCCCACAATCTATTAATCATAACCCATGTATCTTTGCAATGTGAGAAGGAACTGGAGGACCCAGGGAAACCAACGAGGTTATGGGGAGAGCGTACAAATTCCTTTCAGACGGTGGCAGAAATTGAACCACGATTGCTGATTGCTGGCACTGCCAAGTGCTGCGCTAGCCTCTGCACTACGGTGCTGCCCTCATCCATAAGGCATGAGCTCCCTATGCCCCATGCTTCTCAGCTAATGATTCGTCTGCCAGAGATCACGCTGTCAAGAGAGCTGAGTGAGCTTGATCTGTCCGTAAGACTGTTCAGTATGGGCACCAGCCTCTCACTGCACGTTCATTGTGCAGTCAGTGTGTCAACTGAAGCTCGGTTCCAGGGATGATCCAAAGGCAGATAAACTTGTCCATAAGCTGGAATGTTTGCAGATCAGTCTCTGGGAGTGTGTTAACATTTACATAGGTTCTCTTCAGTGGTTAATATTTAAGAGGTTTCTCCAAGGGAGTATTAATATTAACAGGAGGTCACCAGGAGTGTGCTAATATTTATACACATTGCTACGTGCATTAAAAGTTGCAGCGGACCTTTGGTAGTACATTAATATCTGTAGAGTATCTCCCTGAGTAAGTTAAAGTTACTAGGGGAAAATTTCTTGTGAATAATTACAGAGCATGAGTATAGAAGAATGAGTGGGATCTCATTCAAGCTTGTGGAATATTAAAAGGTCTAGATGAGGGATTCCCAACCCTACCATTAACGGATAGGTCTGTGCACCCCAAGTTGGGAATGGATGTGGAAAGGATGTTTCCAATAGTGGGTGAATCTAGGACCAGAGGGCACAACATCAGAATAGAGGGACATTCATTTAGACCAGAGGTGAGGAATTTCTGTAGCCAAAGGTTGAATCTGTGGAAAACGTTGTCACTGATTGCTGTGGAAGCCAGGTCATAGAGTATATTTAAGTGGAGGTTGACAGGTTCATGGTGTGGCGCGTGGCCAAGTGGTTAAGGCGTTGGATTAGTGATCTGAAGGTCATGAGTTTGAGCCCCGGCTGAGGCAGCGTGTTGTGTCCTTGAGCAAGGCACTTAACCACACATTGCTCCAGTCCACCCAGCTGAAAATGGGTAACGGCAAAATGCTGGGTTTAACCTCGCGATAGACTGGCGTCCTACCCGGGGGGCGGGGGGGAGAGTCTTGTACTCTCAGTCGCTTCACGCCACGGAGACAAGCATAAGCACCAGCCTGATGAGCCTATGAGGCTCAGGACAGACTTTAACTTTTAACTGATAGGTTCATGATTAATCAGGGTATCACATGAAGAAGGCTGGAGAATGAGGCAGAGAGGTATAATAAATCAGCCATGATGGAATAGTGGAGAAGACTCAATGGGCAAGTGACCTAATTCTGCTGCTATGTCTAATGGTTTTATAGCATGTTTGGTAGTTTGGTGCTGTTAGCAAACTTGCTGGGATGTATTGCGGATGACTGGGAATATGTTAATATTTAAAGGGGTCAGTAGGAATGTATATATTTATAAGGGTTTTGAGCATTCACAGCACTAAAACAGATCAGATAAAATGCAAAACATGGTGACTTGTGGTATTTGGTCACCCAGCTCTTTTCTCTTTTTTTGCTGCAGGATTCCTTCATTTCCCGATGTCTGGATATATCTACAAAGTCTCCAGTATGAGCAGTGATGAGATCTGGCTTTAAGCCCAGTTTTAATTTGATTGCGTTTTGATGGATATGAATATGGGGGATCCAAATTACCGGCCCCAGCCAACCAGTACTCAAGAACTCGGACAGGTTACAATGCCCAATTTTAAACCACAAACTCCACCCCCCCCCAAATTCCTCATGGTGCCTTTGAATGACTGGAACAGTAAAAAGGTGGTTTATTAAAGCACAAGAACTCCCGGGCACAATTGAGCCAATCCAGTTATTCACTGAAGCAGCAGTAGGCAATTTGGGGTAGACTTTTCTTCTACCTGTTTTGAACAAGCATTTGGAGTTGCATAATTATGCCATTCCAATGGCCTGTGATCCTGAGATATCTCCTAGGGAGTGCTTCTCAATTAATCTCATTCACTCCTATTTTCTCTCAAAGTCTCGCTAATGTCTCTTGAACGCACCCAGCTGCCTTTTTTAAAGTTACTATTGAATCTGTCTCCACACCTCCTTTCAGGAAGTATCTCGTTGTTCACAGCTGACTGCAAAGTCAATTCCATCTCTGCCAGTCGTCAATCATCCTACATCGACATGCATTGGTCACTGGTCCCTGTGTGAGTGGATGTAATTTCCTCTTATCAGCTGCACCATCCACCATCCCTGCTACCATTTGAGTAAATCCCTTCTGTGTGTTTCCAAGGTCTAGACTCTAGACCAATATTGCTTTCATTTGCAGCCATTTTCAAGTTTATGTTTGAATGCACTGGTACTCTACATGAATTGGAAATGGTACAAGTTGAGTTAATTGTCATATGCACAATTACGTTGAGGTACAGGTACAATGAAAAATTGCCTTAGAGCAGCGTCACAGGCACGCAGGTGCAGAAAGCATACATAATATAAATTATAGATAAATTATACCATACAGTGAAAAGAAAAGTACATAGTGAACATGCAATCACTTAATGCAACAAAAAAAAATCAAGGACAGGTCTGCGGTAGTGTGAAGAAAAAGCATGGTGACTCGTGGTACTTGGTCACCTAGCTCTTTTTTCAAAGCCACAATCAAGGACAGGTCTGTGATAGTGCAAAGAAGTGGTCTATAGTGTTCCATTGCTGAGGTGGGTTGGAGCAGAATTAGGCCATTCAGCCCATCCAGTCTGCTCCACCAGTTGATCGTGGCTGATTAATTTCCCCTCTCAACCCCATTCTCTTACCTTCTCCCCGTAACCTTTGATGCCCTGACTAATCAAGAACCGATCAACCTCTGCTTTAAATATACCCAGTGACTTGGCCTCTACAGCTACCTGTGGCAATGAATTCCACAGATTCACTACCCTCTGGCTAAAGAAATTCCTCCTCATCTCTGTTCTAAAGGGATGCCCCTCTATTCTAAGTCTGTGTTCTTTTGTCCAAAATTCTCCCACCATTGGAAACATCAGGGGTAGGGCTTAATAATGAGAGGTGATTATGCAGTGATGTTTGGGTTTCTTTCAGATCTCTGTGTGGCAAAGTGCAGTGTCCACACAGGAGCTGATTGTACTGCAAGGGCCACCTTCAAACTGCTCAGAGTTCAGACGTTAGACTGCTTCTAAATACAAGGGCATTCTCAGCAACTCATTCATATCCCCAGTACAGGATCTAGTTTATGCTCTAAGGCTGTATGTGAGATAAATGTCTCCCCTCTCATTAAATGTGCAAAGGAAATCAAAAGTGACATGCTGTTAAGTTCTACAACATTTATTTCCCATCTGGTTGTTTCATTGTGGATCCTCCCCTGATCTCACTCATTACAACTACTCAAGGAAAAAGAGATCACCTACCTCCCTGAAAAAGAGATCATTTTCAGTCATGTGATTTCTATATTTAGGTCCTTTGGATGGATATCAATTTGAATCTTGTTTGAAGGTACTCTTTAAAGCTGAATCATGGTCCAATACCCCAAGAATTCAGAACCTTGAAAATTCCATGTCTTCATTGCTTTCTTTAATCACCCTCGATAACAATAATTTGCATTTGTATGATGACTTTAATGAAGTAAATTACCTCAAGTTCACAAATTGTTTAAATGAAAAGTTGGTCAAAGAGGTAGGTTTTACGAAGCATCTCTGAATTGGCTCTGTGGCTAGGGCACAAAGATTTGAGGCGAATAGTACCCTGCTTCACTCACTGTCTCCTGCTCAGGACCTTCCTTGCCCCAACTCCACCTCTTCCCCCCAATACTTAGTGCAAATCATGAACATCTTGTGCAGAAATACGTTTGCTTGCTGTGTAGAGTAGTAGACAGGACAGCAATATACAACACTCTAGGCCAGGGGTGGCAAACCGATGCCATGCATGCCCAAGGTGACACATGCAAAGTTTATTGGCATTCGGCATGCCGTGCGACCTCTCGATTCTTTAAACCCCAACCATAATAAAAAGGTATATAATGATTATCTCTTCTGCAAAATGAAACAGAGAATTTTTTTCTTACAACCCAGAGCAATGAGATGTTTTGATAGGAAACATCTCGTGCCAGCTTGGAGCTGGTTGCGAGAGCATGTGATGCTGGATAACGTATTTTGAAATCTTTGCAGACCTGGTGTACACGTCAGTATTTGGATAGTATATAGTTACAATAACTACTATATAGAAATGATGTTATTTTTCAATAGTCTTTTTAAAAGATTAATATTAATAATTTTAATAGGTTTTCTAAAATGCTTTATTTATTTAAAACTGTTTTTGTTATTATTTTTGTTAATAGCAAGACAATTAATGCACATAAATAAGCAACCTTTTCCTTGAAAAAAGTCCATAATTATTGTTACTAATTAACTAATCTATAATGACCTCTACTCAAAATTATCATAGCAGGTGAAAGAATTTTTCCATAATTATTGTTACATTAATTAATCTATGATAATAACCTCTACTCAAAATTATCATGGCAGGTGAAAGAATTTTTTTAGAAGATTATCACCTCTTTTGGCACATGCTCTCAAAAAGGTTCGCTACCACTGCTCTAGGCTCTCTCCTTTCTATCCTGAGTGAGAGATAAGATCTTTCTAAATCAGCCTTTCACCATTCACTGTTTTTCTTTACATTCTGTCATTGAGAAGAATGTTTTCAGTAGAGGGAAGGGAACATTTACATTTTTCTTTTATATGTTCATTCTAAAACTGAAGGTGTTTATTGTCTATCCTTAATTGCTCCAAGAAAGTGATAGGCCAGCTTCTTAGTTCAAAACACTCCATGTTTAAAGCAATGAGACATGCTAAACCAGGTAAGCAGTGGGAGACCTAGCACTTATTAAGCACCTCTCATAACATCAAGATCTCCAAGGTGTTTGGTTGCATTTTGTTGAAAGGTGGGCATTTTTGTTGACACCTCCATGACTTTTGGAGTTGCCATGGAACTCATCATCTTTCTTCTCCTTCAAGAGCTATCTGAAGTTTTGAGGAATGATGAGTGCTCTATTTGAAGGGAATTCAGGGTCCATTGGCTGAGGACATCTTGTTTATAGGCCTGTGGAAGATGGGAAACCTCACATTTGGAAGATCCTGGGAAACAGAAGACTTGATTTGGAAGCTAAGATGATGGTGTAGAGGAGATGCAAGACTGTGCAACTGGCTAAACCAGGGAGGTTGTGATGGTGATACTGAAGATGAGAAAGGCAGATGACTTATTCAGTCTTGGAATTGTTTGATGGATGTGTTCCAGAAGAAATCAACAATTTGCCCCTCAGGATATTGGTTACATGCCAGCAATACACAGCCCAAGTGAAATCATGGAGAGCGCTCGGACTTGTCTCCACCATCTGAGATGGAGCACAGAGAAGCAGACTCAGAAGAAGACAGAGAAACAGGAAAAAGAATTGAGGGACAAGAAAGGAAAATTGGAAGTCTGAGGTGGAAGGCTTTTGGGTAACAGAACAGTTGAGAGTGGGGATATTTAGGGGAGCAGTAAGAGAGCTTAGGGGACTGGAAAGGTCTTGTTTTGGGTATGGGTCGGGTAGATAGAAAGGGGAAAATTGTATTCCCTAGAATTTGTCCTCCATAACCATTTTTGCACTTTGTTCTACAGCTGGTAACGGATTTGCCAGATTTACAATGAATTTGCTGGGAATGTATGCTGCTGAACTGCATGCAATATTACAACAGGTCTGATAATGACAATGCTATTGATTGATAGATCTGCTTAAAGAGCTGCTAATTACTGTATTCATATTGTTTAACAATGCAATACTATATCTCTTTGTTTTATATATATATATCTATATATATATTGAAATAAAAATGTCATTAATCTGGTAATATTTCTTCAGTTACAATGAGATGAGTTGATGCTGAGTTCAGAGTAAGTTATTTGTATGTTTCAAATCCCTCCCATTTTTAATGGTTCAGCATTATGGGGATGGGCAAGGGCTGTAACGTTGACATCCTCCATGTGATGGGGACTGAATCAAATGCTACATCACTTAAATCTGACCTGACGTATATTTCTTACAATGTATGCCAGCAGCATATGAAGTTCTAATGTTGTCAACTTCAATGTTGACAAAAGCTTCAATCTGTACAATAGGTATGTTGTCAAGTCAAAACTGGACACCAAGACATCTAACAAGGTACTAGGGTAGATAAACAAAAGTTTATTCATAGAAGTAGGCTTTTAGAGACATTTTAAATGAGGAAATTGGGGGCGGCATGGTAGTGTAGCAGTTAGCGCGTCGCTTTACAGTGATTACGGGTTGGGTTTAATCCCTGCTGTTGTCTTCACACTGTAAAGAGTTTGTCCATTCTCCCCATGACTGCGTGGGTTTCCTCTGGGTGCTCTGGTTTTCTCCCACATTCCAACGATGTATAGTTAGGGTTAATGAGTTGTGGACATGCTATGTTGGTTTTAGAAGCAGACTACCCAGTACAATCCTCGCTGATTTGCATTTCACTGTGTGTTTCAATGCACATGTCACAAGGGAAGCTAATCTTTCTCTTTGAAGGAGGGTAGAAAGGTTTAGGAAATCAGTTCCAGTGATTTGTATCCTGAGAACTCAAGGAATGGTTGTTAAGGAGTGGTGAAATACGATGATGTACCACAACTGGAGGAGGATGGAAAAGGCTGGTCTGAAGAGGACTTTGAAAATTAAAAAGAATTTTGTAAAATGGACACTTGTTTTACTAAGACTTGATGTATAACTGAGAACAGGGCTAATGGTGAATAGCAGTACTGTTTAGAGATAGCAGAGAGTTTACCAGAGCTAGAACAAACAAATGTAATCGGTAATAAAGCAATATCAGAAACACTCGGGACAATTGGAAATCAGTTCTCTTTAACCAATCAGTTGAAAGCAAACCACGGGTTCTGGTGTAAGTTTGACCTCTTGTATTATTTTGACTTTGAAGCCCATGTTCTCACAACAGCCCTACCCTTTGAACTGAAATCCAACGTGCGGTTCTTCGATGATGAACCTTGTTGTACCAAATAGCACCATTAGATGACACTCTCGGCCCAAACCAACTCCAGTTGCGGAGCTTGTTTCGTAGAATATATTACCCGAAAAACTGGACCAATTTATGCTTGTTTTGAGTTTGCAAAGCTGTTTTGCACAGGCTAGATTGTGTCAGTGATAATTTCTGGGTCGCTTAGTGTCCATTTGGGATAGTGGGCATTTCTATGCGCAATTGATGTCAGCCACGTTGCTATTAAAATGCTACAGGTTCACGTCACGCGGTCCGTCGGTAGCAGCGGAAACAGGATATTTGAAATAAATTCACGGCCTTCATAACTTTTCAATAGTAAAATTAAAAGCAGATCGCTCAGGATTTGGAAATGAGACATTCATGGCAATCCAGCGCGCCGGTCGCAGCGATCACTGACCCATTGAGCAGCCACCGCCTGTGTCTCGCCAGGTCACCGTGTGGTGGACGGACACACAATAATCACTTTGTTTCCTTCACTTACTCGGCTCCTGTGTGTCTGTGGCGACAACGGGGAAAGGGCTTTGAGCTTTGACCCTGCAGTAATCATGGCGCTAACTCGGCTGGTCCAGCTATTAATGGCCGCGATGTGCCTTCAAGCACGAATCCTTATAGTAAGCACAGGAGCGATGCTTTTCATTAATTTTGCTAATATTTCATATTATTGGAGTGGGCTTGATTTCTAATCACACTGCATAAATCGATGTATAATTTGTGTCTCGTGTGCTGCCTGTGATGCTGCTTTTCCTTTGTACCTATACCTCACTGTACATGACAATAAATTCGACTTGACTGTCGTTTATTTATGCGTTTATTGAGATACAGTACGGAATAGGCCCAGAAGGATTAAGCTCACCCAAAGGGAATAAAATCCAATCCTGAGTCTGAGTCCACTGGAATTGTCACTTCAGGGAAGCGCCTGTGGCTCCAGCCGCCTCCCTGTTTATCCTGCATCTCATTTCAAATGTTGATTCTGATTTTGTCTGTATGGCCCTTTCCCCCGCTGTGTTTAAACCATGACAAATCCAACAGCAAATCTGCTTCTCCGAGGCAATATACGCAAAGGCACAAGAGGAACTCAGCAGGTCACCGCAGTGTCTATGGGCGGTGGGGGGGGGGGGGGGGGATCAGAATCAGGTTTATTATCACTGGCATTTGTCCTGAGATATTTTTATACGGCAGCAGTACATTGCAATACATAATAAAACAACTATAAATTACGGTACAACAAGAAATACATCTATAAAATTAAACAAGTAGTACAAAAAAGAGGGGAAAAAGTAGTGAAGTAGTGCCCTGGAGTTAATTATCCATGCAGAAATAGGATGGCAAAGGGGAAGAAGTTTGCCTGAAAATGTTGCGTCTGTGTCTTCAGGCTCCTGTACCACCCCCTTGATGGTAGCAATGAAAAGAGGGCATATCCTCGGTAATGGTGGACCATAACGACGGATGCTGCCTTTTTGAGGCATCGCCTTTTGAAAGTGTCACTGATGCCGGGGAGGCTCGTGCCCATGATGGAGCCCTGCAGCTTTTTCTGATCCTGTGCAGTGGCCTCTCCACGCCAGACGGTGATGCAACCAGTTAGAATGCTCTCCACAGTATATCTGTAAAAGTTTGTGAGAAATCTCCTCAAACTCCTTATGAAGTATAGTTGCTGTTGTAATTGCATCAATATGTTGGGCCCAGGATAGATCATCAGAGATGTTGACACCAGGAACTTGAAAATGTTCACCCACAGACCTATTGTGGCAATAGGCAAATTACACTGGGTCCAGGTCCTTGTTGAGACAGGAGTTAATTCTAGTCATAACCAACCTCTCAAAGCACTTCAGCATCAACCTTTCATTTACCATCCATAAGACCAAAGAAAACTGATTGTGGACATGAGGAAGGGTAAGACGACACTAGTCTTCATAGAGGGATCAGAAGTAGAAAGAATCTGGACCCACCATAATGATGCAGTTACAAAGAAGGAGTGACAGCAGCTATTGTATATTTCATTAGGAGTTTGAAGAGATTTAGTATGTCACCAAAAGTACTCACAAATTTCTGCAGATGTACTGCAGAGATCATTCTAACTGGATGCATCATTTGGTATGGAGTGCGGGAGGGGGCTACTGCACAGGATTGAAATAAACCGCAGAGAGCTTCCACCCTTTTCCCCTTCCCCTTCCCCTTTCCCCTTCCCCCTTTTACCTCCCCCTTTTCCCCTTCCCCCTTTTACCTCCCCCTTTCCCCCCTTTTCCCCTTCCCCGTTTCCCCTCCCCTCTCCTTCCCACTTTACCCTTCCCCCTTCCCCCTTTACCCTTCCACCCTTTCCCCTCTCCCTCCCCTTTCCCCCTCCCCTGTTCCCCCTCCTTTCTTCCTCCTTCCCCTCCATTCCTCCTTCCCCTCCTTTCCCCCTTCCCCTCCTTTCCCCCTTCCCCCCTCTCCACCCTTTCTCCCCCCCCCCCCCCCACCCCAACAAATATTGTCCAGGGCACTGAAGCGAATCTGTGACTTCACTCCAGTTCATCCACCAGAGGGAGCAGCTGAACTTCGAGTTTGATGTCTCACCTGTAAAGTAGGACTTCAGCGCTGGGTTGTCCGGTGGGATAATGTGCTCAATAGTCTGAGCCCACACCCTTCCCATTCAGAGTGAACGTGCTGCCTGTCAAGAGATTACAACTATATGTGGCAGGACTTTGGTAGGTTATTCTGGTCTGGCACCTTGTGGAGGTCTAGGGATATAAGCGAGAGAAGAGACATAAGAAATCTGACTATTGGCTGGTTTCTCTATTGCTAGAGAGTGATAGGCCTTGAGAAGGTTGTTGTTGACAGATGGATTGTACTGAATCCTTGCATCACTTTCCAGAAGGGGAGCGAGATGTGTTCTTATGGAGACCAGGACTGCACAGTCGAGAACAGACAGTCCATTTTGCTCGATGTTATCTCTTGGGCTGTTTTCAATCACTTAAGGGGTGGGGAGATCAGATAGCAATTTTCCTTATTATTTCCTCTTTCTTTGTTTTTCTGACAGAAAATGGCATAGCATGGAATGGGTTAAGATGTGTCACATCACAAAATTCTGTTGGTTAAACGAATGGGGCTGTCTGGAGGAACTAGTGGTCACCCCCTCTATAAGCACCAGCGGCTGAGGAAAAGCTCGCATTATCTCAGCAGCTATTAGAAACAAGGTATCTAAAACCAGAGGCCATAGAGGCCAGAGGGTTGAGACAAGAAGGTTTGGAGGGGATCTGAGGAAGAATTTTATCTTGTAGAGGGGAATTCAAACCAAGAACACAGTTTTTTTTTTCACACATTGGATGTTTGTTGGTCTTTGTTGTATGGATTCTGTTGTGTTTCTTTGTTTCGTGGCTGGCTGGATGAAGGTGAATCTCAAGGTTGTTTGTGGTATACATACTTCAGTAATGAACTTTGAAGTACCTGGAAGACCATTTGAGTCACCACTGCATTGGAGGCTATGGACTAAGTGCTGGTCAATGGGATTTTGATGGTCACCATAGACACGCTGAGTTATATAACTCTCCCTATAAGAAGGGCCAGTCCATGAAACTGCAAGGGTAAAAAGACCCTGATGGGAGTTATATACAGGCCTCCAAGTAGTACCAGCAGTGTGCCAGAAATGCGAGAGTGTCAGGGGACAGAAGTGAGTTGCCATTACTAAGGAGGAAGTGCTTGGGAAGCTGAAAGGTCTGAAGGTAGGTAAATCACCTGGACCAGATGGATTCTGAAAGAGGTAACTGAAGAGACTGTGGAGGCATTAGTAATGATCTTTCAAGAATCACTAGATTCTGGCATGGTTTTGGAAAACTGGAAAATTGTAAAGGTCACCCCATTCTTTAAGAAGGCAGAAGAAAAGAAAGTATAGGCCAGTTAGCCTGGACTCAGTGGTTGGGAAGATGTTGAAATCCATTTTGAGGTACTTAATAAAATAGACCAAAGTCCGCATGGTTTCCTTCAAGGGAAATCTTGCCTGACAAACCTGTTGGAATTCTTTGAGGCAGAATAGACAAAGGAGGATCAGTGGATGTTGCTTACTGGGATTTTCAGAAGGCCTTTGACAAGGTGCCACACAACAGGC
Source organism: Hypanus sabinus (assembly GCF_030144855.1). Lineage (NCBI taxonomy): Eukaryota > Metazoa > Chordata > Chondrichthyes > Myliobatiformes > Dasyatidae > Hypanus > Hypanus sabinus. Next base: position 7,748,862 of record NC_082739.1, on the reverse strand, counting down.
CGTTTAACAAGACAAGAGCCCATGGTATTGTAGGAAACGTACTAGCATGGATAGAGGATTGCCTGACTTGCAGGAAGCAAAAAGCGGTGAAAAAAGGGGGCCTTTTCTGGTTGGCTGCCAGTGACTAGTGGTGTTCCGCAGGGGTTGCTGTTGGGACCACTTCTTTTTATGTTATATGTGAATGATTTGGATAACAGAATTGATAGCTTTGTGGCCATGTTTGTGGATTGTACAAAGATAGGTGGAGGGGCAAGTAGTGCTGAGGAAGCAGGGAGTCTGCAGAAGGACTTAGACAGATTAGGGGAATGAGTAAAGAAGTGGCAGATGGAACATAATATAGGGAAGTGTATGCTCATGCGCTTTACCTGAATTATTGAAAGAATTGACTATTTTCTAAATGGAGAGAAAATACAAAAATCTGAGGCACAAAGGGACTTGGGAGTCCTTGTGCAGGATTCCCTAAAGATTAATCTACAGGGTGAGTCAGTGGTAAGGAAGACAAATGCAATGTTAACATTCATTTTGAGATGACTAGAATATAAAAGCAAAGATGTGATACTAAATATGATTCATTGAAACATATTGAATATTGAAAGGTCTGTATAGAGTGGATGTGAAAGAATGTTTTCTATAGTGGATGAGTCTCGGACCAGAGGGCCCAGCCTCATACTCTAGTTCAGGGGTTCCCAACCTGGGTTCCACAGACCCCTTGCTTAATGGTATTGGTCCATGGCATAAAAAAGGTTGGGGACCCCTGCCCTAGAGGGACGTCCATTTAGAATGGAGATGAAGAAGAATCTCTTTAGCCAGAGAGTGGTGAATCTATGGAATTCTTTGCTATAGGCGGCTGTGGAGGCCAAGCCATTGGGTAAATTTAAAGTGGCAGTGATAGGTCTTGGTTAGTAAAGGTGTCAAAGGTTACAGGGAGCAGGCAGGAGAATGGGGTTGAGAGGGATAATAAATCAGCCATGATATAATGGTGGAGCAGACTCGATGGGCCAAGTGGCCTAATTCTGCTCTTATGGTCAAGTCTAATGGACATATCTGGTCTATGTTGTACTTGGTAAGGAGTAACCTATGGTATAGTACTCATGGATCTTTACTCTGTATCTAGCCTATGCTTTAAACTCTTGAGTTTGTTTGGTATAACAGTGCAGAAATCTTTGCATGGACTATGTGAGTCTTGATGAAGGGTCTCGGCCTGAAATGTTGACTGTTTATTCCTCTCTATCGATGCTGTTTTGAGTGTTTTCCTAAATATTTCCAGCACTTACAGAATCTCTTGTCTTTATGTGTTACGTACAGAATGTCCTGTGAGTGATTAATGGGACAATATCCAGGGATTGTTTCTGTCGGATACAGCCATGTTGGGAATATTTAATGTTGGCTCCATCGCTCATTTCCACATAAAATTTGCCAAGAAGTTTTAATAATGAGTATTATAATCTTAGATACCCAAAATTTTTTTTTCAGTTTTTCCAGCCTCTGCTGGCTTGGTAGAGTGAACAAAATGCAGATTTAAAGTTGAACCGTGTTACAGTGTATTATATTCTATAACAAGGATAGGCCTTGTACATTAATTTTAGGTTATCATTTATTGCCCTTCCCACATATTAATGGAAGATTTTTTAACACCTTGATACAGGAAAGTACTGGCTGGTTCTCACATCTACTAACCATAGGATGGGTGCAGATAAGGGTTTTCTGTACAATTTGACCATCACAAACCATCCTTACAATAACATTTACTACAGATGTTTTGCAAGTGCGTTAAGGATCAATTGTCTTGCACAATGAACGTATCTGGAAAAAAAAAGAATAATTTTACATTAATTGAATCTGGAAGACAGTGAGTCCCCAGACTTTGCACTGGTGTCTCAGTTTAAAGCTCAAAAGCATGCAGTGCCCTCTGTAATTTTAACACTTTCAGCTATTACTGAAGCTGATCTTACATAATTCCAAAAGGAAATGAAAGGCATTTTTTACATAAATGTATAGTTTGATTATAATTTGTAATTGTGATAAATGAACTTCTAGATGATCAGCAAATGAAATGACTTGGTGGTTGACTGATTGTTAATTGATGAGAATTGATGTTGATTGATGTCTTCAAATTCATTTTTTGGGATCTGGATGTCACCGTCAAGACAATTATTGTCTACCCCTAGCCTTTGGGAAGGTGGCAGTGAGGAACCTCTTGAAGATTGTGGATATGTTTCTGAGCACCATATTGGGAAACACTCCCACCCATTGGAAAGAGAGCAATGGAGGGTAACCAAAGTGTGAACTGGGATGAATCAATTGAATTAAAACAGAACATAGAAGCAAAGATGGTCTTATAGAACAATATTTTTTAAAAGGTGTCTATATTGAGCTTTGCATATAGAGTAATGAGTTACAGTTTGCAGTGTCTATGGACTGAATAGAGCTGAGCCTATCAGCAGTACCACACACACAAAATGCTGGAGGAACTCAGCAGGTCCTGAAGCATCTATGGGGAGAAATGAACAGTTGATGTTTCAAGCCATGACTCTTCATCAGGACTGCCTGAAACATCGACTCTTTATTCCTTTGCATAGATGCTTCCTGATCTGAGGAGTTCCTCCAGCATTTTGTGGATTTCCAGCATCTGCAGGATTCTTTGGGCTTCTGAGCCTATCATCAGTCTTGAGGGAGTTTGAAGAGATATTCCGTGTTGATGTATGAGAGGCACTAACGATGTGGGGTTTCCAAGATACTGACAAACAAATGTTGCTTTTTCTGGCCCTGTCCATTTCTAGGTTTCTGTGTATTAAGAATATCTATTAGTGCTCAGTTTCACTGTCTGTGAGAGGCTATTGCTCAGGAGAGCTGGAGGGCTTCCATCTTCTGTTGAACACTGTTCATTGTATAATGCTTGCCATCATGTTTCTGGTCAGGTGCAGGTTAAGTACAAAGTTTCTGGGTGTAATTTGCAAGGAAGTTTTTCAGGAAGTGCACATACCAACTTCTAGATTTCATCTTCCTTCTGGGGCCTGAAAAGAATCATCACAAAGACATTGTCAGCAGTTGTTAACACAAGCAATTAGTGACCATTTTTAAGAACTGGGAGCAAGGTAATCTTTCAGTATTACCTCTGGTGAGCTTTGCCTCCACAACGAAATTTTCTGCCTACAGGAAAGAGAGAAAAGTGTTTGTGGAGATTGGGTACCTGTTCATTCAAACCTGAATTACCCGTTCATTCAAACCCTCCCTGCCCGAGTTACCTCAGGCATTCAGCTACAAATTTAGCAATGTGTCTCTCAAAAATGCTCACATGTCATAGAAAATGAAAGCACTATAATTTATTGACAATTTTCTTCTGTTAAGGGATCAGTGTGAATGTTGTTAACATTCCTGGGCATGTGAATATTTCATTTGGGTTTACGTGTAATGCTGCATTGTAGTGTTTAGTGTGTGTTGTATGAAGGGTCTTTGAGAGATTTGTAGAAATGGTCTGTGTTCAAGGAAGTGTGCAAGAGCTAAACACAACGATCTAGGTAAGTAACTTGGAAATATCTTTTAATCTCAACTAACATATCCTGGATTCAAACCTGTTGCAACAACAAGCTGTCAGTGATTTCACTGACTCTCGGACAGCCACTTGCACTTCCAATCTCAGAGCAGGGCTGGAGCTAGGGGTGTGAGGATTCTGAACTCACTCAGGATGATGGCTATCCCCACAAGAAATGCAGCCACAGCAAAGATCAGGCCCCCATTCCGAACCGTTTCATAATCTGCATGGAAAGGGAGAGAGAAAAAAAGTGTGAATTCATTTTAAAGGAATTGGCCGGGATGACCGGCTTCAGGTTTCACCAGGATGAATTTGATAAGAAGCTTTATGCGGAGTTAATGATGTGTGCTTTGATTAGAAGTTATGGGGAGTTTGAGGAGACTCCACCAAAGACCCTAGCAAATTTCTACAGATGTACCATGGAGAGCATTCTGACCGGTTGCGTTAACATCTATTGTGGTGGCTCCAACGTACAAGATCAATAAAAGCTGCAAGGGTTACAGACTCAGCCAGCTCCACCGTGGGCACAACTCTCCCCACTGTCGAGGACATCTTCAAAAGCTGATGCTTTTTGAGGAATCCACATTCAGGAATGTGGTATCCATCATGAAGGGTCCTTACCATTTGGGACATGTCCTCTTCTGAGAACTATCATCGGGGGGAGATACAGGAGTCTAAAGACACAAACTCAACATTTTAGGAACAATTTCTTACTGACTCAGATTTCTCAACAGTCCATAAACCCATGAACATTGCCTCATTATTTTGCTTTTATTTTGCACTTATTATTTGTCTTTTTATATATTATTTTTGTAACATAGTCATTTTCTATGTATTACACTGTACTGCTGCCACGTAGCAACAAATTTAACGACATACCTATGTCAGTGATGATAAACCTGGGTGTGATGGGTCAGCCTGCAAGTGTCACCACATATTCTGGTGCTAACATAGTATGCCCACAATGCTCGGCAGAACTATAGAGGAGACAACAACTGCAAAAGAAGCTCTTCCCTCTCCCCCATGCACATACATAATCCTCTAACCCCACTCCATATTCATCAGCATCCAGCCGTTCCGGATTCCGAAGCAGACAGGCAGACAGTAGGCCTTCAACTACCCCAACAAACTCGCAGAGATTCACAGACCCGGGACTCGGCCAACAGGTCTCGACTTCCAGACTTCCAATTTGACCCTTGGGCATTGAGAGGCAAGTTGAAGTTCAAGTTTATTGTCATTCAAAAGTTTATATGTATATCATGAAATGAATCAACATTCCTCCAGACCAGGGTGTGCAACACGGTACATAGAACTCAAACATATAACACAAATTTACTACTACAAATAAATTGCCAAATAATAAAATTGACACTTGGCATAAAGTGCATTTACAACATGTTTAAAAAGTAAACAGTGTAACACTGGCACTTTGTACATGATGAGATCCGGGTGTGGGCAGGGAGTTCAGTTGTCTTGCGGCCTGGGGGAAGAAGCTGTTTCCATCCTAACACAGCCCTTGTCCTAATGCTATGGTATCTCCTGCCTGATGGTAGAGGATCAAAGAGACTGTTGGACAGATGGGAGGGATCACTGACGATGCTAAGGGCCCTGTGTACACAGTGCTCCTGATAAATATCTCAGATGGGTGGAAGAGGGACCTTGATGATCCTCTCAGCGGTCCTCATAATCCTCTGCAGGGACTTGCAGTCAGATGCCTTGCAATTCCAGTAGAAGATGGTGATGCAGATAGACATGGAGACAGGCCCTTTGGTCCAATCAGGTCATCAAACACTCATTGTTATACAAATCATTGCTACCCCTCTCCTGCACACAAGGGGCAATTCACAGTGGCCCATGAACCTACCAATCAGCTCAGTTTTGGGATTTTGAGGGAACCCACATGGTTCCAGGGAGAAGGTGTAAATTAGCTACAGGCAGCATCAGAGGCCAGGATTGAACCCAGCTCTTCGCCACTGTGCACCTTTAAGTCATCCCCTGGGTGAGGCATTGCCATGAGTTGAGGAGGATATTATTACTTTTGACTTTGTGAATGTCCTTCCTTCTGGGAACCTGGTGCTATGATGGAGCACCGAGTCAAGAGCTTGCTTCTGGAGCCAGGCATAGGAACGATGTGAGAATCCGAATCAGGTTTATTATCACTGACATATGTTGTGAAATGTGTTGATTTGTAACAGCAGTACAGCGCAATACATAAAAATTACCAGTTACAATAAGAAATATTAAAAAATGAAAGCCTGAAGTGAGCTGGGTTCATGCACCATACAGAAATCTGATGGTGGAGGGGGAAGAAGCTATTCCTGAAATGTTGAGTGTGTTTTTAGTGACCTCTTCCTTCATGGTAGTAATGAGAAGAGGGCATGTCCTGGACGTTGAAGGTTTTTAATGATGGATGCTGCCTTTTTGAGACATCGCCTCGATGCTGGGGAGGCTCATGAGCATGATGGAGCTGGCTGAGTTTGCAACCTTCTGCAGCTTTTTCCGATCCTGTGCACTGAACCCTCCATATCAGACAGTGATGCAACCAGTCAGAATGCTCTCCACGGTATTATTACTAGAGTCTTTGGTGACATAGTGATTTGGTCCACCCACTGGCCCTGATGTGTCCTGATGCTAGAAGGGAAGCCTGTATTGCATTGTTTGTTGTACAGTTGGGTTTTGCAGAGGCAGCATCTGTGGTACTGTCCTCAGGCTCTTCCAGGTCCTCTGAGGGGATCTCTGCTGCTCTGTAGACTTTGAGCTCAGTGCCCTGCATAAGATTGGCCTTCAAACGTTCTTTTTATTGGCTTGAGATGGTGCAGCCTCCAGGTGCAGATATCAATGTCTGTAATGGCAGGGAGGTGGATCTCAAGATATGGAAGGTGATTCACTTTCTCCAGAGACACAGTATGAACTTCATTGAGCTGTTGTGGGATGGGGGACAGGTTTGTAGAGGACCTTTGTATGATGTTTAGTATAAGGTCCCGTGCCTCAGGATCAACAATGACTTGGAGCTTAACCCCAGATTTTGCTGTTGTTTTGTTGTGTTCCATGAAACATTCTACAAACGTTTGTGGGTACGCTATGTTGCCATTGGAATGTGTGGTGACACTTGTGGGCTGCCCCCAGCACATCGTCAGGTTGTGTCAGTTGTTAACACAAACAACACATTTCACTGTATGTTCCAAAGTACTTGTAATAAATAAACTTGAACCTGAATCTGAACCTGTGTACTGCAGCCAATGACCAGGATTATGCTGGTCTTTGTTTTGGAGTGGAGGTGACGTAGCTTGAGCAGTTTCCTATCTGGCCCGTGAACTGCCTCCATTCCAGCAGGGGTGTTTTTGGAGCTGAACACACTATTGTGGCGAAGAAGATGCAGAGAAATGTTGGAGCGATGACCTCATTCTTCACTGACACTGGATCTGTGGTGGGTTTATTGATTAGAAACAGTTTTCTTGTCATCGTGTAGTAGAGAATGGATTCAAATTTCTGAACAAGTTTTGATGCATTCAGATAACTGCTAGTTTTCTATAGGCTGGGATGTTCAAAGGATTTCAAAGCCAAAGGCTACTCCTCATCTTGATGCAATGATGACTTTAAGTCATTATCACCTGCTCAAGTCTGTGTGTACATTAGAGACACAACATTCAGAAAAACATAAAATAAACAAAATTATGCAAGAAAGAAGCAATTAGAACAGAAATATCCATTATAGCCAAAGTGGTCAAAGTGGTCTTGTCGTTGTTGTACTTTGATTAAATTAGATTAGATTGGCTTTATTTGTCACGTGTACATCCAAACAAACAGTGAAATGCATCGTTTGCGTCAACGACCAACACAGTCCATCGCATGCCCACTATGTACCAACCCTGACCCATACGTCTTTGGAATGATGGAGGAAACTGGAGCACCTGAAGAAAATCAATGTGATCACGGGGAGACTATGCAGACTCTTTTACAGACAGTGGTGGGAATTAACGTAACCTCTGAATGAATTTGCTACACTATGCTCCACCTTTAAATATCATGCATGATAGTGGAAATTATGGAAGATGGAAGTTGGACCATACAGTAGATCCAGCAGAAGGTGATCGAAGTACAAATGCATTGGGTGTATCAAGCACAGAGCTGACTAAAGTCAGTGTTCTTGCAACAGGCACCTGTGCATTGCTGATGAAGTTGGGTGTACTGCTCCCAGTGAGCTGGTGCACATATCCCCCAGAACTCATAATCACTTAACTACTCTATCACCTCACACAGCAACTTTGAGGGATTCCTGTACGTGGACCCCAAGATTGTTCTGTTCCTGCACACTGCTAAGAATCTTGCCTTCAACCCTCTCTCTGCTCTGCCTTCAAGTTTGACCTTTCAAAGTATGTCAGTTCACCCTAACGCAGACACCCAGGAGGGAGATGTTAGAATTGGTCCGGTCCACCAGAGTGCTGGTTCCCCACCCCCCCCCCCACCCAGTGTTTGCTCAGCAGAAGACGATGTAGTGTGTTCAACTGCAAACTGCTGCAACATTCATGGACTCAGGGAGTTGGTCTATTTCTTTGTGTGGCTGTACTTTACTGCTGTCTTATGTGCTGTGTGTGACTGTTACTATGGCTTGCACCTTGACCCGGAAGTAATGCTGTTCCGTTTGGCTGTATTCAAGGGTATTCGTGTATGGTTGAATGACAATTAAACTTCAACTTGAACTTTTTTGGATTAAACTCCATCTACCCCTTTTTAGCCTAACTCTGTATCCTGTCAATGTTCTGTTGTAACCCATGACAACCTTCAACACTATATACAATATCACTAAACTTTGTGTCATCTGCAAACATACTAACTCACCCTTCCACTTCCTCATCCAAGTCATTTATAAAATATCACAAAGAGCAGGGGTCCCAGAACAGATCCCTGTGGAACACCACTGGTCATGGATGTCCAGAATATGCTCCATCTACTACCACCCTCTGTCTTCTGAGGGTCAACCAGGTTTCCTTAGATCCTATGCCTTCTGACTTCCTGAATGAGCTTACCATGGACAAACTTGTCAACTGCCTTACTAAAATTCATATACACCACACCCACCACTCTACCTTCATCAATTTGTTTTGTCACCTCCTCAAAGAATTCAATCAGGCTTGTAAGGCACAACCTGCCTCTCACAAAGCAATGTTGACTATTCCTAATCAAACTATGCTTCTCCAAATGCTCATAAATCCTGACTCTAAGAATTCTCTCCAATACTTTGCCCACCAATGATGTAAGACTCACTGGTCTATGATTCCCAGGACTATCCCTCTTACATTTCTTGAACAAAGGAAGAGCATTTGTCATTTTCCAATCTTCTGTTACTTCTGTGCCCGATTAGAATACAGAGATCATGGCCAAAGGTGCAGCAATTTCTTCCCTCTCTCCCACAGTAACCTGGGTATACCTCATCCATTCCCAGGGACTTAACCATCCTAATGATTTTCAAAAGTTCCAGCACATCCTCTTTCTTAACATTGACATGTTCAAGCATATCAGCCAGTTTAACGTGGTCCTCACATTCATCAAGGTCCCTGTCACTGGTGAAAACTGGAGCAAATTCTTCATTAAGGACCTCTCCTACCTCCTCCAACTCCAGGTGCATATTTCCTCTTCTACCCCTGATCAGTCCTACCTTCACTCTAGTGATCCTCCTGTTCTTCACGTATCTTAACTGATGGTTTTTGTTTACCAAGGGAGAATGGCTTCTGTGTTGGACTAGATATTTATGTAACTGATTTTTGTACTTTAGCTCATGTCTTTAAAATTATATTAAAACTACACTCCTCTTAAGTGCTGGTTCTTGCTAACCTGAAGGCACTGACTCATAGTTGCTTGGTAACAGCAGGCAATAAAGGGGTGGTAGCCACCTTGTTTTCAAGGTCATGAATCCCCGTCAGTGATCTGAGCACATTTTTCATCAGTCCGGAGGGGATATGAAACCTTTCAGCACTGCCTTGCTGTGTGTCTGGGAAGGAAGTCACTGAGAAAGTCGCTCTGTGGAATGCTTCCATGTGACAAGGTTTACCCTGCAGCTGCTCAGCATCTCGTGGTGCCAGGCCATGGCTGGGTGGGCAGAAGGGGTTGGGGTTTGTTTGGTAGGTGGGATTCGGGTGGGGGAGGCGGGGAGTTGACCGTGAAGGGATTTATTTCAGATTCCCAGTCTTTTTCTCCTGTTGAAAGACCATTGCTTTACTCTGTAGTAGAAGTGTTTGAGAATGGGGCCACATCCTGAATTCTAAGAATACTGAACCACACGGCCACACGTTGCCCTGTCGTGCAAATAAAACGGATGACCTCTAATCCTACATGTAGGTCTGTAAGCTGTTCTTGAGACATTACAATACATGCTGGGTTTTTAATCAGCTTATGGTTGCCTTGGTTACAATTCTACATGGCTCTCAGCTCCTGATTAGACCTAGTTTTCCTTCTTTCCCTTGGGGCTCATGGCAACTGTGCTCACCACCACCCTGAATTAAGAGGACAGCCTTGCAAATATTGTCGGAGACGGTATCTTTCCAAATATTGACCCACTGGTCACCGGATGTCCAGGACTCAGCTTATTTCTCTCACGTGGTTGAAGCACTTTTAGAAAAGCATTAAATAAAAACTGAAAAAGGTTGAAACACTGCAGGAGAGCACAAATCAAACAATCGGGAAATTTTGTAGGTTTGGTAATTTTCTTTTCCAATTCTCAATGATTGTCAATCTTCAAGAATAATTTAGCAGTCTCTGGGAATTAATGATTAATCTTCACATACAGCTATGGGTAAAAACTGGCAGAAGATCAGACGGAGTTAAAAATGTACTCTTTATTTTCTTTGAAGATTACAAAAGGCCACTGTAACCAGGCAGGATATTTGAGTGAGAAAATTGTGTTACTGAACCACCAGGAATTAGATCAACTAGAGCTGGCAACCTGGTTTCAGGCACTGGATTCTGAAGTAGTATTCCAAGGGAAGGTTATCCACTAAAACATTCATTCTTATTTCCTTCCCCATAAATGCTGACTGACCTGTAGAGAATCTCCTGCATTTCTTTTACCATATCAGGAATTACTCCTTCTCCACTAATGCATTCTTGACCCCACATAATCTATTAATCACTGTGTGAAACTCTGAGGAATTGCCTTTTGTGAAAAAGCAACAACTACTTGTAATTTTTGTGATGGGCGGAACTGGAGTTGTTCGTGTAACATTTTACCGTGGCAGCAATCGCGGTTGGGGTTCAATCCCCACTGCTGTCTATAAGGATTTTGTACGTTCTTCCTGTGTGACCGCTTGGTTTCCTCCCACTGTCCAGACGTGTACAAGTTAGTGGGCATGCTATGTTGGTGCCAGATGCATGTCGACACTTTTGGGCTGCCCCCAGCACATCCCCGGATTGTGTTAGTTGTTAACGTAGATGCCACATTTCACTGAACGTGTCAATATTTTGATGTACGTGTGATAAATAAAGCTAACCTTTCTCTTCTGACATTTCAGCCAGTACAGGACCAATCCATTGAAATTTATGCAAAGCAAGACTGATTCCTAGAATGTGTGGATTTTACTGCTGGCAAAAGAATGAACAAGCTTGCGTTCTACCTTTGGAGGTTTTGTCCTCTTTGAGTGGTGATTTGATTGATACATACAAGATTTTGAGAGGTCTTGACAGGAGGAATGAGGAGAAGATATTTCTTTTTCTCAGAGAGTCTAGGAGTAGGGGGTCAATGTTCAGAAACAGAGGTGAAATATTTTCCTCTCAGGTGGTTGTAAATTTGGAACTCTCTTCCTCAAAGTGCAGTAGGAGTTGAATCTTTGAATATCTTTAGGTCAGAGATTCGCAGAGGGGTGAAACTGGGAATGTAATGCTGAGGTTCCACAATCTTAGTGGATAGTGGAGAGAGTGGTCTCCACTATAATAAGACATAGGAGCAGAATTAGGTCAATAGATCCATTGAGTTTACCCCGCCATTCCATCGTGGCTGATTTATTAATCCTCTCAACCCCATTTTACTGCCTTCTCCCCATGACCTTTGACACCCTGACCAACTAAGAATCTTTCACTCTCCACTTTAAATATACCCAATGACTTGTCTGCCACAGTTGTCTGTGTCAATGAATTTCCCAGATTCACCACCCTCCGGCTAAAGAAATTGCTCCTCATCACTGTTTGAAATGGATGTCCTTGTATAAAAGCAAGGATATGATGTTGAGACACTGGAGAGGCCTCACTTGGAGTGTTGTGAGCAGGTTCAGGGCCCTTTATCTTAGAAAGGATGTGCTGAAACTGGAGAGGGTTCAAAGGAGGTTCATGAAAATAATTCCAGGATTGAATAGCTTGTCATATGAAGAGCTCTTTGCTTGTATTTGCTGGAATTCAGAGGAATAAGTGGTGACCTCATGAAACATATGGAATGGTGAAAGGCCTTGAAAGAGTGGATGTGGAGAGGATGTTTCCAGTGGTGGGATGATCTAAGACCAGAGGACACAGCCTCAGAATAGAGGGATTTAAGTTAGAATGGAGACGAGGAATTTCTTTAGCCAGAGTGGTGAATCTGTGGAATTCTTTGCCACAGGCTGCTGTGGAGGCCAAGTCTTTATGTATAGTTAAGGCAGAGGTTGATAGACTTTTGATTGGTCAGGGCATGAAGGGATATGGGGGGAAGGCAGGAGATTGGGACCGAGAGGAAAATGGGATCAGCCGTGAGGAAATGGCAAAGCAGACTCGATGGGCCAAATGGCCTAATTCTGCTCCTATATCTCATGGTCTTATGGCCTTATTCTGAGGTTGTGCCCTCTGGTCTTAGACTCTCCCAATATTGGAATCATTCTCTCTATGTCCACCTTTTCCATGTCTTTCAATATTTGGTAAGGTTCAATGAGATCCCCCCCTCATTCTTCAAAACTCCAGTGAGTACAGGCACAGAGCCAATAAAAGTTCTTCATACATTAAACCTTTTATTTCTGGGAGTTCTGGTATTGCATACAGTTCTGATATTGGATCTGTCAAAATCGGTGATGAAATTGCAATTCTTTCTCTGGCTCATAAGCTGAGAGCTTATTATTATAACTAATACCGACACACATAAGGATCAGCTGGATCAGCAGGTGAGGGAGGAAGGACACAAGGATGCCAGAATGGGTGAGGTGAAGGAGGGTGGAAGGAGTATGAACAGCTGTGTAGACAAGTTGGGTCAATGGCCCATTCCCCTAATTATTAGATCAACGTAACTCACCATATGTAAAGCGAGCTTCGGATAAATCAGCTGCAACAGAGAAGAAAGGGATGTCTGTGAGACCATTACCTGATAAAGGAGAGCGCTCCCACCATGTTCCAAGCCGTTTCCTTCTCACTCATCCTTTCCTATGAGTTCACACTATGCATTCCTGTCCATTTAATATATTTTCCTTTCCAGTGAACACATCCTCACTGAGAGGATGTAACAGGTGGGCGATTGGGTAAACTACTAACCTTGCACCCTACACATTTCCTCAGAGTCACAAGCCTAGATATTTCAAACAACAAATCTAACCCCTTTGTCCTCATTGTCTGTTCAGTCTGACTTTGGAACTCATCCAGATCTCCTCCTGGCCGCTATTTAATTTACTTAATGAGCTTTTAAGTAACTCATTCATCTTTGGTTTGCTGGTATACCTCTGTGGTTAATGGTGGGTGTGAAATAGGGCATCACGTATGCAAATTAAAAATGTTACTCGGTCCAAGTGTGTCTGGATTTTTTATCGCTCATTCAGGAAAGCATTCTGTGCTTTGAACAGCAGAACTCAACTGAGAAGACCCAATGGCTCGGCATCTGTCTCATCAGAGGATGTTCGCTGTGCACACTGGGCCTCTGGTTATTCAGTCACACCACAAACCCAGTTCATTCACCAGGGGTTCCTTCTCCTGTGCTGACCAGGGTCCTCACTCCCATACTTCCTTTAAACTTTCCAGGTTCAGCAGGAATTTATTATACTACTTTGTGACATCTAAAAAAGTGAATTAAAGGTATGTTAAGGTATTAATATATATGAATTGTAATGTATATTTATAATAATTAATACAGTATCTATTTTAAGGAGAGTGTAAGGCAAGAGAGAGTGGTTGGGAGGTTTGAGCTGGGATTGAGGGGTATAGATAGAGTAAATGCAAGCAGACTTTTTTCACTGAGGGTGGGTGAGAATAGAACTAGAGGTCGTGGGTTAAGGGTGAAAGGTGAAATACTTAAGGTGAACCTGAGGTGGAACTTTTTCTACTCAGGGGGTGTTGAGAGTGTGGAATGAGCTGCCAATGGAAGTGAGGGATATGGGTTTAATTTCAACATTTAAGAGAAATTTGAATAAGTACATGGATGGGAGGGGTAAGGAAGGGCTATGGTCCAGTTGCAGGTCGATGGGACGAGGCAGAATAAGAGCTTAGTACAGACAAGATGGGCAGAAGGGCCTCTTTCTGTGCTGTAGTGCTCTATGACTCAATGGTGTAATGGAGACATTCAGGGATGAGTGAGAGGCCAGAACTAGTCAGAGGGTTGTTTCACAGATTTGGAGCTAGTTCATTGCTTCTGTCCTCACCAGCCATCCATGGTTATAGTTAAGAGCCTCACCTTACCAAGGACTTAAAAATATCCAATTTTATTCCAGCTAGACTTTCTACTGTCATTGATTGGCCAATTTTAAGCTGCCTTACTTTTACAGCGATTGTTTATTTTGGAGGCTTTTTGATGCATGGAGTATATTGCAGCTCCCATCTGTCCTATTCTGTTGCACTTCCCCGTTACCCTTCAGATTATTGTCTCTCCACTGTCTGTCCAGCTTCTTTTTCAAAGCACTGATTGATTTTGTTGCTGGCATTAAATTCCAGATCAAAACTGTCTGAGTATAAAAAGATGTTCTTCCCATCCGCTTGGTATCTTCCGACCAGAATTGTAAATGTGTCCTCACTTGATGAGGGAGCTGCTTCCTACCTTTTCTAAACCACTCCAAATCCTCGTGCCTTTTGTACCTGACGGAGAACAATCTTAATCCCCCCCAGTCAGACCTCGTAACTGAACCCCCTCATCCCTGGAATCTTTCTAGTGTATCTGTTCTGCAATCTCTGTTGGATCTTCGTGTCCTTTCTACGGTGTGTTGATCAGATTTGGAAGCAACATGCACTTTGTGATCTAAGTGTTTTGCGCAGAAACGAATGCCTCCTAGTTTTTGAATTCCATGCCTATGTTTATAAAGCCGAAGATCCCACTTGCTTTGCCAACCACTTTGTTACCAAGTCATGCCAGTTTCTTCGCTCATATAAGCTGAGATCCTTAAGTTCCTGTGCTCCCCATGAAATAGTAACAGTCCCTGTCTTTTGGATGTACAATATCTACTTTAATCTTTCTTTTTGTTGCCATCTGTAGCCCAGATGCTGAGGCTTGTCTTGCCTCCCACCTTTGTGAGGAACAGTTCTCACCCCTCCTTGCCTGAGTGCTGGAAAACAATCTGCATTTTATTCAATTAAATCCAGATTTCTAACTGATTTATCTACCAACAAATAAAGATGTGTGTACTCACCGTGAGTCATGGTTCTGGAGTGGTGTGTGAGCGAGGGAGAAAGCCAGCAAGTAACTGTGGCAGTGGGTGCTCTGACTATAACCGGGCCGGCGTAAGACAACAATAAATTAAACATTAATGGGCTGGGTAATGTTCATCCCAGTCACACGGCAGCTGTTAAAGCGATGTACGTGTTGGAGAATCCAGTCACATGAAAAATCTGCCCAAGTTGCTATGTTGCTACAGGGACAGAAATCGCAGCAGTCGAATAATTAAACTCCTGCCTGTAGTTTCCAGCAAGTATCCAGTCTGGTCAGGAGTGGGTGTTATTGTTCAGAAATCCTTGCTGTTGTTTTACTGTCCCACTCCCCATCACCTGTGACACACACCCCACCTCAACATTTTTTATTATTTCTGGTTTCTTAAAATGTAGAGGCCAGGCACAATTTATCCTATCCATTAGGGTCGGGTGGGCTGGGCAATCAACGTGCTTTAGGTCTGAGCCAAGGCAGTAAGCGTGATTGTGGGAGCCATCGAAACTGAATCTAATATTATCTTCACTCAATACCCACCCAGGTAAACATGGCGACACAAGAAACTGCAGCTGCTGGAGTCTGGAGCAACAGGTGATGTTGGGGGGTGGTGGGGAAGGACCTTTTGGTGGAAGCCCTGCATCGGTGACCGATGCTACTTGACCCGTTGAGGTCCTCCAGCAGACTGTAACTCCAGATCTGTGGTCCCTTGTGTCTCGGTCAGTAATGAGTGTAGTATTGTCTTCAGCCAGCAACCATCCAGTCAAACTCGCAGGTGGAATACAATGCAGGGAAGTGTATGGTCATGCACATTGGTACCAGGAGTAAAGGTGTAGACTATTTTCAAGAGTCAGGTACATTTATTATCAAAGAATGCATAAATTATACAGCCTTGAGATTTGCTTGCTCACAGCAAGAAAGCCACAAAGCAAGAATCCAAAAGAACCCAATTAAAGCAAAATCAACAGCTGAGAAAGAAAGAACGCAAGAGAAAGAAAAAAAAACACAAAACATGCAAACAATTGAAGCAAATGACAGCATTCTGAGCCAAAATTTTTAAATGGGGAGAGAATTCAAAACTCGCACATTGAGTTAGTGGTGAGGAAGGCAAATGCAATGTTCGCATTCATTCTAAAAGAACTAGAATATAAGAGCAAGGATGTGATGCTGAGGCTTTATAAGGCACTGGTCGGATCACATTTGATGTATTGTGAGCAGTTTTGGGCTCCTTATCTAAGAAAAGGATGTGCTGGCATTGGAGAGAGTCCAGAGGAGGTTCACGAGAATGATTCCAGGAATGAAAGGGTTAACATATGAGGAGTGTTTGATAGCTCTGGGCCTCTACTCACTGCAGTTTAGAAGAATGAGGGGGGATTTCATTGTATCCTATTGAATATTGGAAGGTCTGGATGAAGTGGATGTAGAGAGGATATTTCTTACAGTGGGAGAGTCTCAGACCAGAGGGCACAGCCTCAGAATTGAAAGGCATCCATTTAGAACCTAAATGAGGAAAAATTTCTTTAATTAGATTGTGGTGAATCTGTGGAATTCATTGGTACAGACAGCTGTGGATGCCGGGTCAGTGGTTGTATTGGAGGCGGAGGTTAATATGTTCTCGATTGATCAGGGTGTCAAAGGTTATGGGGAGAAGGCGGGCCAATGGGGTTGAGAGACATAATAAATCAACCATGATAGAATGGCAGCGGGCCAAATGGCCTAACTCTGCTCTTTATGGTGTTACGGAGAGGGGTATGGAGGGCTATGGTCCAGGGTGCGGGTCAGACAGGATGTGCCGAATGGCCTGTTTCTATGCTGTAATTTTCTATGTCTCTATATCCACATGAAATGAGATAAAGCAGAAAGCGAGGACGATCTTGTAGAGCGAATGGTCTGTTTCTGTGCTTTAGAGTTCTTTGACATAATTCAGTCTTTGACTTTTGTTATCACTGTATTTTCCTGTACCTCCACAAGTATGTTACTGAGCTCAGGGAACGTTGAGGTTCAGGCACATACCTCACACGCAGATCGGGAAAACCGAATCTCTGTCCTGCTTGCAGACCGGCAACACCACAGATTTAAGGGCAGAGAGTAGACGCAGTACCTCACAGCTCCAGGAACCCTGGGTTCTGTCTGTGCAGAGTTTGCACACTCTCCTTGTGTCAGCGTGAGATTCCCCGGGTGCTCTGGTTTCATAGATATGTGGGTTGGTAGGATAATTACCCCTCTACGTGTATGGTTGAACGTTAGACTGTGGGGAGAGTTGAAGGGAATCTGGGATTATAAATCAGGATTGTATGGAATTCGTGTAACTGGCTAGAGGATAGCAGATGTGAACTCTGTGGGCTGAAAGGCCTGATTCTACACTGTATTTATATCTTTTACCATGGGTGTTTTTGAAGCCCTTTGTGGTCCGTAACCTCCTCACAAACTCTATTGCGTTTCTTTATTTTTCTACCAACACCTGCAAGAAAATAAATCTCAAGGTAGTATATGGTGATGTATACATAGTGTACTTTGAACTTTGAGTTGAGAATACGAGAGGAGAACAGCACCTCTGGAAAAGGGTGAGAGGGGTGATTAGTTCAGGAGTTACCCCAGAAACTCTTCTTGAGAGGGTATAACTATCAGATAGCTGAAGTAAAGGTGGGATGTCAGAGTCAGGTATTTTACACAGAGAATGGTGGGTACTTTGACCACTCTGCCAGGGGTTGTGGTAGGGACATGAGGCCTCGAGAGATGAAAGAAAAATCGAGGGCTATGTGGGATTGATCTTGCTGTAGGTTAAAAGATTGGCACGACATTGTTGGGTAAATTTTGTGGGTCTTGTGATTTGTTGTTCCTGTGGTGGATAAATTGTCAAGTGTCAACCCCTAACTCTGTTGTTGTTGGTGATGTGAGTTACTCAGGAGGTCACAACAACAGAGTAAATGTTACATGGCACTTGGTTTTCACGGTGCACATGTGTTAAGGCAGCAGAGTGCCAACACTCTTAAAGCTGCTGCCTCACAGCACCAGAGAGCTAGGCTCAATCTTGAGTTCTGATGCTGTCCATGTGGAGTTTGCATGCTCTTCCTGTGACCTCGACAGTTTCTTCTGGGTGCTCCAGTTTCCTCCCACATCCTAAAGGTGAGCAGGTTGGTAAGTTAATTGAAAAGTTGCCCCTGGTGTTTTCGTGAGTGGTAGAAACTGGAAGTGAGGAGAATAAAATGGGTTAAATTGTGTTTGAGTGTTGGCATGATGTCACTGGGCCAAAGGGCCTATGGCAAAGGCCTGTGATGCTCTGATTCCATGGCACAGCACTGAAAAGTGGGTCCAATGGATGGGAAAAAATCATGATTCCTTGATAAGAGTGCATTCTCCATATTCTCAAGATCCTATCTAATTGAATGCTGAAGATTTAAATAACTAATTAGTCATGCTTGGTGCACAGTCCATTTCAATCTGCTCCGTGATTGTGACTTGTTTGCTTAATTGAGATGTCTGAACTTCATTGATTGACTGTTCCCCACCATGGTGATCCTTATCTCTCCACACAGTCTCCTTCAGTCCAGGCATCCCTTGTCCACAGTACACTCACCCCCCCCCCTCCCCACAAACTTCATCTCTTTGCAAAGTTCTGTTTCTTTTACTTCATTTGCATCTTACGTGAAGCATCTGACCAGTTTCAATTATCTGCTGATTCCAGGGATAACATCAACAAGGACACATGTTTGAGGCAGAACTAGTTTCCAAAGCTGGAAAAAAATAAAGACAGGAGTTGTTGTATGGTGACAGTGGGTCAGAGGGGCAGCACAGTAGCCTAGAAGTTAGCGCAATGCTTTACAGTACCAGGGACCCAGGTTCAATTCCTGCCGCTGCCTGTCAGGAGTTTGTATGTTCTTGTTCTGACCACGTGGGTTTCCTCCAGGTGCTCCAGTTTCTTCCCACAGTCCAAAGGTATACCAGTTGGTAGGTAGTCTGTATGTTCTCCTTGTGACCACGTGGGTTTTCTCTGGGTGCTCTGGATTCCTCCCACAGTCCAAAGACGTACTGGTTGGTAGGTTGATTGGTCATTGTAAATTGTCCTATAATTAGGCTAGGATTAATTTGGGGGATTGCTGGGCGGCGTGATGCAAAGGGCCTATTCCACGCTGAATCTCAATCAATAAATAAATATAATAAAAATTTAATCAACATTTAGAGCTGGAAAATTCAGTTTCATGTTTGACATAGAGCAGATTGGTGATTCATTCTCCCTCTGGTCTCAATAAGCTGTTCTGAACTGCTGAGAGAGCGAGTCCACAGTGATTGTTCAAACAATTGAGTATTTGATTGGATTTTTGGGACAATTCTGACAAATACAACAAATAACCCTCAACTAAGATGGCTGGAATGTGGTTTCAGATGGAGTGCAGAGCTCCACTGTCACTCTCCAGTGAATTGGGGTGTTGATTCTATTCAGCACAGTGACCAGCTGTGTTGAATCTATTAACCTAGATCTCTTTAAACTTCACTCTTTCATTGTCAGACACTATTAACTGATTTCAGCTCATTCACCTTTGCTTTATGGTTAGGGGTAGTGAGTTGTGGGCATTGTACGATGGTGTAGGAAACATGGTGACACTTGTGGGCTGCTCCCGGCATCAACCTTGCTGATTTGATTTGTCACAAATGACACCTTTTACTTTATATTTTGATGTACACATGACAAAAATAATCCTTTCTTTTTCAGAGAAAGATGTTTGTATATGTTAGATTTTATTTATTGAGGTGCTGGACAATATTCAGTTTGCTTAGAAATTCTATTTCATATAATTGTCTTTTTTTTTCAGTTTCATGCCATTGAAAATCAATTTAACCTTGAACACAATACACTGGCGGCTGTTTCTGGGTCAACTCCAATCCTTTTCTTTAGCTTGCGAGTCATCCTTGCAATG
The DNA here is from genome assembly GCF_030144855.1 of Hypanus sabinus. NCBI lineage: Eukaryota > Metazoa > Chordata > Chondrichthyes > Myliobatiformes > Dasyatidae > Hypanus > Hypanus sabinus. The sequence continues at coordinate 7,728,851 of NC_082739.1, read as the reverse complement.
CTGATATGATTTCCATGTTAAAGCCATATATAATGGCATTATTTCTGGTATGTTACTCCTTTTGCAAGGTTGCAGGAGAGTTTGACCATGTGGTCTGAGGAAGCCCATGGTAGGGAACCTCTGGAAGAATGATCCCATAAGACTGACTTGGGGGAACTTCAGTACTTAAATTGGAAACTGTTCAAAATCAGCATTCCCAACAATATCCATAAGCTTCAGTCCCTTCCCCACATTACTCCCTCAAGCTGTGCTTCCAACACCCCATTCCTGATGCCAGTGCTCTATCTCCCTCTTTCACAACAATGCCAATTTCCCTGATTTTTTCATTGTTTTTCCCAGTCCCTCAAGTCCTGTACTGCTGACCAGTCTCCCTCCCCCTTGTCTCCATATCTGTCGGCATCCATGCACATTCACGTGACACTACTTGTCCCAGCAGCCACCCATCCTGTGACTGGCCTCCCAAGCTCAGCTCAGAAGAATATTTGGGGTTGTATGTTTTTGAGGCCTTGGTCACAAGTGAATTTTGTTCTACAGACAACAGTGATAAAGCAGTTAGCGTAGTGCTTTACATCATCGGCTGGAAGATTGGGGTTCCATTCCACCTGCTGTCTGTAAGGAGTTTGTACATTCTCCCTGTGACCGTGTGGGCTTCCTCTGGATGCTCCGGTTTCCTTCCACATTCCAAAGAGGTACAGGTTATGGTTAGTGAATTGTGGGCATGCTATGTTGGCACCAGAAGCAACACTTGCGGGCTGCCCCCAGCACATCCTTGGACTGTGTTGGTCATTGATGCAAATGACACATTTCACTCTATGATTCGATGTACATATGACAAGTAAAGCTAATCATCTTTCAATAAAAATGGCTGTTGATCTAATGCATTGCCACCATTCCAATGTGCCCTTTAGGTTGCACTGAAAATTCCAGACACACAGGACAATTGAGTTAGTTCCTGGCTATCCCCACAGATTTATTTTCCTTTTCACCTTCTATAATCCGGTTAGCATTTATTCACAAATTTAACCCATTTACCTCAAACATTTTATTCAGATAGTTAAAGCATATTGATACTCATTCAGATTTATAGAGTTGTATAACACAGAAACAAGCCCTTCAGCCCATCATGTTCATACTCCCTGTGGTATCTCCTTCCATTAAGCTCACTAACCCACATTAGGTCTATAGCCAACGGTACCTTGGCAACCATTTATCTAAAGGATTCTTTACTGTTATGGGAGTATCTGCCTCCACGACCTCTTCAGTCAGCATATTTCAGTTTCCAACCAACCTCTGATTCCTCTAAAGCTCCAAACTTGTGTCCTCCTGTCCTAAATACCCTCACTCTGGGTATCTAGCCAAACTGAAACAGAATTCAGAGAGACCAAGCAAATGAAACTGTTAAGAGTTAGTTGTGCTGATATCTTGTATGCATTAAAACTACATTAAGACTCAGCTGTGATAACATATTGAACGTACTTCAGTGAACAATAAATCAGAGGAAGGCTATGCCTGTTGCATCTTTAATAACATTGAGATGTCCCTAAGTGCTTTACAACCAATGACATTTTTAAAACTGTAATCACCAGCAGCAGGTAGATAATGCAATGGTCAATTTGTGGATAACATGATCCCAGAAATAGGATGAGGAAAAGATGACCTGTTTTAGGGATAAATATTGGCCAGAGCCATTATGGAAGAAGTCTCTCACCCCCTACAATATATTGGCAAATAGGATCTCTGATGTCAAAAGAGCTTCAGTGTAATGCTCCATCTGAACACATCTTCCACTAGGGTATTAAACAATCATATCTTCCAACAGGGTATTAAAATAGTCCCTAAACTTTTTGTGTTTTGTTTGTCAAGGTGCTCTTTTTAACAAAATATAAGACATTTTCAACCACTTGATATAAACACAAAAGCAACAGATGATCTTCCAGAGATGGTCAGTCTTACAATTTGACCCTCTGAAAGCTAACTAGTTGGACTTCTCCTAAAACCATTCATGGAACTGCACCTGGAATAATGGAACAAGTACTGACACAACAATGGCTGTAACCAGTACTTAGTCTACACACTTGGGAGAGTTTTCCTTGGCTTTACTAGATTAATGTTTCTATGATCTTCATTGTAAAATTAAACCTTTGATTTGGGCAGCTCATATTGGAACATAACCTAAGACCAAATCTTAAGACCATAAGGTATAGGAGCACAATTAGAACATTTGGTCCATTGAGTCTGCTCAGCCATTTAATCATGACTGATAGATTTTCCCTCTCAACCCCAATCTCCTGCCTTCTCCCCATATCCCTTCATGCCCTGACTAATCAAGGATCTATCAACCTTTGCCTCAAATATACGTAAAGACCTGGCCTCCACAGCTGCCCGAGTCAATGAGTTTCACAGATTTACCACTCTCTGGCTAAAGAAATCCCACCTTATCTTCGTTCTGAAAGGACACCTCTCTATTCTGAGGCTGTGTCCTCTGGTTATAGACTCTCCCACCACAGGAATCACCCTCTCCACATCCACTCTATCAAGGTCTTTCAACATTCGATAGGTTTCAATGAGGTCACCCCTCATTCTTCTGAATTCCAGTGAGTAAAGGCCCTATATCTTCTTAAGAAAATACAGATTTCTATGATTTAATTTGAGCTAAACAGAACAAGCAACTGATTATTTGTCAGTTTTGGTAACTCCTTTTTATTTTTCAAGGTATCATTGGCAATCTTTTCAATTCTATTTTACAATTGTCCTTTCTCACACCAGCTCAACTGCGAGTGAAGGTCACTGAATAACAGCACACACAGACACAGTGACCAATTCACATTGAGATTAAATACACTCTATTTAACACAGAGACATCACTGCAACACCACCATATTGTGGAAGGGATGGAGGAATGCTGAGCCCCACCCTACTCATATTTACCCAAATGCACTCATGTTTATATACAAACACACACACATACACAAATGCACCCACTCACAGTTATGGAAGTACAATCTGACAGGACTGGAAAATATCAACCTAAACACAATTGCTATTAATTACCCAACACAACTGCACATTTTGAGGATGACCAGCACACAGTAAAATGCGATGATCTACGGTACAGCACAAGGTTCATACATCAGTTACTGATATCGGTATTCGTACATTTTAATTCAAGAACCGTGTAGTGAACTGAGCAAAGCTTCCAGTCTCCGAGTTGTTAGGAGCAAAGCCGTGGGTCTTCAAAGACCTGTCCAAGAAGTAACCATTTCATAGCCTTTGGGTCTCTGATTAGCTTATCCCTGTTACAAAAAAGCAGAGATCTAAGATATTTAAAGTAATTACATGCTGGGAGTTACTTTTGCAAATTACTTTTTCTCTCTCATTCTCCTTCTGATTTGGTTCCCACGGAAATGACTTCTCTGTCTTTGCAAATTCAATCCAACTGATTGCTGGAAACCCTCCATTAGTATACCATGTGACAGAACAGAATCAGAGGTTTGGGAGCTTATTTTGCTGCACCCCATCGTGGACATATTTTCTATCCTATACTCCATTCGCCAATTATAAACGCTGAGTGAAATAGCGTTTTTATATCTGTTAATCTCCTTTTAACTTTGCCTCACCCCCCCAATTTGAAATCTAAGACTATATATGGACAATACAATACTGAACGAAAAGGCATAAATTTCTGCCTACAAAGTCCTTGTCATCATGTAGTCAAGCATAGTTTAATATGGGTAGAAACATGATCTCTCCCTCTTGTTCCCCCTCCCCATATATATCTCAATCACTATGGGTTCATAATAATGTTTAATTCCATCCGTCCCCAGGAACAACCTTCTCAAATTTGGCTACCCTAGAAATTCACCTCCATCTGTTCCCTACTTCGTGGTGGCAGGCGTGTCATGATCAGCTCATCTCCAGTAAGCTTCCCACTGGAGTGAAGCTGCTCTACATTTGACCTGTGTTTACCCCACCCCAAGGGTAGTCATAGCCGAAGGGTGGTAGTGGGGACGAGCTCCCACTGCTGAACAGATGCTCTTCATGGCGTGCGTCTCAAACAGCCTCTGACAACCAAGTCCAACTCCTGGCCTCACGTGTGGCATAGTCCTTATGCCTGGCGGAGCTGTTCTCACTGACAGGAGAAGGGGCAAAGGCAGGCCACTGGCGCCTTAAAACCAGTTGCTCCGGGCAGATGGGGCTCGTTAACCACGGATGGTAGATAATCTAGGAGAGGGAAAACTCCGATTTCAAACCTCTGCTGCCTTGTGCCTACACCCGCTCATGGGAAAGGCTTTGGGAGTAAATCCCCGAGGAAAAATCCGGAGTCGGAGTCCAGAAGGCGGCTGACTGCTGTACCCAGCACCGACACGGCAACTCCTGCGGTGCTGCTGGCACCAAACTGTATTGACTTTCGTCGTTCCTTTGGACCTGTCATCAGCATGGGGGGGGGGGGTCCCCACTGCATGGGCAACAGACGGATCTCCATATCGACTCCGCCCTGGCTTGCGCCCTGAGGAGGGCACTCTCAGTGACTACCAGAGGTGCAGTATCCATGGTCGACCACAACCGACAGAGGCCACAAACTCCACTCTAGAAGCAAGGTCACCCCAACTCAGGAAGCCAGACAGACGGAACCCCATCTGCTATCTACCATGAACTGTGCCATGGAAATCTCTGCCAGGTGACCAAGGGTCCTCTGGGAATTTGTCAGCACCAAATGACAACAGAGGCTAGGAGATTAAAAGGAGTCTGTCTCTTACCAGGGTAGGTTCTCATCAGTTCTCTGTCTTGGCTGCTGCTTCTGTTGCTTTGACCAAAGAGAAAGAAACAGGAGTTAGTGTCACATTGTTACAGCACAGGGCAGACCTGAAAATGCAGAAACTTGTACATCAGGGCTGAACCAATCTCAATGGCCAGGTGCAACCTCTCACTTTATTATAGTGAATAGCTGAATAGTTTAATTAGGCTTCACTTTCTTTACTCTCCTACCTTTCATATTCAACATATGCACAGCTCAACAATGTCCAAAATCATCCAAGCTCAAAACGAATCAAGTTGTGGAAATTCTGTAATTTGTATTTCACTGTGTTATGGCTGGATTTGCATCTTAATTTAGGATTTCAATACACAACACCCACATCTTCAGCTTTTTGCCTGCTGATGAATGAAGTGCTCATGCTTAGAGATATTTTATTGTCAAAAATCATAGCAGCTACTACTGGCTAATTCATATTTGCAGAGTTTATCTTCCTTTACATTTTGGTTGTTTGTATTTTTTCCACTGATTATGTTGTACTTCTTCGTTTTACTGTGAACATCTGCAAGACAGTGAGCCTCAGGTTGTATATGTACTTGGATAATAAAATTACTTTGAACTTTGAATTTTGGTGTGGAATATCTGAAATTGTAAAGTAAAATTCATTATCAGAGTACATACATGTCACGACATAATACCCTGAGATTCTTTTTCTGCGGGCATACTCAGCAAATCTACAGAACAGTAACTGTAAACAGGGTCAATGGACAACAAGCTGTGCAAATGCAGATATAAGTAAATAGCAATAAATAACGAGCATGAAATAACAAGATAAAAGGGTCCTTAAATGAGTGTAGTTATCTCCTTTTGTTCAAGAGTCTGGTGGTTGAAGGGTAGTGACTGTTCTTGAAACTAGTGGTGTGAGTCCTGAGGCTCTTTACCTCCTAACTGATGGCAGCACTGAGAAAAGGCCAGGGTGGTGAGGATCTTTGATGATAGATGTTGCTTTTCTACAGCAACGTTTCATGTAGATATGCTCAATGGTTGGGGGGGGGCACGGTTTACCCATGATGTACTGGGCCGAATCCACTAACTTTTGCAGGATTTTCCACTCAGAGGCATTGGTGTTCCTGTACCGAGCCGTTATGCAGCCAGTCAGCACACTCTCCACCTCACATCTGTAGAAGGTTGCCAAGGTTTTCGATGACATGCTGAATCTCCACAGACTCCTGAGGAAGCAGAGGCGCTTTCTCCACAAATTATATTTAAATGATGGGTCCAGGACAGGTGCTCTGAGATATTGACACCCAGGAATTTAAAGTTGCTGACCCTCTCCACCTCTGATCCTCCAATGCGTCCTGACTCATGGACCTCTGGTTTCCTTCTCCTGAAGTCTATAATCAGCTCCTTGGTCTTAATGACGTTGAGAGGTTGTTGTTAAATTTTCAATTCCCTCCTGTATACTGATTCATCATCCCCTTTAATATGGCCCACAAAAGTGGCATTGTCAGCAAACTTGTACAGTATATGGAGTTGGAAACTGAGTCATAGATGTAAACTGAGTAGAACAGGGGGCTAAGTACACATCCCTGCGGTGCTCCTGTGCTGATGGAGATCGTGGAGGAGATGCAGTGTAACGATGGGTTGAGATTGGATTCAGCTTCATTTATCTATTCAGTGATACTGCACAGAACAGCTCATTCTAGCCCTTTGAGCCGCACTGCCCAGCCCCCGACAACCCTGATTTAACCTGAACCTAATCTTAGGACAATTTACAATGACCAATTAACCTACCTGGTACGTCTTTGGACTGTGGGAGGAAACTGGAGCACCCAGAGGAAACCCACACATTCCAGGGGGAGGACGTTCAAACTCCTTCCAGAGGACGCCAGCATTGAACCCTAATCACCGAAGTTCCAAGCTGTAAAGAAGTTGTGATAACTGCTACGCTACCGTGGTTCCGTGTTCTGACTGAGCTTGTTGAGGGGGTTCAATTATTGGTGTAGAATGTACAGGTTCTCAGAGACTGGCTAGCTGTGAAACATGTGAGGAATTTGACTGTGTTACACTGAGTTTCTCCAAGCAAAAAGTGGATTTGCCAGAATTCTTCGAGGATGTATCAAGCAGGGTGGGTAGGTGGTGGTGGTGGTGGGGTGTATTTAGGTTTCCAGCAGGAAGTCAGTAAGTTGCCACATAAAAGATCACTGCACAAGAGTGCAGGGAACTCACAGAAACTGCAGACGTTGAAAGTCTGAAATAAAGCCATAAAATACTGGGAATACTCAGCAAGTCAATAGAGAAAAAAACAGTGTGAAGGAATCAGCTCAAAGATCCTTATTAAGAACTGGGAAAGAGAGAAAACAAGTTAGTTTACAGTTGCAGAAAGGATTGTGGTGGAGTGGACAATGATCCTACCACTTAACATCAGGTCCTTGTCTCCTCATTTCCTAAAGTGATCTCTTTCCATAGTATTCTATTCTTCCAGTCCCATACAAGCCACTTCCATTTCATAGGCAGGAGTGCCAGGGCTGGCTCATTAAATCAACCAGGTAACTTCAATGGTTTATGCTCACAGCAACCTTGACCTCATGCTATCACTGTATTCCCATTGCTCTATCCATCCCTCCCACATTAGATGCTAACTTGAGCTGCTGAGGATTTTTGACGTTATGTAAGAGGACATAAGGTTGGGGGGCATATGTGGGTGTGGATCAGAGTGCTGATTAATAGAAAACGGAGACAAAAGAGACTGCAGATGCTGAAACTTGGAGGAACACAAAAAACGGGCCACAGCAGATCAGGCAGCACCATTAGGAGGAAATGGACAGTTGGTGATCTGGCTTGGGACCTTTTATCTAGACTAGAGAGCCAAGAGAGGAAGTTGATTTCCTTCCACAAATCCTGCCTGATCCTTGAGTGTCTCCACCATTTTGATGGACCAGAAAACAGAGCTAGAGTAATAGAATAGAAGGTTATTTTTGGGCTGTCAAGTTGGGTATTACAGAGATCGTGCTGAGGCTTCAACTATTTACAATCTATATTAATGACTTGAATGAAGTGTACTGCAGCCACATTTGCTGCTGATAAAAGATAGGTAGGTTAGCACGTGGCATGAACACACAGAGCCTGCAAGGAGAGGCTGGTAGATGGAATAAAATGTGGATAAAGGTGATCTTATCCACTTTGGAAAAAAATAAACCGAACAGCAAACCAATTACACGTTTCAGCCAAAGTACACAGGTACCGAGTGTGCTGAGGAATACCGAGCACAAGATGCTGCCCAGTATTACCAAGGGAAGTACTTGAACATCAGAGCCAATGTAATCTCTGGGATCAGATTTGGTTGTTCAAAAATATCTGACAGGAAATTCCTATCAAAGTAGCAGTAGACTTCTGTCTTTGTCTCCCTCAAGTCACGAGATTTTAAAGGAGATAGGGTATATACTGCGATGCATAAATATTTACAGTTGAGTGGGATAGCCTTTGTGGATCAAAGAGTCTCTCTAGCCCATCATTGTTTGTTTACATGCTGGTTCTAGATTGCTTTCCTGATGGGGAAGGTACCGGTAATTTGAGTGATCTTAGTCGATTCGTAAGATAACAGCTCCCTTTCACAATTTGGATCTATTGCAAGATTCCCTTGTTTGGGTCTACCTCACCTTTGTTGGTGATCAGAGTTTCCACTTGGGCCTCTTCATCATTAGGTGATCTGGAGAAGAAGGAAATACCAAAGAGTATTAGAACACATGAGTACCCAAGAAAGCCTTTACTTCGTGCTGCGTCCACACTCCCAACACAAATAAAACTCCCTCTGCACCCACAGGATGGATACAGCACAGGTTAGGTATAAAGACCTTTCTACACCATCCCATCAAACACTTTCAGAGTAGGTATAGCACAGATTAGATGTTGAATAAAGATTCATCTACTCAGTTCCAAAGACTTCGTCCTAAAATAAGGCAAAGCTGTCTATCTTGGGATCATTTGTCCTTTTACCTAATGTAACTGGAAATGAGAAGAACCACCAGATGGAACAGGAGTCAGTTATTTGGTAACAAGACCCACTCCTTGATTCAATTATTTTGTATCTGATCAATAGAACAGCTCCATTTATCTGTGTCTGACAATGCTCTGCTTGAAAATTCTAATGTCACATCTGCAGCATATGTTGGAGATGAGCTTTGTGTGATAAAAATAACACATATTTACAATCCCAAGTGGTGATGCTCTTGATCTGGATTCCTTCTGATTTTCCAACCTTTGCTAATCTTACCAGAGGCAATAGCTAACACAGCAGACAACCATCACCATACAAGACGCACGGCTGGTTCCAAGGGCAGCAGCTTGACTGAGGAGTATTTTACTAGGGACCACTGCCCTTTGACATTTAGCTCTGCTGGACTCCTTTCCAAGCCCTCGCCCTCCCAGTGCGATGCCACTCGGTGCTGTTACCTGGGCTTCTGGTTGAAGCTGCAACGACATTTTCGACCTGCAATAAAAGGCTGAATGAGACATTCTGGTTCAACTGGGCCAAAAAGGCAGGAGGAAAATAAGAGGTAATGCAACATTTGAATCTTTATCTGCTATTTGATGAGAATAGTTTACCACCTACACCGGTTTACTCAGGGCAGACCTGATTGGTACAGTATTGCTATACCAACACTGTATTGCTGTATCATAACACTGTATGATGGAGCTCCCAAAAACACTTTGATCCATAAGACCATAAGATTCAGCAGCACACATAGTGCAGTTCTGCTCACCCACCATCAGGAAATATATCAATAAGATTGCAAGAGTACAGAGAAAAATTACAATGATTGCTGGGATTTGACGACTTGAGTTAGAGGGAAAGGATGAATTGGTTAGAACTTTATTTCCTGGAGTGTAGAAGAATGAGGGAAGATTTGATAGAGATATATAAAATTATGAAGGGTATACATTGGGTTAATGCAAGCAGGCACTGAGGTTAGGTGGGATTAGAACTAGAGTCATAGGTTAACAGTGAAAGGTGAAATATTGAAGGGGAACTTCTTCATTCAAAGGGTGGTGTGAATGTGGAATGAGATGCCAGCAGAAGTGTTGGATGCAGGTTGGATTTCAACATTTAAAAGGAATTTGGATAAGACATGGATGGGAGGGGTATGGAGGGCAACGTCCAGGTGTAGGTTGATGGCTCTAGGCAGATTAACAGTTTGGCACTGACCAGATGTTTCTATGTTGTAGTGCTCTATGACTCCAAGAAGAATTAGGCCATTCAGCCCATCACATTTGCTTCACCATTCAATCATGCCTGACTTTTACCAAATTCTCCCACTTTCTTCCTGGAACTCTTAATCCCCTTACCAATTAATCACCTTATGCACGTAACCCTCAATAATTCTCACAAGTTCCAATGCCAAAGTGAATGTGTCACTTCTGATTTCATCCCTATATTATGTGGTATGAAGAATTATGACAGGATTAGTGAAAATATCCTATATACTCACTCAAGATCAGCAGGATGCCAAGAGTAAAGAGTATGACAGCGAAGACCAGGCCTCCAATCCGCAGAGTCTCGTAATCTGCAAATTGACCATCATAGTTACTGTCTGATTCCAACCCATGTGAATCCCCAGCCATCCAGGTCATGCCCTTTTTTCATTGCTGCCATCAGGCAGGAGGTACAGGAGCTTGAAGGCATGCACTCAACAATTCAGGAAAAGCTTCTTCCCCTCTGACTTACAATTTCTGAATGTTTCTGATATTAAACCCGATTCCAATTCTGATTCCCAAGAGAGATGTCTTGTCAGGACGTTTGTGAAGAAGCATTGATACGGTAGATATAACAGAGAAGGAGACAATGGCTCTATCATTTCGCTTTGAAGCAGCTAAGCCTTTACCCTTAGAACTCCTATCCTTGCCTCACTGATAAACATTTTAACCCTTTCAGTACTTACTCAATTACTGCTTCAAAGTTGTCATTAAATCTAGGACAATAATTCTTTGTGCCAACCAGAGAATGACAAGGAGTGTATGAAACAACTCCTGCAATAGGATCACAGTGCCAGTTTGCTGTAGGCTTAGTTGAGAGTTCTATTCTTCATAGATCCTTGGTTGTATTGCATGCAAAGTTGATGGGCTCCTCAACTTGGGTAAGAAACAAATTGGGTAAGTGTTAGACACTTTGGTCATAATCTTACAAACCCTTTTAGATTGAGGATTGAACCCTTGGGCTGGAGGATGGTCAGTGTTACTCCACTGTCTAAGGAGCTGGATAAATTCCACTAACTGCTGGTAAAGATGACATTAGTGACTGCACCCTGGCTCTTGGACAGATACAGAAAACCAGGAGTACAAGGTAAAAAAACAGAGTACAAAGAATTCCATTAAAAGGAAGAGAGATGTACAAATAAATGAGGCACTCACCATAATAAAACTCATCTTTCTCTTCAAATGCAGAGTGTGTGGAACAGAAAAAAACAAAAATAGTAGTTCAGAGTTTGATCATCCACCTCACTGTGCTCACCATCACCCCCAGCATATCTGCACACATCCCCCAGCACGCTCACTGCCCACCTCGCATCACACACATTCACTATTCCACTAAACATCTCCTGGAGCACATGACAATCCCTCATCACATGCCTCATATTACATACAACCATCCTATTGCAATAGATTCCAGTCACAACCACCCTCCTTACCATTTTTCCACAAATTGATCTGTCTTTTCAACTTAACATTTGGCCTCAACTGTCCACCAATTCCCATAAGACCATAAGGCATAGGAACAGAATTAATCCATTTGGCCCATCAAGTCTACTACACCATTCCATTTAATTTACTATCCCTTTCAGCACCATTCTCCAGCTTCTCTCCATAACCTTTGATGCCCTTACTAATCAAGAATCTATTAACTTTCACTTTAAATATACCCACTTGGCCTCCACTGATGTCTGTGACAATGAGTTCCACAGATTCATGACCCTCTGGCTAAATGGATTCATGACCCTCTCCTTACCTTTGTCCTAAATGGACGTTTTTCTGTTCTGAGGTTGTGCCTTTTTGTCCTAGACTCCCCCACTAGTGGAACCATCCTCTCCATGTCCACTCTGTCCAGGCCTTTTCTTTAATCTCTTAGTTCTATTCCTCTCCAAAGTTGCATTAGGTCTATTCAGAAAGCTCACTACTATGGTTGCTGACTAATTCCAATTAAAATTTAGGTAAAACAAAAAGGTTCCCACCCCTACTGCCATGATGCTGGGTGAGAAGTAATCATTGGAATAAGGGCATAGACATTTTATATTGATTTTAGTCATTTGGCTTGCTCTTACTTTTATATTTCCATTGCTTTTATCATAACAAATTCCCTTTATAAACATGTCACACTACAATTGACTCACATGCAATAGTGTAGATATAAGATGTAAGAGTGATATCGTTTCTGCGAATGGCCAAACTAGCATTGATATTACCTTGCTCAGTAGGACATTGCCTTATAACCATGTAGATGATAAACCCCCCCCCCCACCCCCACCCCCAGCAATTCTGTCACCAAAATTCTCCCCCAACACTGGACAACAAAGATTTTGCTTCCTGAATACTTTCAGGTGTATCTTATGGATTTTGGGCTGCTAATCATGAAAATCACCATGAAATTTCCCTATCACACACCATTTTTAAAAAAGTTGCCTATATTTGTTATTTCAATTCATAATGCAAGTCAATTAAAATGTTGCCCAGAATGACTGGATGTGCTTAGGCAGGGTGGATGCTGTGTGGCAGGACAGGTTTTATAAAGGCATCACACATCACACATCTTTCTATACATTGCGTTTACATGTATATCTGTTTGCGATCACGTTGATGCGCATGCTCTGCGCGCATAGCATATTGTGTGTACTCATTATAATAAAGTAATTGTATTTTTAGGAGTATTTGTGATAGCAAACTTCCCTATCATGCACCATTTTGAAATTGCCTATATTTGTTATTTCAATTCATAATTCAAGTCAATTAAAATGTTGCACACATCGTAAGCTGAAATGTTTACTATCTTGTCCAGGCATGACTGGACGAGCTTAGGAAGCGCAGATGCTGTGTGGCAGGACAGGTTTTAGAACGGCTATAAAAACATCACGCACACACCATTCTATGCATTGCGTTTACTTGTATATACGTTTGCGATCAGGTTGATGCGCATGCTCTGCGCGCATAGCATATTGTGTGTACTCATTATAATAAAGTAATTGTATTTTCAGAAGTACTTGTGATAGCAAAATGTCTCACCAATGTTGCAACAGCTGCGATACTTTCTGTTATATTTGTGGTGAGTATACACTTAAATTTCAATGATGGAGCATGACTCCTCTTATTAAGAAAGCCATGAGCTCTACTGTGGGTGTAAAATTGGCGACCAAGACAAAGCCTGGGCTCCTCACATTTTTTGCGCAACATGCACGGTTGATCTTAGAGCTCAGCTCAGAGGTACTTGGAGATCAATGCCGTTTGCTGTCCTGATGATATGGCGAGAGCAGAAGGATCATGTGACAGACTGCTCCTTCTGTCTGACCAGTGTGTCTGGTTTCTCTGAAATCCATTGAATACCCCAATCTCCCTTCAGCCACGAGACCTGCATTGCGTGACGATAGTCTTTTAGGACCAGAGCCACCAGAGACATGGAGTCTAGTGGGGGCAGACGGAGATGCCACAATGCACAAGGCAGCAATGAAAAACAACGCTGATACTGATACAGATTGTGAACCCTTTATGTTGAGTGAGCCTCATCTGATAACTAAATCTGAGTTAAATAACCTGGCCAGAGACTTGGGTTTGTCAAAGGCAAAAACACAATTACTGGGTTCAAGGCTGCAAGGATGGAATCTGCTGTCGCCAGGCACAAACATTTCCATGAAGGATTTGAGACAGATGTTTCCCAGAATAACCGATGCCAAGGCTAAGGAAGGCATTTTTGTTGGTCCACAAATCAAACGGGATGGGTCATCAATGACAGGTAATTTGAAGGACTTCGAGTGGGATTGGAGAAAATTGCAAGGAAGGCATTTAAGGATGTTGTTGAAAACTTTCTTTGCAACTACAGAGCACCAAACTGCATGCAGCTGATTGACAACAGGCTTCAAGCATACAAAACCATGAAGTGCAACATGTCACTAAAGATTCATTTTCCGCATTCCCATTTAGACTTCTTCCCTGCAAATCTTGCGCCAAGACGGGCATGGTGAGAGGTTTCACCAGGACATTGCGGTCATGGAAAAACAATATCAGGGTAACTGGAATCCGTCAATGCTGGCTGATTATTTTTGGGCACTTAAGTGGGAACTCTGAGACACCGAGTACAAATGAAAATCATCAACAAAGCATTTTTGGCTTAGTTGAAAAATTGCAAAGCGTCAGCACCATTATGCAATTAAATGCAATACATTCAATAAAAGTTAATTTGCTGTTTCTCCAAATTCCTACGTGATACAAGTAGTCTGAAATTATAGTTGTGATCGGTTTCAATTTCTATCATAAATAAGAGCTATTTCTGAGGAAGTAACACTTGCAAAAAATTTGCTGTCGAGTGACATCTGAAAGAGAAAGATACACCAGAAGGAGAAGTGAACAGTAAAATGAGAAGCTTACCCATGTCAGTCGAATTCCCAGCAACTGCAAAGAAAAGCATCGTCAGTGATCTATGCAATATAAAATAGAACTCCAATTGATAATGGTCTTCACAAAAATCAGTTACTTTCCCCAAGCAGTAAGGCTAATCAACACCACCACAGCCACACCCCCCAATTACCAATTCTTTATCATTTCCTGTCAGTCAACTTATGTATAGATCCTTAGCATCACTTTATGTACATACAATCAGTCCATGTATATAAACTATCTTATGTATTTATATTGTGTTTTATTTATTGTATTCTTTATCTTATTGTTTTTTTTTTGTGCTGCATCTGATCTGTAGTAACAATTATCTCGTTCTCCTTTACACTTGTGTACTGGAAATAACATTAAACAATCTTGAATCTTGAAATAGAAATTCAATAAAATGGACAACCTATCAAGTGTTATTCCTTATTCCTTATGGTTGTCAGAGCTGGAGGTGGGGGGGGGGGGGGAAGGGAAAGAGAGGTAGCGGGGATAAACTCCCGCTACCTATTAAGTGCTCCCAATGGCGTGTATCTCAAGTAGCCCCTGACAACCCAGTCCAGCTCCTGGTCTTCACACATGGCTTAGCTATTAAGCCAGGCTGAACTTTTTCTACTGACAGAAGAGGCAAAGGTGGGTTACTGGGGCCTTAAAACCAGTCACTCTGGGCAGATGGGGCTCATCAGCTGTGGTTGGCAGTTCATCTAGGAGAAGCAAAACTCTGACCTCAAACTTCCATTGCCTTGTGGGTACACCCACTCATAAGGAAAGCCTTGGGAGTAAACCCCAAGGGAAAAACCTGGAGCTAGAGTCCCTATGTTGAGTCTTGCGATGTTGGGGGTGCCAAATGGTCTCTTCCGTTCCTCTGGATACATTACTGCGTGGAGAGGGGGAGCCTGCTGCATGGGCAACAACTTGCCCTCCATATCGTACTGCCCTGGCTTGCATATTGACTTTGACAGAGTCAGCTAGAATGCAACATCCATGGCCGACCCTGACCAACAGAGGGCCACCACAAGTATTATTCTGTACCTTGGGTACAATACAATACAATGGCAGAAATAATTAGTGCTCAAGTGCTTTTCTGTAGAAGCTCAGTACAGTAATACATGGAGGATTCAATGGCAGAACAGAATAGAGACAACCAGAGAGACAGGACCACACAAGAATTTGAATGATATCTACCTGGTATACAAAGCATGAAAATAGGTCAGTAGGAATGCAATATGTTGAATGAGGCCACATCACAGTGTGTTAAGTGACTCAAACAAAAATGATGTTGTACTGCAGATACAGAGAGGTGCACACATTTGAATGTAACCTACTCTGAGTAATACAAACGAACAATCTGGAATCATGTATTGATCTGACCACAGTCCCAGTGTTTAAAATAGGAATCCCTCAGGACTGCAGTTGGTAGTCCTGATGTGGCTGCACAGACCCAGCATCCTGGTTCACTCCTGACCCTGGAGGTTGTCTATATGGAGCTTCCATATCCTCTGTGGCCATGTGGTTTTACCCTGGATGTTCCGGTTTCTGCCCATGTCCCCAGGATGTGATGGTAGGTTAGCTGGCTCCATAAATTGCTCCATGTGGCAGGAGAATGGATAGAGATAGGGGAGAATGGATTGTAGGGTGATATGTGGGGAGTGAGACTGATAGATGCACTCTGATTGCCAGTGTGGCACACTGGCTGCAGTGGTCTCCTTCTGCAAGAAATTGTAGGAATGTCAGATGTGGCTTCAACTGCGGTGACAAAGACTGAACAGAGGCCAAGTGAGAGAAACAGAGGTGGAGGGTGATGAACTGAAGCACTGTGAAGCAGAAATGATAAGGCAGATGAATGCTAAGGTACTATAATTTAATGCAGAGCATCTCTTTGATTCCATCATCACATTTAAAAATTGTATCGGGATATTCTCATAATCTGGAACACTGTGAATTTGTTCTTACAGGGAAATATAAGACCTAACAACCCCAATCATTACTGGAGGCGGAGACATAACGGCCTGTATTTTCCCCAGTTCCCTAACTTAGCTTTGCTGAATACCGAAACACTTTCTCATGGGCTCTGATGCTTCAAGTAGGAGGGCCCTAGGCTGTGGCAGAAGCCTGGACCTTGTAAACAGGAAATTTATGTGGGCCTGAACAGACTTGCTCACAAAACTACACTAGAAGCTGTTGACAGGTGGCAAACCATACTCCCTGCTTTGGTGCTGTCAAATCTGTCAGATTTCCAATATTTCTGAATCACATAGAAAAAAAATATATACACATAGTGTGTGTGTGTGTGTATATATATGTATTTATATGTATTATATACAGTGGCTTCTGGTGTTATTTGAGCCATTGGTTAATCAGAGCAGCTGCTTATTTGGGACAACTCATAAAGAACAAAAACTAATTGAAAAAATAGCTAGGATTCCCATTTGGGACACTACGCAACTTAATTTGGCCACGAGACTTGCCGAAGTTTCTAACTAGTGTTAGTCGTGTACATTGTGTGGCCACTAAGCACTACACTGTGCTTAGAGCAAGTAGGTTTTAAATAGCGTCAGTTATGTGTGTTCATGTTCAAAACGCAGTGATCTTTGTCACCGCAGTAAGACAATTCAGAACTGTTTTGCTTACTGCGGTTTCAAACCTTCAGACTTGGAGATGCCAGAAATGGCTGGGAGTGAAAATGAAAGTTTCACAACTTCAAAAAGTTCGGAACTACAAAGAATTTGTAGGCTTTGACATTCATTTTGAATGTTACAATGAAAATAAAGATTTGGAGGATGCAGTCTTTGAACATATTGTATGAAGGCAGCCCATTGTTTGCACTAGGTGTCTGTGCTGATATGCTCACAGTCAGTTAAAACAACATGGCCACGTACAGTGTGGATGAATTCCTCCGCCGATAACTATTAGGAACTACAGTTTTATGGTACTGTGGTAGTATTACCAGTGTTCTAACTTGTTCTGTATTTTATTTAAATACATCATTTGTTACTCAGTTAAATGGTAGTTTGTCTCTTTAACACATGTTTAACTATTCCCATGAAACTTCAGTTAATTGGGCTAATTGGGCAGATGCTTAATTGGGCCAAAATGTACTGGTCCCGATGTGTCCCAGTTAAAAAGATATATTCTGCAATTGTCATCCAACTGAATGGGTTTGTCGGAATCTGAGTGCAGATTTCCCAGTGTTAAAGTTGGGTAAGCTCAACAAGATTCTGCTCAGCTGCTGGGTTCCATAACAACTCCAGTGATGGACTTCCATGCCTCTACAGAGCTTATTGGCACCTATGCTGAGAAATGTCAGCCTTTGCATTTGGAACCCCTGGACTAACTCAGAAAAGTGAAAGACCAGTGCTCCCACAAATCACACACAATGATAGTGTTTGAGCCCTTGCTGCTTTTAGAGTGTTGTAGTTTGACCTGTGACTCTTAATTCAGATTGCTGAGACCCTAAAAATACATTGTGAAGATCAAAGGATGGCAACAAGGATGATTGCTGTGGGAGACCAGTCTTCAATACACCCCCTCACTCACTATGAGAGAACATTTAGGTGCCCATTGAATGATCTTGATGTGTTGGTTGAGTTTACAAGCATGTGCTCTTTCCACACAATGAAACCTGGGCAATGATTGGCAAGTTATCTGCAAGCATGAAGGGCAGAGTGTCATTCGGTTCTTGGAGTGTCCTTTCATTCAGGAGAAGACATGCAGTTATACATGTGCTTAGGAACTTTGTTTTGAACACAAGTTCCATCTTATTAATGCCAGGCTGTTCGTCATCCCGGTGACAAACAGCAATTGCAGTGGAGATACATACTACAGCCCTCAGTTACCTGGATATATCACTTACCAGCTACTTGAATTAGCCCGCAGAACAGAACAAACAAGTAAACTTCCATGGTGTCTAGAAAACAAAGAGATTGGAATTTAAAATGTAAAGGATTCTTAGAACAGGTAAACGTGGCCAACCAAAGTCCGAGAATGGTTCAGCACATCTGCACACAGTGAGATCAATGTGCGAAACCCAGATGATTGGGAAGCTAAATTCGGTGACCATAGACACTAGAGATTCTGCAGATGCTGGAAATCCAGAGCAACACTCACAAAATGCTGGAGGGACTCAGCAGGTCCGACAGCATCCATGGAAGTGAATAAACAACTGATGTTTCGGGCTGAGCCCCTTTATCAGGATAGCCTGAAACACTGACTGTTTATTCCACTCCATAGATATTGCCATACCTGCTGAGTTCCCCCAGCATTTTGTATGCATTGTTCGGTGACTATAGGCTTTGTTTAATACATCTCTTTCTTCTGTTCCTTAATGTCCCAAGCTAATCCTAAGAAACCAGAGGTGTATCTCCAAGATTATGTCACCAGCAAAACCTGGGTAATAAAAAAAATGCAGTTTTAAGAAAATTCAGTTTGGATTATTTGGTTACAAAGATATTGTAGGTCATTAATTAGGCAATGAAAAGCCCATTTGATTTCTGAATGCTTATGGGAAGTCAAGGTGTGAAAAGAACAGGGAAGTTAGAAGATCAATGACAGGAGGTGGGTCGATAGGAGGTAAGTGGTCATGTGACAACATCTCTAGAATATGGCCAAGCAAAGCAAGCAACTCTATCTCCCACTTGAATTCTGATTGGTAAATAATTGTTGAAGTGAATTGCAAAGGAATCCCTTGATATCATCACAGGTTCAAACATATTGAGTACACAAACACGGTGAGAGTGGGGTATGCTCTCCAGGAAGCTTGTTCTACTCATGGCAACAACTCCACTTTATTGTACTATCCACAGGTACAAAGTTAGTCTAAAAATGCTGATCCTATTATTGTCCCAGTGACCACAAGTTCAAATGTTCATCAGCTTTGCAGCACTTTGATTGATTCTAAGTTTGTGGAAAAATGTTGGGGGAATAATTTAATTTTAAGCACAATTACTGTACCGCTCCCCTCAGCTCACTCTGTTCTACTGTAAGGAAATTGGGTGGCAGGGTGGAGATATGTCTCTACCAAAGGAGGTGTAAGGTGCTCCTTCCCTCCGCTAGCCTGCAGGTCACTCTAGGGCAAGGTGTAGCACCTGTCCAAGGGTGACCCGATCAGGGTCACATGAAGCCATGGGAGCAGGTGGTGGATGGCCGTATGAGCAGCTGGTGCATATCACAAGTTCTGGTTATGCGATCACTGACGCCAGGTAGGCAATCTCTGAAGAGTATTGATAATGGCTGGGGTCACCAATCTTGTTCTCCAGTTCTGCAGAAGGGTCTTGGCCTGGAACTTTGACTGTGCTCTTTTCCAGAGATGCTGCCTGGCTTGCTGAGTTCCTTCAGCATTTTGTGTGTGCTGCTTCGAGTTCCAGCATCTGCAGATTTTCTCTTGTTTGTGGAGAGCATTCTAACTGGTTGTATCACCATCTGGTTTGGAGGGACCACTGCACAGGACTGGAAAAAGCTGCAGAGTATTGCAAATTCAAGCCAGCTCCATCTTGGGCACTAGCCTCCCCAGCAACAGGGACATCTTCAAAAAGCAATGACTCAGATGACAGCATCCATCATTAAGGACCCCCATCATCAAACACGTGGTCTCTCACTATTACTACCATCAAAAAGCAGGTCGAGAAGCTTGAAGCCATCCACTCAACGTTTTAGGAAAAGCTTCTTCCCTTCCATCATCAGATTTCTGAATGAACAATGAACCCACTAACTCACTATTTTTACTCTCTTTTGTACTACTTATTTAATTTAATTTTTTATATTCTGGTATATTTTTTATTGTAATTTATAGTATTTTTTGTTTTCCATTGTAATGCTGCTGCAAAACAATTTTTTTTGACATACGACAGTGATATTAAACCTAATTCAGATCTGCACCTAACTTCTTTAACAAGAGGATCAGAACGATTGTTAGAATTCTTCTTGAGATAAACACCAGTTTCTTTACCATGAGACTAAAATAAAACTGACCTTCCTTTGGAAGATGGCTAGAGTTTGGCAAGGATCGTAAACATAAATGTGAATGTAGGGAAGAAGAGACTGAACAATAGCTACCAACTGAGTCAAGGTGAGTAGGCAACTGCTTTCGAATGGGTAAACGGAATTATTCAGAGGGCTGTAGGGAAGGGTGAGGGAAGTGAGACATTCCAGATATGATGAGTCAAGTAGTGTCCTTTTCTCCTGTATCAATTATCTGTAATTTTCTGGTTTTCCTCGTGTATCTTTGCCATTTGCTAGGATGTTGGTGGGTGTGCTGATTGCGTTATATCCACTACTTTCCTGGCATGATGGGCTCTTTGTGGTAACAGATAGAAAATATGCTTATTGGTGACCGATTTCTTCAGAGCATCAATATAGAGTCATGAGGTCATACAGGACCACAAAGAAAAAAGCCTCATAATTTTGTATATCTCTATCAAATCCATCCCGTTTCTCATAGAGTCACAGAGCCTGCAAGCAGGCCCTTTGGCCCATCTAGTCCAAGAAAACTGTTATTCTGTCTAGTCCCATTGATCGGCACCTGGAGTATCCATGTGCTTATCCAATCGAACCCACCTACACCTCTTTCACTGGTAGCTTGCTTCACAGTGGCACCGCCCTCTGAGTGAAGAAGCTCCCCCTCAGGTTCCCCTTAAATATTTCACCTTTCACACTTAACCTGACTTTTAGTTCTTGTCTCAACCAATCTCAGTGGAAAAAACCCAGCCTGCATTTTCCCTATCTATACCCTTCATAATTTTACACACCTCTTTCAAAGCTCTGCTCATTCTCATAGAATCATTGAGTCATACACCATCAAAACCCAAATTGTCCACACCGACTATGTTGCCCAGTGAGCAAGTCCCAGTTCCCAGCATTTGGCCCATAGCCGTGTTCATTTCTCCTATACGTGTATTGACCTAGGTGGCTTTTAAATGTTGCAAATTCTCCTGTACTCCAGGGAATAAAATCGTAAGCTATTCAACCTTTCACTATAACTCAGATCCTCAAGTGCCGGCAACATCCTTGTGAATTTTATCTGTACTCTTTCAATCTTACTGATACCTTTCCTGTAGGTAGGTGCAGAATGGCACACAATCTCTACATGAAGGCATCCAGGTGGTAAAGGCAATATATACAACCATGTTATGCAGTATATGCCAAAGTGCTGATTTGATAGCTAGCTTGTGCTATGTTATATAATTTACACCAGAAAAAGAGGCCATTTGGCCCAACTCACTTATGTTAGCCATTTTACTGCATTAATATCCTCTCACCTCCCTCTGTTTAATTATATTGAAATAACCATTGAATATATTTTCATGCATGGTTATCTTCAATTCGATTTGAGAGAAATCACTTCTAAAGAGACAGAGACAGAGAAACACTCAGCACGGTCTGTTGGCCTACCAATTCCAGGCCAAAATCTAACCCCCCAATTACACTAATCCTACATTAATCCTAATTTATTCGCTCATGTTCTTATTAGCTCCCTCAAATTTGACTGCTCACCTACACCCACACCCTAAGGGCAACCTACAGTGGTCAATTAAGCTACCAAACTGCATCTGTTGATGATATAGGAGGAAACTGACACGCAGTCACAGGAAGAACATGTAAACTCTACAGAGATCAGGATTGGACCAGCTGCGTCATTGTGCCGCCCTAGATTAACTTCTGCATTCTTGCCATACCTTCAGGTCCTTAATTTTCTCTGAATGCTAAAAAAAGACATCATGGATTCAAGTAAGTTACAAAATGAGGATGGAAGATTGCCAAATTAACCAGGGGCATACAACAGTTAGTCATTCTTTATTTCATCTGCACAATTTAGTGACATAATGAAGTTGATTTTAAATTAATAACTAATATGTTGAAGCCACACCCTGCGCTTGGGTGGGATTACTTATCCACATTTAGAGTTGATTCTTGGACTCTAAAGAGAGTAGTAGTGAGAGATAGCTTCATAAATTTGTTTTTTTTTCTTGTGAATATTCTATAAATAAACCAGTGATTAATTTATTCCCTGACATATTTGCTTGCTAATTTGGAGACAGCAAGTAATGAGAGAGGTGTTAAAAATCCTTGTGACATGCTTAATATTTATAACAGTGAGACCAAGAAGAGTGTAATTATGGAGTTTCAGCCAGATACAATGGACAAAGTCTCTGCCTATTGAATAAAAATGAAGTGGACTCCATCCCATTTTCTCCCATAAAATAGAAGTTGATAAGACAATTGTTCTTTATTGTTTCGTGCTGATTTTCAGTGCTCAGTGTGTTAAGCACAGTCACTCTATATTCGTGAATGAGAACATAATCAATATGCTTGTATCATAACGCACCTTTAATCAATGGATGATCTCATGGTGCAATTAAATCTGCTCTGTAAATTGGAGTATTTTTCCCTTCAGGGTTACAGTAAAAGCTCTGATAGTGTTGCACTAGTGGGTTTTCTTGCACTCTTGGATGTTACTCCTATTAATACATAAACACACTACATTTATTTCACTTTAATTTTATGCATTCCACAGTATGATTTATTTTCCAGTGACCCAATGGGTTCGAAGGCAATCGGAAATATACAAGCACTCCGGATTCCATTTCCAGTTGCAAACCTCCTCACGTTCTCGACCCCTGGTGCTCTGGACCAGTTTTGGCTGCACACTGCTTTCCATTCTGGACTCCTGGCTTACTTTATGGTCTAATGAATGGCCCAGATGTCAACCCATGAGGATTTCTGAACAGTCAGATGCTGGATTATTGGAGTTCACTTCCTTTCAGTCTCTTCCAGTGGTAATTTCCAGGTTAGATGTGATCATCAGTTTGTTGGCTGGCCACACGTATTACAGAAGAAAGTCTATTCTGCAAAATGTTTGCTAACTTGGAGATGAAAACCACTGAACTATCTCGGATCTAGAATCTTTAACTGATTTGCATAATTTGTGACAATAATCTCAGTTTTCGATGTCACAGATGGGCTCTGTTCTTAACAAAAACTTGGGGCAGAATTATACAGGATAACTGTGAAGAAAAATATGCAGTCATCTTCCCACTCATTTTACAAAGATGCCTCAATGTCCTCGTTTCTTCCAAAGAGGGGAACTAGTTCTCTCTTCATTCCATATTGAATCCTGAACATCTTGAAAATCTTAAACCTAGGCCAGCACAGAGGAGGTTTTGCACCTTATCTAACCTGGAACAATTTAATTGAGCAGTCTGGAATTTATGCCTGGGATCATTTGAAGGGGGTAACATGGAGAGAGTTTTGCCTTGTATCTAACTTTGCATCATACCTATCCTGGGATCATTTGTTGGAGGAGCATAGAAGGTGCTTGATAACTAACCCATGCTATTCCTGCTCTGTGGGTGTTTGATGACAATAAGAATCATTCAATTTGCGTTTGATTTCTCCAGTGCTGAGGAGACCACGTTGTGAACACCAAATTTGATTGGAAGAAGTATAAAGGAATCTCTGAGCAAATAAAGATAGAATGACTTTAAGTTCAAAAGTAAAATGTCATCAGAGATTGAAAGCATCACTCACTTGTTGGTTACTCACCTTGCAGGATAAGCTGTTGCTTTCTAGAATGCTCTGAATTTAATTTTTTTTGGATTTAAAAAGAGAAATAGGAAATTACAGGGAAGGGTCAAGAACACAGGGGCAAATTACAGTGAAGGTCATCCTGTCGAAAGGGAGGGGCTGACTGAGTGTTGTTTCCACTCTAGTAATAGCTGGGTTGCATTAGAATGTCATGTTCCTAGTGTGATGGAAAGTCTCCTCAACATATTCAAAGAAGCCATCAATTTTTCAAATAAGAAAAATGACTTGGCTTTTCGCCAGTCTCTGCTCAATGGAAAAGCTGCTTCAGTTGAGCGGGTTCATTATACACAGCCTTCGTCTGCCAACCCTCCACTATTGTCCTGGAATCTCTAGGTAGTGAAGACTAATCTCCAAGCACGAATGAGTCTGAAATTCCGGAGAGTAACCACGCTGGAACATTGACAAATAAAATTCTTTTCAGCATTCACATCAGTGAGTGATAAAAACATATTGGAGATATTCTGAAGGGAACTGAATGCTGCTCGGAAACAAAGGATTTTTGACTCGATCATTTTTGACACTCAGTTTTCTAACAGGGCTTGTTCACCTTCTAAATGGCCTGTGGGAATTCAATTTGATGAAGATTGATGGACATTCCAGGTAACCAATGGTGATGCACTGTGGGCAGCATGGTTGGAAGTGATCTTCCATTGAATGGTACAGGAGACAACAGGCTGATAGGTCAGAGTGGGGAATTAAAGTGGCAGGCGACAGGAATCTCAAGATACCCCTGTTGGTGTTAAAGTGATCACCCAATCTGCCTTTGCTTCTCCTGTGTGGTTTTCTAGATTTAAGAGTGTGAAAGATACCCTGCCTATGCATAAACACACTCAGTGGCCAGTTTATTATACCTACTGGAGTGGCCACTGAGTGTATGTTCATGGTCTTCTGCTGCTATAGCCCATCTATGTCAAGGTTCAACGTGCTGTGCGTTCAGAGATTCTCTTCTACACACCACTGTTGTAACACGTTGTTATTTGAGTTACTGTCGCCTTCCTGTCAGCTTGAACCAGTCTGCCATTCTCCTCTGACCTCTCTCATTACAAGGCCTTTACGCCCACAGAACTGCCACTCACACCATTTCTCTGTAAACTCTAGAGATTGCTGTGTGTGAAAGTCCCAGGAGATCAGCAGTTTCTGAGATACTCAAACCACCCCGTCTGGCACCAACCATCATTCCATGGTGGAAGTCACTCAGATCACATTTCCTCCCGAATTCTGATGTTTGGCCTGAACAACATCTGAACCTCTTGACCATGTCTACATGCATTGAGTTGCTGCCACTTGATTGACTGATTCGATATTTGCATTAACAAGCAAATAAAGTGGCCTAAAGGGTACCTAATAAAGTGGCCACTGAGCTTGGACATAGTTTAATTGCCAAATAGAAATCTAAGAAGTGTCTTCATGCTTCCATCAGAATGAAATGATCAACATTTTAAACTTATTTAAGCTTTTTTGGACTGTGATTAGAAATATTAAAGTGGACAAGACTGCTTACTCCCAGGCTGTTTCAGGGCTTTGGGTGCCAAGGTAACATTTTGCCAACTGCGCAGTTTAGCATCTGCTGACAAGGTTGTGAGGAGATGTGATTTTTATATGATGAAATGTGACAATCTTTTTAATATTATAAATGTGGCAGGGAGCTGTGACAATGGAAGATCAGTTCCTTGCTTAACAATGAACTGGTTGACCACCTAGAACTTTCTCTCAATTCTGGTGCTCTCACTCATATAGACACTTCATAATTTGTGAAGTGGTTCACTTTGGAAGATCAAGCTTGAAGTTGGAGTACAGGGTTAATGTCAGGATTCTTAGCAATGTGGAAAAACAGAGGGATCTTGGGGTCCACATTCATAGATCCCTCAAAGTTAATGTGCAAGTTGATAGGGTTGTTAAGAAGACGTACAGTGTACTGGCTTTCATTATAGAGCCACAAGGTAATGTGGTTAAACCACACATGGAATATTGTGCTCAGTTCTAGTTACCTCATTACAGGAAGGATGGGAAATTTTAGAAAGGGTGCAGAGGAGATTTACCAGGATGCTGTCTGGATTGGAATGTAGGTCTCATAAGGATAGGCTGAGTGAGCTGGGGCTTTTCTCTTTGGAGCGAAGGATGATGAGAGGTGACTTGATAGAGGTGTACAAGATGATAAGAGGCATAGATTGAGGGGACAGCCAGAGACTTTTTCCCAGGGCAGAAATGGCTAATACAAGGGGCATAATTTTAAGGTGATTGGAAGGAAGTATTGGAGGGATGTAAGAGGTAAACTTTTGCACAGAGAGTGGTGGGTGCATCAAATGTGCTGCCTGGTTCATAGAGGCAGATACATTGGGGACATTTAAGAGAACGTTAGGCACATGGATGATAGAAAAACAGAGGGCTATGTGGGAGGGAAGTGTTAGATTGACCTTGGAGTAGTTAAAAGGTCGGCACAATATCTTGCACCGAAGGGCCTGCACTGTGCTGTAATATTCTATGTTCTATCCTGTGAATGAATCATAAGAAGTCTGAGTAGACCTAGAGGCCTAATGGTCTTGAGTTTTACTCAGCAATTTGTGGAGACAGCCTGAAATAAATTTGACGAAGTTACATCTTTACCTCAGAGTAATGACAAAGCCCAGTCAGTAGAGGGAGTGTCTGCACTCCGCCTCTGAAATTCAGTAGGAAACTGTGCAGTGACCCAACAAGCAGGTTTGGGCATGAATTGCTGGGCAATTATCTCTGTGTTTGCTGCTCAAAGAGGTTATTTGCTCATTACAATATGAGTTAGATAAAAGGATTAAGCTGCAAACCTTATCTGAGGGATCTTGGACAAATTGAAACATTAACAATCATAGCTGGTTATGGAAGGCGTGAACAGCAGCATCCTGGCTGAGAGGGAGGGTATGCTTGACTAGTCTCCCACCACCATAGTTACAACAAAACAAGATTTGCATTGGTATGGTGAATATCCCTTTTACATCCCCTTCAGAACATCCTAAGTGAATTAAAGTTCTTCTCAAATGCAGGCAGTGTTGAAATGAGAGTAAATTTTTGCACAACAAAGTCCCATAGACAGCAAATAGATTATGAGAAAAATAGTGTTTTTTGTTTTTGGTAGTGTTAAATGAAAGATAAATGTGAGCCAATGGGATAACACTCCAGATCTTTACTGAAACACGAAGAGGCACTCCAGTGGCTCTACTTCATTAGATGTTCGAGGACACTTGGTATGTCACCAAAGGCCAGCAACTTTCTGCAAATGCATCGTGAAGAGAATTCTGGGCGGTTGCATCACTATCTGGCATGGCGGCTCCCATGCACTGGATTGAAAGAGGTTGTAGAGTCAGCCGGCTCCATCGAGGGCACATCTCCCCACCATCAAAAACATTTCAAAATAGCATCCATCATTAAGGATCATCACCATCCAGAACATACCCTTTTATCACTGCTACCGTTAGGAACAGGTACAGGGGCCTGATGACATATACTCAATATTTTAGGAACAGCTTCTACCCCTCCTTCATCAGATTTCTGAACGGTCCATGAATCCCTCAACACTACCTTGCTATTTTGTGCTCTTTTTTCACTACTTACTTTTATACTTAGTATAAATTATAGTACAAATCAACGGTGGTGACAAATCAGCATCTAGGAGGGAGATTGACAATCTGGCTGAGTGGTGCCACAACAACAATCTCTCTCTCAATGTCAGCAAGAACAAGGAGCTGATTATTGAGTTCAAGAGAAGGAAACCGGAGGTTCATGAGCCAGTCATCAAACGTTGTCACAGGAAAGCAGCATCCATCATCAGGGACCCCACCACAAGACCATGCTCTCTTCTCACTGCTGCCATCAAGAAGGTGGTACAGGAGCCTCAGGACTCACACCACCAGGTTCAGGAACAATTATTACCCCCCAACCATCAGGCTCCTGAACCAGAGGGGATAACTTCACTCAACTTCAATAGCCCCATCATTGAAATGTTCCCACAACCTAGGGACTCACTTTCAACTTCATCTCTTCATCTCATGTTCTTCATATTTATTCCTTATTTATTTATTATTTATTTCTTTTTGTAGTTGCACAGTTTGTTGCACACTGGTTGAACAACTCAATTGTTGTGGTCTTCCATTAATTCTGTTAAGGTTATTATTCTATTATGGATTTATTGAATATTACCTGCAAGAAAACAAATCTCAGGGTTGTAGATGGTAACATATATGTACTTTGATAATAAATTTACTTTGAGCTTTGATAATCAATCTGAGTCAGACTCTGACATGCCATCGTCTTATTACTACCATCAGGGAGGATGTACAGGAGCCTGAAGACCCACAGCTTATCATTTTAGGAACAGCTTCTTCCCCTCTACCATCAGATCTGAACAGTCCGTGAACCTGTGAACGTTACCTCTGTATTCCTCTTTCACGCAATTTACATATTTATTTATTATGGTAACTTATTGTAATTTTTTTATGCCTTGCACCATACTGCTGACAATTTCACAACATATAAACTTGATTCTGATTCTGGAATGGCCACCATAGAAGAGGAGCTACAGGAGTTTGAAGACCTGATTCTGATTTGGCGACAACAGTGGAATATCCAGACGTTTCATTGGTAAGGCAATACCTCGGCCAATGCCACACTGCTGCAGTGGACTGTTTCTGTGTTCAAGCCTGCACAGGTAAAGTGCTACAAATGATGACTGGCATTTGTGATATCTCTCCTGGCAAGGGAGCAACAACATATTCCTGTTCCTGCCATTGTGGCAGAGTGAAAGGGAACCCACTAAATGTAGCGGCTGGGAACTGCATGACTGCCTCAGGCTTTTAAGAAACATATGAATTCCTGCCCTTTCCTTTATGGACTGAACGCGTGCAGGATGTTCAGTGACTGCTGCTGGAAAAGAATCTTTCAGAATATAATGTACTGACAACGCACATTGCTGCTGTCATGCTGTGTGTTTTTGTAAGCTTGCTGCTGGGTTTGCTACAGAACAGCCTTTCAAATGGATGACCCAGGATGTTGACAGAGGGAGGGTGAAACAGTGATCAGCCAGCCAATGCAAGAATGGGAGCCTTAATCCTTCAGCGATGTCTGTCAGCCATCTCAGACTACATACATTCCGATTTCATATTTCAACTCAAGCTTGCCTTCCAAAAGCAGAATTAAGAGAATGCTTTTGGCATTTAAAAGCCTAAAACCAGCTAAATCCTCAATCATTTTCAAAGAAGAGTGAAGCAAAAGCTCAGGTCCTTTGGCCCTTGATGTTTCCACCAAACGATGTCAAATTAAAGTAAATCTCTTCTATCCACACTTGATTGATACCTGTGGTGAACTATGTGCCTGTCTGGACACGCCCCCTGCTGACTGCTCCTGTGGCTCCTCCCACAGGCCCCTGTTTAAAGGAGATCTGAGGCCTGACGCTCGGCCTCAGTCTCCAGGACATAGTATGATGGACACTCACTCCTGGTTCCTTCTTCCAGTCAATAAAAGCCGATATCTCGCCTTACGTCTCAGTGTGAGTTATTGATGGTGCATCAATACCCCACCATTCTCTGTGTATATTCATGTGTCCATTTAACAACCTCACTAACATCACTATTGTATTTGCTTCCCTGGCAGCCTGTTTCAGGCACCCCTACTCTCAGTGTGAAAACGTACCCCGCACACCTCTTTTAAACGTCCCCCAACATTTTAAATGCATTCCTTTCAGTATTTGACCTTTCTACTGTTTACTCTCTCTATTCCTCTCATAAGCTTATAAACTTCTATCAGGTTTCCTCACAGCCTTTGATGCCTCAGAGCAAATAAACTGAGTTTGTCCGACCACACCTTATTGCTCATACACTCTAATGCAGGCCGCAAACTGGTAAACCTCGTCTACAACCTTCACATCCTTCCTATAACTGGGTGACAAACCAAACCCTCACATGCGCTGTCACCCCTTACACAGAATACCTCCTTGCCCTGACCTCTACATCATTCCCAATACCAACCACACCTTTTTCTCCTTTGTCCTTCCTCCTTTCACAGTCTCCCCGCCTCTGCTTCTCACTAAAGCTGCATTAAATTGAAGCCTGTCCAATGTCATTACGTTTTCTGCACCCTTAAACCACACCCAGATTCCCTAGGTACTGACTCAGGCTCAGCTAATAAACTAACTAGTTACAGCTATTAGTATTGATGTAAGTTAAATTGAAGTTCTAAATATAAAACTCCAAACTAAGTGCTAGCTACGAGGAAAAAAACTGGATAAGTTGTTGCTTTCTTTAAACGAGAGAAGGCTGCAGTAAGACTTAATTCAGGAAAGAATAAACAGCAAAATCTACTAACTTCAAATGAGGGATCAAAGTAACTGGTAGCAGGATTAGAGGAACAATTAAGACTCTGAGGCTCTGGAAATCACTGCTTTCCAAGGGAGTCAAGGTAGAAACCCTTACCATGTTACATCCAATCAATTCTCCCCAGATTCTACCACTCACCCACACATTAGGGGCAATTTGCAGTGGCATATATACCGATTGGCATATCATTGAGGTGTGGGTGGAAATGGGAGGTTCTGGGAAAACTCATACGGTCTCAGGGAGAGCAGGCAAGCTCAAGGTTGAACCTAGGTCACTTGAGTTGTGAGACAGCAGCCACTGTGTGATTGAAGGTCTGTGACCTGAAAGGCTCCAGATGAAAGAATGCAAGGAATATTGTGTTTGGTTCTGATTGGCTTATTATAGGAACAACATGGAGGCTTTAGAGAGGGTGCAGAGGAGATTCACCAGGATGCTGCCTGGATTAGAGAGGGTGCAGAGGAGATTTACCAGGATGCTGCCTGGATTAGAGAGAGTGCAGAGGAGATTTACCAGGATGCTGCCTGGATTAGAGAGGGTGCAGAGGAGATTCACCAGGATGCTGCCTGGATTAGAGAGGGTGCAGAGGAGATTCAGCAGAATGCTGCCTGGATTAGAGAGGGTCCAGAAGAGATTGACCAGGAAGCTGCCTGGATTAGAGAGGGTGCAGAAGAGATTGACCAGGACGCTGTCTGGATTAGAGAGGGTGCAGAGGAGATTCACCAGGATGCTGCCTGGATTAGAGAGGGTGCAGAGGAGATTTACCAGGATGCTGCCTGGATTAGAGAGGGTGCAGAGGAGATTTACCAGGATGCTGCCTGGATTAGAGAGAGTGCAGAGGAGATTCACCAGGATGCTGCCTGGATTAGAGAGGGTGCAGAGGAGATTTACCAGGATGCTGCCTGGATTAGAGAGGGTGCAGAGGAGATTCACCAGGATGCTGCCTGGATTAGAGAGGGTGCAGAGGAGATTTACCAGGATGCTGCCTGGATTAGAGAGGGTGCAGAGGAGATTCACCAGGATGCTGCCTGGATTAGAGAGGGTGCAGAGGAGATTCACCAGGATGCTGCCTGGATTAGAGAGGGTGCAGATGAGATTTACCAGGATGCTGCCTGGATTAGAGAGCATGTCTTATGAGAATAGGTTGATTGAGCTAGGTCTTTTCTCTTTAGAGTGAAGGAGGATGAGAGGTGACCATCCTTGAACATCTGGACAGCAAAGATGCACACATCAGGATGCTCTTTATTGATTACAGCTTGGCATTTAACACCATCATCCTCTCAAAACTAATCAGTAAACTGCAAGACCTGGGCCTCAATACCCCCTTGAGTAATTGGATCCTGGATTTCCTCACTTGCAGACCCCAGTCAGTCAGTTCAGATTGGCAAAACCATCTCCTCCACCATCTCCATAAGCACAGGAGCCCCTGTGTCTACTCGCTTTACACCTATGACTGTGTGGCTAAGTACAGCTCCAACTCCATATACAAGTTTGCTGATAACGCCACTGTTGTGGGCTCTATCAAAGGTGGTGATGAATCAGCACACAGGAGGGAGATTGCAAACTTGGCTGAGTGATGTAATAATAACAACCTTTCACTCAATGTCAACAAGATCAAGGAGCTGATTATAGACTTCAGGAGAGGGAAACCAAAGGTCCATGAGCCAGTCCCCATCGGAGGATCAGAGGTGGAGAGCGTTAGCAACTTTAAATTTCTCAGTGTTATTATTTCAGAGGACCTGTCCTGGACCCATCATATAAATATAATTGCAAAGAAAGCATGACAGAGCCTCTACTTTTAGATAATAGAATTGACAGCTTTGTGGCAAAGTTTGTGGGTGATATGAAGGTAGGTGCAGGGGTAGGTAGTGCTGAGGAAGCAATGAGATTGCAGCAGGACCTGGACAAACTGAAAGAATGGGCAAAAAAGTGGCAGATGGAATACAGTGTTGGGAAATGTATGATAATGTATTTTGGTAAAAGGAACAATAGTGCAGACTATTATCTAAATGGGGAGAAGGTTCAAGCATCAGAGGTGCAAAGGGACTTAGGGGTCCTCATGCAAGGCTCCCAGATGGTTAATTTATGGGTTGAGTCTGTGGTAAAGAAGGCAAATACAATGTTGGCATTTATTTCAAGGGAAATAGAATATAAAAACAAGGAGATAATGCTTAGCTTTTATGAGACACCAGAGAGACCACATTTGGAGTATTGTCAACAGTTTTGGGCCCCATCTCTTAGTAAAGATGCGTTGTCATTGAAGAACAGTCCAGAGGAGGTTTGTGAGGATGATTCTGGGAATGAAGGGCTTAACATATGAGGAGCATTTGCCAACTTTGGGCCTGTACTCACTGGAATTTAGAAGAATGTGGGGGATCTCACTGAAACCTACCGAATGTTGAAAGGACTCGATAGGGTGGATGTGGAGAGGATGTTAAGGGGTGACCTTTTAGAACCGAAGTAAGGAGGATTTTTTTAAAGCCAGAGAGTAGTGAATCTGTGGAATGCTCTGCCACACCCTGGTGTGGAGGCCAAGTCTGTGGGTATAGTTAAGGTGGAAAGGAAATGGCAAGGAGGCAGGTGTATGGGGTGAGTGGGATCTGGGATCAGCCATGATGGAATGGCAGAGCAGACTCGATGGGCTGAATGGCCTAAATCTGCTCCTATGTCTTATGATCTTACTTCCTCAGGAGTCTGCAGAGTTTTGGCATGTCATCAAAAACTGTGGCAAACTTCTACAGATGTGAGGTGGAAAGTGTGCTGACTGGCTGCATTACAGCCCGGTACGGGAACACCAATGCCATTGAGTGGAAAATCCTGCAGAAGGTAGTGGATTTAGCCCAGTACATCTCGGGTAAAACCCTCCCAACCATTGAGCATATCTACGTGAAACACTGTTGTAGGAAAGCAGCATCCATCAGCAGGGATCCCCACCACCCAGGCCATGCTCTCTTCCCACTGCTGCCATCAGGGAGAATGTACAAGTACTGTACCTCAGGACTCGCACCACCAGGTTCAGGAACAACCCCTCAACCATCAGGTCCTTGAACAAAAGGTGATAGCTACACTCATTTAAGGACTCTGTTATATTGTTATTTCATGCTTGTTACTGTATTTATATCTGCATTTGCACAGTTTGTTTACAGATAACAGTTCCTGATGTTTACAATTTACAGTTACTGTTCTATAGATTTGCTGAGTATGTTGTTCATTGACCCTGGTTACACTTACTGTTCTATAGATTTGCTGAGTATGCCTGCAGGAAAAAGAATCTCAGGGTTGTATGTGGTGACATGTATGCACTCTGATAATAAATTTTACTTTGAACTTGATAGAAGTGTGCAAGATGATAAGAGGCATAGATTGAGTGGACAGCTGGAGACTTTTTCCCCGGGGTGTAAATGGGGGCAAAAGTTTAAGGTGAGTATGGGGGGGGGGGTGATGTCAGAGTAAAAACTCATAGAGTGGTGGGTGCATGAAACACCCTGCCAGGGGTGGGGGTAGAGTCAGAAACATTAGAGACGTTTAAGAAATGCCTAGATAGGCACATGGATGATAGAAAAGCAGAGGGCTATGTAGGAGGCAAGGGTAAGATTGATCTTAGAGTAGGCTAAAATGCCAGCACAGCATTGTGGTGTGAAGGGCCCTGACCAATTCATTTTCACCATGGATCAGCAGTCCCTATACACCTTTATCCCCCATCCAGAAAGCCTTAAAACTCTCCACTTCTTTCTCAATAAATGAACCAACCAGTTCTCTTCCACTACCACCATCCTCCATCTGGCAGAACTGGTCCCCACCTTCAACAATCTTTACTTTGGTTCCTCCCACTTTCTCTAGACTCGAGGTATAGCCATGGTCCTCAGCTATGCCTGCCTTTTCGTTGTCTACATAGAACAGTCCACATCCCAAGCCTTCCCCAGTAATGCTCCCCTCTGTTTCATGCACCTCTGTTGAGCACGTCGATTTCATCAACTTTGCCTCTGACTTCCACCCTGCCCTTAAATTCACTTGGTTCATCTCGGACACCTCCCTTCCCTTTCTCGATCTCTCTATCTCCATCTCTAGAGACAAACTATCGACCAGCATCTTTTATAAACCTACCGATTCCCATGGCTATCTTGATTATACCTCTTTACACACAGTCTCCTGTAAAAATGATATTCCCTTTTTCCTCACCCGTATCTCCTCCATTTCCTGAACATCTGCACTCACCCCATCTTCCCATTGCCTTAACGGTGACAGAGTTCCTCTTGTCCTTACCTACCACCCCATCAGACTCTGCATCCAACACATCATCCTCCGCAACTTCTGCCGTCTCCAAAGGGATCTCACCATCAAACACATCTTTACCTCCCTCCACCCCCACTTTCCATTGAGATCTCTCCCTCTGTGATTCCCTTATCCATTCGTCCCTTCCCACTAATCTCCCTCCTGGCACTTATCCCTTCAAGCAGCTAAGTGCTACACCTGCCACTCTCCTCCTCTCTCACTTCCATTCAGAGCCCCAAACAGTCCTTCCAGGTGAGGCAACACTTCACTGTGAATCCTCTGGGATTGTCTATTGTGCCCAGTGCTCCCAATGCAGCCTCTTCTACATTAGTGTAACCTGTTGTAAACTGGGGGGCCACCATTGAGTACCTCTGCTCCATCCACCAAAAGCGGATCTTCCCATTGTTCAAATGTTTTAATTCCAATTTCCAATCCTGTTCTGACATGTCGGTCCAAGGCCTCTTGTGCCAAGATGAGGCCACCCTTAGAGTGGAGGAGCAACACCTTATATTCTGTCTGGGTAGCCTCCAACCTGATGGCATGAACATCGATTTCTCCAACTTCCAGTAAAAAAAATCCCTCCCGCTCCTCTTTTCTTTAATTTCCCACTCTGGCCTCTTACCTTTTCTCACCTGCCTATCACCTCCACCTGGTGTCCCTCCTTTTTCCCTTTCTCCAATGTTCCAGTCATATCAGACTCCTTCCACTCCAGTCCTTTATCTTTCCTACCCACCTGGCTTTATCTATCACTTTCTAGCTATCCTCCTTACCCTCCCCACACCTTTTTATTCTGGCATCTTACCCCTTCCTTCTCAGTCCTGATGAAGGGTTTTGACCTGAAAACATTGATATTTATTTCTGACAAGAGGATGTGCCTGACCTGCTGTTCCTCCAGCACTTTGTGTGTGTTGCTCTGGATTTCCAACATCTGCAGAATCTTTTGTGTTTATGATGTGCTGTATTGTTCCATCTTCTTTGTTCTATGTGCAGTAAGATTAGGCTGAGTAGTGGCAAATTCCTACACTTAGAAAAGCTATTGAAATTGCACTTTGTTGCAGTCACTGTGTTCCACCGCTCTGCTATGATGTACAAAATCTTCCTTTGCACTGTCCTTTTAAACAGATCCATCAGACATGACTTAGAGGTGATTAAGTGTTTTTTTTATTACATTGATGCATCAAACATTCACAAAAAAGGAATTAACTAAAAGAAGAAAACTCCTTTTGCCCTCTCCTATTGTACCATGATTTAGTTATAGAACAAATCTCCCTCAGCAGTGCCCAGTGCTAGATCTGAACTTTACCAAATGACATCCAGCGCTTCTTGTACTGGGCTACTTTTACAACCTCTCTGACAAGAAATGCTAATTATGGGGTATTTTCATCCTTAATCCAAAGGTTTATGGTGACATGGGAATGATTTGAAAGGAACAGAGGGTGGTATAAGTGCCAGAGGAATTCGTTGAAGGAGGTCACAATGACAACTCTTAAAAGATTGTTGGACAGATGCAGGGATAGGACAGGTTCAGAAGGCTATCAGTCTAGCTTGAATGGGCATTTTGGTCAAGACTGACAAGTTGGGCCTGTTTCTGTGCAGTATGACTCTCTATTGCTTGAGGAACTGGGTTGCAGATCTTAGCTCACATGGCTTTCTTACAATTACTTTAGATTATAGTTTGCTTCCATTAATTCATATGTCATGGGTGTAACTTGAGCATGCTTCCTGTTTGAGTCAAGGTACAATTGTAATTCCAGTCACATAGAAACATCTCAGGCTTCAAGAATTTGAAACTTGCCTTGAAAAAGGGCAGGGCAGAAGCAAATGATATTATACAAATGAAAATGGATCCAACTTCAATCCAATTACTCTTGCTCTTCCTCACTGCCCCATTACTTTATTTAAGTGAAATGGAAATTGAAAATGATGCAAGTACTCAGCAGGTCAAGCAGCATATGTGAAGAAAGAAATCGTTTTAACATTTTAGGCCAAGGACCCTACATTAGAACTGACTTTGATCAGAGTAGCAGTTCTATTTTTAACTGAGATTTCCATTTTCTATCTTTGCCCATCAGTGGCTCAGTGAGTGGCAGTTCTGAGCCATGAGATTGTGGACTGGAATCGTGCTCCAGAGAATTGAGTGTACAGTCACTGTAATGCTGAAGGAGTGCAACACTGTTGGAGAAGCAGTCTTTCAGATGAAACTTTAAAGAGAGCTCCTCTCCTACTTATCCTTGGCCCAACGTATTGATGCAATTATGAAAACGGTACATAAGTGGTGATACAGTATTTCATTAGAAGTTTAAGGGTATTAGGTACAGTATGTCATCAAAGACTCCAGCAAATTCCTACAGATGTACTGTGGAGAGAATTCTATCTGGTTGTATCACTGTCTAGTATGGAGGGGCCAATGCAGAGGATCAGTAAAAGCTGCCGAAGGTTGTAAACTCAGCCAACTTCATCATGGGCTCTGGAGTCCACACCATTGAGCACATCTTCAAAAAGGCGATGCATCCAAAAGTTGGCATGGACCCTCATCACCCAGGACATGCTCTCTTCTCATTACTACTATCAGGGAGGAGGTACAGGAGCCTGAAGGCGCACACTCAATATTTTAAGAACAGCTTCTTCCTCCTCCACCATCACATTTTTAATGGCCCATGAACCCATGAACACCACCTCATAATTTTTGCTCTCTTTTTGAACTACTTATTTATTTTTAAAATATATATATCTTATTATATATGTATTGCACTGTACTGCTGTCACAAAACAACAAACCTAATTCGATTGTGATTCCTGTTTGAAAGTGCTTATTACAGGTCCTATGACACTACTTGAAGAAGACAGTGGATCTCTACTGTCTTCTGGACTCTGTTTCCCTTCTTAAGAATCAGAGGTAAATTGCTTCTTCTCCAGTTTTCAGCTGGCTAATGAAGCTAATTTGGTACTTGGAGAGTCTGTCATAGGTGGGGTAGGAGGTACTTGATCAGAAGGGCTTGTAAGAACCTTTGGAGATGCTATGTTATTTCCAACATGTGCTCCCAATGAATAGCATCAAGGAGTTCCATGCCAGTATTGTGTACAGTTTTGGTCTCCAGGGTTAAGGAAGGACATCCTGGCTGTAGAGGAAGTGCAGCGTAGATTCACAAGGTTAATTCCTGGGATGTCTGGACTGTCTTACGCAGAGAGGTTAGAGAGACTGGGCTTGTACATGCTGGAATTAAGGAGATTGAGAGGGGACCTGATTGAAACATTTAAGATTATTAAGGGATTGGACAAGATAGAGGCAGGAAATATGTTCCAGATGCTGGGAGAGTCCAGTACCAGAGGGCATGGTTTGAGAATAAGGGGTAGGTCATTTAGGACAGAGTTAAGGAAAAACTTCTTCTCCCAGAGAGTTGTGGGGGTTGGAATGCACAGCCTCAGAAGGCAGTGGAGGCCAATTCTCTGGATGCTTTCAAGAAGGAGCTAGATAGGTATCTTATGGATAGGGGAATCAAGGGATATGGGGACAAGGCAGGAACCGGGTATTGATAGTAGATGATCAGCCATGATCTCAAAATGGCAGTGCAGGCTTGAAAGGCCGAATGGTCTACTTCTGTACCTATTGTCTATTGTCTTCCCAAATGTACCCCCTACATTTTAAGCGGTCAAGGGTGATTCATGTGTCAACAAGGATATTGCACTTCTTGCAAGATACTGAGAACACTGAAAATATTTTCCATCTCTTTGCATCTGGTATTATTTTGCCCAGATGGATCTGGACAAGAGTGTCTCTTTAAGGAGTCCAATGTTGGGGATCAAAATAACTAAATAGAGTTCATGATCCAGGGAATATGGTCCTGGGAAAGGACATTGGCTTGAAACCTGCTGGTGGATTCAGAGGATTTTCTGGAGCTGGAAGGAATATATCTCTCCCATCTCATCTGAAACCTGTGCTCTTACGTTCTACATCCCTCTAGTCTCTTAAAAAGGTTTTCACTATCCATCCTATTTAAGCCTCTCATAATTCTGTAAAACTCTAGAAGGTAAACCCTCAAGAGATGTCAACTCTATAAGGTCAAATTCCAATGAAAATAAACTAAGACAATTCAATCTGGTTCTAAGTATAGCCCTCAATTCTAGTGTTGGATTGTGCTGTGGAATTGTTACTTTGAGCTTGAGTTTCTTATGCTTGCTTGTGTTTGTATATAATCACATATATATTTGTTACAATTGCCACTGTATTTTTCTAGAAACATCTTGTGGTGGATGTTACATGACTTAAATCTGTCATGGGTTAATGTTATCAATGGAATTTATTGTTATCAGTAGTCGGGTATAAGAAGGCTGAACCACCTTTGTTCACTCTCCTGATGCTTCTTCTCCTTTTGTCTTCTTTGCTCTTGTAACACTTAATAAAATGATTGTATGCAACAGTTTAATGCCTCATTCTTCTTCCAAAGAATCCTTGGATCGCAAACGCATCAGGACCCAACACGGGCAACGTCCTGGTGAATCTCATTTGCATTCCCTCTGTTACTACTGTATTCTTCCTGTTGTGCGGTAACCAGAACTGTACACTGGGCTAATCAGTGTTTTGTACAGCTGCATCATGATGTGCACACTAACTGTTGTTGGAGAGAAAGGGGAGAATGGTTAGGGTCCTTGGTTTTCAAATGTTGAACAGATAGCTTCCGTAAGTGATAGCCTGGAGCTCAGCCTCATATAAAGTGCATCTGAAAACACTATCTGTGGATTGTAGCTTGATCACTGAACTGTTGGTGACCTTGCTTGTAGAGTGGAGGCAATGTAAGCTGAACAGCTTCCTATCTGTCCTGGAGCTGTGCACCACTCAGTGGGGAGGATTCCTGGAGGTGAGGTACAGTACTGTCGTGAGAAAGGTTGAGTGAAATGCTCAGGTGATAGTACAGCCCTGGTGAACATCAGTCTGCCCCAAGATTGGGTATACTGTGGACCTGTTGATTAATGTCACAATGAGTATGCCAGTTATGAGGTAGATGCAAGATGCAGATGGACTTCTATCTTCAGAATTTCAGGACTTCCTCATATCTGATGGAAGCAAAGAACCTTGAGTGATCAAAATTGGCAATGTTTGATGCACCATGATCCAGGCTATGTTATCTTCTTACTACTACCATTGGACAGGAGGTACAGGAGCCTTAGGTCCCACACAACCAGATTCAGCAACAGTTACTACCCATCAATCTTCAGGCTTCAGTGTGGATAATTTCACTCACCTCAATGCTGAACTAATTCCATAAACTATGAACTCATTTTCAAGGACTCTACGACATATGTTCTCATATTATTTATTTACTTTGTAATTATTATTTGCAAAATTTGTCTTTTTTTGTACATTTGTTGTTTGTCAGCCTTTATTTATAGTTTTTCATAACTTCTGTTGTATTTCTTTATGCAGTATTTGGCAACATATACATTCTTGGAAAACAAATTTACTTTAAACTTTGAGCATTTGATTTCTCTAGGATTTCTCTTGTACACAGTCCAAATCTAACCCAGATGGATGGATTTCTTAATTTTGATTCAGAGGGAGCCTTTCGATTGCTTACTTAAGTCATTGGAGGTGGAACCTCCCATGGCAGTTAATAGAGAGACCACTTTATGATCACCACAGTGAGGTATAAGAAGTCCCCTGGCAAGTCCATCTCTTTCCAGTCCCTATGTATGACATTTAATACCATCATTCCCCCAATCTTCATTGAGAAGTTACAGAACCTGGGCCTCTGTACCTCCCTCTGCAATTGGATCCTTGACTTCCTAACTGGAAGACCACAATCTGTGCAGATTGGTGATAACAGATCCTCCTCGCTGACAATCAACACTGGTGCCCCTCAGGGGTGTGTACTTAGCCCACTGCTTTACTCTCTATATACCCATGACTGTGTGGCCAGGCATAGCTCAAATACCATCTATAAATATGTTGACGATACAACCATTGTTGGTAAAATCTCAGATGGTGACCAGAGGGCATACAGGTGTGAGATATGACAACTAGTGGAGTGGTGTCATAGCAACAACCTTGCACTCAACGTCAGTAAGACAAAAGAGCAGATTGTGGACTTCAGGAAGGGTAAGATGAAGGAATACATACCAATCCTCAGAGGGATCAGAAGTAGAGAGAGCGAGCAGTTTTAAGTTCCTGGGTGTCAAGATCTCTGAGGATCTAACCTGGTCCCAACATATCGATGTAGTTATAAAGAAGGCAAGACAGCGACTATACTTCATTAGGAGTACGAAGAGATTTGGTATGACAACAAATACACTCAAAAACATCTATAGATGTACCGTGGAGAACATTCTGACGGGCTGCATCACTGTCTGATATGGGGGCTACTGCGCAGGACAAAAAGAGTTTGCAGAGAGTTGTAAATTTAGTCAGCTCCATCTTGGGTACTAGCCTACAAAGTACCCAGGACATCTTCAAGGAGTGGTGTCTCAGAAAGGCAGCATCCATTACTAAGGACCTCCAGCACCCAGAGCATGCCCTTTTTTCACTGTTACCATCAGGTAGGAGGTACAGAAGCCTGAAGGCACACACTCAGTGATTCAGGAACAGCTTCTTCTCCTCTGCCGTCTGATTCCTAAATTGGATGTTGAACCCTTGAACAATACCTCACTTTTTTAATATATATTATTTCTGTTCTTTGCATGATTTTTAATCTATTCAGTATACATATACTGTAGTTGATTTATTTATTATTAATATTATTTTTTCTTCTAGATTATGTATTGCATTGAACTGCTGCTGCTAAGTTAATAAATTTCACGACACATGCCAGTGACAATAAACCTGATTCTGATTAAGAACTTGCGTTCCAGGTACCTCTTTGACAAGTTTGAGAACTTGAGCAGAGATATCATATGCTTCCAAAACCTTGTTGCTTTTTGTTGGCATATAGTCTTTTTAACTTCTTGTTTGTCAACCAGCAACATTAAAAATGATTATCTCATTCATTATAAAACAACTGTTTGCAGAAGCTTGCTCTTTACAAACCATCTCACAGAACAGACAGAAATTGATGTGCTCAAATGTACAAGTGTGTTAAATAATAACTGCTCTCTGAATGTGTATCTTTGGCTCTAAGCAAACTTGAATCCTTGTAGTTGCTTTAGAAATTTGTTTCTGTGAGATTTTACTCCAATTGAGATTCAACAACATAAAGGCAACATTATTAAGAGGCAAAATTACCTTAACATTGTAAGAAAAATGGAAATGGCCCAGTTAATGTGGAATTGTTTAAAAGCACTAGGAACACAGTGGTTGTCAGACAAACTAAAGACCGAAGTTCATTCCATTCATCAATGCAGTAGGTGTCTGATACAATAATAAAGGAATTATTGTCTAATGTTTGCAATCTGTCTCTATAATTGAGTCCACAACAGAAGGTAAAGAAACCCATAATGGTGAACAGATTTGGAAACTGAAAGCCAGAAGTCTCATGTTCTTTCCATCTATTCCACACTTACCAAGTTAAGCCTCATTAACTCTTATTCTAAAATGTTCTGCCTGAAATAAGTAAAGATTCACAGTTCAAAGTTAACTTATTATCAAAGTACACATATGTCACCATATACAACCCTGAGATTCTTGCAGGCATTCACAGTAAATCCAAGGAACACAATGGCATTGGTTCAAGGGCATTGGTGTTTTCATACCAGGCCGTGATGTCAGCAATATACTCTCCACCAGACAGGGGGCTAAGCACACAGCCTTGAGATGCAGCTGTGCTGAGGGAGATAATGGAGTAAGTGTTGTTGCCAATTCAAACTGACTGGGATCTGCAAGTGAGGAAATCGAGGATCCAATTGCAGAAGGAGGTACTGAGGCCAAGGTCTTGGAGCTGATTGATGAGACTGAGCTGTAGGCAATGAAGAACACCTTCACTGTTCTGATGCTCCAGGATTTAGTGAAAAGCCAGTGAAATGGCATCTGCTGTTGACCTGTTGCTCTGGTAGGCACATTGGAGTGGATCCAAGTCACTTCTCAGGCAGGACTTGATATGTTTCATCACCAACCTCTCAAAGCACTTCATCACAGTGGATGTAAGTGCTACTGAACGATAGTCACTGTGGCAGGTTACCACATTCTTCTTAGGCACTGGTGTAATTGTAGCCTGCTTGAAGCAGGTGGATACCTCAGACTGCCGAAGCAAGAGGTTGAAGATATCAGTAAACATTCCAGGCAGTCTATCAGCACAAATCTTCAGTACTCGGCCTGATCTGAAGGATGGTCTCACATTGGCCTCAGAGACTGAAATCCCAAGGTCACAGGGGGCTGCAGGAGTCATGAAGATTCCTGCATGTTCTGACAGTTAAAATGAGCATAAATTTGCATTTACATAATTTGACTTAATTCCACTTCGCATTTGATTCACAATACTAAATACTGTAGTCACACTGTCTCCTGCTTATTGGATATCATCGCAAT
Organism: Hypanus sabinus; assembly: GCF_030144855.1. Taxonomy (NCBI): domain Eukaryota; kingdom Metazoa; phylum Chordata; class Chondrichthyes; order Myliobatiformes; family Dasyatidae; genus Hypanus; species Hypanus sabinus. The sequence continues at coordinate 7,685,821 of NC_082739.1, read as the reverse complement.
AATAAACAGTGCGAGCAGGAGGATAGGCAGGTGACAGAGAAGGGATGTGCTCACACCGATATTTGAGATGTGTCAATTTTAATGCGAGGAGTATCATGAATAAAGCGGATGAGCTCAGAACATGGATCAGTACTTGGAGCTATGATGTTGTGGCCATTACAGAGACTTGGATGGCTCAGGAGAAGGAATGGTTACTTCAAGTGCCAGGCTTTAGATATTTCAGAAAGGACAGGGAGGGAGGCAAAAGAGGTGGGGGTGTGGCGCCGTTGATCAGAGGTGGTGTCACGGCTGCAGAAACAGAGGTAGTCATGGAGGGATTGTCTACGGAGTCTCTGTGGGTGGAGGTTAGGAACAGGAAGGGGTCAGTAACTCTACTGGGTGTTTTTTATAGACCACCCAATAGTAACAGGAGCAGATAGGGAGACAGATCCTGGAAAGGTGTAATAATAACAGGGTTGTCGTGGTGGGGATTTTAATTTCCCAATTGTTGATCGGCATCTCCCTAGAGCAAGAGATTTAGATGGGGTGGAATTTGTTAGAAGTGTTCAGGAAGGTTTCCTGACACAATATGCAGATAAGCTTACAAGAGGAGAGGCTGTACTTGATTTGGTATTGGGAAATGAACCTGGTCAGGTGTCAGGTCTCTCAGTGAGAGAGCATTTTAGAGATAGTGATCACAATTCTATCTCCTTTACCACAGCATTGGAGAGGGATAGGAACAGACAGGTTAGGAAAGTGTTTAATTGGAGTAAGGGGAAATATGAAATTATCAGGCTGGAACTTGGGAACATAAATAAGGAATCAGATGTTCTCAGGGAAATGTACGGCAGAAATGTGGCAAATGTTCAGGGGATATTTGCGTGGAATCCTGCAAAGGTACGTTCCAATGAGACAGGGAAAGGATGGTAGGGTACAGGAACCGTGGTGTACAAAGGCTGTTGTAAACCTAGTCAAGAAGAAGAGGTTATGAAAGGTACAAAAAGTAGGTAATGATCGAGATCTGTAAGATTATAAGGCCAGCAGGAAGGAGCTCAAGAAAGAAATTAGTACAGTCAGAAGGGGCCATGAGAGGGCCTTGGTGGACAGGGTTAAGGAAAACCCCAAGGCATTCTACAAGTATGTGAGGAGCAAGAGGATAAGACCTGAGAGAATAGGATCAATCAAGTGTGACAGTGGCAAAGTGTGTGTGGAACTGGAGGAGATAGCTGAGGTACTTAATACTTTGCTTCAGTATTCACTACGGAAAAGGATCTTGGTGATTGTAGGGATGATTTGCAGTGGATTGAAAAGCTTGAGTGTATAGACATTCAGAAAGAGGATGTGCTGGAGCTTTTGGAAAGCATCAAGTTGGATAAGTCTCCAAACCAGACGAGATATACCACAGGCTACTGTGGGAGGCAAGGGAAGAGATTGCTGAGCCTCTGGCAATGATCTTTGCATCATCAATGGGGACAGGGGAGCTTCCGGAGGATTGGAGGGTTGTAGATGCTGTTCCCTTTTTCAAGAAAAGGAGTGGAGGTAGCCCAGAAAATTATAGACCAGTGAGTCTTACATCAGTGGTTGGTAAGGTGATGGAAAATATCCTGAAAGGCAGGATTTATGAACATTTGGAGAGGCATAATATGATTAGGAATAGTCAGCATGGCTTTGTCAAGGGCAGGTCGTGCCTTACAAGCCTGATTGAATTTTTTGAGGATGTGACTAAACACTTTGATGAAGGTGGAGCAGTAGATGTAGTGTATATGGATTTCAGCAAGGCATTTGATAAAGTACCTATGCAAGGCTTATTGAGAAAGTAAGGAGGCATGGGATCCAAGGGGACCTTGCTTTGTGGATGCAGAACTGGCTTGCCCACAGAAGGCAAAGAGTGGTTGCAGACGGGTCATATGCTGCATGGAGGCCAGTGACCAGTGGTGTGCTTCAGGGATCTGTTCTGGGACCCCTACTCTTCGTGATTTTTATAAATGACCTGGTTGAAGAAGTGGAGGGATGGGTTAGTAAATTTGCCGATGACACAAAGGTTGGATAGTGGGGAGGGCTGTCAGAGGTTACAGTGGGACATTGGTAGGATGCAAAACTGGGCTGAGAAGTGGCAGATGGAGTTCAACCCAGATAAGTGTGAGGTGGTTCATTTTGGTAGGTCAAATATGATGACAGAATATAGTATTAATGGTAAGACTCTTGGCAGTGTGAAGGATCAGAGGGATCTTGGGGTCCAAGTCCACAAGCACTCAAAGCTGCTGCGCAGGTTGACTCTGTGGTTAAGAAAGCATACAGTGTACTGGCCTTCATCAATCGTGGGATGGAGTTTAGGAGCCGAGAGGTAACGTTGCAGCAATATAGGACCCTGGTCAGACCCCACTTGGAGTACTGTGCTCAGTTTTGGTCATCTCACTACAGGAAGGATGTGGAAACCATAGAAAGGGTGCAGAGGAGATTTACAAGAATGTTGCCTGGATTGGGGAGCATGCCTTATGAGAATAGGTTGAGTGAACTCGGCCTTTTCTCCTTGGAGCGACGGGGGATGAAAGGTGACCTGATAGAGGTGTATAAGATGATGAGAGGCATTGAACGTGTGGATAGTCAGAGGCTTTTTCCCAGGGCTAACACGAGAGGGCATAGTTTTAAGGTGTTTGGATGTAGGTACAGAGGAGATGTCAGGGGTAAGTTTTTTTTAAAAACGCAGAGAGTGGTGAGTGCGTGGAATGGGCTGCCGGTGACGGTGGTGGAGGCGGATAAGATAGGGCTTTTTAAAGAGACTCCTAGACAGGTATATGGAGCTCAGAACCTGTCTCTGAATGTGAAAAAAAGAGATGGTTGTTGACTTCAGGAGGGCACGGAGCGACCACTCCCACTGAACATCGACGGCTCCTCGGTAGAGATCGTTAAAAGCACCAAATTTCTTGGTGTTCACCTGGCGGAGAATCTCACCTGGTCCCTCAACACCAGCTCCCTAGCAAAGAAAGCCCAGCAGCGTCTCTACTTTCTGTGAAGGCTGAGGAAAGTCCATCTCCCACCCCCCTTCCTCATCACATTCTACAGGGGTTGTATTGAGAGCATCCTGAGCAGCTGCATCACTGCCTGTTTCGGAAATTGCACCATCTCGGATCGCAAGACCCTGCAGCGGATAGTGAGGTCAGCTGAGAAGCTCATCAGGGTCTCTCTTCCCACCATTATGGACACTTACACTACATGCTGCATCCACAAAGCAAACAGCATTATGAAGGACCCTATGCACCCCTCATACAATCTCTTCTCCCTCCTGCCGTCTGGGAAAAGGCTTCGAAGCATTTGGGCTCTCACGACCAGACTATGTAACAGTTTCTTCCCCCAAGCTATCAGACTCCTCAATACCCAGAGCCTGGACTGACACCTTACTGCCCTATTGTCCTGTTTATTATTTATTGTAATGCCTGCACTGTTTTGTGCACTTTATGCAGTCCTGGTTAGGTCTGTAGTCTAGTGTAGTTGTTTTTTTTCTCTGTGTTGTCTTTTACGTAGTTCAGTCTAGTTTTTGTATTGTGTCATGGAACATCATGGTCCTGAAAAACGTTGTCTCATTTTTACTATGTACTGTACATAGCAGTTATGGTCAAAATGACAATAAAAGTGACTTGACTTGAAATAGAGGGCTATGGTTAACCCTAGGTAATTTCTCAGGTAAGGACATGTTCGGTACAGTTTTGTAGGCTGAAGGACCTGTATTGTGTTGTAGATTTTCTATGTTTCTGTGTTTATAATCCCAATATCTCTTCAGTTGATCTGGTTGGAGCCACTGTTTGCTTCTGACATTTTCCCTATAGCCTCAGTTTGGTCAGACAGGAGAGGAGTGAAGTGGATAATTTCACTCACTCCAACATAGAGATCCCAACTGATTCCAGAACCTGCTTTCAAGAACCCTACAACTCATGTTCTTGATGTTTCTCACTGTTGCCATCAGGTGGGAGATAAAGGCCTGGGGGCACACACTCATTGATTCAGGAACAGCTTCTTCCCCTCTGCCATCCGATTCCTAAATGGACATTGAACCCTTGGACACTACCTCAGTTTTTTATAACATACAGTATTTCTGGTTTTGCATATTTTAGAAAATCTATTCAATATACATAATTGATTTACATGTTTTATCTTATTTATTATTTTTCTCTCTCTGCTAGATTACGTATTGCATTAAACTGCTGCTGCTAAATTATCAAATTTCATGTCACAAGCCGGTGATAATAAACCTGATTCTGATTCTGATATTATTACTGATTTATCTATTATTATTTTGTTTTCTTGTATTTGCCCAATTTGTTGTCTTTTGCTCATTAGTTGTTTGTCCATCTTTGTTTGTGTGTAGCTCTTTTCATTGGTTCTATTGTATTAATTGTGACTGCTTGTAGAAAACTGAATTTTCAGGCTGTATATGGTGACATATTCTGTATGTACTTTGATAATAGGCTTCCTTTGAACTTTGAATGTAGTTGCATGATGTAGATCCAAAGCCATTCAGTTCTCCCACTGGTGTGGAGGAGTCCCGAGTGTAACCCTCAGGCAAGCTGGTGATTGGTTCTACAAAATATTGTTTGATTTAATGGGCATTTGGTTATGGTACCTCAAACCGACCATGACAGCTGGATGATGACACTGTTTTATTTCAGACGATGCCATTATAGATTCAGTCTGCAGCAAAGGTCTTGAAGTAAATAGAACCATCAAACTAACAGAATACAAATGGTGTCTCACACCCAGACACTGGCAGTTGCATACTTGATCTATCAGTCTTCGTTGCAACAAATGTAAATTAGAAAAAAATCTGATAGCATTGAACATCCTGGATAAACAGACCACCTGTGCAGAGGAGTCCAGCATGAAATATTAACAACTGTTCCCTTTCAGGTTTTGGCTGGCCATCTGTGGATTTGCAGGTTTTGATAAACAGAAAAGAGAAAGGAATGAATGTACAGACAACATAAAGTCAACACTCAAATTCATCTGAACACTAAACCATTGATAAGGATCTATGCATAGGAGTAAATTGTCTGATCATCATAAATTCACAATTTTTTTTTGCGCTGGAGAGAATTCTTGATTTTGTACAGAGATCTTTGGATTTAGAAATCAAGCCACAACCTGTTATGGCAAGCTGGTGCCTAAAGGACCATTAGGAACTGGAGTGTATCTGGAAAAGAAAATTCTGCTTCAACCAATACATGCATTTTAGAGAAAAAAATGTCCTTGGGGGTTTCTACGAGTGCCACCAAACAAAATGTGATACTGAGCTGCAAAAGAAGGTTTTATGATCAAATGTTTTGAGAGAGATAGGTTTAAGCATGTTAAGGTGGGTGTGAGGTGCAGGGATTTCTGGGAGGAAGCTCTAGAGGTCAGGTCTAAGGCTGCTGACATCACAGCCAGCAACAAAGCAGCAACAAGGTCCAAAATAGAACATAGAACACTACAGCACAGTACAGGCCCTTCAGCCCAAGATGTTGTGCTGATATTTTAACCGATTCCAAGATCAATCCAACCCTTCCCTCCCACATAGCCCCCCATCTTCCTATCATCCATGCACTGATCTAAGAGTTTCTTAAATGCCCCTGATGCATCTACGTCTACCACCATCCCTACCATCCTATGCTCCCACCACTTTCTGACATACCCCCTATACTTTCCTCCAATCACTTTGAAATTATGTACTCTCACGTTAACAATGACATGTAAGAAGTATTTAAAAAATATATATAATCTGGTCTTTTAAACGTCTCTGACAACAATTTATTCTTGAAATGAGATTTTTTGCTGGTAATTGCTCATATTTGGTGCTAGCGTTTTAGATCGGCAGTAATTAATAGATCACTTTGCAAAAAAAAATTAACTTTTAAATATTACAGCTTTAACCGTCAGTAGTTTAATCAACCAGCTCCTGCCTATGTTAAACCCACTATTTCTCATGGGTGGCTATTGATAGGGTTCTTTAATCAGCATCCACTTCCAGCCATGCCTGTGAGCGATTGGAGTTTCATCTAAGCATTGATTTGAAGAATACACCTCACAGTGCTCTGAACACATCATCAGTGATGTACCCTGGGGTCATTGGGTGATTCGGGTCTTTCAACATCAGACATTCTCACCCAGACGATTTAGCCGTGGTTGATGACTTGCGTTCAGGTAGCGTGCTGCAGATACCCCCGGACTTGGCCTCAACATCACTGAGCCACTCTGCTGCCTCAGTGATGTTGCCGATGGCTCTCTGCCTCCTTGTACCAGTGACACCCAATATGCTGAGGGAAGAGACTGTTCAGCGAAGCACCAGTAGCCCACTTCAGTGGGCTTTCACTTTACCTTCCATCCCTGCCTCCGACAGTCACTCGTACCTGACAAGCCTCCTCTCGTGGCTCTCCTCCAGACACCCCTCCCACGGCACTGTCAGCTCCAGCAGTGCCTCTGACCAGGAGGATGTCTGGTCTCAAGGTGGTCTTGACAATGTATTGTGGGAACTTCAACTGTTTCTCCAGGTCAGTCATGAGTAATATGAGCAGCTACCCAAACCCATAGAAATATTTCAGATCTACTTGAGTGGAGAACAGGCCAAGCTCCATGAACCAGTCTTCCTGGAATTTTGGTGTCTCCATCGTAATTCCCACCCAAAACTGTTCACTCATCACCCATTCGCTGACTGTCCTCCAATTTCATTAAGGTTTTAAAATTCTCTGGTTCAAAGCCTTATGGGCATTGCTCTTTCCTAACTTCATAGCTTTCTCCAGTCCTTTAACAAACTGGGTTCCTCCAGTTCAGGATCCCTTGCTCCAGTCCAGGACCCACCACTGGCTGTAATGACTTCAGTTCCAGAATTCCCTTCCTGAGTATCTCTGCCCTCTGTTCTTCCAGATGCTCAATTGCAATGGACTGCTTTTGAAAGTAATTTCTTTTAGCTTAGTGAAGCGGATGAGTGAACCCTCCTTCCTCATTCGGAGTACTCCTTGGATTTGAAGGTTAAGGCAAGTTGGAACGGTGCTGCATTGCAATGAAATTTGGAGATTCTTCCCTGTAGGCCTCTGTACTTGATGTTTTATCTGAATCTTATTGCAGGGAAGATGCAGAACCAGTGGTTAGCATAATGCTTTAGAGCACCAGTGACTGGTTCAATTCCATCGCTGTCTGTATGGAGTTTGTACATTCTTCCCCTGACCGCATGGGTTTCCTCCAAGTGATCTGATTTTCTCCCACATTCCAAAGACATAAGGTTTGCTAGGTTACTGGGTGTAATTGGGTGATTAGGGCTCATTGAGCTGGATGGCCTGTTACCACACTGTATCTCGAAAAAAAAAATACAGACAGGAACGAGAATGGGAGGAACGAGATTAAGAAAACATGGAATAATGGCCCAATATACAATCCAACAATGAATATGTCTTTATGTCCTCTCATCTGTGGAATCACGTGTGGTAATGGAGACACAAAGAAATTGGGACATATATACCAACATTCAGAGCATCTATGGTAAATGATTCTCTGGTACTATTTAGAGAACTGCCAGTGCAGTGTTTGGAAATGTTTTGACTTAGCTGGTAACAGAAACCCAGAGAGCCCAGAACTTGATCCTGGTAAAAATAGAATGTTATGTAGCACGCCTGATTATTTTGAAGTAAAGTATGGCAAAGGGAGAGATCACTTTCCACTCAACATCATAGGATAATTTTGAACCAGATAAGGACCTGCAATACAACTTTGTCCATATTATGCTAGTTATATCTAAGTCCATTGTTCAACCTCAACCAAGCTTCTTCACAACACATTCTAGCTGCTAATGTCACATTTGCGCAGAGTTCACAGCATCAGTGCTAAACATAGCCCTCACAATTTGCACTTAAACCTCTTCTGTAGCACACACAAAATGCTGAATGAACTCAGTAGGTCAGGTTGCAAGTGCTGATGAAGGGTCTCAGCCAAAAATGTCACCTCTTTCCATAGATCTTGCCTGAATTCCATATTTTCGTTTCTTGTGTGTGTTACTCTGGATTACCGGCATTTGCAGAATCTCTTGTGTTTATGTTAAACCTCTTCTGCTTGGTTTGTCAGGCATTCATCTTAATGCATAATTTTTGGCACAGCATAAAAGGGATTTCATCATCAGTGTGGGATGGAGAAGGGGCTCACAGTGTGAATTGTGGAATTGATAAATGGGATTGTTGGGAGGATCTAAGATATAGACTGAGTTGGGTTGGGGGTGGGGCAGGAGGGGGTTAGAGTGAGAGGGGTAGATAAAAGCCTAAGGAAGAGGGAGAGAGATGGGCATGGAAATGGCTGGTTGTGGTTGAAGGGGCAGGAGAGCAATGGCCTGGTGGAAGGTTGTGGTGTGATGATGGGGATGTGCTGAAGGATGTGGTGCTGGGTATGTGGGGAAGTGGGAGGCGTTGAGTTAGTGGGGAAATAAGCGAGAGTGGCGTTTTATCGATTGGAAAGTCAGCGGAGAACAGGCGTGGCCTCTGCCGTCCGTGACAAAGTAAAAAAAAACTGTTGCTTGTTGGAATAACATTTAAACGGATTTTAATATTGATCCGTTGCTGATAACTTTTCGTTTATTTCTACCGCGCCCGTTCCATTTTAATTTGATTGTTACTGCAATTTGCAACTCCGGGAGAGAAAAACGTGCAAATGCCCGGGAATATATCCTACAGAACGGCCGACTCGAAGGAATGCTCAAGGCAAAGTAAAGATACCTGTTATTCCTAGTCCCGATTAAACCCGGTAATAAAAATGCATCTTCCACCCCCAACACTGGGCGTGAACGCAACGTGACAAGTTTCGCCCTCGCCTGTCAAGGAACCGTGACCAGAGGGGAAAAATCCACTTCAATCCAGCTCCAAAGCAGCGCCCAACAGGAACTGGGTGGAATGAGAAGGATTCACACCAAGGAACAGGTTGTCAGGGGATGGGTGGGGGGCAATTACATGGCTTGGCAGTCTCTCCAAACACAAGGCTAGTTACACGTTTGTTTGTAAGTAAATGGCAGTTCCATTCTCAAAATGTATTTAACTCTCGGTCACGTTCACAGAGAGACGTTTCTAGACAGTGGTTTTCTTCCGAAATTGCTACAAATGAATACATATTGTAACCATAAAAATCATATTCAGTGTGTATTATTTTTCTCGCAAATATTTCATCGTGTCCAAGCCAAGACTCCCCTGTTGTTTACCGCCACGGAGGGTCAACACCCTTCACGAGAGGGAGTGGGGGCAAAGCTGAACGACCGGACATATCCACCTGTGGGGGGCGGGGTGAGCAGAAAGGGGCAACAAGGTGGAAGTTGGAAGCAGATTGTCACCCCCCCCCCCCCCCCCACCGAGATCGCTGAAGCATTTACAATCCGACTCACCCGGGAGCTCCCACAAATCAACCCATCAACCCACCCCACCCTGGGATCTATTCCCTGTATTTCCCATTAACAGTGGGATAAAAATCACAATCGACATATAAACGGGCGTCCACAGCCGCTCATTTAGAATCCAGGCTGAACATAAATACAGAAGATTCCTCGTCGCCGAAATCCATTCTGATACACACGTTCAACACGTTTCACAATTCGCTGAGATTAATCAAAGGAACTGATTCCCCTCTCCTTCCCTCTTCTCCCCCCCCCTTTTATTTTGGGGAAAACAGTCTTACCTCGCTGCACACTCCTCCCTATCAAAGCGAAACGAGGGAAACCCCCTTACGGACGAGCGGCGGGCAGACTGTGCGTGAGGAGGAGAGGGCACGGCTGATGGGGCGGAGAGAACGAGGGTCTCGCTCTGCCAGCCTCGAGGTTTTTCAGGGATTCGCTCCGTGTCCCGGCGGCAGAGTCACCATTCCACACGGGCTGTGTGAGAGAGACCGCGAGGAGGGAGGCAGGCAGCGACCCCCGGAGCTGTTGCACCTCGCTGGAGTTAGAGCAGCCGCGCACAAGCTGGGTATTCGTAATGAAGGACTGACAGATGGCACTTACCCTGCAGTCACATCACCCCCCCCCCCAAAAAAAAACTTGAAAGTTCCTTATTTCTTCTTGTACATTTTCACTTGTGCCTCTGTGTCCTTAAGTATAAAGGAACGGGAGTGATCAAATTGATATGGAGGACAGAATAACTGTGGTCATGTTAATTCATGGTCCTGGGCGATGAACTAGGTGTGAACTGAAACCCCATCATAATAGCTGGGGAAGGAAGGTAAATTCGGTCCAAATCTGGCTCGAAGGCTAGTCTTAGGACCCATCAAAAGGTACTGAATCCTATTCAATTCACCAATGTTCAGTTTGGTGAAGGAAACCAGGCATAAGGGTAGTGCTGACGGATTGCTATGATATCAGAGGGGATGTCAAGCCAAGACTCTGCTTTCTCTTGTAAAACATCCCAATTTGCAGAAGTTGCCCCGGGTGTCCTTATCAATTACTTTCAATATCGATTCCAATAAATTTTAAACGATTTTATATTATTGGGATGTCATTGAAACCTATTGAATATTGAAAGTCTTAGAGTTGATGCAGAGAGGATGTTTCCTGTAGTGGGGCAGTCTGGGACCAGAGGACACAGATAGAGTGGATGTGGAGAGGATGTTTCCTGTAGTGGGGAGTCTGGGACCAGAGGACACAGATAGAGTGGATGTGGAGAGGATGTTTCCTGTAGTGGGGAGTCTGGGACCAGAGGACACAGATAGAGTGGATGTGAAGAGGATGTTTCCTATAGTGGGAGAGTCTGGGACCAGAGGACACAGATAGAGTGGATGTGGAGAGGATGTTTCCTGTAGTGGGGAGTCTGGGACCAGAGGACACAGATAGAGTGGATGTGGAGAGGATGTTTCCTGTAGTGGGGGAGTCTAGGACCAGAGGACACAGATAGAGTGGATGTGGAGAGGATGTTTCCTATAGGGGGGGGAGTCTAGGACCAGAGGACACAGATAGAGTGGATGTGGAGAGGATGTTTCCTATAGTGGGGGAGTCTAGGACCACAGGACACAGATAGAGTGGATGTGGAGAGGATGTTTCCTATAGTGGGGGAGTCTGGGTCCAGAGGACACAGATAGAGTGGATGTGGAGAGGATGTTTCCTATAGTGGGAGAGTCTGGGACCAGAGGACACAGATAGAGTGGGTGTGGAGAGGATGTTTCCTACAGTGAGGGAGTCTAGGACCAGAGGACACAGATAGAGTGGATGTGGAGAGGATGTTTCCTGTAGTGGGGGAGTCTAGGACCAGAGGACACAGATAGAGTGGATGTGGAGAGGATGTTTCCTATAGTGGGAGAGTCTGGGACCAGAGGACACTACCTCAGAATAGAGGAATATCCATTTAGAATAGAGATGAGGAGGAATTTCTTTAGGGGGAGAGTGACGAATCTGTGGAATTCATTGTCACAGACATCTGTGGAGGTCAAGTCATTGAGTATATTTAAAACAGAGGTTGACAGGTTCTTGATTAGTAAGGGTGTCAAAGGTCATGGGGTGAAGGCAAGAGAATGAGATTGAGAGGGATAATAAATCAGCCATGATCAAATGGTAGAGCAGGCTTGATGGGCTGAATGGCCTAATCCTGATCCCATGACTTATGGAAGGTAGGGAAGTGGATGGATCCATATTATTTATAATATGATTGGACAGTAGAACAACACTGAAGCCTGAGCAACCCAGTCCTGATTATATCAAACAGGTCCAGTTTCAATGACTAGAAGCACCGGTGTATGAATATTATAAGCAGCCTGGTTAGCTCATGTCGATTACTGCTCAAAAGCCAATATGCATGTTTCCACCTTTCCAATATTTTAATTCATAACATGGAGCAAGCTAACCCCTTTAGTAAAACACTCTTCACTGCCATATCAATCCTATTTCTAATTTTTATGCTATAACTGAATTCAAGTTGACTTGAACTCTGGTTTTCTAGATTACTAATCTGCTTATTCATCAGTATAAATCAATACTTTTACCAAGCCTTTTAAATTTTTAGTTCAAAGACTTTTGTACTAGCTTTTGTACTGGCTTTTGTACTAGCTTCTGGTCTGGTTCCTAGGATGACCTGTTGCTGTCTTTGTTGATGTAATCAACATAGAAGCCATAAATTGAAAAAAAAACACTTTAAAACTGAGAAAATCACTAAACTGTTTTCCATTGTTGAATGAAGTGTTATTGAGTTTCCAATGATGTACTAAGTAATAATTACTGTTTATCAATCTCCGACCCTGAAAATGTCATCTACTGTACAGATTTTCTTTTCATCCAAATTTTCATTTCAATATGCTATGGATTTTAAAATAGACTAATCCCTCCTTCCTACACCATGTCCGTATCCCTCCATCTTACTTACATCCATGTGCCTATCCAAACATCTCTTAAAAGCCTCTGATGTATTTGTCTCTACCACCAGGCAGTGCATTCCAGGTATCTGCCACTATCTGAGTGAAAAAAACTTAACCCTCACAAACCCCTTGAACCTATCCCTCCTCACTCTCAATGTCGTCTGGTATTAGACATTTCAAGCCTGGGAAACATATACTCACTGTCCACTCTATCTATGCTTCTCATAATCTTATAAACCTCCACCAGATCTCCCCTCAGCCTCTGCCGTTCCAAAGAGAACAACCAACGTTGATCCAGCATCTCATGACAGCACATGCAGCATCCTGGTAAACCTCTTCTGCACCCTCTTTAAAGCCTCAACATCCTTTCTAGAGTGGGGCAACCAGAACTATATGCAATAATCCAGATGTGGCCTAACCAGAGTTTTATAAAGTTGCAAGATAACCTCTTGACTTTTGAACTCAATCCCTTGATTAATAAAAGCAAGCATTCCATATACCTTCTTAACCACCTTATCGACATATCTAGCCACTTTTAGGGAGTTACGAACTTGGATACCAAGATCTCTCTGCTCAGCAACACTGTTAAGGCACTTGCCCTTAATAATGTACTCTCTCCTTGCATTTGCCCAACTCCTCATCTATCTGGGTTAAACTTCATCTGCCATTTCTCTGCTCATATCATGCTGTATTCTTTGCCAGTCTTCTACATTATCCACAGCCCCACCAATCTTGGTATCATCCATGAACTTACCAACCCACCTCTCTATATTTTCATCCAGTTCATTTATATACATCACAAACAGCTGATGACCCAGCATAGATCCATGCGGAACACCACTAATTACAGACCTCCAGCTCAAATAATAGAAATTAAATTAAATTTTGTCTTGCTAAAATTTGATGGTGATATTTCAATTTCTTTCTATTCTGTCATTTATTTGGATTTTGTTCAAAAAGTTGGTTAGAAATTTGGACTTCCTGTTTGAACTTTATGCTTACAGGTTTGCTTCTGGTTGGCTGCTCAGTGGCTTTAAGGTATTTGGGTGTCATGGATCTCCTATAGCTGATAACTGCTTGCCAGCTATCAAAGTGAATGAACAGTCCACACCATTAGAACTGCTGAGGTTTTGTGTTGCCAGCAATGTTGTTTTATTAATAATAATCATTATAATGATATCAAAATTCCATAGATGGAGTCAGGTTCTGGTCCATAGAGACACACTTTATTCCCAAAATTAATTGGAAATATTTTTAAAAACCTGAACATTTAACTTATTCTGAAATTAAAAGCTGAAATTCTGGAATCACTCAGCAAGTCAGACAACACCTGTAGAAACAGAGACAGAGTTAATATTTCAGCTTAGAAAGAGAGAAAAATAAGTTAGCTGTAAGTTAGAAACACAAGAGATTCTGCAGATGCTAGAAATCCAAAGTCTGTCAGACCTGCTGGGACATAGGCCACTAACAGTGGCTCACTTAGCGTTCTCTGTCCTGGGTCAATAGAAGCCCTGTGGCTTCTGCTTTCATCACACAACTTCATATATCTTCTAGGTGAAGATCCTTCTTCTCCCAGGAACGATGTCTGTAGTGCTACTGTTGGCATTTCTGTAGCTCTCTCTTTCTTAAAGGATGGGATTGCCAGCTGGGCTTGGGATCATCCATGGAAATCCAGAGTAATGTACACAAAATTCTGGAAGAACTCAAGTCAGGCAGCATCTATGGAGAGGAATAAAGAGTCAACATTTGGGTCACGGCCCTTCATCAGGTAGGTGCTGAGCTGCTTGACCAGCTAAGTTCCTCCAGCATTTTGTGTGTATGTTGACTGTAAGTTGAAGAGTGGGCTCTCAGTTAGATGGGGCGGATGAACAGAACATAGAACATAGACTATTACAGCATAGTACAGGTCCTTCGGCCCATGAAGTTGTGCCAAACTTTTAACTTTTAACTTACCTTAATCTAACCCTTCCCTCTTACATAGTCCTTAATTTTTCTACCATCCATATCTAAGAGTTCCTTAAATACCCCTAGTGTATCTGCCTCTACCTCTGACATCTCTTTATACTTTCCTCCAATCACCTTAAAATTATGCCCCTTGAATTTGCCACTTCCACTCTAAAAGAACATAAAAACGTAAGATTTGAGATTTGTCTCTGGTCTTGGCACACTATTTTCTTATTTTAGCTGAGGAATCAGGGATTGAGCCAGGTCTGATGGATACATATTGAAGATACGAAATGGTTAACCGCTTTTGCACAGGGCAGATCTGTCATAATACACACTCTGTGACTGACAGAGTTGGCTGAACTGGCAGCTGATTTCCAAAGGCTGTTCGTGCCAATATTCTTGCAGTATTTAGTTCTGTGCAATATCCTGAGGCAAGTAATTTGATTAACCTATTCCTGTCAAAACAAGACATTCTTTCTAACATCGTCTTTAATTTTCTCCAGATATGTTCTTTTTCAAGCGGAGAATCAGAACTAGCCACCTCTGCTGTATCTTTAATGTAAGTTCCATTTTAATTTCTTCATTAATATAGTTTATCCCATTGGCATCTCTCCAGCATTTTGCAATATTTTGCATTCCTTTGTCTGTATTATTACTCTCTAACTGCTACCTTTAACCTCTTGACCACTATTATCCCCCCTGGTCAACCTTGGCCTAACTTTGGTCACAGTTTTTCTCTTGTTCTGTCAAGTTGCAGAATGGGCTGTGAGTAGAAGTTGTCCTCACCCACCCACCCACCAGCCTGTAGCCCTCCAGATAGGTTACAAGGACCTGCCTACCCACTCTGTCCCTCTCTGACCCTTCACCCCCTCTGGGATTCAGCTTTTTCCATCCTGGACCCCTGTAGTGCTCCTAGAGCAAAGTTGTTACCGGGACTGCCCAAGGAAGCTGTAGAGTTGATGTCATTAAATATATTTAAGACACAGTTATATTATGTTTGCATTGCAGGGTAATTAGGTTATGAGGAAAGGCAGGTAGATGCAGCTGAATCCACAGCCAGATCAACCGTGATCTTATTGAATGGCAGAGAAAGCTCAACGGGCCAGATTTTCCTTGGTGAGAAAATTAGTGCTTACCTTCTATATTCAGGGAGACCGGTCAATTGAAAATGGCAAAGTTAGGAATGAGAGTAGTTTTGCTGGCTGAGTTGACTAAAGGTTATAGAACCAAAGTGGATAAAGTGTTATCATATCAATCAGCCATATGCTAATTGAATGACAGAGAGGTTTTGATAGGCTGGGTGGCCTTTGCCCAGTTTAAAAACAGAACTGTGCTACAAATCCTGAGACTAGAAGCCTGGCCAGTGTCTGATATTCTTTTCAAGTTCAAGATAAGGGAACAAAAACTGGTCCATTTTAACTGGGATAGATTCCTGTTACATTTTACCATCTTCTCATTAGTTAACACAAATATCAGCAAATATGAATGAAAATATATCTCACTTTTAATTTTCTGAAGGAAATAACAATTCAATACAGATTCTCAAAAATTACAATAACCCAGTTTTCTTTTCACATTCAAGTTTGATTTCAAATATATTTTGCTTACAAGTTATTGGTGCTCAAGCAATTTTTTGCCAACACTAGACATCAATCAGTATTTTCTACAGTTCATAAGGAGTCCAAGATCACAATTCTATTGCTTAAGTCAACCAATTCTTACCCCTTTCTTTTAAGAAAGAAAGTTTGTTTCTTTACTTCATTAATCAGAGAGAATAGAAAAAATATATCCAACCAACCATATATAATTAATGTACAATCTTCACAATTGTGGGTAATTTAATACCTTTGAAGACAGGAGGAATGGATTGTGGACTTTTGTGGAATTGCATTTCAAGACAGGTGATTCACTAGAGAAGTTAGGATTTCCGTTATGAAAAGGAAAGTGTAAGTGTGGGGGAAGGGTTATGTAGCTCTTGCAAAACATAATAGATGCGAGTTCAATGACATTTAAATCTAAGATTGGCAAATTTAGGTTGGCTAAATGTTAGTTAAGATTAGTTTGTTAAGGGTTAGGGTACAATGACTAATAATCTCTCTCAAAGGCAGAATAAGCTCAAAAGACTGAATATCATTTTCATGTTCCTATGTGCTCAATAAACCTTGTCCATGTTAGTTCTTTCACATGAAGATAAGTTGATATATGTTAAAATCTTTTAAACATTAGCAGTTTGTGTGATGTGAGAGATATACGTTAGCTTGCAACAAGATGTCTTCTCATTGGGAGTGAATTAGGGCTGAATGCATCTCACAAGGAAGGTATTTACAATCTTCTGAATCACAGAATGTTAGGGAAGTCAGATGAAAGTGCTTGAAGATTAGGAGTTTGGATTGAAGTGGTTTTGAAACCAAATTATGAACCAATAGACTTTAGATCCCTTGTAATCTATACTGAAAAAACATAATGTTATTTTTAAGTTCCTCCTCTCTCCAGTTCCCTCCTTCCTACTTGTTATCATCTTCACTGAAGAACTTAAAAGTCTGCCTTGGAAATGCATTATAGGTAATATCACAGGAGTTTCACAATCATGTCAATGGGAATAATAGCCCTTTATTGTAAGGCTGGTATTTGGTTTTAATCATTCTCTGTCTCTAATCTAATTTGGATCTAACCCTAATACTAAGCATTAGAGTTGCATTCCTAAAGTATTCACGATGTTCTGTGAACATGGGATATGAAGGAGTGTCAAAGCATTACAAACATCTCCAATAGACAAACATTAAGAGAATTGTTCTCAAGCAAACAAAAGAAGCATCAAATTCACGAGACTGATGATCATTACTGACATTGCAGACATTGCATTATTTTTAACATTGATTGAAATATATACATCTGGCTTTCTGCCACATTCAAGGCAGGAAACAGTTAGACAATTATCCTCTCAATAAAATAAATATACACAGGAATTAATATCTAGATTGAAAATATAAGATTCTTGATTTAATCATTCTATTAATCGCTTTGGGCATCATCTTAAATCAACTGTTCTCTTAAAATGGGCAGAATACTTTGCAGAAGAACAGAGGCATTTCTGATCCTTAGCAAAGCTCTTGACTAGCCTGGAATAAGCTTGGTTATAAACATTGGTAGGCATCAGTTGGGAACAAATATCCAGTGACCTTGCTAAGCTTCTATCCTTAAGGCCACTATATATCTGCCAGACTTTGCTGTCTTTATCTAAATACTCATGATCCCATTCACCCCTCTGCCCTCTGCTCTAGTGCAGAACATCTCCATTTTAAAGCTCTAATACTGTTTCTCAAGTATCTCCAAGGGCCATTCCCTACCTGTGTAACCTCTCCCATCCATAGCACTCAGTGCTCCAGTAACTCTGGCCCATTAACAGCAGCTGTGCTTGCTGTTCCCTGGAACCCATGGTCCTCTCCTTTATGCCATCCTTTCTCTTGCATGCTCTTCTTTCAGAAATGCTCCCTCTTTTACCCAATGGCTGCATCCTGAAATTTCCTTATATGTTGTGGTGTTATATTTTATTTTATAATTACCCAATAAAGTATCATGGGGCATTTTACAACATCAACGTGATATATAAGTGCAAATACTTGTTGTTTTTGTCAGGTTTTACCCTTACTTGAGTGCAATATAACATAGACCAGTACAGTCCCTTTGGCCCACAATGTTGTGCTGACACTTTAACCTATTCTAAAATCTATCTAACCCTTCCCCGCCACATAGCCCTCAATTTTTCTTTCATTCATGTGCTCATGTTCATTCAAGGGTCTCCTCTTAAATGTCCCTAATAGTATCTACCTCTACCATCATCCCTGGTAGTGCATTCCATGAATCCACCACCCTCTGTGTAAAAAAAACCTACTTCTGACATCTCCCCTATACTTCACTCCAAACACTTTAAAGTTCTGCCCCCTCACACTTGTAAAGAAGAAAAACAAAGCTAGAATTGCCTTTGGAGGAGGAAGCTGAAGATTACAATAATGATAGCTCATACACCAAAGGAATAAGAGCAGGGCTTTGTCTCACAGAGTGAATTATTTAGTTACAAAGCATGGAGACAAGCCCTCAGGCCCACAGAGTCTGCACCAACCATCAAGCACTTATTCTTAAACTAGACTGATCACATTTTTTCCTCTCCACTTTTCCATTAACTCCCTTAATGCTATCACTCATGCACACTGTAGGAGCAATTTACATTGGCCAATTAACCCACCAACCTTTGGCATGTGGTTGGAAGCAGGAACTCCTAGGGGTAAGAACATGCAAACTCCACATAGACAGAATGAATATCAGGATTGAATGCAATTTACAGAAGTGGTGAGGCACCAGTTGTATTGCTGTCTTTAAAATAAGATAAATATGATCAAGATTCAAAATTAAACTTGGCACGTACCATTCAGCAAGGTTCTGTTATCGAGTGTAGAATTAAAGAAATGGGAAGTCCTTTACTTACGATCAGTAGCTTCATTGAAAACCAACATTAAAAAGTTCTAAAGTCCCCAAATTTAGTCATATATTTGTTGGTAATGTTTTGTATTTTTCTTTAACAGGTTGGTAAATCAAGATCCATCAGAAGACACAAGTGTGCTTCAATGCTCAGGGAAAATATCAGGGCAGAAAGTGATTGGAAACTCAGCCATAATGTTAGATGATGAAATGCCTCGAGTGGCTTTGTGGCCTTCCCCCACGCCCATTTCTTATGTCCTAGTATTCAATTGATAAAAATGTCCTGAAGGAAAGTAGACCTCCCTTCTGCCCCGCTCACTGATAATTGAACTGAATCGTGTGGTATCCTGGTCAAACCTCCTATGCGTTCCAAGACAAAGCACCCTCAGCCCCAGAGCCAATCTATTCCAAATCTTAGACCACAGGCTTCAATCAACTGTAATTTTCTGCACTTTGTCCTGTATTGGCATGATAACATTTGAAATGCAGAATCCATTTGATTTAAACTGAGTTTCTGCAACATTTTGAGTAAATTTAGAACAAAATGTGCTGGAAGCAGGCTCTGTGCACCCAATCCACCCAACTACCCCACTCTCTCCCAGTATTTCTGCTGGTTGCACTCACTTGCAGATCCTTTATGAACCCCTAAAAATGAAACTAGTTCTTCAAGTCAACAGGATGTTAATAAGCATTTAAATGGTTTATGAAAGTGATATTTTTTCTAAATTCCTAAGAAGCTGACTGTATTTCAGTAGAACCAATAAATTGCTCTGTATATTTCTTAAAACATATTAATAGACATTAAAATTAAATTACTATTATTAAAAATACTAACAAAATACTAACACTTTCAATTTATATCGAGAAAAAGTATGACCTAAAACAAATTTCTTTAAAAATATGAGTCTTGGTCAATTGCTCTGGTCCATGACAAATTTTGCATTTAATTTTGAATGGAACTTGAAGAAAAAGCACTTCCAAAGAAAGTTGCAATTTTAGTTGCAATTTCTGTCTGGATTGCTGATTGACATACAAGTTAATTTCTGCCCTGGATCTCAAATTGAGCCTTTCTGCTGTGACCTCTGAAAGGAGACACAGCTTTATACATACCAAGTCCCATTTAATAACCTTAGGCAATCTGAAGGAATTTTCACAATCAAGTAATAAGTGGTGAAAGGCAGACAAAATTGGTTTGATTGAAGATCTGGATGAAGTGTATCACTGGTTGATATTTGCAGAACTCCTCCCTGTGATTGAGTCAATCTGCACCTCACAACCAGAATGAATTCTTCTTGATAGGGACTTCCCCGTGCATAACAAGCCAATGGAAGAAAGTCACCTGCCCAGATGAACATCTTCAGAAAAAGTGACACAGACTGGGGCTAATGGTCATGGCTTGTAGCTTCCTGTGTGTTCACTGGCAGACCTTGTTGTTACTTGTTAGCCTGTAAAGTCAAACACAAGATGTTAAATTTGGGAAGGGTGCAGCTTAATATTGAACATTATTAAGGATCAGTGACAGTAACTGGCTGTTCATAAAATAGCCCCATTCTTACAGATTGACAATGAATACTTCCCACAATATAATAATTCTGCCATGATTCTCTTCAGGCTCAATAGGGAATACTCCCTCCTGTCCAAGACACAGATATTACACTCAATCAGGCACATCCAGCCCAGATATTCAAAGGTGGGTCTATTATTCAGGAGTGTGATGGGTTATTGTAGTTTGGACAGATTCAAAAAGTATGGTAATATCCCACTTGACTGCCATCAAAATGTCCAGACTTAATATTAATTCCCTCCTCCATGAGGTTAATTTGCCAGTTGAGTCTGTGGTGTGGAAGGCAAATGCGATGCTAGGTTTCATTTCAAGAGGACTAGAATATAAAAGCAAGGATGCAATGTTGAGGCATTATAAAGCACTGTGAGGCTTCATGAGTATTATGAGCAGTTTTAGGCCCCTTATCTTAGAAAGGATGTACCAATGTTGGAGAGGGTTCAAAGGAGGTTCACGAAAATTTCTCCGGGATTGAAAGGCTTATCAGATGAGGAGCATTTGATGGCTCTGGGCCTCCACTCACTGGAATTCAGAAGAATGGGGGTGGGGGGATTTCATTGAAACCTATCGAATGT
The DNA here is from genome assembly GCF_030144855.1 of Hypanus sabinus. Classification (NCBI taxonomy): domain Eukaryota; kingdom Metazoa; phylum Chordata; class Chondrichthyes; order Myliobatiformes; family Dasyatidae; genus Hypanus; species Hypanus sabinus. The sequence goes on along the minus strand of NC_082739.1, from coordinate 7,664,959 downwards.
TAAAAGGCCTTGATAGAGGTGATGTGGAGAGGATGTTTCCTGTGGTAGGGGAGTCTGAGACCAGAGGACACAGTCTCAGAATAGAGGGATGTTCTTTTAGAATGGAGATGAGGAGGAACTTCTTTAGCCAGAGAGTGGTGAATCTGTGGAATTCATTGCCACAGGCAGCTGTGGAGGCCAAGTCGCTGGGTATACTTAAGGCAGAGGTTGATAGAGTCTTGATTAGTCAGGGCATGAAGGGATACAGGGAGAAAGCAGGAGATTGGGGCCGAGAAAGAAAAGGATCAGTCATGAAATTCTGCTCTTATATTTCATGGTCTATGGTCTTATGATCTATGACTTAATGTGGCTTCAATGTGCACCATCTACAAAGTTCACTGCCTCAACTCACCAAGATTTCTTCAGAAGCTTTTTGAGACCTAGCTATTCTACTATGTAAAAGCACAGGGGCTTTGGATACATAGGAATACCACCATCTGCAAATTGCTGTCCACATCTCACACCATCCTAACTTGGAAACACCTTGCTGAGTATCCTCACTGGCCTGAATTCCTTAACCTTAAGCCTGAGATGCATCTCCAACACAAAGATATTCATCCTCCACCTTGCCATCAGAACCAAACTCACACTAAGTCCCATACACTAGATGCTCTCTGACTATCACTAGTTCTTGACATGTCAGCAGCTCGATATTAAACAAAAAAAACGCAAGAAATTGCTTACTTTAACCTCATCCAGATCTGATATTTCCCTATTTATCCGGTCCTTGCCTTTCACACTCCAGAATTTTCTTCACCCAGCCATTGTTCTGTTAAAAATGCTAGGATAGTTTATGATATTGAAAGGCTTCATAATAGAAGATTGTGTTTTGTCACAAAATGTGAACAACCATGCAAATGAGTGCCATAGTTACCTCCATTTGTGTGAAGATCCAGTCTGTGAATTGCGTCACCCGTGTATAAACACCTGGATTGTTTACCCGAGCACAGCCAACACCCCAGCTTGTAATTCCAGCTAGGTAATAGGTTCCAGACACCTCACATGCCAGAGGCCCACCACTGTCACCCTGAGGTTTAAAAAGAACATTTTTGCAGTTAGACTTAAGGTGTTAGGAGCCAGATCTTGGGTTCAATGAGAGCATTGGGGGTTGTTTACAACATATTAGCCATTTATTCCATATTGAAATGATGGGAAGTTTAACCTTATATTTTGAACATAAGAGATTCTGTACACGCTGGAAATCCAGAGTAACACACACAAAATGCTAGAGGAATTCAGCAGGTCAGGTAGCATCTTTGGAGAGGAACAGTTGATGTTTCAAGTCGAGGCTCTTCATCAGGACTTGGTGAAGGATCTTGGCCCGAAACATAAACTGTTTATTCCTCTCCATAGATGCTGTCTGACCTGCTGAGCTCCTCCAGCGTTTTGTGTGTGTTAATCTTATGTTTAAATTGTGGAATGTGATGTCCTTTTTCAAGGAATTGTAGAGTTGTTTTTCATATTTGGTTAAACAATCTATGACTCTCTGGATGAAGGTTGGAATAAAGATTAGAGGCAGGATCTATTTATTGAAGAGAACACAGAACAGTACAACAGTCCCTGGAATTGCAGTCATTGTCTGCCATGACTCACTGGAGTGGCACTCCCTTGCCTCTGAGCTAGATGACTAGGTTTCATATCCCACTCTGAAGACTTAAACTCAGATTCCAGACACTCGAACACAGTGCCGCGGGAGTGCTCTGTGAACTGTGGTTGCAGATTTTGCATGAGTTATTGATCCGAGGCACCTTAAAGCATTTCCCTTCCCTTGCAATAACATGTTACCATTTCAAGGAATGATAGCCTCTGTGAATGAGATCACTAACCAACAGTCAGTATCCCCAACCCCAAAAGTAATCAGCAGCTGGACAATGATCAGACGCAATTTTATTTGACACTGTGATTGCCATCATAATGGACCTCTAGCTCATCAGTCCGATACAGATTCCAACCCTGGGCCACTCGCACCTGACATGAATCGACTCCCCCGGAGAGGTTGCCAGCGCAGATCATGCGATCTGTTACAAATCCATTGTAGACACTTCTCTGGTTACAGGTCGATCTATCGATTATGTTAACACGAGCTTCCAGAAGGGTGTTGGAGACTGTGGCTGAAATGCATTACACAAGGTGTTAAGCTCAAGTGGGACAGGCGGGGGTGGGGTGGAGCGAATATCCAGTTTTAAGTTTGCTTCAGACAATTGAAGTTATTATGCCAAATGTCACAACCATCATCATGTTAGGTAATAAGCTACAAAATCAATGAAATATATATTATACAATGAACTACAGGCATTTTCACCACACCTTTAATAAGTCCGAACAAACCAAGAGCTTTCACGATAAAATTAAGTAATTAAAACTGTACGCCTCAGAAAATGATATGAGGATATTATCAAAAACCTGACTAATAAGGAATGTTTCAAAGGGGAAAGAGAAAGAGCTTTAGCAAGGGAATTCCAGACTTTTGACTGCTTTTAGCAGGATGTCAGATATGGAGGAACACAAGAATCTTCAGGGTTTACAGAGATGAAGGGAATATAAACCCCACCATCCAGGTTTAGCTCTTTTCTAATTACTACCATCAGGCAGGAGGTACAGGAGTCTTCGGTTCCACACCACCAGGTTCAGAAACAATTATTACCCTTCAACCATTAGGCTCCTGAACCAGCGTTGGCTCACCTCAACTCTGAACTGATCACTGGACACAACCCATGGACTCATTTTCAAGGACTCTACAACTCATGTTCTCAGTATTTATTTTTGTTTGTTTGTTTATTTATTATTTGTACTCTTTGTCTTCTCTTGCACAGTGGTTGTTAGTCTTTGTTTATGTATGGTTTTTCATAAATTCTATTGTATTTCTTTATTTTTGTGTGAATGCCCGCAAGAAAATAAATCTCAGGATAGTACTATATATGGTGACATATATGTACTTTAATAATAAACTTATTTTGAACATTTCTTTTACTTACATGTGGAAAGGTGTTATAACTAAAGTTCTCAGTTGCGAATTCACTAATGAAACTAATGCTGTTTATGCCCTGACAAGAACTGCTGGCCAAAAGTCAAGGGAGGGTGTTACTACAATAAGAACTTCAGCTCTTTGCCCTTCCTTCCTAATGAAGAAGCAATAGGCAAGAGGATGACACCCACAAAAAGCAGGAATGTTGGGGAGCCTAATAATTTAAAACAGCTGCCTTATTTTTCTCAACTCAAAGCCCATAAAGGAATGAATAATATTTGTTTTAGAGTCATAGAGCACTATGGCACAGAAACAGGCCCTTCAGCCCATCTAGTCCATGTTGAACTGTTACTCTGCTATCGATCCGCACCTGGACCATAGCCCTCCATACCCCTCCCATCCATGTACTTATCTAAAATTTTCTTAAATGTTCCAATTAAACCCACATCCAACACTTCCACTAGCAGCTCTTTCTACACTTGCACTATCCTCTGGAGAGTAAGTTCTCCCTTATGTTCCCCTTAAATATTTCACCTTTTACCCTTAACCAATGACCTCTAGCTCTAGTCTCACCCAACATCAGTGGAAAAAGCCTGTTTGCATTTACCCATTCTATACCCCTCATAATTTTGTAGATATCAATCAAATTTCCCCTCATTCTGCAGGGAATGAAGTCCTACCACATTCAACCCTTCCCTGTAACTCAGTTCCTCCAAGTCCCAGAAATATCTCTGTAAATTTTCTCTGTGCTCTTGCAATCTTATTGATATTTTTCCTGTAGTTAGGTGACCAAAACTGCACACAGTACTCCAAATTAGGCCTCATCAATGCCCCATACAACTTCAACATAACATCCCATCTCCCGTATTTATGAAGGCCAATGTGCCAAAAGCTTTCTTTATGACCCTATCTACCTGTGACGCCACTTTCAAGGAATTATGGACCTGTATTCTCAGATCCCTTTGTTTTACTTCACTCCTCAGTGCCATACCATTCATTGGGTGAGTCTTACCCCGGTTTGTCCTCTTAAAATGCAACACCTCACACATGACAGTGGTAAATTCCATCCGCCATTTTTCAGCCCATTTTTTCAACTGGTCCAGATCCCACTGCAAGCTTTATTAGCTCTCCACCACACCCCCAATCTTGGTGTAATCTGCAAATTTTCAGGCCGGTTGAGCAATCTGGTGCCTTGCTGAATCTGAGGGAGTTCGGTGAGGTTTTGAACAGAGTGTGCGGCCTGGAAGCCAAGAAACTTGGAGATAGGGTACAAGCTCATGATCAACTCCATTTCTTGCCGATCAAATCATCAAGCAAGATTGAAATCAACGAGGACTAGAGTGGAAGGCAAGAGGGTGTTCAGCGCTGCCTGCCTGCATTTGACCAGTCCCTCTCTCTCTCCCCCTATTGCTCGGTGCTGCCAGTGGATAGCGCCAGAGGCTTGGACGAGGATTAATCGACGTGATTGTGGATTGGACTCTGCAGTTTACGTTATAAGTGTTTCTGGTTTCTGGTTATTCCTTTGTTATTGCTATTTTGCGCAGTTTTGATCGGGGCGGTCTGGCTTTGCGGCCTGCAGTCAATAAATGGCACAGCGCTAAATTGAACAGAACTGACCATTCCTAGACTGGTTCAATAACTGTGGTTTTGATATTATATATTCTGTGCGCTTTCCACCTGTTTTTTGCCGCATGTGCAATTTGTTCTTTTTTTTGCGCGCTGGGTGTTTGATGTTTTCTTTGACCAGGTTCCATAGTGTTTCTCCGTTTCATTGCTGACTGTAGGAAGAAGAATCTTAGGGTTGTATACTGCATAAATACTTTGATAATAAGTGTATTTTGAGTCTTTGGAGTTTGCTGATCCACTTTACCACATTATCATCCAAGTCATTAACATACTGTAGATGACAAACAGCAATGGATCCAGTACCATTTTGGCTAATTAAAGTCACTGTGCTAAATTACATTCATAGCACAGGGGAACAAAGCTCCCCAATGCTTTGATGCATTTGGAGACACCCTTACTTACTTGAACTCTCCTCTACGCGACCAAATCCTGTAATCCAACAAGACGTTCCACCTGTGAATTCCTGATTGTAGAATGGCAAACAGACAGGTCTAACTTTATCTGGAAAACAGATGATGTCTGTCACTACATGAAAGATAATTAGAGCGATTTTATACACATGCATATTCAGGATGACTCATAGGGAATTTCTGTGGCTTTTCCCTAGGACTTGACACTAGAGACCACCGTTCTCTATTTGAATTGGCTGCTCTGGGATACAAGTCTATGGACTCACTTTCCTTTTGAATGTTGTTGCTTCCTTTTATTGTTTGCATGATTTGTGTTTTTTTTCCTCTCTGTGCATTGTGTTTGTTGCTTTTTTTAATGGGTCCTTTCGGGTTTCTTGTTCTCTGGCTGTCTGTAAGGAGGCGAATCTCAAGGTTATATAATATATACGTACTTTGACAATAAATGTACTTTGAACTATGAACCTCAATCCACAAATTTCTATTTGTGGCTTCATACTGTAAGATTGAAGGAGAGCATTTGTTCTTCAGTCCCATGAATGCTGACAAGAATTTGGGTGTCATGGAGCAGAGGGGTTGGAAAGTGGTTGGGGCTCAGGAGAGTAAGCAGTTCTAGGAAGATTGCTGAAAGTGATGTGAGGGTTATTTGGCAAGGTTCAGTGAGGGTGAAGGAGGGGATGTCAGTGTGTGTCAGTGGTGGTGATTAGTCATTGCATCAGGTGTGTAAACTTGGTAGTGAGGGCATCTTGAGTGTTGAGGGAACCAGGCCAGTTTGTATGGAGGGTGGAGATGTGAGGATGATAGGGAGACATAAGCTTAATGTGGGACGAGGCAATTCATCCAAGGATGAATTGTATCCTGGGGAAAGGTAATTTCTCAGGGATATTGGAGCTGCTTTCCAATAATGGGAGAGTCTAGGACCAGAGAGCACCAGAGTATATAAGGATGACCCTTTTGAACAGAGATGAGGAGGAATTTCTTTAGCCAGAGTGTGGAACTCTTGCCACTGGTGGCTGTGGAGCCAAGTCAATAGATATATTTAAAGGGTTGAGAGGGATAATAAATCAGCCGTGATGGAGTGATAGTCTGAATGGCCTAATTCTGCTCCTATGTCTTATGGTTTCCAATATTATGCTGGGTTCTTCACAGGGAGCTCTAGCTGTATATAAGCAGGTTTCACAGGCACATTTAAAGGCTCCTTTTGCACCAGTGGTCTGAAAAAGTCTGGATATGCAACGTCTGGCATTGGAATGTCACTGTGCATATCTGTGACACATCACGAGCATTGTAAATTTTATATCCACACACACCCTTGCTGATAAACATGGGTATAACTTAGAAGGATACATTCACCAGACCCTCTACTGCTCTTCCCACGAGTATGAAAATTTGTTTAAAATATTAATAATTGATATAATATTACTAAAGTACTAAAGACCTGTACTGATCAATTGCACAGAGTCACCGATATCCGGTGACTCTCACTTTGGCAGTCTGAGGTACCCACCTTCTTCAGTCAGACTTCACTTATACCGTCGCCTAAGGAGACCTGCCTCAATGACTATCATCCAGTAGCACTCACATCCACTGTGAGAAACATATGAACTCCTGCCTGAGAAGTGACTTGGATTCTCGCCAATTTGCCTATTGTCACAGCAGGTCCACAGCAGATGCCATTTCACTGGCTTTTCACTTAATCCTGGAACATCTGGATAGCAAAAATGTATACATCAGGATGCACTTTATTTATTACAGCTCAGCAGTAATTCCCTCAAAACTAATCAATAAGATTCCAGACCTTGCCTGAATACCTCCTTGTGCAAATGGATCCTCGATTTCCTCACTTACAGATCCTAGTCAGTTTGGATTGGCAACAATATCTCCTCCACAATCTCCATCAGCACAGCTGCACTACTTGCTTTATACTTATGACTGTGAGGCTAAGCACAGCTCCAATGCCATATTTATGTTTGCTGACGACAGCACTGCCATTGGCTGAATCAAAGGTGGAGATGAATCTTTAGACCTCCAGTTTCTGAAGGGGCACCAGTGAACAATGTGACCAAAGGCAACGTCCTTCAGACAGTTCACAAAACTACTTCTTTCACTTCTTTTACTTCTTTTTTTTCTTTCAAATATGATTCTACTACTATTGGAGCCTGTGATTTACTTTTTGATGGTGTGATTTGGGCCAATAGTGCGATCTGGCACCTTGCTATCACCAAGGGAGTTCTGTGAGGTTTCGAGCAAAATGAGCAGCCTAGATGCCAAGAAGCCTGGAGACGGGGCACAAGCCCATGATGAAGTCAATTTCTCACCAATACCGCTGATTAAAGTGACAAGCAAGATTGAAACCAACAAGGACGAGAGTGGAAGGTGAGTGGGTGTTTTGTGCCGTCTGCCTGGGTTTGACTGGTCTCTCTTTCCCTCTTGCTCTCTGTTGCCAGAGGAAGTTGGCTGTATTTGACTGGTCTCTCTCTTGTCTGTTGCTCCCAGAGGAAGATGCCTGCATTCGATTGTCTCTCTCTTCCTCTTGCTCGATGTTGCTGGAGGATGTTGCCAGAGTCTTGGTTCTTGGGTAAGGTTTAAATGACACTGTGGTTTACATGGTGATGTGATTTTGGTTTCTGGTTGCTCTCACAGTATTAGCAAGGATCCCACCCATCCATTCAGCATCCTTTTTGACATCCTCTTTGACACTATGTTACCATGGGGCAGAATGGTAGCGTAGAGGTTAGCACAACACTTTACAGTACCACTGACCTGGGTTCAATTCCCACTGCTGCCTGTAAGAAGTTTGTACTTTCTCCACGTGACTGCATGGATTTCCTCTGGGTGATCCGGTTTCCTCCCAGAGTCCAAAGATGTACCAGTTGGTAAGTTAGTTGATTATTCAAAGTACATTTATTATCAAAGAATATAAATTGTGCAAAAAACCAAAAGAACCTGATTTTAAAAAAATATAGAGACCAAACCACAGTGCGCACAGAAAAAGAGAAAAAACACAAATCATGCAAACAATAGAATTGGGCAACAGCAACAGCATTCTGAACCAAATTGTGTCCTTAGATCTAAATCCTCAGAGCAGCCCAGAGTAGGCCCAAAGCCTCAATATTCAGTTCGTTCATATCAGCAGGGCAAATCGCCATTAAGTTCACCGACAAGAAGGATGGCAGTCGGGGGTAGTCTCACAGTCTTAGTGTTGCAGGGAAATAGGCCCCCAGTCCATCTGGGTCTGTGTTGAAATTCTCCAAACAGCAGATCCTATGCCACATTAGGACCCCAGCTCTGCTGCGGTGAATTGCTCCAGGCTTAGATTTTGCTGCTGAAGAAACCGTTCTCAATTTTTTTTTTCTAATCAGCTTGGTGCCCAGAGTGATCCAATTTTGCCTGACTCCCAACACCTTATCTTTCCAGTCTATCTGGGCTGGCGTTTAAATTATCCGGATAGCACAGGGATAGGCAACCTTAAGCACAAATGATTTTCTAGCATACATTATTCATTAATTTGAGGCAAAACACAACTAGATGTATTTAAATGAATAATTCCCATATTTCAAGTTTTTTATGGCATTTATCTGGCCCACCATCCACTCATTAATATGCGATCCGGCCCACAGAGGCAAAAAGGTTGACGACCCCTGAGATAGTGGATCGTGCCTTGCATTAAGATATGGGCCCCGCCATGGCAAGTCGCTCTGGGCCTAGAACACTTTGCCCAGCGATTCACTTTGGCCCTAGATACTGCTGCCAAAGAAGCCATTCTCGACCTCTCCAAAAGGGCTTGGCGCTTACAGCGACCCACCCACGCTCCTGGGGTAGTTGGATAGGCATCAGAACTCCTCTGCCTCGTCTTTTCATCTCCAAATCGATCACTCCAACCAGCAAGGTTCCAAATCCAAGTGCATCGATTTTGCAGTGCATTTCGAATTCACTTTGCCCTTACTCACTTCTTCAATGCTGGCGGCAATAGTTTACCACAAATTACTTTAAAAAGTGTAATTAGTAATGCTTTTAATTGAGTTTCTTTGCTTTTGAACTACTAGTAAGCTGTCGCATGCCTTCAGTAGTGACATCTTAAACCGGTTATTGTAAATTATCCCATGATTAGGCTAGGATTAAATTTGGGGATTGCTGGACAGTGTGGCTCAAAGGGCCGGAAGGGCCTATACTGTGCTGTATCTGAGTAACATTAGGCAGGAGACTCTGATGCATAACAGCAGGATGGGAAGTAGCTTCTTTCCTCAGATCATTAGGCTTCTGAACTCTCCACCGCATCGCATTCGAAGTGTCACCGGATAATTTGTACTGTACCCTACAATATTTAATTTATGGACTTTACTTTGTTTATTTTTGTGTAATTCATTTGTAGATTTTATTCTTACTTTCCTAAGGTATTGTGTGTGATATATGTGTTACGTGTACTACTGTGCTTTACACTCTGGTTCAGAGAAACATTGTCCCATTTGATGTATACATGTATATACTTAAGTGACAATAAACTTGACTAGACTTTTTGTTGCCATTTTGTGCAGATTTGATCAGGGCATATTGGCGCGGCAGCTTGCAGACAATGAATAAAATAGCATTAAATTGAACTGAACTGAAGTAAACTGAATATTACAGGACTGTTTTGATGACTTTGTAGTTTGATGTTTTATATTCTGTGCTTTTCCCTTATTTTTTACCATTTGCGTGATTTGTTCTTTTATTTTTGCTTTGTTTCGTGGCTGTCTGTGGGAAGACAAATCTCGGGGTTGTATACTGCATAAATACTTTGATAATAAAGGTACTTTGAATCTTGAATCTAAAGGACAGAGATTGAAAATCTGGCTGAGTGGTGCCACAATGACAACCTGTCACTCAATGTCAGCAAGACTAAGGAGCTGATTATTGACCAGGAGGAAGAAGCTGGAGGTCCATGAGCCACTCCTCATCGGGGGATCAGAGGTGGAGAGGATTAGTGACTCTAAATTCCTCAGTATTATCATTTCAGAGGATCAATCCTGGATTCAACATGTAAGTGGAATTACGAAGAAAGCCCGGTAGTGCCTCTACTTCCTTAGAAGTTTGCGAAGGTTCAGCATGACACTTTGTAGGAAGTCCTTGAATGGAAAATCTTACAAAAAGTAGTGGACATGGCTCAATCCATCACGGGTAAAGCCTTTCTCACCACTGAGCACATCTACACGGAACATTGTCACAGGAAAGCAGCATCCATCATCAAGGACACCTACCTCACAGGTCATGCTCTCTTCTCACTGCTGCCATCAGGAAGAAGGTACAGGAGCCCCAGGACTCACATCACCAGGTTCAGAAACAGTTATTACCCCTCAACCATCAGGCTCCTGAACCAGAGGGGATAACTTCACTCAATTTTACTTACCCCATCGCTGAACTATTCCTACAACCAATGGACTCACTTTCAAGGACTCTTCATTTCATGTTCTCAGTATTTATTGCTTATTTATTTATTTATTTATCTATCTATCTATCTATCTATCTATCTATCTATTAATTATTATTATTATTATTATTATTATTATTATTATTTCTTTTTTTCTTTTGTACTTGCATAGTTTGTTGTCTTTTGCACATTGGTTGTTTGTTTGTCTGTTGGGTGTGGTCTTTCATTCATTCTATTGTGCTTCTTGGATTTATTGAGTATGTCCGCAAGAAAACTAAATGAATCTCAGGGTTGTATATGGTGACATGTATGTACATTGATAATAAATTTACTTTGAACTTAATAATCAAATTGATCTAGGATTGCAACCAGGTATTTCAAAAATTAACTATAAATGGATTGTTAGACCAATGCTCAATTTGTAAACAGCAGATTGCTATTGCAGCACATTGTTAAAATAACGAAACAGTATGATATTGGTCTTAGCCTAATGGCCTTAACAAAGCATTACCTGTTATCTCCAATGGTTTGTTGAGCTTTATTAAAGCAATATCATTATCATTGGTCTCACTGTTGTAGTTATCATGAGTGATGATTTTTGAGACAAATCTCAAAGTGGCACTTGAGAGCTGCTGTTGTGAAATGAAGCCACTGTACACTTTCCAATTGGATGGGTTAAGTGCTTCCTCACTGCAATGAAAGAAATGATTTTGGTTACAAAAGCTATGAGTGTGTCTCTCCCTGGCTTATTCCCATTTCTCTCACCCCAGTTTGGCTGACTGTAATGGCAAGCAGCATGGAAACATATCCCCAAACTGGCAAGGCTTCATTTGTCCTGTCAAGTTCTCCAATAACATTATTAAAGCCCTATTCTGCAACTTTATCCCAAGGACTGAGCAAGATGTCAGTAAGATTGTCCCCACCATGGATCAAAGGCCACAAAGCAAGGGTTTGACATGTTCTTGCACCATGTTCTTGTGGAACCAAGTGGAAATGAGAGCAATACTCCAGCCTTGGATGTATCCTCTACTGAAGGAGATAGAACGTAAGAATCAGGAGCAGGCATCTGCCCCTCAAGAATGTTCTTCCATTCAATAAGATCATGATTGATCAGGACTTGGCCTCAATGCCACCTTACCACTCCCTACCCATACCTCTTCATTCCTTTGTAATTTATATTTTTCTATACCTCTGGGAGAATAAATTCTTCCTCATAATCCATCTGAAATAGGCAACCTGTTTAATCTGAAACTATCCCTTTAGTTTTAGATATCTGCACTCAGAGAAACACATTCTCACTTTCATCCTGTCAAACCTCCTTAGAACCTTTATGTTTCAATAATGCCACTTATCATTCAATTCTTCAACCACCAACTACTTCATCCCAGGAATCAATATAGGAAACCTTCTCTGTCCTGCCTTGAATGGAAATACATCCTTACATATGGAGATAGAGACTGTATACACTATTTTAGGGGTGGTCTCACCAGTGCCCTGTAAAATTGCATCAGAATCTCTCTGTACTACTACAATAAGTGTCACCATTCATTCAGCCACTCAAATCACTTGTGGCACTTACAAATTATCCTTTTCATGTTTCACGTGCTAGGGCCCTCAGATCTCTTATTGCAACATGTTGTAGTCTCACTCTGTTTAAATAATAATTTGCTTCTTTTTTTCATTCTTCTTTCCATAGTTTTCCCGCCTAATACTCCACCTAGCAAATTCTTGCTCACTCGCTTAACCTATACAATATTCCCTCTAATTTGAAATCTGTGCGGTGCTTTAATCAAACATTACATAAAAGAAAATTCCAGCTGCGCTGCACCAAAGGCGATGTGTGCAGGAACATTTCAGTTACTCTGTGGCCGCGCACCCGCACAGCTTAGAGGGAACTGTGAACCTATCCCTATATCTTTGTTGACTCTTTATGTCCTCTCATAACTTGCCAATCCCCCCATAGCAAATTTGCCTACAGTATGCACAGTTCCTTCATCCAATATAGATTGTAGATGGTTGAGGACCAAGCACTGATCATTGTGGAACCACACTGGTTACTGATAACCAATTGGAAAAAGCTCCAGTTAGTCCAACTACCTGTTTTCTGTTAGTTAGTACCTTTCTTTTCCACAATATTGCTCTTATGCACCTCTTACCTCATGCAAGAATCTTTTACGTTGCATCTTTGGAAGTCCAAATGGCTTTTAGAAATCCAAATACATTCTGTGATCTACTTCTCCTCTATCGACCCAGTTTGTTGTATCCACAAAACTCCAGCTAATTTGCCAAACACAATTTCCCTTTCATAGAACTAAGTTTATTTGACTAATGGTTTTCTAAATACACTGCTATTACCAATTTAATAATGAATTCCAGAACTTTGTCAATGCTGGGTGTCAAACTAACTGGGCAATAGTTTCCTGTTTTCTGTCTCCTTTCTTGAATAGTTTTATTACATATGTGACTTCCCAGTTCACTGGAACCTCTGGAATTAAGGGAATGTTAGTAGATTACAATTAACGCCACCACCATTGCTGCAGCCACTTCCTTTCAGATCTCAGGATTCTGCCATCAGGTCCAGGAGACTTGCTGGCCTTTGCCTCCGTTTGTTTCCCTTTTTCTTTTCTCAAGTGATAGAGATGACGTTCCTCTTTTCCCAAAGTCCCTTGGGATGTTTGCATTATGATGCTTTTTTATGTTTTTCACCATGAAGAGAAATAATCTCATCACTTCCTCTTTTCAGTTATTAATTCTCCAGATTCAACATCTACAAAGTAAGTGACCAATATTTACTGTAACTACTGTTTTCTATTTTAGATACACATAGAAAATCTTACTCTATGTTTTAATCCCATTTGCTAGTTTATTCTTATATTCTATCTTTTTCCTTTGCTGGTTCTAAAAATTTTCTAATCCTCTAACCTACTGCAAATCTTTGTGGCAATGTTTGCATTTTCTTATAATTTCATTCCATCATTTATTTCCTTATTAGCAAAAGTGATGCATCCCTCTCAGAGAACCTTTCTTTCTTACTGGATTACACCTTAATTGAGATTTAATGATTATTTCCATAAGTATCTGCTTCTGCTGATTTATCATCTTATTCCTTAACCTATTTTCTCAGTCCACTTAAGCCAATTCTGTCTTTTTATCATTGTAATTGCCTTTATTTATTTTAAATAACGACACTAGTTTCAGACCCAAGTTTTTCACTCTCAAACTGAAATTGAATTTTACTGTTCTGTGATCACTCTTTCAAAAGAAATTTTTTAATATAAGATCATTAATTAATCTGGTCTCATTACATAATACTAGATCTAAAATAGCTTTCTCTGAGAAATATAGAAACAATATTTCATGACATACTGTTTCAAGGAAGCAGCCCATTATATGAACTTGCTCTCATTTCCAGATTTGTCAGTTTGATGTATCCAATCTAAATTATAAATAAAATCACCCATGATTATTACAAGCCCCTAATAAGACTATAAGACATCAGTGCAGAATTAGGCCATTCAGCCCATTGGGTCTGCTCTAGTCTGTAGTTGATAAAGAACATCTTCATGTGTGCATCTTTGCTTGGAGCAGATCCAAGTCACTTTTCAGGCAGGAGTTGATATGTTTCATCAAACATCTCAAAACACTTCATCACTGCGGATGTTAGCTCTACTGGACGACTGACATTGAGGCAGGCTACCATGGTTTTCTGAGGCACCAATATAATTGAATCATGCTTAAAGCAGGTGAGTACCTCAGACATCTTAAGTGAGAGGTTAAAGATTTTTGTGAACTATCCAGCCAGTTGATCAGCACAGGCTCTTAGAAGTTGGCAAGGTACCCCATCTAGGCCGGATGTTTTTCTTGGGTTCACCCTCCGGAAGGCTGCTCACGCATCGTCCTCAGAGACTGAAATCAGAAGATCATTGAGTGCTGTACGAACTTGTGATAGTTCCTCCATGTGTTGATGGTTAAAACCAGCATAGAAAGCATTGAGCTCATCTGAAAGTAAAGCCCTGTTGTCACCTATGTTGCTTGATTTCACTTTGTAAGAGGTGATAGCATTCAAGCCCTGCCACAGCTGTTGAGCATCCTTCAGCGATTCAAGCTTAACCCGGAATTGCCACTTCACCCATGAGGTGGCAATCCAGAGATCATATCTGGACCTCTTGTAACTTTCTTGGTCACTGGACTTGAATGCCTCCGATCTGGCCCTCAGTAGGTTGCGCATCTCATAGTTCATCCAGGACATCTGGCTGGGGAAGATTCGGAATGATTTTGTGAGGACACACTCATCTGCATCTGTTTTAATAAAATCTGTGAGAACCATGGTGTATTCAGTCAGATCCACTGATAAGTCCTTGAATACAGCCCAGGCCACTGACTCGAAGCAATCCCGATAAGACCGTAGAAACATCAGATGTCACATTCCTAGCTTCCTACATCTTGGGCCAACATTAGTTTTGGATCCTGCATCCGTTCTGCGGCCGGACTTCTCCAGGAATTTTCCCCCAGTGTTCAAAATTTATGGTCATGGTCACCAGCATAGGATTGCAAGGGATTGAACGCTGGTACATGTGATGCATGTGTTGTCCAGCTGAGCTATATCCTTCAGTTATACTCTGTCCTACAGTATAACTTCTGTTGTATGGTCTATACACTGTTCTACCAGTGGCTTCTCTCATTCATACATTCATACATAGACCTTTCTCTCCACAACTCTCCCTAGATCTTCTCCTCTTTTGTCTGCTTTATGCCATGACTAAAGACCAATTTCATCTTGTTACTCACTCAAAAATGCAGTGACTTGCGGTGATCACCCAGTCATGTGAGATGATGGATCCACCACACACTGGCTGTGACTTGTATTGAAGACTAACTTGCCAGGGCCACTTTCCCAGTTGGGCAGGTGATCCACCCACGATTCTGGATGATGTCTTGAACCTTTTTCCACAATCTAGGTGTAAAAAGATGATATTCAAATGATGTTGTTTTTATCTTTTTCCATTACAGATTGTTCTTATTGCTGTTTCCTATTGTGGGAGAGTCTAAGACCAGACGACACAGCCTCAGAATAGAGGGGTGTCCTTTTAGAACGGAGATGAGGAGGAATTTTTTTAGCCAGAGAGTGGAGAAACTGTGGAATTCTTTGCCACAGGCAGCTGTGGAGGCTGTCTTTACGTATATTTAAGGCAGAGGTTGATAGATTCTTGATTGGTCAGGGCATGAAGGGATATGGGGATAAGGCACGAGATTGGGGCGGAGAGAAAAAATGGATCAGCCACAATAAAATGATGGAGTAGACTTTTTGGGCAAAATGGTCTAATTCTGCTCCTATACCTTATGGTCTTATGTTCTTATATTGATTGCAAAAGCAAAACAAATTTCCAGACTTATTAAATATCGGCAAGAAATTTAAACCTAACTTCTTGAATTAAAAGAATATTCCTGGACGTTGTACGTAGCACAGGTTAGGGTATGCGTTCTTATTTGTGATCCCCAACAGATTTTCTGTTCACAGGTGGAGAGCCTTCATACAGTACATACCATGTTTTTATATTCATTTTAGGCTTAGTAGTTATACTGGAATTATATATTGATCAACTTTTTTGTATCTCAGGTCGATTTATTGGGACTACATACTAAATTAATTTGCTCATTCCCCTGGAATGTTACATTATTAGCACTTTAATGTCATTGATACATTTAACTCTTTCATGTTAATAAAATATAGTAATGATATGATCTTCCATTACCAATGCATATCAATGTTTAAAATTAGAACAGTGCAGAGGAGTATATAACACGAGAATGCAAAGGGACATTTCAATTTTAACCTGTGCTTAACCTAGCTTCCAAGCAGACAAAACTAGTAACTGTCTAGGACTGAAGGAACCTATGGCTCAGCATTGGTAGATTTTAAAAGAAAATTAGTTTCTTCCCAGCATACCAAGTATTAGTCTTTAATTCGAGCTTGATTATGCTTACCAACACAACGGAGACCAACGGCATTGTTGGTGGAACACTGGGAACTGAAAGAAAGGGCAAATCATTCCAGGTTAATGAAATACAACATTGGATAAGGTCAGTGAAGAAGCAAAGTCAGTTTTGACTTATGTGATATATTTATATTAAATAAAATTCAATATGGAATAAAAAAGAAAATCATTCAACAAAATCTTTTCAAATCTTTTTTCAGATATAATGACTATATTTGAATAGTGACTCTCTGTGTATTTAAGAAACAATTTGGTTACTTCTCCCAAAACTGCAAGCATTTTCTTCTGTTCTAGGCACTGATTCTGGTGTTCAGTTCGTGGGCTTTAGATATTTGCATTACACTGTTAACTACATTTAATATGTGTGTGGACAGTGAGGCAAAGAAGCCCAGTCAATATCCCAATGTCCTTAGCTGAACAGAATGGGACCAGAACTTAAACATCTAAAACAGATAAAGGAATTTAAACCTGAAAAAGTAGTTGTTGTCCTGAGTGCGTACTTTCCCCGGGCTACAACATATGTGTAGAATGAGCTACATGGATGTCAAGCAAAGCTTTTCACCGTATCTCAGTACATATGACTACAACAAACCGATTAGTAATTACCATGGAGTGACTGGGCAATGTTCCCTTGTCTTTGGGGCTTAGACCCACACACTGGGTGGTTCTCTCCTTCTCCATGAATCACTGATTGGTGCACACAAACAAAATGCTGGTGGAATTCAGCAGGACACCTTTAGCTGGAGGGGAACAAACAGTCAACATTTGGAGCTAAGACCTTTCATCAGAACTTCTTGGCCTTAAACACCAACTGTTCATTCCTCTCTTGACCTGCTGACCTCCTCCAGCGCTTTTTTGTGTTGCTCTCAATTTCCAGCATCTGCAGATTCTCTTGTGTATATGATTAATTGGTTAGTGTTCTTCTGGCTTTTTATGTGTCTTCAAGTAACAATTTAATCTCACAATTTAACCTCCTGCAATTACTTATTTTAATTATTTGTTATTTTTTGTTGTTGTCATTTCACAATGAAAGACGAACTCTAGTATTGTAGTTTCCTACCACAGCCGGCAGATTAATTAGCCTCCGAAAATAACCCTGCGTATGTAGGTGAATGGCAGAATCTAGAAGAGAGTTGACAGGAACGTGGGGAGAGTAGATTTAACTTTATGTAGGTTTGGTGTAAATGGTCATCTCTAGCTTGGTTTGTTTCTGCACTGTATAACATTACAACAAACTTCTCCAAGGAGCTTAACAGCCATGTTCTTATTTTATTCAACAACCAAATACATACCTGTAGCTCAACATACTTTGTATATTGGTCTTTCCGTCTGTTACGTTCACCACAAGGGTTGGAGATTGCTTTGCAGCTATACTATAGCTGTGGTAAGAACTGAAAAACAATTGCATAGATGATCTTCGGGAGGCTGAATAATATATCTATTTTCTGTGGAAAAATGCAAGCCCTGTCACAAAGCCTCAAAACTATTGCAAATTAATAAGTGAAAATCAGATTTATACTAGCAAGTGCAGAGGGGTTGAGCATAAGCAACAATTGGTGGTAGTTACAAAAGGGAATGCAAAAATACTTTACAGGCATACAGTTGGTAAAAGATTTGTAAGGGGAGAGATGGGGCCAAACAGGGACTGAAAAGTAAATTTACTCATAAAGGCTGAGGTACTCAATGATTAGTATTCACCAAAGAATATGCTACTGGAACCTCTGCAAAGGAAGTAGACTTAAGATCATGGACAGTCCAAAATTGATAAAGAGGTGATTCCAGAAAGTCTAGCCACACTTAAGGTTGATACTGTATATCGCGTGATTTTGATGGGGATGCATCCTAGACTGCCGAGGCTCATTAGGGAAGAAATTACAAGGCCTTGGCCAGAATCCTCCAATGCTGATAAGTACAGGGGTGTGGATGAGGACAGCCTGATAGAGAAAAAGAGCGCAGGATAAACCCAGTAACCGAAGGTCAATCTGTTTAACATCAAAGGTGGGGAAAGTGGTAGAAAAGATAATTAGGGAGGGAGTCAACAACCACTTAGACAAGCATGGATTAATCACAAGATGTCAGCATTGATTTACTAAAGATTTTAAACCACCATTTTGTCAAATTCTGCTTTTAATTTGACTTGACCTTTGTGTCCTCACCCTTTACTTTCCGTATCACATCCAAATCCTTGAATTTCCTAACTCAGTATCCCAATTGTAAATGGCTGTATCTCCTACAACCCAGTTCCAAATGCAGATCCTCATACACCCAGCATCTCAGCAGCAGACTTGTGCCATAAAACCATAAGACACAAGAGTAGAAGTAGGCTATTTGGCCTATCGAGTCCAATCTGCCATTCCATCGTGAATGATTTATTATCTCTCTTAAGCCCATTTTCCTGCCTTCTCCCTGTAACCTTTAATATTTTTACCAATCAAGAACCTCTCAAGCTCCACTCAAAATGTATCCAATGACACCGCCTCCACAGCCGCTGTCTTTGGCAATGAATTCCATAGATTCACCACCTGCTGGCTAAAGAAATTCCTCTTTATCTCTGGTTGTGATCGTCCTTGTATTCTGAAGCTGTGCCTTCTGGTCCTATACTCCCCCACTATAAGAAACATCTTCTTCCCATTCACTCTATCTAGGCCTTTCAATATTTGATATATTTCAATGAGATTCTCTCTTCATTCTTCCAAACTCCAGCAAGTACAGGCCAGAGCCATCAAATGCTCCTCATACTAAATCCCTTTCATTCCTGGGATCATTCTCGTGAACGTTCCCTGGACCCTCTCCAGTGCCAGGACATCCTTTCTTAGATAAGGGGCCTAAAACTGCTCACAATACTCTGTGTGGCCTGACCAATGCCTCAGCATTGCATCCTTGCTTTTACATTCGAGTCCTCTTGAAGTGAATGCGAACGTTGCATTTGTTTTCCTTACCACTGACTCGACCTGCAAAGGAATATTTTGGGAATCCTGCATGAGGACTCCCAAATCCCTTTGCACCTCTGATTTCTGAATTTGCTCCCCATTTAGAAAATACTCTACACCTTCTACCAAAGTGTATGACCATACACTTCCCTATACTGTATTCCATCTGCTACATCGTTGGCCATTCTCCCAATCTAAGTCCTTCTGCA
Organism: Hypanus sabinus; assembly: GCF_030144855.1. Taxonomy (NCBI): domain Eukaryota; kingdom Metazoa; phylum Chordata; class Chondrichthyes; order Myliobatiformes; family Dasyatidae; genus Hypanus; species Hypanus sabinus. The sequence continues at coordinate 7,645,380 of NC_082739.1, read as the reverse complement.
GACTCCCTACTTCCTAAACACTATCTGCCCTTCCACCTACCTTCAGATCATATGAAAACTTGGCCACCAAGCCATCATCCAAATCATTGACATATAATGTGAAAAGAAGCAGTCCCAACACAGATCCCTGTGGAACACCACAAGTCATCAGCAGCCAACTAGATAAAGCCCTCTATATTCCCTTCCTTTTACACCTTGTGTAAGCTGTTCCTTGAGTACCCTGTACCCTATTTCCAGATACTTGATCGACATACCTTTGGAACCCCAGTTGTTGACATGTTATGTCTGCCAATGATTGACTCCAGGCAGTATAGCAAACAGGTAACCATTGTTTGTCTTTCCACCCATAGATCTCCAGCTGTGATTTCCTTTCACTGAATCGGACTGGATAAATAAAGTAAATACTGGTTTATTTTAGATATTTCATTACAATGAAAGATATTTGATGAGTAACTGTGGATTGAGACATCTTACCACATCCCAGTTCATCACTGTTGTCCCCACAATCCCTGATGCCATTGCAGTGGATTTTTGGGCTTGAGCAGTGGTTGCTCACTGATCCTTTTGGACTATCCGTTAAGAACTTGACTAGCAAGAGAAAGCAAAGTAACTTGTTAACCTGCACTCTACAGTTAGAACAGTTTCAACATTCAGATTTCTGAGCATTATAATTTCACAGGACCTCGCATGGGAGAACCATATCTCCTTCATTAACAAAATGTCTCAGCAGTGGATGTACTTCTGGTGAGAATTCTACACTGCCGTCACAGAGAGCATCCTCAGCTAGCCATTACTATCTGGTTTGATGCAGCATCCTCCCACAATAAACAAAAACTACAGTGAACTGTCAGGTCAGCAGAAAATGTAATTAGCTACAGTTTACCATCACTGTAAGACTTGTGTGTGTCCAGGACAAAGAAGCAGGAAATATTATTGTGGACATTACCCACTCAGTAAACTGCCTTTACTAAAAGTTCCTTTCTGGAAAGCACTATAGGGCTATTTCAACAAAAACTTCATACCATCTTAAAAAAATACTTCCCCAAGACAGTTAATCTGATCAACCATTCTAGTTAGCCCCCCCCTCCAATGTATTACGCCAGTCACTGCAATGGACAGTAAACACGTTAAGCCATTTTTATAATGCTATTTACATTGTGAATGTATACTGGTATTCATTCCATATCCACACTTTAACCTCTAACTTTATTTTTTATGTAATTCTTTGTTCTTTGTAAATGTTGAATGTTGTTATTTTTGTTGCCTCACACACAAAAAAATGCGGGAGAGTAATCATCAGGTCCTGCCGAAGGGTCTCGGCCTGAAACATTGACTGTACTCTTTCCATAGATGCTGTCTGGCCTGCTGGGTTCCTTCAGCACTTTGTGTGTGTTGCCTGGATTTCCAGCATCTGCAGATTTTCTCTTGTTTGCTTTTGTTGCCTGTCATGCTGACAGAGCACAGCAAATTTGTAAAACACGCAAAATGTATACGACAAACAAATTTCATCTTTAATCCTTCTGCACATTGTGAGATGCACGTGCACTTGTGAAAGTTTACAAAGGAAATTGTGAGCAGACATTGCACAGATTGGAAATTTATTCCCTTGATTATGGAAGATCCAATTGAGATGCCAAGAATGACTGAACAATTTGATTGGTTTGATGGGAAAAAACTACAATCAGTGGTCACATTATCAGGTACCTCCTGTACCTAATAAAGTGGCCACTGTGTGTATGTTTGTGATCTTCTGCTGCTGTAGCCCATCCACTTCACAGTTTGACATGTTGTGTGTTCAGAGATGCTCTTCAGCACACCACTGTTGTAACGTGTGGTTATTTGAGTTACTGTCACCTTCCTGTCAGCTTCAACCAGTCTGGCCAGTTTCCTCTGACCTCTCTCGCCCACAACTGGCCAGAGCTGCCAGCCACTGGGTGTTTTTTTGTTGTTTTACACTATTCTCTGTAAACTCTAGAGATTGTTGTGTGTGAAAATCCTAGGAGATCAGCAGTTTCTGGGATACTCAAACCACTCCATCTGGCACCAACAATTATTTCCATGGTCAAATTCAGTCAGATCACATTTCTTCTCGATTCTGATGTTTAGGCCAAACAACAATGGAATTGCTTGACTATGTTTGCATGTTTTTATGCATTGAGCTGCAACCATATGATTGGCTGAGTAAATATTTGCATTAACGAGCAGGTGTACAGGTATACCTGATATGTGGGACGGAGCTGCAAAGACACCTAATAGTGACACCTTTGAGTTCGCTTTTGGAAACAGCTTAATTTCTACCTTTGATGTATTAGGGTGGGTCTGGTTGTGTCGAGACCCTGACTTGGAGTTTGGTTCTTTGTGGTGATGGGACCTGCTCCCAGGGATCTCACGACCGGCCATTTTTCAAAATCTCAGGGATACGGCCTAGAAGACAGGCATGTCTTTGGGGTTCCAAGGTTTCGCAGCCCTGTGGACGATCCAGCTCTATGTGTTGCTGCCAACAGAAGCATTGTGGGAGAAAATGGAACATAGGAAACAGCATATCGGCTTTTGGGGGCTCCATACACGGCGTATAATGACAAGATAATGCCAAGAAGAAGTTCTTCACATAGAAGCTTGTGGAAATCTAGAATTAGATCGTTTAAAACTGAAAAAATGGTTTTATTGTCATGCAAAATTTGAGGTTTTACAGAATCAAAGTTAATGGAATAGAAATATAATTATAATATCCAAATTGTATGGTGGGACAAGTTCAATGGACTGAGTAGTGTATTTCTGTTCATATGTTCCCATCATGGCTGGCTAGTATAACCAGAATTGTTGGAAGTAAGAAACAGTAACAGGAATAAACCATTGAACTCCTTACACCTGCCATTCCATAATGCGATGACTGACCTTGTACCTCATCTCCAATTTCCTTGACTAATTCTATATCCCAAAATAGCCAAAGTTACTTACAGATGATCCAAGCACCAATGCCCAGTGCAGAAAGTACTAGAAACATGGAGATGATACAACAGTAGGTCCTCCTCTTTAGATCGCAGCAACATGAAGACTTTGGAACTGAAAGAAAGTGGAAATTGCACTGAGTAACAGACTAAAACCAGGTAGCACTCACCTCCAGTATGCTCTCCTCTATTTTTGTGCTCTTTCCCATACCTCTACTGCCCACAGACCCCTCCTGAAGCCATCAGGCACATATTTCACCCACTGGATCTTCTCTCCCCCACCCCCATCTGATTCTGAGTCCATCACTCTTTCACCTCTCTTCTAATGGTTCAATTTCCCTATTAATCAGATTCCAGCAGTGGTAATCATTATGCTCTTGCATATCACCTTCCCAGAATTCCCCACCTTCACTCTCTCCTCACCCCACCAGTTTCCATCTACTTCTTTTTTCCCCTTTTTCCCATCAGCTTTCATCTATCATTCACTTGCCTCTGCCTCACAACTCCCCTCTGCCCCCCCCCCGCACCTGACACTACCTGGCCACCATCTCTCACCTCCACCGCACTCCTCCCCCCTCAGCAATCCACAATTCAACTCTTGCCCCTGTCTTCCCACTTCCTCCCTCTTCTTTAAACTGGGCCTCTCCTCTTTCCATCCCTACACCATCACTTCCTTTCCCTCCACCGATGCTGCTTGACCAAATGAGTTCTTCCAGAAGACTACTTGTAACAGACTGCGACTTCTTGTGACTAAATTAAATATAGAGCAGAGTACAGAACACTACTTCACTTCGACCCACAACACTGTGATGATATTCTAACCTATTCCAAGATCAATCTAACCTTTTGCTCCCACATAGCTCTCCATTGTTTTTCATCCATGTACCTGTCGAAGTCTCATAAATATCCCTAAATTATCTGCCTCTATTTCTACATCTGAAATGTGTTCCACAGAATCAACACTCTCTGTAAAAGTGACCGTACACATTGGTTAATGTCTACGGCAAATTTCCTGTTTGTCTAATGTGCTTTTGACATATTCCATACACGTGGAAAATTGCAATAGAAGTTTACCAATCAATTGTACAGTGGGCAGGTCGAACTCAATGGCATTACTTACAAAGAAACAACCTGGAAACAACCACTGGAAACCACAGGAAACAACCCTTGGCCTAGCTGGTCTAAACAGGAGTCTGTCAGTGTGAGCCTCCTTCCACCTCATACAATCATATTGGCAAAATCTTCCATTCATTTCTTCCTCATGTTCATCTAACTTTTTCCAAAATATATCCTGAACTATTCCCTTCCTTAGTTTAGATTTATTTATTAATCACATGTGTATTAAAACATACAGTGAGATGCATTGTTTGTGTTAACAACCGATGAGGATGAGCTGGGCAGCCTTCAAGCCTTGCCACACATTCTGGCATCAGCACAGCCTGCCAACAGTTTTCAGCAGGACAACAGGTAGCCAACATGCAACAAGTAACACCAGCAAAACAAACCCATCTCTCCACCCACTCACAGAGATGGGCCTCCGACCACAGGACAGACTGTCTGGGGGGCAGCCCACAAGTGTCGCCACGCTTCTGGAGCCAACATAGCATGCCCACAATTTACTAAACCCAACCCATACGTCTTTGGAATGTGGGAGGAAACTGGAGCACCTGAGGAAAACCCACGCAGTCATGGGGAAAACATACAAACTCCTTACAGCCAACAGCGGAATCAAATCTTGATTGTTGGTGTTGTAATAGCATTACACTAACTGCTACACTACCCATACTACTCTCACAAATATGCATCTATATTCAGTTATATATATGGACACATTATTAATCAAGAAAATTGTTATATTCATTCACTAGCTTTATTAGGTCCATTAATGCAAATGTCAACACATTAGACGTTCAAATATGCAAATAAGTATTCAGAAATATAAGTGCCCTCATGTACAGCAACAAACATTTATTAAAGACACGTACACACGAACACAGACGCACACGCAACCTACCTTTATTTTGGGTGACTTGAGTTGGAGGAGGTCTTGGAGCTGGAGCCGGAACATAGTAGGGTTGGTGTGGTGCTGGTCCGGTGCTGGGGTAGGGATGAGCAGGATAGCGGCCAGCGTTAATGTAAGGGGGTTGGTTTTGTGGTTGATTGTGGTAGGGAGGTGGTGGATAAACTTCTCGTGAATCTCCATACGCCGGTGGTTGAACGTGGTCTGGCAAATAATCGCTATAAAAATTCTGAAATAACAGGACAATAAAAGGAAAGAATTTAACCGTAAGGTATTAATTTCACTCATTTCCTGTAATCACCACTGTGGGGTCCACTGATCCCTTTAATCCAAAATTAATACCTGGACATACAGTGTACCCCGTGCCAAAACTAGTCAGAGATGGAAAGTCACCAATATCAGATTCATAAATCACTACTAAAAATTTTGAAATACAGAGTAAAAATTTGATCTTACAGAATTTATATCAGAAAAGGTCAAAATGAACACAAAATAAGAAAAAATACAACAAATGTTGCAATTTTTTGTCAAGGATTCATGTTACAGAAATTCAAGTACAGATGCTTTGTTTTTAGGAATGTAGCCCCCCTGTAGTACGGATGGTATGGGCAGGATGTGTTCGTAACTTGTTGCCGATGTTGAAGCAGTGACAGCGAATGAGCTAAATCTTTAAATGACCAAATCTGATCCAACTCTGGTGCAGTCTGTGTGGAGTTTCTATGTCCACCTTCTGACTTCATGGGTTTCCTGTGTGTTTCCGTTTCATCCCACGTCCTATGCATGTGCTGTTCTTGGAGTGTAGGAGAATTATGGGATGGGCTGGGCAGGTGAGGGAGGGATTTGGAAGATTGTAGCTGACAGGAATATGAAAAAAGATAGGTATCAGGGAAATGACTGACAATGAACACATGAACATTACGTCATTACGTTTGCTCTCTTTGTACTACTTACCATATAACCATATAACAATCACAGCACGGAAACAGGCCATCTTGGCCCTCCTAGTCCGTGCCGAACTCTTAATCTCACCTAGTCCCACCTACCCGCACTCAGCCCATAACCCTCCACTCCTTTCCTGTCCATATACCTATAAACATTACCTATAAACATCGTAAAACATTACGAAATGTTTTAATATACACTACATTTATTATTGTAATTTATTTTAGGTATTGCATACACTGCTGCCACAAAACAACAAATTTCACAACACATGTCAATGATAATAAATCTGATCCTGATTTTGATTCATAAGGGTCAAATAGTTGACCCCTAAACTGTAAGAAAATACAAAATGTTAAGAATACCAATCAACTTAGCTAGACAGTATTAACACCAAGAGCTTGCCCATCCAATCCTTAAGTGATCAGACTCCGCACACTAGACCAAAAGGACGAGCACATAATGTTGACTAACACTCCAGTGCTGTATTGAGTGAGTGCTTTACTACTGCAAGACACTGGCCTATCTGGTCTATCTTATTGTGTTTGTGGGAATCGACAGCTGCATTCTGACATTACAACTCTGATTACACTTCAAAGGATTTAATTGACTGTAAGGTTTTCAGAGGTTCCTATGGTTGTGCGAGGTAACATACAAATGCATTTATTGCTTCTTAAGAGTCATAGAACAGTACAGCTCATCTAGTCTGTTTTGAACTATTATTCTGCCTAGTCCTATTGCCCTGTACCTGGACCATAGACTCCATACCCCTCCCATCCACGTACCTATCCAAATTTCTCTAAAATGTTGACATTGAAGCCACATCCACCTCTTCTGCCCAACCAGCATGGCATTTGAGTGTTCCTTGCATCAATCAGTCAGAGTTGGATTGTAAATTGGAGCCAAATTGCTTCGGGTGTTGACATCAAGAAGGATATTGAGCCAGCAGGGTGTAGGCTTTCACTCCCTCAGGGTGGGTGGGCTTTCAGATCAGTTCCAAGAGTTTCAAGGCAGAACGCCCTTCAATGGAATTGAATCAAAAGAAAGGGTCTTTGACTACACAATATTAACAAATCGTAGAAATGGGCTGTAAGATCTTGTCTGACATGTTTACAGGGTCATTACATTTGACACAGAACTTGGGACATCTCAGATTTAGCTCGCAGCTTGAGATAAATTAACTTAAAAAACGTCCTGTAATTTCTATCTTTGATATCGCTTCTTTTCCTTTTCAAGGTTCTTTTGAAACCCTGACCTGGAGCTGGTTCTTTGGTTCTTTGCGGGAATGGGACCTGCTCTCAGGGCCTCACGACCGGCTGCTTTTTGATATCCCAAGGATGCGGCCTGGAAGACTAGCGTGCTTTCAGGGTTCTGGATTTTCATGGCTCTGGAGATGGGTGGGCTCAAGATCAGTGATCCTGACTGTGGTGTCACGGTAGAACACAGAACATCGGGACCAGTGGGCTAGCTGCAGTGGGTAGTGTGTCCAGAGACCTGAGCCTTCCTGGGGCTGACTCTCTGAGTGTATTAGGGACGCAGCCTGTCGAGTTACCGAGTGAGTGAGTAGTCTGTGTCTTTATTGATGTTTGCTGCGTGCTTGAGAGCTCCGTGGAGGGCACCGATACTTTTTGTTGGTGGGGGTCGTTGCCTTGCTGCTGCTTGTGCATGGGAGGGGGAGTTGGGGGGGCTTTGGGGTTCTAACATTTAACTGTCATTCATTCTTTGGGGCACTCCTCTGTTTTCATGGATGTTTGCGAAGAAAAAGAATTTCAGGATGTATATTGTATACACTTCTCCGATATTAAGTGTATCTATTGAAACTTATTGAGGGTTTCGGTCTGAAGCGTCAAATGTACATTTTCCATAGGCGCTGCCTGGCCTGCTGAGTTCCTCCAGCATTTTGTGTGTGTTGCTCATGTAAAAAACAACTTAGTTTCTCAAAGGAAATCAACATATTTCCTGGGAAAAAAATATCACTCACTTACAGCCATCAAACTGACTCAGTCGCACTTACTGGTATCTGAGATTGATCTACTCACATTCTTATTTCCTGGACAAAACTGCTCATGATGTTTCAGATAGTTCCTTGATGGATGTTTTCATACTACTGATCTGGAACAGAGAGGCAAGGTGGTGTCTCAACCCCAACCTCAGGCCTCAGGGAGGCTCTACTTCCCTCCCACATCTCAGAGACGTGCAGGTTGGTGCAGCTGATTGACCATTGCTCATTGCCCCTAATATAGTTAGTCGTAAGAGAATTTGAAGGGGGTGTGGGTCTTTGGAAGGGTAGGGACTTGATGGATATATGAACGGGAATGGGTTACAGACTAATAGTCAGCATTAACTCTATGGGCTATATATTCCCTTCTATGTTATACAGAAATACAAAAATTATGAGGAACGTTTCTAGTAACAGTAGAGTTCTGATGTTCCAACTAATACTCCTGTTGAACAACACCAACAGAACAACTAGCTGGTTACTTATTTCATTGCTTTATGTGTTCTTGCTGTGTGGAAGATAGCTGCACATTCACTGAATTAACGACATTGAGTCCACAGATTGGAGGCTGGAGACCTGGCCTAGAATTGGAGGGTCTGTTGGTCTGTGTGTATATATAAAGGGGCTTGCTATGTTGGGCTGGAATGGGAGGTGACACTTGCAGCTGCCCCAGCACATCCTTAGGCTGTGTTGGTTGTTAACTCATATGACACATTTCACTGTATGCTTCAATAGACTGTACATGTGATAAATCATTTTGAATCTAAATCAAATACTCTGTTGGAGGAACTCAGCGGGTCAAGCAAATCTGTGGGAGATAAGGAACTGTTGACATTTTGGACTGAAACCCTGCATCAGGAACATTGCACTTGAAGTATTGAGGGTTATAAAGGTGGGATCAGGTGAGAACAGCTTAGAAGAGGCGTGATAAACATGAAACAACACACACAATGCTGGATGAACTCAGCAAGTCAGGCAGCATCTATGGAAATGTATAAACAGTCGATGGTTTGGACCAAAACCCTTCTTCAGAACTGGAAAGAGAAAGAGAAGATGCCTGAATAAAAAGGTGGGGAGAGGGGAAGGAGAACAGCTGGAAGGTGATAGGTGAAGCCAAGTGGGTGGGAAAGGTCAAGGGCTGGAGAGGAGAATCTGACAGAGTGGACCATAAGAGAGGAGGGGACAAGGGGAAGTGATAGGCAGGTAAGGAGAAGTAAGAGGCTAGAGTGGGGAGGGGGAGGGAATAATCTTTTTACTGGAAGAAGAAATTGGTGCTCATGATGCAGCCTCCTCTGCATTGTGAGACCCATCATATATTGGGGGACCGCTTCGTTAAGCACCTCCACTCCATCTGCCAAAAGCAGAGCTTTCCGGTGGCCAAACATTTTAATTCCCATTCTCATTCCCATTGCAACATGTCGGTCCAAAGCCTCCACTTGCGCCAAGATGAGGCCACCTTCAGGGTGGAGGAATAACACCTTATATTCTGTCTGAGTAGCCTCTAACCTAATGGCATGAAAATTGATTTCTCCTTCTGGTTAAAAAAAATTTCCCTCTCCCCTCCCTTCTTCTGCTATTTCCCACTCTAGCCTTTTACCTCTCCTCACGATTCAAGATTGTTTAATGCCATTTCCACTGTAAATGAGAAAGAAATAATTGTTAGATGCTGCCTGAGCTGCTGAATTCCTCCGGCACTTTGTGTGTGTTGCTTTGGATATCTAGCTTCTGCAGACTTTGTCATGTTTTTTATGCAAAGGTACAATGGAAAGTATTTTCATGTACTTTGCATTCTAATAAAATATAAACAAAATATACTTAATTTAGAGAAGGAGTTCCCACCCTTCTTTATGCCATGGACCAATACCATTAAGCAAGGGGTCCGTGGACTCCAGGCTGGGAACCCCGGTCAAGAGAAAGAGATGAAATGGAAATTAATTTAATTGATGACAAAACTGCTGTAGTGACATGGTGAAAGGGAAAGAGTAACATGCAGAGATAATTAATTTGTCTTAAAAAATCTGTCCACCTTCAATCTAGTTGCTGGAAGCTAGTTTTCTGATTTAATTAAATCACACAACTCATTAAGAACGGGGGATTTTGTTCATGTTTTCAGATATTAGTGCATGCCATATGATTTGCAAATCAATCCGCAGGCAGCATCAGTTTTGATCAGGTGTAATGGCCTTATTTTTGGCAGTAACACTTGCAAAACTATTGTCAATTTATATTAGTGTTTTGTGAAACGGAGGACAACTTCAACTCTACTGCTGATCGGAAACCTCTCTTGTCTTAAAAGAAGTTATTACAATGATTTGTACTTTAATTCCTTTACATAAATATTTATTCAATTTTCTAACTTTATCATATATGAATAGTCCAATATTAATATTGAACAGTATACTATTTAAAAAGTTAATTGAAATCTTGCAGGTGTTGCTTCTTAGTATGGTGTCTGTGACTGGCTGTTCAGACAATTTCACACCATGCAAAGGATCTTGTTGAATTGACACCTAGAAACGAAAGGTTGCAGAGAAATGGAAGTTTGCAGCACAGAGGACATTAGATTTTACAAGTTTGTTAGAACCTTCTGCAAGGCTACCTGTAGATTCTGGGCTTCAATTAGTTACATAGGCTGGCAGAACTGTTATTACACATCGCTGAAAGAGTGCAGAACACAGTCAACCTATTTTTAGCTGTGGCCCAATTAGTAGTATGCTTTACCTCTGAGTCAAAAAAAAGTTCCAAATGACACTCCAGATATTTGAACAGAAATTTTCATACTGAAATTCCAGTGTGAAATTTACCGAGTGTCACAGATAATGACTTTTTAATGAGGAAATGAACAAAGGTTGCACAGGAACGATAGCTTAACAATAGCACCAGTGATTGGGGTTGAGTTCCCTCTGCTGTCTGTGCATTCTCCCCATGACTATGTGGGTTCCTAAGGGTGCTCTGTTTGCCTCCCACGTTCCAAAGACAAACAGATTAGGAAGGGTGAGTAAGTTGTGGGCATGCTGCGTTGGCACCAGAAGCATGGCGACAACTGTGGGCTGCCCTCACATAATCGGACTATGCTGCCCATTGACACAAATGATCTTACATGTTTCGATGTACATGTAGCAAATAAAAAAAGCTAATCTAATCTTTCAACTTTGGCACTAGTTTGAAGAAGGATACAGAAGTTCTAACCAGTGTCTTAGTCAATATTAATCTTGTGGCCAAAGCCTATATTCAAACATCCAATCCTCATCACATTGCTATTTGTGGGAGCTCGTGTATGAGATATCTGCTGAAGTGAAGTGATTTATTCAAACTATATGGACATACAAAGAGACGCTTGTTTAGACTGGGACCAGCTCATACTGGGAATCTGGATGAAACTAAATTGGTAAATATATAATCTCTTCTCTGAGAAATGCCAAACACTGGTGTGTAAGATGTATACCTAGTCAATAGTATTGGCCCAGGAAGGACTAGAATGTAGGAACCAGACTTAGCTTTGCTGTTTTGGAACTATAAACACTTCTGGCTTGATGTTTGTGAGCTTAATTTCTCCTGTTTTCTTGAGCTCATGTGAAGAAATGCCATTGGAAGTGCACTGGATAGAAAAGATCACTTTAACGGAGAGAAGCTAGAAAGTGATCCCCTGAAGAGTTCTAATAGAAGTTCATGGATATGAACCATTAACTGTCTTCCTCTCTCTGCAGATGCCTCCTTTCCCGCTCTGTGTTCCAGTATGATGCTAGGTCTTGAGGAGCTGAGTTATAAGGAGAGGTTGGGTAAGCAAGTAATTTATTCTTTGAAGTGCAGGGTGATTTTATATATAGAGGTATATATGACCATGAGGGGTCTAGGTACAGTAGTGTGAATACACACAGTTTTTTTTCCTAGGAAAGGAAATCAAAAACTGGAGGGCAGAGGTTTAAGGTGAGAGGGGTAAGAGGGGTTGTGGAATGAGCTGCCAGTGGAAGTGGTTGAGGCAGATGTAATAACAACATTTAAAAAACACTTGGATAGGTACATGGATAGAAAATGTTTAGATGGATGTGGGAAAATGAGGCTTACTTTGATGGGCACCTTGGTTAGCATAGATGAGTTAGACGGAAGATCTGTTTTCATGCTGTGTTGCTCTATAACTCTGACTTTTCCTTCACTCAATATTTTTGGTAATTAAGACTCAGTATCTCTCCCATCACAAATCCTGCATTTTTCTATCTTCCTGATGCAAGATTACACAAACTGTAATAAGAAATGACCACATAATGTGGTCTTTTTATTATTGTTGACCGAGAGATGAATATTGGACAGTTGAAAGAGAAATCTCTCATGGGCTCTTTTGGCTAATCTCACAGAATCTTTTACACTGACCTGTGAGGATAGGTGGGGTCTCAATTTAACTTTGAAAAAGAAAGACAAAGCTTTTGACATTGTAGCACCCCCTTGGATGTGATGCTTGGACTAGATGAGTCCTGATGAAGGGTCTCAGCAAAAAATATCAATTCATCTCCATAGGGAAGATGCTGCCTGAGTTCCTACAGCATTTTGTGTGCGTTGCTCAAGATTTCCAGCATCTGCAGAATCTCTTTTTTAAGCATGTGACTAGATCAAGTGCTTCAGATAAATATTGACAGTCTTCCTTGAAATATTACTGCTGTATTCCCATCATTCAAGAATGGGACACATATGTGAGACCTGAATATGTGTCCCATTCTTGAACGATGGGAATACAGCATTAATATTTCAAGGAAAACTATCAATTTTTATCTTACTGAATGGATAGCTTTAACTCATATTTCTTATATTCTTCTGAATCCATGAACTTCTGAACTTATGTGGCACTGAGTGAGCCATTTCAGTGAAATCTGCATATCCATGTCAGGTAAACATCACCTTTTTTTGCTTTTCAGGACTTGCCCAACCTGAAATGTTGGCTGTATCTTCCTCCTCTGCTTCTCACATCTTTGTAAATGTTCTTTTGTCCACATTTTCATTTCCTAACTGCTCCCATTCGCTCATAGATCAGATAACACACCCTATGAAAACATCCTTTTCCCCACCATCCCTGCAGGTTAATACTTTTGTCTCCTCAGCTCTGACAGAGAGTCTTCCATCTAAACATTAATTGTACTTCAATTTTTTTACAGGCGTGGTCTAAACTGCTGTACTTCCAGCATTTTAAGTTTTTATTTTAGATTTCTAGTAACCACAGTTTTTTTTTTCTGATCAAGTCTCTCGGCCCAAAACATCAATGGTTTATTTCCCTCCATAGATGCTGCCTGACCTGCTGAGTTCGCCTAGCACTTTGTGTGTGTTGAAGTTTTCCTTTGATTTTCAACACATTAGAAGGACTTGTTCCATCAGTGAACATTCATTATTCTTGTGGCAAGCTTCATGTTTATTTGCTAAGTAGCAATAATGCCTCAATGGGAATGGTGGGGCCTTTTCAATTTGCTAATTTTGTTAGTTCATGTATAAGGATTCCAAAGAATGCTGCTGTACACAGCAACACCTTATTTTTGACATTTGATGCAAGCTCCCACAAGATATTTAACTTGATAACAACTCCTACATCAAATGAAACCAATCAATATTGAGAAACAATTCACTCTAAGGTGTTGAATTACACAGTATACGTTGAGAGGAGATTTAATAAAGATATATAAAATTATGAAGGGCACAAATAGGATAAATGCAAGCAGGCTTTTTCACACTGATGTTGGGTGGGACTACAACTAGAGGTCATGGGTTAAGGGTGAAAGGTGAAAATTTAAGGGAAACATGAGGGGAAACTTCTTCACTCAGAGGGTGGTGAGAGTGTGGAACGAGATGCCAGTGTAAGTGGTGCATGCAAGCTCGACTTCCAAATTTAAGGGAAGTTTGGATAGGTACATGGATGGGAGGGGGATGGAGGGCTATACTCCTGGTGCAGGTCGATGGGAATAGGTAGTTTAAATGGATTTGTCATGGACTAAATGGGCCAAAGGGCCTGATTCTGTGCTGTACTTCCCTATGACTCTGCAGCTGTACGTGAACCACTGCACATCATTGTAATGAAAAGAGGTGCTCCTTAGTTGGTACAGTCCGTGGAGCATCAGTGGAAATGTACTGTTGAGAGTACTCAAGCTAGTTTTATCATTGTTTGGTATGGAGAGGCTGCTGTCCAGGATCAGAAAAAGCTGCAGAGGGCTGCATACTCTGCCAGCTCCATCATGGGCACGAGCCTCCCCAGTATTAAGGACTTCTTCAGAAGTCCTCGTATACTACTGTGGCGTTACATTAGCGTAGTGGTTAATGTGAACACTATTACAGCTCAGGGTGTTTCAGAGTTCAGAGTTCAATTCTGGTGCCATTCTGTACCTCAACCTTGAGGAATGCAGGAGTTTTCTCTGGGTCCTCTAGTCTCCATAATCCAAAGACATACCAAGTAGGAAACTATCTGTTTGCCTACCTGTCCCACTGTCTTTTAGAGAAAGAAAATGACCTCCACTCCCAGATTCACAGCAATGTGGCCAACTTTTAATATTTAATATTTCTGAAATAGCCTTGCACGTTGGTCACATCCAGGGCCATTACAGATGGGCAACAAGTGTTAAGCTTTTAGCCAAGGCCCATGTCCTGTGAATATATGTATAAGGCCTTTGGTTGATCAGTTCCTTGGCTGATTAAAGATTAAAACTAAAGATGAATGTTACTTGTCACATGTACATGAAACATATTGTGAAATGCGTCATTTGCATCAAATCAAATTAGTGAGAATAGTGCTGGGCAGCTTACAAGTGTTGCCATGCTTCTGGCACTGTCCATACCTCACTGACCCTGACTGTACATGTTTGTAATGTGGGGGGAAACTGGAGCACCTGGAGGAAACCCACACAGTCAACAGGAGAACATATAGACTTCTTACAGAGTTTAGAATTGAACCCCGATAGCTGGTGCTGTAAGCTGTAATGCTAGTCACTATGCTACCGTGCCACCTTGATTTCTCTAAAAGAAGTGGGAGCTTGTTCTGGTAGGAATCAGCCTTTTTGTTTGTCATTATCAGTCAACCGAGTGGTCAGAATACAGCCTGTACCCAATGAGACAATTATTACCCCTCTGATTAGTTTTTCACTTGGCACCTACCAGCCTCCCCCCACCTTCTTTATAGGGCCCCTGCCCCCTCCCTCTTCAGTCCTGATGAAGGGTCTCGGCCTGAAACGTTGACCGCTCATTTCCACGGATGCTGCCCAACTTGCTGAGTTCCTCCAGCGTTTTGTACGTGAGGCGATTATTACGTGTATATTGCTAATATTGATCTTAACTCCATTATTGCCGGGAAACTGTGAGGCAGGGGAAGTAATCAAAATACAGTGGACTGACTGTAATTTTTAATTGCAGTCAAAAAAGGAGCCTATTAGGGAGTATTCTGGAGTTGCGTGAATATAGCAGATATTAATTCAAACAAGAACTATGCTTCAGTTCTTATTGTAAATGTAAATAAGTTCAAGAAGCTTGTAATTAGACTTCAGTGGTTTTTGTAAACTGCAAGCAGTAAATTGAAGTTACAACCATGGGCTGCTCCATGGACTAAGAAACTGCATGTATGTTAGCCAAATGTTAAGACAATGGGGTTGTGTTAATTGTCCTGCATCAACTATGGGTTGAAATAATTTGCACCATTGTGTAAGTCCTGGGAAGTATCCTGGCCAAGGTATTTGAACATTCAGAGGTGTTTCCCACTGTAGACATGTAATTCAAAGCAAGCATTGTCAATTCAAAGTACTGAAGTAAACAATGTCATTTTTACTATTGAAACTTGTATTGAATCACCAACCATTACCATTGATATTAAAGGTGTAAAAAACCTGATGTACTTTTGAGTCTGTAAGCTTCTGAGAGTATCTGCAGTATGATGCCTACTTGTGCTGAATAAAAACTTGTATATCACCAGCTTCAGTCTTTCTGGTGACTTTGATTGCAGTCACAACAGAGGTCAGCTCCAAATCAATAAAACTAAGATGTGATCAGAGACTGTAATGGTGATTATCTGTGGAGAAGCACAGACATCCAAACATCACCTGCATATAAATATGTACACCTCTACAAAAACTGTATCATATGCACAATGTCATTATAAATACTCTACATATCCTCAGAAAAGCTGAAGACCTTATTGGGTTTATAGAGCCTGCCAATGTTCAGGCACATTTACACATATAAGTTCTCTCCTTCACGGTCCTAGTCCTGTTAACAGATCCTTCCTATGCATAAACTCTCTCTTCCGTCAGTTAATGTAGTCGGGAGCCACGATGAACAAGGCCAAGAGAGCATTCAAATTTGGCCTGTAAGTGGGAAGTAATAATTGTGGCATGCAAATGCCATCTCCAACAGGACAGTTTAAACAACCCATTTGCTTGACAAGAACAGGTCCCACAATGACTGATATTCTGACCCCACTCAGCACTTCCACTATGTTAAAAACATGGTTGAGGCATGTAACCAAATACGCTTCCATTGCCTAGACAGGGGAACACAATTATTTTTGAGGGGGAATGCTGGTGACATGTGGTTGGGGTCAGGGGTTGCAAGCAGGACAAGTAATCATATACAGTAGTGGAATATGCATAGTGTAAGATTATGGGTAGAGAAAGACAATTTCACCCCCTAACCTTATGGTCTCACACACACATAGTTCTCCAAAAATCAACAAATTTTATTCATATTCCATATCTGGATGAACACAGCCTCATCGTGATTCAAGAAATTCAACACTATCTTTGATAAACCAGCTCCTGATTTTCTGTTGCAAACTTTTACTCCCTGGCACTGAGTTTTCCAACGGTTAATCAAAACGTGTTAGCTTTACCAGTCCCGCAAATCAATAAAGTTCTTCCTGGGCTTTGTACTCCAATCCTACCCCACGAATAGTCTCTCCTGTACATACTCCACACACAAGCCTTTTCCACGTACAAACTTTACCATACATGGTGTACAGACCCCACGCACAGATGAGGACAAGAGATTCTGCAGACACTGGAAATCCAGAGGAACAAACACAAAATGCTGGAGGAACTCAGCAAGTCAGGCAGTATCTGTGCAGAAGAATGAACATTTTGGGCTGACAGACCTAGGCCCCGTACAGATATATCCTGCTTACTGATCCTAATTTGTCTATCAACTCTGCCCTAGTGCACGGTCCCTTTCTCATGCTTAAACTCTTGCTTCTGCACTGTCTGTATAGGCACTGCTGTAGGAAATAGAAGCAGATGTAGACCATTCAGCCCCCTGAGTCTGCTCTGCCATTCAATATCATCAAGACTTTACTCATATATAGAACACAGAACAGTACAGTACAGGACAGACCCTTTAGCACACACGTTGCACCGATCCAGCTAAAAAGTAAATCAGAAACCCCTAAAAACTAATCCCTCCTACCTACACAATTTCCAGATCCCTCCATCTTCCTCACATTCATGTGTCTATCGAAATGTCTCTAAAAGCCTCAAATGTATTTGCCTCGACCACCATACCAGACAGCACATTCCAGGCATCCACCACTCCCTTTGTAAAAAAACTTACCCCTCACATCCCCTTTGAACCTACCCCTTCTCACTTTCGAAAGGCTCATTCTATAATGTGTTCAGCCTTCCAGATGATCTTAAGTTTATCCAACTCCAGCTCCAACTCCTTGACCCAGTCAGTGAGATGCTGAATTTGGGTGCACTTACCGCAGATGTAGTCATCAGGGAAACTGCTCATCTTAACTACTCTGTACAAAAAAAAAGGCTTACCTCCTTATCTGTGCCTCTGCCTATTCTTGCTGAAGCCTCAATCTCCTTCACAATCCCATTCAGCATCACTCTCCTTCAAAATCTCCATATTCTTTGATTCACTTGACATCTAAAAGTTCATCAACTGCCTTGAAAATATTGAGGAACTAAGACTCTGTAGCCCACTTGGGTAGAAAATCCTACAGATGCATCACTGTCCTTAATGTCAGACTCCTTACTTTGAGTCTATGATCCCTTGTTCTAGATATCCCAGTCATATCCACACTCTCCAACACTCAATTTTTGTACACTCAATTGACTTAACCCCCATTCAAATCACCCTGCCCTTGAAAGTGATTCCATGCACACATTCTGACACATGCACCCAATCCTGAGCAACAAGACTCGCACAAATTCTGTTTTGGATTCTGCCTCTACATCCTAAATCTATCCTGCACACACAAGCTTAAACCAACTGATTGAGACCAAGCACGAAGAGGTAGTGAGCAGTAACACATGATAATCCCTGACATTCACTAAGGCACTCTCATTTGCTTATTTTGAAGCTCGACTTAATACTGGGATAGCAAGAAATTGTCCAATTGTTCTTGAGACAGGCATTTTGCTCTCAAGAACTGCAGACGAATCAGACAAATGAGTAAAAGTAGCTACCTGACGAGAAGCCATTCCTGGAGTTTTGAAGCTCTTGTTTGACAAAGTACAGTTTGAGCAGAAGTCCCGATGTAAGGAACAGTGCACTTCACTTTCAACGTTCTGTGTGAAACTCTGAAACTGCAGTAGCCCGTAGGATGAACAAGTACTGGAAATCTTACAGACTCAGATCACCAACTCCACTGAGTAAAACTTGGTGAACTAGTTTGACGTAAAGAGCTTGCCCTTATGTGTTACATACTTTACCACGCCTAGGTGGATGGAGCTAGATCTGCTTATTGAATATTTAACTGCTGGCAGTCGAAACAAATTGCGTAAATTATCTGAAGAAATTGCACAGTAGTTTTACTTGATATGCAAGGAGATTAGACAGTTTTAACATTCTTTAAGATGCTCCTTATAAACTCTAAATCCTTTAAGGAGGTGAAAGAAGCAGAGAGACATTCTGGGACGGAATTCCAGATTTAGGGTGCAGACAGCAAACAATGTTTAGTCACCAATGGTATTCAAAGTTCAAAGTAAACTTATTATCAAAGTACATACTATATAAGTCACCATATACTACCCTGAGATTTATTTTCCTAGAGGCATCCATAGAGAAACAAAGAAATACAATAGAATCCAAAGATTGACAAGCAACCAGTGCGCAAAAGAAGACATACTGTGCAAATTGTGTGGTATTGATATTGGTTTATTATTGTCACAAGATCATAATGAAATAAACTGTGAGGCTAAGAATCCATCCGATCAAACAAGATGTCTGTTCAAGAGTCTAGTAATAGTGGGATAGATGCTGCCCTTGAGCCTGGTGGCATGTGCTTTCAGGTTTTTGTATCTTCTGCCTGATGGGATAGGGAGAAGAGAGAATGTCCTGGGTGGCTGAGATCTTCGATTATGCTGGCTGCTTAAATGAGGCAGTGGGAAGTAGTGACAGTCCCATTAGAGAGGGTGCTGGTTCCTATGGTGTGCTGAACTCTGTCCACAGTCCTCTGCAGTTTCCTACCCTACCAAGCCTTAATGCATCCAGACAGAACAATTTCTATGGTACTTCTATAAAAATTGATAAAAGTTAACTGGACATGCTGAATTTCTTTAGCCTCCTGAGAAAGTAAAGGCACTGGAGAGCTTCCTTGGCCGTGCTCTTTTCTTGCTGCTGCCATCAGGAGGGAGGCATGGGGGCCTCAGGACCCACACCACCAGGTTCAGGAACAGTTATTACCCCTCAACCATCAGGCTCTTGAGCCAGAGGGGATAACTTCACTCACCCCATCACTGAACTGTTCCCACAAACTATGGATTCACTTTCTAGGATCCTTCGTCTCATGTTCTTGATATGTATTATTTATTTATTTATTATTGTAATTATTTTGTCTTTTTATATTGCAGCTTGCTGTCTTTTGCACGTTGGTTGTTTTTCCATTTTGTTGTTTGTGGTTTTTAATTTATGTTATTGTGTTTCCTTTTTTTCTGTGAATGTCTGCAAGAAAATGAATCCCAGGGTTGTATTTGGTGACTTTGATAAAAAAAAACTTACTTTAAACCTTTGGTTATCAACAGGTTTGGACCTGGAAAAGCTATTGGTAATTATTGGTATTTAACTCCTAGGGAGTTAAAGTTCTCAACCTCAACAGTACTGATGAGGGCTGGAGCATATGCACCACTCCCCTTTCTGAAGTCAACAACCAATTCTTTAGTTTTGTTAACATTGAGCGAAAGCCTGTTGGCATGACGCCATGTTACTAAACTCTCTATCTCCTTCCTGTACTTTGACTCATCGTTATTTGTAAAACAAAAAGTAGATGCAAAGAGCCAGAAATGCGGAAATGTAGAGTACTGAGTAGATTTTTATGGCTGAAAAAAGTCTTTCTTTTCACGTGGTCCTTTGGGATCAAGGATGAATTACCTCTATTCCAGTTTTGTGTGTTATGAGGCCAAAATGGGAAGTCCAAAATTCTCCTTTTGTGCAGGCATGGGTCAGGGATTTTCAGAAATCAGGAAATGGTGCATATTTCCAGAAGACTTTGGAAACACCCTTGAATTGTTTCCTCCATCCACCTGGTAGTCTTTTGCCATGACGTAGCTCAAAATGGAATGTCTGATTGGAGAGTGCAGTGTTGAGCTGTGTTTGTCTCTCATAATTGACTAAATGTGATTAGGGTTTCAGTGGTAGGAAAGTTGATTGGGAAAGGATGATCTGTTTTTTTCCCCCCACTTTAATTTTTTTACTCCAACTGTGGTGAACTACATATACCTGTCTGGACACGCCCCCCCCCCCCCCCCCGCTCCTCCCACAGACCCCGGTATAAAGGCGATTGGAGGCACTGCTCCTCCCTCAGTCTCCAGGATGTTGTGTGATGGTCTCTTGCTGCTGACTGCTTTCTTCCAGCTAATAAAAGCCTATCTCACCTCACGTCTCCAAGAGTTATTGATGGTGCATCACCTACTCTGACCTTTTTGCCTGTATTCATCCAGCAATGCCCAGCATAAACTTAAGGAATAAAATCTTAACTTTTGTCTGCATCCATGGCAGCCATCAGAACGTAATACTGAATTTCCAGGAATTCTTTTAATATTTTCTCTCACCATGACTATGGCTGTATTTTTCAGTTTCAATTTGTCTCATTTTTGCTTTCTATCTGCAATTGTATTTTTTCAAGTAAAAGCTACCTTGACAATTTTGGTTTGTTGCCCTATTTCAACTATTCTTTCTTTTCTCTCCACACTCCTCCTCTCTGTAACAGGTAACAGGCTTATCTTCTCAGTTTTTCCCTTCTAATAAAGGGTTCTTGACCCAGAGCATCAGCCTCCCTGCTTGACGTGTTGAATGCCTCCAACATTTTATGCTTTTGTATTGACAAGGACACTGATGTTAGTTCATTTGCCCTTCCAGTTGGAGGTGCATGTCATCAGATTTGGAAGGACTTGCTGTACATAGTACCTAACTCAGAAAATTGGAGTAGAGGTCACTGCTACCTGGTAGAACGAGCTTCATGGTCAATTTAAGGACTAGATATTAAAACATGCTTTTTTTTTCCACACAGTCAAAGGTTGCACTAATGCACTGAAAATGGTGAATTTCGCCACTGATGCCTTTTCCACAGTTTTATTGTGGATCTTAATCGCTGAAGGAAATTGTCATCGTAGGGAGATTCCTTTGTAGTGACCACAATCAAATTTATCTTCTTTCTTGAACATGTAATCTTATTATATTGTTGCCAATGTCCTTGATATTTCGCCTCATCCCCAAAGAGTTTCTGATTAAAGTTCCTCTTCACCAACTTCTGAAACTTCAGCAGAGATACCACCTGCTCTGGAATCATTGTTGATTTTCAGCTAGAATGGGAGCTGTTTAACTTCTTGTTCGTCAGTGGTAGTAGTGAGGCTAGACTAGATATTTTATTGGAATATAGTGCATATCTCGAAGATAGATTATGTTTGAGGAGTTCTTTGAAGTGCTTCTTCTTGATAAGATCACCTCTGTTCTAGGCTATCAGTAGGATAGGTCCTTGTAGCTGAAAAATTTTGGCATTTGGTAAGATGTCAGTGAGATGCTGGTCTGTGCATTGGGAGACTGTAGACTTTCAACAGTAGGTGGTTTGTTTGCTTCAGAGATAATCTGAGAGAGGTTCAAGGCTTTTGTCCAGGTTGGAACATGGCTGAAGCTAAGGGGTAAGGAAAGAAAGAAGATAGCTGAATGTCATAGGGGTAAACTGGGAGGTAGGAGAATTCCTATGTTGTTCATCTAACATTGAACTTGGTCCTCTATCTCACTGCCCACTGCAGCTCCTCCAGTGGACGACTAAGTCCCTACTCACTGCCATCATCTGCTCTGGATCCTAGCCCAAATAAGTCTGAATACCATTTATTGATGGTATACAGAATTTTCCTTTGGCCAGAATGGAAGGGAAGGTAGTAGTATATCTACAACTGTACGGTTAGGTGGAACGTCTATCCTTGCACAGATCTTGCCTACTGAATATTGAAAGGCCTACATACAGTGCATGTGGAGAGAATGTTTCCAATAGTGGGGGATTCAAGGACCAGAAGGCACAGCCTCAGAATAGAAAGATATCCATTTAGAACAGAGATGAGTAGGAATTTCTCAAGCCAGAGGGTGGTGAATCAATTCATTCCCACAGAGGCAGTGGAAGCCAAGTCTGTGGGTATATAAATCAGCCATGATTGAGTGACAGAGCAGACGTGATGAATCAAATGGCCTAATTCAACTCCTATGTCTTATGGAGGATGTTACCTGTACTGGTAAGAATAATGCCTGCTTCTGAAGTAGTATGTATAGTTGTACTGTTAGCAACAGCAGTGACTTCACCTATGCAGGTTAGATGGGTAGTTTTACCTGTACAGTTAAAGGAATATCATGATATGTACTGACAGGAAGAGTTACTTTTCCTACACAGATAAGTGGGTTGTCTTTACCTGTATAGGCAGGAGGGTGTCTATACCTATGCAGGGAAAAAGGGAAGTCTATACATGTACAGGTAGAAAGGATACTTAATCCATAAGACAATAAGACATAGAAGCAGAATTAGGCCATTCAGCCCATCAAGCCTGTTCTGCCATTTGATCACGGCTGATTTATTATCCCTCTCAACCCCATTCTCCTGCCTTCTCCCCATAACTTTTAATGCCCTTACTAATCAACGACCTATCAACATCTGCTTTAAATATACCGAATGACTTGGCCTCTACAGTCATCTGTGGCAATGAATTCCCCAGATTCACCACCCTTTGGCTAAAGGTTTCTATCTGTGGAAGCTGAAGATGAGTCAGTCTTTGTACAGGTGGAAGGCTGTACAGATGTAGGTGCTGTGAAAATCAATTGAACTAACTTTCAGAGGCCAAGTGCAACATCTTGTTGCTAAGATATGGTGATTTAGCACCCAAACACAGGAAATTAATTTCTCAGTAGTGGAGTCCACTCAAGGATATTAATCCATTTGGAACATTTTGTTCCTCCTGATGCTTCTATTTCACAAGAGCCTCACCCACCCCACTTAAGTTCAGCCATCAGCATTTCCTCCGGATTCCTTTCCCCTTCAGATGTTTACCTAGCGTCCCGTGATTTGCCTTCACTATGCGTGCATCGGGATGCTCTTCATTGACTACACCTCAGCATTCAACACAATCATCCCCCAAAAACTAATCAATAAGCTTCAAGGCCTTAATCTCAATACTTCCCTGTGCAATTGGAACCTCGATTTCCTCACTTGCAGACCCCAGTCTGCTCTGATTGACAACAACATCTCCTCAACAATCTCCATCAGCACAGGCGTACCACAAGGCTGTGTGCTTCGCCCCCTGCTCCACTTGCTTTACACTTGTGACTGTGTGGCTAAGCACAGCTCCAATGCCATATTCAAGTTTGTCGATGACACCACTGTCGTTGGCTGAATCAAATGTGGTGATGAATCAGCATATAGGAGGAAGATTGAAAATCTGGCTGAGTGGTACCACAACAACAACCTCTCACTCAATGTCAGCAAGACCAAGGAGCTGATTATTGACTTCAGGAAATGGAAATTGAAAGTCAATAACCCAGTCATCATTGGGGGATCAGAGGTGGAGAAGGTCAGCAACTTAAATTCACTTGAGAGGAACTGTCCTGGGCCCAGCACCTAAGTGCCATCATGAAGAAAGCATGGCCGTGCCTCTACTTCCTTAGAAGTTTGCAAAGACGCGGCATGACATCTAAAACCTTGACAAACTTCTATAGATGTGTGGTGGGGAGTATATTGACTGGTTGCATCACGGCCTGGTATGGAAACACCAATGCCCTTGAATGGAAATTCCTACAAAAAATAGTGGAAATGGCCCAGTCCTTCACGGGTAAAGCTCAGCACATCATTCAGCACATTTACACAGAACACTGTTGCAGGACAGCAGCATCCATCATCAGAGACCCCCACCACCAGGACACGCTCTCTTCTCGCTGCTGCCATCAGGAAGGCGATACCAGAGCCTCAGGACTCTCACCACCAGGTTCAGGAACAGTTGTTACCCCTCAACCATCAGGCTTGTGAACCAGAGGGAATAACTTCACTCACCCTATCACTGAACTGTTTCCACAACCTATGGACTCACTTTCAAGAACTCTTCATGTTATGTTCTTGATATTTATTGCTTTTTTTCTCTTTTGTATTTGCACAGTTTATTGTCGTTTGCACATTGGTTGTTTGTTCATCCTATTGAGTGTGGTCTTTCATTGCTTCTATCGTGCTTCTTGGATTTACTGTGCATGCCCGCAAGAGAAAGAATCTCAGGATTGTACATGGTGACATATATGTACTTTGATAATGAAGTTACTTCGAACTATTTCTTGTGTTGCATATTCTTGCCATTTTCTTTAAGGGAGTTCCTTTTGAATTAACTGTAATATTAATCAATAGCCAATTATCACCTCTTAGCTTCTCAATTCATTTCACCTTCCCCCACCCACCTATCTTCCCCCTTCACCTGGTTTCACCTATCACTTGCCATCCTGTACTCCTTCCCCTCCCCTCAGATCCTTATTCTGGATTCTTCCTTCCTTCCTTTCCAGTTCTGATGAAGAGTCTCAGCCCAAATGTCAACTCTTTATTCCTCTCCATAGATGCTGCCTGACTTGCTGAGTTCCTCCCGCATTTTGTGTATGTTATACCTAAAGCCTTTTATAATTTCCTCTTTATGACAAAGCACTTCCTCTACGTTACTGTGGTAATAGCTTTACGTCAATGCCCTTCCCTGTTCTATTGTAAACATAACCATTTCTTTGATTCAGGTGTCCAGAGCAACAGTTGCTATGTAACAGTCATCAGACCAACCTCATTGATCAGTTCAGATCAATGAGATATCGGGTGCTGTTGGGTTAGCTCAGTGTTCTGCAGAACACAACAACAAACTGTTGATTATTTTTCAAGGAGAGGTGCCTCAGAAAGGTAGCATCCATCATTAAGGACACTCACCACTCAGGATGCGCCCTGTTCTCATTGTAACTGTCAGGAAGGAGCTACACAAGCCTGAAGACGCACAGTCAGTGATTCGGGAACAGCTTCTTCCCCCCTCTGCTGTACAATTTTTGAATGGACATTGAAACCCATGAACACTACCTCACTACTTTTTTATTTCTGTTTTTGCACTACTATTCTTAATTTAGCCACGTAATATACATATATATTCTTACTGTAATTCAGTTTTTTGCTATATATATTATGTATTGCATTGTACTGCTGCTGCAATATTAACAAATCACACAACATATGACGGTGATATTAAACTGATACTGATTAAATAGAGTCTTCACTTCCTCTTAATAGATTCATTGTCTGAAACATAAACAAATGATTTTAACATCCTGTTGGTCTGATGTAGATCAGAAATTAGGCTCACTGCATATTATGTTCTTACCTGTGGCCTCAGAGGATGGAAGTTTGGCCTCTTACCTCACCAGACATCACAGACCTATTGATGCATAAATCTGCAAAGGCATGTGGAGACATGATACCAATGTACATGTCTCTGCAGACATCACATCCACATGTCCATGTCTCTCACCTGCAAAAGGTGTGGAGACATCTCTCATCTCTGCAGAGATAGAGATGCATCCGATCCCCACAAGCATAAAATACAATAGCAACAGTACAAACAAGAGAAAATCTGCAGATGCTGGAAATCCAAGCAACACACACAAAATGGTGGAGGAACTCGGCAGGCCAGGCAGCACCTATGGAAAAGTGTACAGTCAATGTTTCAGGCAGAGACCCTCCAGCAGGACTGGGGAGAAAAAGATGAGGAGTCAGAGTTAGAAAGTGGGAGGGGAGGAAGAAACTCAAGGTGATAGGTGAGATAGGTGAAGCTGGGGTGGGTGAAGCAAAGAGCTAGGAATTTGATTGGTGAAAGACAGACAGGGTTAGAGAAAGGAGATTATAATAGGAGAGGACAGAAGGCCATGGAAAGGGGGAAAAGGGGGAGGAACACCAGAGGGAGGCAATGGGCAGGCAAGGAGATAAAGTGAGACAGGGAGAAGGGGATGGGGAATGGTGAAGGAGAGGGGGATGGGGCCATTACTGGAAGTTTGAGAAATCAATGTTCAAGGTGTTGTTCCTCCAACCTGAGTGTGGCCTCATTGCGACAGCAAAGGAGGAGGCCAGGGACCAACATGTCAGAATGGGAATGGGAAATGGAATTAAAATGGGTAGCCACAGTGAGATCCCGCTTTTGCTGGCAGACTGAGAGTAAGTGCTCAGTGAAGCAGTCTTCCAATGTACATGGGGTCTCACCGATATACAGGAGGCCACACTGGGAGCACCGGACACAGTAAACGACCTTAAAATACTCAAAGGTGAAGAGTTGCCTCATCGGGAAGGACTGTTTGGGACCCTGAATGGTAGTGAGGGAGGAGGTGTAGGGCCAGGTGTAGCACTTGTTCCACTTGCAAGGATAAGTGCCACCACACCTCCTCCCTCGCTACCATTCAGGGCCCCAAACCGTCCTTCCAGGTGAGACGATGCTTCACCTGTGAGCCTGTTGGGGTCATTTACTGTGTTCGGTGTTCTTGGTGTGGTCTCTACGTCTCCAATCCCGACGTAGATTGGGAGACTGCTTCGCCGAGCATCTACTCTCCTTTCTGCCAGAAAAAGCGGGATCTCCCATTGGGCACCCATTTTAATTCCACTTCCCCTTCCCATTGTGATATGTCCATCCATGGCCTCCTCTACTGTCGTGATGAGGCCACACTCAGGTTGGAGGAGCAACACCTTATATTCTGTCTGGGTAGCCTCCAACCTGATGGCATGAACATTGATTTCTCTAACTTCTGTTAATGCCCCCCCCCCCCACTTCACCATTCCCCATCCCCTTTTCCCTCTCTCACCTTATCTCCTTGCCTCCCCATCGCTTCCATCTGGTGCTCTTCCCCTCTTTTTCTTTCTCCCATGGCCTTCTGTCCTCTCCTATCAGACTCCCCCTTCTCCAGCCCGGTATCTCTTTCGCCAATCAACTTCCCAGCTCTTTACTTCACCCCTCCCCACTCCTGGTTTTACCTTATCACCTTTTGTTTCTCCCTCCACTACCGCCCCCCGCCCCCCACCATCCTGACTCTTCATCATTTTCTCCCAGTCCTGCTGAAGGATCTCGGCCCAAAATGTCAACTATACTTTTTTCCATGGATGCTGCCTGGCCTGCTGAGTTCCTCCAGCGTTTTGTGTGTGTAGCAACAGTACAAGTATTCTCATACTTACCAGACATACAGGTGTACACCCCAAGGGGGATGTCAATTGCTGAACCGAGCACCAACCTACAGTGGCAGTAGGGAGGCCATGGGCAAAAGCAACAGCTACTGCTGTTACTTCATACAAAACATTGCCTATCAATTACAATGATAGCCAATGCTAAATAAGACTGGTAAGGGTCAAAAATGAATCAGACTTCAAAGCATGAGAGTGATTGATGGAAGCTTCAGAGGGTATGGGGATGTTGAGTAGATGTCCTACATCCATTGCTGATGCTTCTGGGACTGATATGGAATAGGTTGAGCAGTCTTTGTCTGAGCAGCAATATTCTCTGAAACTTGCCA
This sequence comes from Hypanus sabinus, assembly GCF_030144855.1. Classification (NCBI taxonomy): domain Eukaryota; kingdom Metazoa; phylum Chordata; class Chondrichthyes; order Myliobatiformes; family Dasyatidae; genus Hypanus; species Hypanus sabinus. Next base: position 7,617,482 of record NC_082739.1, on the reverse strand, counting down.
AAACCACAGTGAATGAAGGCTCTGGGTATACTTTAACACTTCCATTTGGCTAAATACAGCATTGTCATCAACAGAGAATTTTGGAGCATTCTTTGATCAGAATGTTGGGAAACTCCCAAAGCTGCAGGCACAGACAAAACCAATAAATTACAAAGACATGCACACTCTTGTGCAAGTGACGACAATGCACGTCTCTGCATATTGTTGCAAAGTTTGGCTACATCTCTCACCTCCACATTTGGTCCTTGAAGCATAAAACACAATCTTACATTGGAGTTAGGCCTATATCTGTCACCTGTACAGGTGGGCACTCCAGAGCTAAACTCTGGGGTGGAATGATGATCAATGTTTTGTACAATGCAATAGTGGTAAAGATCATCCATTAGTTTCTCTACTGATGGCCGCAACACACACATGGTTAATATCAATTGCCAAGGCATTCTCTATAAATTATATCAATTGTAACCTGGGGTGTCCTTTAGATTTATTATTCCTTGAAGAATTATACATTACTTTGATTGCTGCCAAGAAACATTAAAGCATTCAGTACAGATGTAATTTCCATCTCAATACAGTAAGAGCCAATTGAACCTCATTTCATATTTATAATATTTATGAGCAATTGCAAATATGTTCCTTGTGGAAAATAGAAAAGCTAAATATTAAATCTTACTTATAAGCCATCTGAAACTGTGATCTTAATTTGCTAATTTTTTATACACTCAGTGGCCACTCTATCAGGTACACCATTACACCTGCTCGTTAATGCAAATATCTAATCAGCCAATCATGTGGCAGCAACTCAATGCATAAAAGTATGCAGACATGGTCAAGAGATTCAGTTGTTGTTCAGACCAAACATCAGAATGGGGAAGAAATGTGATCTAAGTGACTTTGACCGTGGAATGATTGTTGGTGCCATATGGGGTGGTTTGCGTATCTCAGAAACTGCTGATCTCCTGGGATTTTCACACATGACAGATTCTAGAGTTTACAGTGAATGGTATGAGAAATAACAAAAACATCCAGTGAGCAGCAATTTTGTGGATGAAAATACCTTGTTAATGAGTGAGTTCAGAGGAGAATGGCCAAACTGGTTTAAACTGACAGGAAGACAACAGTAATGCAAATAACCACACCTTAGAACAGTGGTGTGCAGAAGAGCATTTCTGAATACACACATGTCAAACTTTGAAGTGGATGGGCTACAGCAGCAGAAGACCATGAACATACACAATATTATTATCAATAACATATTCTTCAAAATTACCATTGTTTGCAATGTTATTTGTGAATTTTTGGTTTGAATTGAAAACATGCTTTGATAATTTCCAAAATGATGCCATCAATTTGTTTTTCCCTCTTATCCCATTTCAGCATTCCAAGGAGACTATCATTCTATGAGATACAAGTCAATCCCAAGAGCATGTTTCCCTTTATGATGGAATCCAGAAAAGGGGCATGGTTTCACATTAAAAATCATATTAAAGTGAACTCTTCTTGCACTGAATTGTTGATTTTCAGAATTTTCTAATACAGTGAGTAGTAGGGACTGGATTATTGTATTCAAGACCAACAGGGAATACAGAGAGGACTAAGGTTTTGGACAACAGAAAGTGAAGTTGAGGCCACGATCATGCTTTTATTGAATGGTGAAGCAGCGTAGGGCCTTGCTCCTTTTTCTTATTTTCCTCTAGAGCAGGAGCTTCCAACCTTTTTTTATGCCATTAACCGAGGATCTGTGGATTCCAGGTTGGGAAGCATCAGAGGCTGAGCAGAGAAATTTATCAATATGAGAAGCATAGATAAAGTAGACAGGAGATGCATGGGGGAATTTTTTTACACAGTGGTAGCTATCTGCAATGGGCTGTCAGGGTAGTGGTAGAAAGAGAGATGATAATGGCATTTGAGGTAGTTTTAGATGGAGAAAGGAAAATGGAGGGACAGGGACCATGTGAAGGTATAAGTGATTTAGTTTAAGATGGCGTTGTTTGGTACAGACTTTGTGGGTCAAAGGACCTGTAGCTCTACTGTTCTGTTTTTTATTCTGTGCTCTACCTTTGCTGAAGATGCAGAGGATGCTCTTTTACCTTTATCCTTCCCATCATTTTGGGTCCCAAACAATGCAAAGAGTGGTTTCCTTCTTTCCATTTCATACTGCATATTGTATTCACTGCTCACAATCCTGTCTCCTCTTCAATGAGAAGTGCAAACACTGGGTGAACAATTAGCTGAACACACGCATCAGCTCTCGGATGTTTGTCAAATCTCCATCCCTCTCCTACTGTGACCTCTCTATTCCTCACCTCCCACACTGTTCCAGTGAAGCTGAACAGAAGCATGTGGAACCTTACTTTGTACTATAAAAAACATAGCTCTGAACCTCAGCATGCCCTGACACGTTAAAGTCAAAGGTACAATGTAGGAAACACAGAAAACAATTTGCACTCTGCAAGCTCCCACAAATAATGGGTATAGTGGTGATGTAACTATTAGGTTATTGAGTAACATATTTGATGCACCATCAATAACTCTCTGAGACGTGAGGCGAGATATCGGCTTTTATTGAATGGAAGAAAGAACAAGCAGCAATTGACCACCATGCTACATCCTGGAGACTGAGGGCAGGGCTCAGGCCCCAATCGCCTTTATACCGGGGTCTGTGGGAGGAGCCACAGGAGCAGTCAGCAGGGGGCGTGTCCAGACAGGTATATGTAGTTCACCACAATACTGTAGTGATCCAGTTTGAATTCCAACATGGCAGCTTAATGAATAGTCTGGAATTTAAACAAAAATACTAGTTTTACTAGTTAAATACACCATCTATGGAGGAGAATAAACAGTCGTCGTTTCAAGCTGAGACCCTTCATCAGAACATTTCATCAGACCCTTTGTGGTCTTGGTCTGAAATGTTGACTGCTTATTCCCCTCTATAGATGCTGACTGACCTGTTGAATTCCTCCAGCATTGTATGTGTGTTGCTCTGGATTTCCAGCATCTGCCGAATCTTTTGCATTTACTAGGTATATGCAACTGTAACTACAAAACTACTGGATTGTTTAAAAAGCTCATCTGGTTCACTAGGTTTCATCAGGGAAGCACATCTGCTTTCCTAACTTGATCTGGTCCTATATCATTCTAGTCCTGTTAATCTGGCTGACTCTTAAATATCCTCTGAAATAGCATCACAAGTGGCCTAGTGGAAGGGTAGTTAAGAACAGGCAGTAAATGCCAGTGACACCCAATTCCTGAAAAACAATTAAATTAAAGGAAAAAGTTCAGTTTAACTGTTTTATTTGAGGAGAAATAAATATTGGCCATCATATCCTGAATTCTAAATGCAAGCACAGCTTATTCCAGGATAAGAAAAAAATCATAGAAGGTGTGGCCGAGCCAGCTAGTTTTCAATAATAGACAATAGACAATAGACAGTAGGTGCAGGAGTAGGCCATTTGGCCCTTCTAGCCAGCACCGCCATTCACTGTGATCCTGGCTGATCATACACAATCAGTACCCCGTTCCTGCCCTCTCCCCATATCCCTTGACCCCGCTATCTATGAGAGCTCTTTTCCATGGGTTTTGCCTGTTAGCCTGTAGCCATATGAGGTTTTACAGCATCAGAGACTCAGCTGACCTGCAGGACTTTGCTACAAGGATCCCAGGCTGTAAATCCTAGCCACAGAGTCATACAGGATGGAAACAGACCTTTCAGCCCAAACCATCCCTGCTGTCCAAGATCCTTGCCTAAGCTAGTCCCATTTACCTGAAACACACTGTAAGGTTTCACTGCTAATGTAATGGCTTCTCTGTAATGTTCCACTGCTGAGGTGATGGTTTCTGAGGTAATGGAGGTTGATGGTGGATGAACGACATTGTCACTGAGCTCCAGCATTGCGCATTAGGCTGTTTCATAAGAATGGGCCCTTTTTCTGTTTTGTTTTCTTTACTAATCACATAGTCAAATTAAGAATTATAAAGCACAATCGTTTAATCGCACATTGTGTACTGTTTGTTATTCCGTGGTACTGATTTGTAATGGGGAACACATCGCGCAGCATCCACACTAACGAGATTCCTTAAGTTTGAACAGGCTGGGGGGGCTATCATCCCCTATATTAAGCCGCTAGCCAAAGCGAGAGTTACATACCCATAAAACAAGAAAATATCTGCAGATGCTGGACATCCAAGTTACACACAAAAAATGTTGGAGAAACAGCACGCCAAGCAGCATCTATGGAAAGGAGTAAACAGTGGACGTTTTGAGCCGAGACCCTTAATTAGGACCCATTTACCCATGTTTGATGCATATTTCTCTAAACTTTTCCCATTTATATAGCTGTCTAAATGTCTTTTAAATATTGATTTAAAAGTTGAGGTTGTAGAAGTTATATAAGATCTTGGTGAGGCCTGATTTGGACTATTGTGTGCAGTGCTAGTCACCTACCTACAGGAAAGATATCAATAAGATTGAAAGAAAAAAGAGAAAATTTTCAAGAATGTTGCTGGGTCTTGAGAACCTGAGTTGTAGGGAAAGATTAAATAGGTTAGGACTTTACTCCGAACATAGGAGAATAAGGGGAGATTTGATAGAGGTGTACAAAATTATGATAGGGTAAATGCAAGGTGGCTTTTTCCAGTGATGTTGGGTGAGACTAGAGCTAGAGGTCATGGGTGAAAGGTGAAATATTTAAAGGGAACAAGAGGGGGAACTCATTCACTCAGATGCTGGTGCCCGTGTGGAATGAGCTGCCAGTGGAAGTGGTGAGTATGAGGTCAATTTCAATACTTAAGAGAAATTTAGATAGATAGATGGATGGGAGGCATATGGAGGTCTAAGGTCCAGGTGCAGGTTGATGGGACTTGGCAGAATAATTGCGTGGTATGGACTAGATAAAAAGGACCGGGGGGCCACTTCTTTGCACAGAGGGTACTACATATATTGAACAACCTGCCTCAATCACTTTCGAGATAAGTACCGTCCTCTGTGTGGAGAGGTTACTTCTCTGGTCCCTTTAAAATTTTTCCCCTCCCACATCAAATTTGTGCGCTCTACTTCTTGCTTCCCAAGTCTTAGCAAATATTTTTGATGATAATTGTTGTCTTACAATAACCACTGTCAATTGTTTGAGCTCGGTGTGTCACACGGCTGCTGCGAGGGCACCATGACAATTTTCTCCCCACCCCTTGACATATAAGATCGTGCCACAGAGCAGTGCTATCGAAATCCCACAAAGCAGCGTCCACTATTTTTAGTCAATGACCTGGTTCTGCAAGAACTATGTAGCTGTCACAATACTCCGCATTTCAAATGGTTCAAATGGCTCCATTTAATAATAATGTATACCATATACAACCTGAAGTGCAGAGATACCCACGAAACATTAAAGCCCAAAGAATGAATGATGGTAATATCAGAACCCTGAAGCCCCCCCCCCCCACGCACAAGTAGCAGCAGAAGCATTGACCCTTCCCTCCCCCTCCTCCCACCTGCACCGGCAGAAGCGCCAACACCCACCCCCCCCCACCATGCAAGCAATAGCAAAAGCCCCCAAGGAGACCTCGATCTAGAGTCCATCGAAACTACAGTCCATAACCCAGCATAACCCACGAATGTGTGTAAAGGGGGGTTTCTTCTTTTTCTTTGTTACTGTGTATGTAATCAAAATGGCTTCTTTGTCTTGTTGAAAGTAGGAATGCTTCTTTGTTGCGAGAGAGTGCTGGAAGCTTGTTTGGGTTAAAATTTACTGATAACGAGAATTGTATTCCTTTGTAAACCAATTGGGATTAATGTTGTTCTTTCTTCTGAGTCTGTGAGCTATTGTTGGCGGGCTTTTGGGGAGATTGGCGCGAGGGGGTGAGAGAGAGAGGATGTGATGCTGTAAACTGGGCGAGGAATGGACCCCAAGCGGGGGTCTGAGGCCAGGAGGTACTCCGAGGAGAGGAGACGAAGATAGATGTGCTTGGTTGACCACTTCAGGTGGTTCTGAGCTGCGAGTCGAGGAGTTCGGAGGGGATCGAATGGTGGCCAGAAGACTTCAGTAATTGAGCTCCAACGGTTGTGCATGAAGTGGTTTGGACTTTGGTAAGTTTGGCGCCTTTTCTTTATTTTCGTTTCCTTCATATATACTGTATGGTTATTAATCAGTTATAGTAATCTTTATAAACCGGAATCATTTAATCACATATTGTGTCCTGTTTGTTCTTTGGCGAGGCGGGGACTTCACACAGCATCCACACAAGCTGAGTACCCAGTTTGGCGGGGCCGAAGGCTGCTCCCCCTAGACGGGAATGAGCTGAGCGAGCCTGAGGCGACCCAAGGGGTTACATGTGTATTCCAAAATCCAGAACTACATGTTGGGTTGTCCAGCTGTGACCTTAAATTGGCCTGCCAAGTGTATGATGGAGGAGTGGACAGAGGAAACAATCCATTCCGCCTACTGTGGGGAATACAATGGGCATCTACACCAGATCACTGCTTCCACTGATTTAACCGCAGGGGGGCAAGTTTGTGACAATGCCCAGAAATTGGATTTCACTCCTTGCTTGATGGGCTGTGCTATGTGTAGTCCTAAACCTCATTTAGTTTCCTTCCAAATAAAAGCCAGGATATTGCTGAAAAGGAAGTTTTTCTGATGTAGCTTGGATTGTTTACATCCAGCCCATTCACTACAACAGTACCTCAGCAGGTCCCTGTCGAGCCACACTCAGTTCAAAGCAGCTTCCAACCATTATCTGCATTGATGTAAGAAAAGTGTCAGCTCTAAAATGCACACTACACATGGCAGCTTAACACCAGCAACGGCCATACCATCCACCAAGAGAAAACAGATGCTGCAAGGAAGAGTGGAAACCTCAAAGAACATTAAAATCTGAGGGAGTGGGTCAATCAGCTCCTATGTCCGCTCTACCATTCAATCTCAACACGGCTGGCATAGGTAGGGTAGGCAGTCAGAATCTTTCTCCCAGGGTAGAAATTCAAAGTACTAGGGGACATGCATTTAAGGTGAGGGGGGTGACAGTTTAAAGGAGTAACACACACAAAATGCTGGAGGAACTCGGCAGACCAGGCAGCTTCTATGGAAAGGAATAAACAGTTGACAGTTTGGGCCAAGACTCTTTATTAGGACTGAAAAGGAAGGGGAAGGAGTCATCTGTGGAAAAATTGTTTTTATGAAAATTTGAAGGAGATGTACAGGGCAAGTTTTTTTTACACAGAGAGTAGTTGGCGGCTGGCCTCTCCCTTTAGTGCTGCCCTCCAGTGTTCGACCAGTGGAATGACAGGCTGGATTGTCGGTAACGGCATCACCAATTTGTGGGATGTGTTGCTCAGGGTCTTGGACTACATATGTGTTTTCTTGCATGACTATGTTTTTTTTCTCTCACTATGTATGGTTGAATGATAATTAAACTTGGTTTGATTACTTGGGGTGGGCTGCCAGGTGTATTGGTGGAAGCCAATATGATATGGGTACTTAAGAGGCTGTTGGACACATAAAAATGCGAAGAATGGGGGTATATGTATCTTGTGCAGGCAGAAGAGATTTAGTTTAAATTGGCATCATGTTCGCTAGACATTGTGGGCTGAAGGGTCTGTTCCTGTACTAGACTGTATTCTACATTCTAACACCACTTTCTCTTTTTCCCTATATCAGTTGACTCCTTTGCAGTTCGCATGTCTGTCGATTTCTGCCTGTATGTATTCAATTGATTCCACAGTCCTCTGGGGTACAGAATTCCAATGTGTCTGAGGAAAGGGATCCCTTTTCATCTCTGTCTTAAATGGGTGATGCCTTGCACTGACTCCTGTGCAACTGTGCCCTTCCTTAAATACGGAGATCAAAACTGTAAACGGTCCAGTGGAGACTCATTGGTGTCCTATTTGGATGCATCAATACTTCTCAACTTTTATATCCCATGCCCCTTGCAATAAGGACCAACTAACCTTCCATTAGTCTTCTCATCCTTTAAGCATCATACATCAGAAACTCTAGATTACCTCTTACTATAACATTTTGTTAAGTCACTCTACTTAAATAATCATTTGTGTTTTCTATTTTCTTTTCAAAGTTGGTAACTTATGCCTTTTATGTGGCACCTTATAAAGTGCATTCTAGAAATCTACTGTTTTTTCCCCTTAATCCGCCCTGTTGATTACATCAAGAATTCAAAGCAAATTTGTGTCAAACACATATTTCCTTTCGTTAAACCATGTTGACACTGCCTAATGTCATGGTTTTCTTAGTGTTCTGCCATCACCTGCTAAACAACAGATCTTAACATCTTCTCAATGACAGACAGCAGGCTAACTGGCCTAAAGTTTCTTGCTTTCTACCTCCCTCCTTTCTTGAATATTGGCAATACATTTGTGATTTTACAATTGTGGGACATCTCCAGTGAATTTTAGTACATTACAACTAGTGCATCATTAACATTGCAGCCAGGAGCCAGCCTCCTGAATTTGTGTAGCAATCCTTATCTAGTGATGGAGATTGCTTTATGTTTCTCTCTCCCTGTAGCCCTTTGATTACCTACTATCGTTAGAATACTCTACCAGCCTTCCACTGTGAGGTCTAATTTAAAATTTGATAGGGAGAAAGCAAAGTCTGATGGAGCAGTATTTCAGTGGATGTAAGGAAATTACAGTGGTATGAGAGAGGAGATGCTGGAAGGGATGACAGCAGAGCAGCAATGGCGTGAGTTTCTGGGAAAAGTGAGGAAGGTGCAGGATAGATGTATTCCAAAAACAAAGGAATATCTAAATAGCAAAATAGTACAACTGTGGCTGACAAGGGCAGTCAAAGCTAATGTAAAGTCAAAGCAAGAGAGGGCACACAACAAAGCAAAAATTAGCAGGAAGATAGAAGATTGGGAAGCTTTTAAAAACCTCTAGAAAGCAACTAAAGGAATTATTAGGAAGGAAAAGATGAAATATGAAAGCAAGCTAACAAACAATATCAAGGTGATTAGAAAAAGCTATTTTAAGTATAAAAAAATAAAAGAGATATGAGAGTGGATATAGGACCGCTAGAAAATGAGACCAGAGAAATAATAACGGGGGACAAGGAGATGGTAGATGAACTAAATGAGCATTTTGCAGCAGTTTTCACTGTGGAAGACACTAGCAGTGTGCCAGGTGTTGAGGGAAGAGAAGTCAGTGCAGTCGCTATGACAAGGGAGAAAGTGCTCCAAAAGCTGAAAGACCTGAAGGTACATAAGTCACCCGGACGAGGTGAACTGCACCCTAGGGTTCTGAAAGAGGTAGCGATAGAGATTGAGGAGGTATTTGTAATGATCTTTTAAGAATCACTGGTTCCAGAGGACTGGAAAATTGCAAATGTCACTCCACTCTTTAAGAAAGGAGGGAGGCAGGTTAAAGGAAACTATAGACTAGTTATCCTGACCTCAGTGGTTGGGAAGATGTTGGAGTCAATTTTTAGGGATGAGGTTATGGAGTACTTGGTGACACAGGACAAGATAGGACAATATCAATATGGTTTCTTTAATGGAAAATCTTGCCTGACAAACCTGTTGGAATTCTTTGAGGAGATTACAAGTTGGATTGATAAAGGTGATGCAGTGGATGTTGTATACTTGGACGTTCAGAAGGCCTTTGACAAAGTGCCATGAACGAGGCTGCTTACGAATAGTTTTGGGCTCCTTATCTAAGAAAAGATGTGCTGGCATTGGAGAGGGTCCAGAGGAGGTTCATGAGAGTGATCCCGGAAATCCAAGGGTTAATGTATGAGGAACATTTGATGGCTCTGAGTCTGTACTCGCTGGAACTTAGAAGGATGGTGGGGGGGAATCTCATTGAAACCTTTCGAATGTTGAAACCAGACAGAGTAAATGTGGAAAGGATGCTTCCCATGGTGAGGGCACAGCCTTAGGATAGAGGGGTGTCCATTTACAAGGGAGATGTGGATACATTTCTTTAGCCAGAAGGTGATGAATTTGTTACCACAGGTAACTGCGGAGGCCAGGTCACTGGGTGTATTTAAGGTGGAGATTGATAAAATCTTGATTGGCCACAGCATCAAATGTTACAAGGAAAAGACCGAGTAGTTGGGCTAAGGGGTGGGGGAGGTGGGGAATGATCAGCCATGATTGAATGGCAAAGCTAATTCAATGGGTAAAATGGCCTAATTCTGCTCCTATGTTTTATGGTCTTATGGTCTAATCCAAAGCAATGGTTCAGCATCTCTGTCCTTTCTTGTTTTTCCATTACTACCCTGTCTTGTTGTCTAAGGAGCTAATATTTAACTGTAACTACTTTCTACCTTATTATTTATATAGCTTTTACCATTTCATTTTATGTTACTTGCTAGTTTATTCTGAAACTCTATTGTCTCCTTTGCTGGTTTCTAAAAAAGATCTTAATCCTCTGGTTTACCACTAATCCACGGAATACATACTTGAATTGATGGCATCAAATCATTCAATTTGATACCATCTTTATCTCTCTTATTTAGCCATGGATAATGTATCAATGTCATAAATTCCTTGTTTCTCACTGAATTCATAGTGTCTACTATCCCTTGGTGATTCAAGTGTCCACCAAAATGATTCTTTAATCTTGTGGAAGTATATCTATCCATCACATTATTAGGCAATGTGTTCCAGATCGCATGGTCTCCAATTCTTTTACTCATGACCTTAAACCTATGTCCTCTGGTCAGACTTCTCTGCCATGGGAGAAAATTCTTACTGTCTACACTATCTATGCCTCTCATAATTCTGTACATCTCTGCAAGTTCCCCTTCAGCCTCCTTTGCTCCAATGAAAACAAATCCAGTCTATCCTCCCAGGCAACAGATAGATAAATCTCCTCTGCATCATCTCCAGTACAATCCTGTTAACAATAGTATTGTGATCAGAACTGTACACAGTACTCCAGCAGTGGTCTACCAATATTGTATGAAGTTGCACCTTGACCTCTCTGATCTTATAGTCTCAACCCAGCTAATGAAGGCAGCATCTTGGTAGCCTTCCTGAAGCCCCACACTCCATGTTATAAGGACAGATTCTTCCTCTTCTCCATCAGATTTCTGATTGGTCCATAAAAACATGAACACTACCTTGCTATTTATCCCTTGCACTATTTATTTATTTTGTAACTTACAGTAATTTTCTAATGTCTTGCACTCAGAACAACAAACTTCAGAACTTATATCAATAATAATAAACCTTATTCTGATTTTGATAGCTACCTTTGCTGCCACCTTCAGGGAACTTTGGACCTGTACACCACGGTCCCCTTATTCCTTAATAATCTCTCAGGCTCTACCATTCATAAATGTTCTACCCATATTAGCTGGGTGGTGCGGTGGAGATACATTTCTACCAAAGGAGGTGTAAGGTGCTCCTTCCCTCTGCTAGCCTGCAGGTCAACCTTGGGCAAGGTGTAGCACTTGCTTAGCCTCTCGATCAGGATCAAGTGAAGCTATGGGAGCAGGTGGTGGATGGTCGTATGAGCAGTTGGTGCATATCATGTGCTGGTTATGCGATCACTGATGCCAGGCAGACAATCTCTGAAGAGTATTGATAATCGCTGGAGTCACCTGTCTTGTAAAGACACTGCCCAGAAGGCAATGGAAAACCACTTCTGTAGAATTTGCCAAGAGCATTTATGGTCATAGACCATGATCACCCACATCATACGACATGGCACATAATGATGATGAGGACCCTTATTAGACCTTCTAAAGTGCATCATGTCAAAACTATCAGAATTGAATTCCACCTGCCAGTGCTCTATCCAGATTACCAGCAGATAAATATCATAGCCTAAGTCTCCCCTCCTCACTATCAACAAAACCACCAATTTTCATAACAATGATCTACTACTGTCACATGGGAAGATCTGGTGAGAAAGTGAACATGATCTTGAAATCCATGGACGGAGAAGACCAGGGCCAAGAACTCAGCTGAAGTTCTTTCCACAACATTACAATTATCTATATGCTGGCAGTCAAGAAAATGCAGAGTCTGTGAATAAAGGCTTATCAAATTCCAGGTAAGGCCTGTTTCTCCAACAAGGCTCTGGAAGGAGAGACTCAACAGATGTCTCTGCCTCCTACCCCAAGGACACTAATCCATTCTGAAAGGGCATTCTTGGTCAAAAGGGATGTCTCCAATAGAGGAGTATTGCCAGTGCAATCAACACTGAGACAATTAAATACAAATTGATTCAAGAAATTGAAGCATCCATACAATCTCTAAGTGGCGGAGAAAGCATTCACCTTATTTTAAGCAGACCCAGCAGACTTTCGAAGATGATTGAGCTGGATGAGTCAGTCCCGGGGATGGTTGTTAGGTCTTGCAACATAAGCAGTAGTCCTTCAATTAGCAAAAAAATATAGCAAATTAGTACAGTACTCCTGATGAAACACTGATTATTCATCAGTGATGGCAGGTTGCATCTAATTACTCCAATCTGTGCCAACAAGGGCAAAAATAAACATTGCTTGAATATTAACATCATTTGATGCATCGCTGCCATCAGGTAAACATTAAACAAACTATTGTAAACAATGCTTAATGTTCAGTTTCCTGATGAGTGTCATTTCTCTCAAAGCGATGGCTATCTAACCCTGAGGAGATCATTTTTGTGAATGATTTGTACAAGGAAATGTGTGATAACCAAATCAATTTCAAGAAACTATGTTTAGTTTGCACTTAATTGTCTCGGTGTTTTAAAATATTTATGACATTTTGTGGAAGACTTCTTTATTTTAAAATTTTAATCATTTGAATAGTCTATTCAAACTATTCAGACTACTTTGAAAGATTTGGCAGCTGGCAGGGCTTCTCCTGTCACCATTCACGTGATGCCATTACATCACTGAAGACATAGTCCCCATTCCTGACTTTGATGAAGAGACCAGCTCCTGATGTCACGTATCTATTACATAACCATATAACAATCACAGCACGGAAACAGGCCATCTCGGCCCTCCTAGTCCGTGCCGAACCCTTAATCTCACCTAGTCCCACCTACCCGCACTCAGCCCATAACCCTCCACTCCTTTCCTGTCCATATACCTATCCAATTTTACCTTAAATGACACAACTGAACTGGCCTCTACTACTTCTACAGGAAGCTCATTCCACACAGCTATCACTCTCTGAGTAAAGAAATACCCCCTCGTGTTTCCCTTAAACTTCTGCCCCCTAACTCTCAAATCATGTCCTCTCGTTTGAATCTCCCCTACTCTCAATGGAAACAGCCTATTCACGTCAACTCTATCTATCCCTCTCAAAATTTTAAATACCTCGATCAAATCCCCCTCAAGCTTCTACACTCCAATGAATAGAGACCTAACTTGTTCAACCTTTCCCTGTAACTTAAGTGCTGAAACCCAGGTAACATCCTAGTAAATCATCTCTGCACTCTCTCTAATTTATTGATATCTTTCCTATAATTCGGTGACCAGAACTACTTAGTTATACAGCTCAAAAGGAGGCCATTTTGTCTGTGGCAGCTCCTGGCAGAGAATTCCCATCCATTCCAATCCCTCTCTTATTTCCCTTCAACTTATTCCCTCTCATCTGCACATAATTATTTAATAACTTACCTAAAGCAGAGGGCATTTTACAATGGCAAGTTAACCTACCAGTTGACTGCCCCAATGTAGGAGGGAACCAGAGCACTGAGTAATGTGCAAGCACAGATACATCCAGGGTCAGGGCAAAACCCAGGTTGCTGGAGCTGTGAGTGGTGGCACTGACTTCTGCATCACTATGTAAATTTACAGACAGGACTAACTAGGTTGTATGGTGTTTAAGGTCATAGTGTTAATAGAAATAGGCCCTTCAGCCCAACTAGTCCATGCCGACCTCAGTATTCTCCCTGCTAGTCCTAGTCACCCATGCTTGACTCATAACCCTCCAAGCCCTTCCCTCTTAAATGATGGCAATTAACATTCTGAGACAACTTCTTCCATCAGACTGATTAATTCACACTGATATAATTGCACTTCTATGTTATATTGACTGTGCTGTTGTACATACTATTTATTATAAATTGCACATTGCACATTTAAATTGAGATGTAACGTAAAGATTTTTTACTCCTCATGTATATGAAGGATGTAAGTAATAAAGTCAATTCAATTCAATTGTAGTTGTCTCAATCATTTCCTCTAGTAGCTCATTCCAAGAACTCACCACCTGGACAGTGAAAAAAAATATCAAAAATCACTGGGGATCTTCATCAACTGAGTAAGTGGGCCAAGGAAAGGCAAATGAAGTTTAATTCTGATAAGTGCAAGGTATTTCATTTTGGAAAACCAAATCAAGATAGGACTTCCACAGAGAATGTTGTAGAACAGAGGGATTTTAAGTACATGGTTCTCAGAAAGTGGAGTCACAGGTAGAAAGGGCAGAGAAGAAGGTGTTTGGCATCTATCTGTAATAGGAAATGGATAGATACCAAAAGGTCTATCTGTTATAGGAAAGATGTTATAAAACTGGAAAGAGTGACTAAAAGATTTACAAGGATGCTGCCAGGACTTGAGAGACTGAGGTGTGCAAAATCTTGAGGGGTATAGATATGGTGAATGCACTCAGTCTGTTTTCCATGGTTAATCAATCAAGAACTACAGGGCATAAATTTAAGGTGAGAGGGGAAAAATTTAGTAAGGACTTGAGGGGCAAACTTTTTTTTAAAACACAACGGGTGGTATCTATGTGGAATCCACTGTTTGAGAAAGTGGTTAAGGCATGTTCAATAACAACTTTCAATGTACTGAACTCTACCCATCCAATAAGACAGTTGGATGGGTACAGTACATGGATTGGAAAGGTTCACATTATGGGCCAAATGCAGGCAAATGGGACTTGCTTAAATCCATTACATACCCACCATGGACCACTTGGTCTAAAAGGCCTAATTCTGTGCTGTATGACTCTGACTCTGTGGAAGGTAACATTAAACTGAGCACTTGGCTGCATCTCAGAGATGGATATTAAGTGTTTTGCTGTTGTGTTGATGTTGAGCAGGAGTGCCCTGCTGGTTAATATTTACTCTGAGATGCATTATTACAAACTGATTATCTGGCCATTGTTGTCACTATTTGTGGGTGATCATTGCTGAGATGATTGCCCATCTTCAATATCACACTCTAAAGGCAGCATCTCTGGAAGTGCAGCTTGTCCTGCATTGCCAGACTGTTAAACTATACTTTGATACTCAGTTTGCTATCCTGAGACTTGGACCTGAGTCACTTGGTTGAAAGAAGAGCCAGCAGTAATATCACTAGGCACATCCTGAACCCCATTTTTAGCTTCTCAACTATTTTAGGTAATCATTACCACAATACTTGCAGTTAACTTAAAATTTAAACAAACACAATACCTCTGGATTTAGCATTGGTTATTTTCTATGTCCATCACCTCTTGTTTTTGCTTTGCAACATCATTCCTTTAATCATTTCTACCTTCAACTCTATCATAGATTTTCCTTTCAATTTCTTCCTTCTTTCCCATATTTACTTGGTCTACAATTGATTAGGCTTGGTAATGCCCGAAGAAAGGTGCCAAAGCCAAAATATTAAGCCTGATGCTTTCTCTGCACAGATATTCTAATTTTCTATTTCTTACATTTCAGTTTCCCAGCACCAAGGCTGTAATAATTATTCATTCATTTGTACCACCAGGTGGCACAATTCACCACAAGGAGAAATTGGAACTGGAATTGATTTATTATTCTCTTTGTATTATAAGTCTTATCCTGCATACTGCTCATATAGATCAATTCATTGCACTGTGAACTGAGGTAGCACAAGGCAAAACAATAACAAAGCTTTACAGTTACAGAGGAAGTGCAGTGCAGGTAGACAACAAGGTGCAAGATCGAAGTTCAAAGTACATTTATTATCAAAGTACGTATATGTCGCCATATACAGCCCTGAGATTCATTTTCCTGTAGGCATATTCAATAAATCCATAATAGAATAATAATTATAATAGAATCAATGAAAGACCACACCAACTGGTTGTTCAACCCCAATGTGTAAAGATGACAGACAGTGGAAGTATAAAAATAAAGAAATAATAATAAATAAGCAATAAAATTGATAACATGAAATGATTAGTTCTTGAAAGTGAGTTCATAGTTTGTGGGAACATTTCAATGACGGGGCAATTGAAGTTGAGTGAAGTTATCTTCTCTGGTTCCGGAGCCTGATGATTGAGGGGTAATAACTGTTCCTGAACCTGCTGGTGTGAGTCCTGAGTCTCTTGTACTTGCTTCCTAATGCCGCAACAATGCTCTGTGTAGATGTGCTCAATAGTGGAAAGGGCTTTATCTATGGTGGACTGGGCCATACCCACAACTTTTGGTAGGATTTTCCATTCAAGGGCATTGGTGTTTCCATTCCACGCTGTGACACAGCCAGTCAATACACTCTCCACTACACATCTATAGAAGTTTGTCAAAGTTTTAGATGTCATGCCGAATCTTTGCAAACTCCTAAGAATGTAGAGGTGCTGTCATGCCTTCTTCGTAATTGCACTTACAGTGCCTATAAAAAGTATTCTCCCCCTTTCGAAGTTTTCATATTTTGTTGTTTTACAGCATTGAATCACAGTGGATTTAATTTGTTTTTTTTTGACACTGATCAGCAGAAAAAGACTCTTTCGTGTCATAGTGAAAACAGATTCTACAAGTTGATCTGAATTAATTACAAATATAAAACACAATATAATTGATTGCTTAAGTATTCACCCCTCTTTAATATGTCACATCAAATCATCACTGGTGCAGCCAATTGGTTTTAGAAGCCACATAATTAGTTAGGATGTCCTATCTCTAAATAAACCCGTGTGCAATCAGGTTGTTTCAATTGATTGTAGTAAAAATACACCTGTATCTGGAAGGTCCAACTGCTGGTGAGACAGTATCCTGGCAAAAACTACACCATGAAGACAAAAGAACACTACATGCACTTGTGGCACTACATGCCACAAGAAAGCAGTATCCATTCCACCATGTTCAGGAACAGTTATTACCCTTCAACTATCATGCTCCTGAACCAGCATGGGTAACTTCACTCACCTCAACACTGAACTGATTCCACTGAACTGAACCTATGGACTTACTTTCAAGTTCTCAGTATTACATATTTATTATTTGCACAGTTTGTTTTCTGCATATTGATTGCTTATCAGTCCTTGCTAGTGTGTAGTTTTTGATTTCTATTGTATTTCTTTGTTTTACTTGATTGCCTGCAAGAAAATGAATCTCAAGGTAGTATATGGTGACATATACATACTTTGATAATAAAATTACCTTGAACATGTTTTAATTTTCAACGCCATCCCCTTATCTTGTAACTATGTCTCCTTGTTTCAGACTCTCCCACTAGTTGAAAGAACCTCAACATCTACCTTGACATGACCCCCTTAGGATTTTGCATGTTTCAGTAACATCACCCCTCACTTTTATCCAAATAATACAGATCCAGCTTCTTTATCAGTTGGTGATAGGACAATCCTGTCCTCCCAGGGCCACATAACAGATGTTCCTGGCCACTAGTCATATGTCACAGCTCGATGACCAACAGCTCAGCACTCAGAATGACAACAACTCGATAGTTGTGACCTTGCCAAAGACTAACTGTACTAAGAAACGAAAAGGTCACCTCCTACACAAAACCTCACTTCACTGTTACTGGAATAAATGCTAGAGTTTATCCAAGCTATTAGCTTAAAGATAACCTCAACCAGAATAGGAAGTGACAGCAAGATAAAATGTTGCACATTTTTATTTTCCTATACTGCTATAAAATTGAATTAGATGCACAGAGAATGTAGATTCTGGAATCAAGAACAACAAACAATGTGCTGAAGAAACTCCATGAGTCGAGCAGCATCTGTGAGAGGAAAGAAATTATTGACATTTTGGGTCAAAATCCTACACAAGGTAATTTTCTTTCCTCCCACAGATACTGCTCAACCCGTTGAGATCCTCCAACATATTGTTGCAATGCAGTGAGAAGTTTACAGTACAGACCTCAAACATTCTAAAATACCGTACATAATTCTCCTTCTACATTGTCCCATTGCATAGGTTACAGCACAGATTAGATATAAAGCAGGTATAACAGAGGTTCAATATTTCAATATCTTCTTCTATCGTGTCCCATTAAACACTTGTAAGGGATGGGAAGCGCAGGTTCAATATGTTGTAATGCTCCTTTTGTGTCCTCCCATTAAATACTCCTGAAGAAGCTGGCATGCAGACAGCCTTGTTCAGTGCTGATTTAGGGTGCTACCTACTGTACGTGCAGTTTACATGTTCTCCCTTTGACTCCCACATGTTTCTATATGATATGTGGGTTGGTAAGTTAATTGGTTATTGTAAATTTCTCCTAATGTGTGGGTGAGTAGTAGAATCTGGCCAGATTGATAAAACTGCCAGAATAAAAATGAGATTAATGTAGGAGCAGTGTAAATGGGTTAGCATAGACTTGATGGGCCAAAAGGCCTGGACTATTCTCACAACCTATGGAGTGACTTTCAAGGACTCTTCATCTCATGTTCTCAATATTTACTGCTTATTTATTTATTTATTTATTTATTTATTTATTATTAATATTTCTTTTTTGCATTTGCAGAGTTTTCTGTCTTTTGCAAACTGGGTATTTGTCTTGTTGGGTGTGGTCTTTCATTGATTATATTACATTTCTTGGATTTACTGAGCATGCCCGCAAGAAAATGAATCTTAGGGCTGTATATGGTGACATATATGTACTCTGATAATAAATTTACTTTGAACTTTATTGTGTCATTTATCTCCATCACTAAACTAACAAGGCTGAGACAGACTACAAACCTGCAGTGCAATTTTCCATCCTCACTGTCACATCAAAAACTTGCAGAGAAGTCATAGCAAGGACTAGATACAGATTATATTCCTGTATACTACTCCATCAAACCCTCCCAGGGCATAGGTTAGATGCAGTTCAACCTACACTGTTTCATCAAACATTCCCAAGGTATGTATAACTTCAGCGTGTTAATCCAGATTCCAGTATCTGCAGGCTCTTGTGCCTCCTTTTATCTGTTCTTCCATCAACCATAAAAATGTTGTGCATTTAGTGTAGTGAAAAGTCATCCCTATATGGAAAATCAATCAAAATTTTACAGGGGCAAATAAGGAGATATGAGGGAAGGTGACCAAAAGTTGGTCAAGTATTAGCTTTTAAGGAGTATGTTAAATGAGGAGATAGGCAACTTGACAGGTCCTATAACTCTCCATTCCTTTCCTGTCCATCCATATACCTATCCAATTTTATTTTAAATTACAATATTGAACCTGCCTCTACCACTTCCACTGGAAGCTCATTCCACACAGCTACCACTCTCTGAGAAAAGAAGTTCCCCCTCGTGTTACCCCTAAACTTTTGCCCCTTAACTCTCAACTCATGTCCTCTTGTTTGAATCTCTCCTACTCTCAATGGAAAAAGCCTATCTATGTCAACTCGATCTATCCCCCTCATAATTTTAAATACCTCTATCAAGTCCCCCCTCAACCTTCTATGCTCCAAAGAATAAAGACCTAACTTGTTCAACCTTCCTCTGTAACTTAGGTGCTGAAACCCAGGTAACATTCTAGTAAATCTCCTCTGTACTCTCTCTATTTTGTTGACTTCTTTCCTATAATTTGATGACCAGAACTGTACACAATACTCCAAATTTGACCTCACCAATGCCTTGTACAATTTTAACATTACATCCCAACTCCTATACTCAATGCTCTGACTTATAAAGGCCGGCATACCAAAAGCTTTCTTCACCACCCTATCCACATGAGATTCCACCTTCAGGGAACTATGCACCATTATTCCTAGATCACTCTATTCTACTGCATTCCTCAGTGCCCTACCATTTACCATGTATGTCCTATTTGGATTATTCCTACCAAAATGTAGCACCTCACATTTATCAGCATTAAACTCCATCTGCCATCTTTCAGCCCACTCTTCTAACTGGCCTAAATCTCTCTGCAAGCTTTGAAAACATACTTCATTATCCACAATGCCACCTATTTTAGTATCATCTGCATACTTACTAATCCAATTTACCACCCCATCATCCAGATCATTAATATATATGACAAACAACATTGGACCCAGTACAGATCCCTGAGGCACACCACTAGTCACCAGCCTCCAACCTGACAAACAGTTATCCACCACTACTCTCTGGCATCTCCCATCCAGCCACTGTTGAATCCATTTTACTACTTCAATATTAATACCTAAAGATTGAACCTTCCTAACTAACCTTCCATGTGGAACCTTGTCAAAGGCCTTACTGAAATCCATATAGACAACATCCACTGCTTTACCCTCGTCAACTTTCCTCGTAACCTCTTCAAAAAATTCAATAAGATTTGTCAAACATGACCTTCCACGCACAAATCCATGTTGACTGTTCCTAAACAGACTCTGTCTATCCAGATAATTATATATACCATCTCTAAGAATATTTTCCATTAATTTACCCACCACTGATGTCAAACTTACAGGCCAATAATTGCTAGGTTTACTCTTAGAATCCTTTTTAAACAATGGAGCCACATGAGCAATACACCAATCCTCTGGCACCATCCCCATTTCTAATGACATTTGAAATATTTCTGTCAGAGCCCCTGCTAATTCTACACTAACTTCCCTCAAGGTCCTGGGGAATATCCTGTCAGGACCTAGAGACTTATCCACTTTTATATTCCTTAAAAGCATCAGTACTTCCTCTTCTTTAGTCATCATAGTTTCCATAACTTCCCTACTTGTTTCCTTTACCTTACACAATTCAACATCTTTCTCTTTAGTGAATGTTGAAGAAAAATTCAAAATCTCCCCCATCTCTTTCGGCTCCACACATAGCTGTTCACTCTGACTCATTGAGGACATCTTCAAAAGGCGGTGCTTCAAGTTGACATCCATCACTAGGGACTCTCACGACTCAGGACATGCCCTCTTTTCATTACTACCATCAAGGAGGTGGTACAGGAGCTGAATACACACATTCAACGTTTTAGGTCCATGAACCCACACTATTTTACTCTCTTTTTGCTCTGTTTATTATAACTTATAGGAATTTTTATGTATTGCACTATATACTGCTGCTGCAAAACAACATATTTCATGTAATATGTCAGTAATAAAACTGATTCTGACTCTGAGTTTAATGTAAAATATAAAATATAGCACCTCTGAATATAAAACTTTCTCTCTGTACTTCACTGGAATATCAGCCCAAACTTTTGTACCCACTCTCTGGCATACTGATGCGGTGGTCTGAGTGGGATCAACCAAAGTTACTGCTGACACAACATAGAGGGCTCACTGGAATTTCTATTTTTCTGAGAGGAAATTGATTTTAACGGTAGTAAGAGAAACTGTTCCATTTTCTTCGAATGCACCAACAAATTCCCCTTACACAGCAAGGCAGTGGGGAATTCCATGGAAGGAAAAAAACAGGTGCATTTCAAGAGGTCATATGCAGTTGTTTAATAATACAAGAGTGAAGAGGCAATCCAGAGCTACAAATCCTCTAAGATTACCAGGAATTGCAGACTATCTTCTAGTGCTGGTATTCTGCAACTTGGCTCTGTTGGATTATGGTCCAACATGTTACTTCTCTTGTAGTTTAACCTTATTAATGTATGCTTCTATGTTTGCATAATCACCTGTTTGTCTGTAAATGTCTAGTGAATTTTCAGTAATATAGCTGGTTCTGTACTTCTGAAGCTCCTTGTCTGTAAACCTGAGACGTCATAGTAGCCCTTGTTTCACAGGCTGTTCTTATCAGAGCAGATTCTCTGATCCATCAGTATAAAGAGATAGCACAAGGCAGGTTCTTTTTTAGCGTGAATTGGTTAGTTAGGGTTAGTTACCTGCAGCTGTGTTACTTGCTTGCAGTGCTTTACTGTTATTTCTTTGCTATTAGTATCTAATAAAATGGCTGTAACCACAACATTTGCACTTTATTCTTTGACTTCTGAAGAAACTTCTAGACAATATCCTCTCCAGCTGCAGCAGCTCCCAACCCAGACTGACCCATGGTGCTGTATTACACTGGGCACAGTACTTTTGGACACTGGGATGTTACTGAACACTATTTTTGGGAACAGGTTCGTCATTGTATAGCACAGGGACAAGGCTATCACTAAGTGGAAAGTACAGACAATGAGGAAGTTCTTCTTTTGAGAGTGGCTTCTGAGAATCACACTTATTTGTACAATAGTTACATTGCATGGAAACATGGCTTTTGGCCATTCAATCTGCACCAACCATTATGAGACACTAACATTAATCATACACTATCCCATTTTATTTTCCTCAAATTCTGATCAACTACCCCAGATGCATATTGGAGTACTCTACAAACCTCTCACTGACTCCAACTGTACTAATGCAAACAGAATGAACTGCCAACCCTGTCATCATGTTCCCAAACTATTATAGACAGACACATGTTCATGAAACAGGAAACAATCTGCTGGAGGAACTCAGTAAGTTGATCAGAATCTGCAGGTAGAAAGGAATTGTTGACCTTTTGGATCAAATCCTTGCATAAAGGACAGAAACCCTGGTGTAGGGTTTAGACCTGAAACAGCAACAACTCTTTTCCTCCTACGGATATTGTTGGCTTGCTGAGCTCTTCCACTAGATTGTGCGCTGCTCCAGATTCCAGCACCTACAGTTGCGCGTTTGTGAACTTGAGGGATTCCCAGATAAAGCAGATTCTGCTAAGTACCGTGGTCATTAAGAGACAAATGAGAGGAAATTCCCAGTTTCCTGACTTAGTGCAGTGGGTGTGATAGCTTTAAGCATCGCCTTAACCTTAATCTTTTGTTATAGAGTTTAGTTCTGCCTCGAAGCCTTGTGACTGTTGACATTTGATTAGAACATTCAAATAAAGACATTTTATCCTCACAAGTGCTTTTAAAAACAACATGGGAGAGATTGCATGCTGAGATAAATCAGAAAATGCTGAAGCTATTCATCAGGTCTGTCAGCATCTGTGGTGAGAGAAACAGGGTCAACATTTTAGGTCAATAATCTTGGATGAATGGGTATACATTTGAAATTTTAACTCTCTTCCTGATCTGATTTAATCCCACCTGATCTGCTAGACACTCCAGTATTTTCTGTTTAATTTAATATGCTTAAATAGATGGGAAAGTGGACAGCATCACTGGATGTGTATGTAGCAGTGAGGAGGTAGTGGCTAGAGTAAGCAAGAGGGCATCGAAGAGGCAATAAGGTGAGAGCAAGTAGAGGATTGAGGATCATGGCATTTGAGTCTTTACAAATGACTCAAAATATCAGTACCTGGTTATATACAGTTAACACTAAGTTTCCCCATGAGTAGCCCTTCTTTGCACTGTTTCACATGTATATCCTTTCCAGAATACTTGATTTGGCTTGTGCACAATATTTTTAGATGCAGTCTCAGCAGGGCCCATGTAATTGCAGTAAAATGCCTTAATTATTGTATAATGGCCAACATACAGTAATACTTTCCTAACTGCTTGCTATACTGGCACATTACCTTTCAGTGATTTGTGTAAACAGACACTCAGGTCCTTCTGAACACCTTGCAATTCTCACCATTTAATAACCTACTTTTCTATTTTTATTCTAACAAAGTCAATGTTCCACACTTTTCCACATTATACTCCATCTACCATGTCCTCATCTATTCACTTTACCTGTCTGTATCATCTGCAAGTCTTTTTATATCCACCTCACATCCCCCTGGCATTCAGCCTTGTGTCACCTGGAGAATTACAGCTATAACTATTACTATCAGCTCACTACTTTTACTCTCTTTTTGCAGTATTTATTTATTCATATGCAGTATATATTTCTTATTATAATTTATAGTACATTGTATGCATTGCACTGTACTGCAGCCACAAAACAACACTTTCATGATATATGTCAATGAAAATCAATTCTAATAAAAGACTGTGAGGACTGAAGACAGGAAACAAGCTGCTGGAGGAACTCAGTGGTCAAGAAAGGTCTGTAGAAGGAACTGGACAATCAACATTTCAGGTTGAGACCCTCTAACTGGGGTTGATTTCTTTGGAACATGTCGTTTTAATTGAAGTGGATGAAATATTGAGAACCTTAAAAACAGTAGGGGGATAAAGACAAGTTAACTAGTAAAGGATTAAAATGTACCAACGAGCAAACAGAAGACAGGATTTTGAATTATTTGTCAGAAAGATTGGTGGAGACAGAATTTTTCACTACAGTTAGAGGGAGAGCCTGGATGAGCAGTCGAACTGTAGATGATGGATCAACAGCTGAGAATGGATTTTAATTTAAAGTTCATCTTGACCGACATGGACAGGATGTGCTGAATGGCCTCCTTTGGTCCAATGAATTTGTATGATTTAAGTTATTAAATGTTTTTGTGGTGTAGTGAATGTTCTAATGTAATAAAAATGCCAACCAAATATTGCACAGCTAATTCTCAAGAAAAGCAGTGCAAAAGAGGAAAGGTACATAAAAAGGTGCATGCAAAAACTGGATAAGCTATGCTGTAACAGAGTAAGAAATATTGATTGGACGCTATTTTCTTCAAAATAGGATCATCTAAAAGGGAACAAAGATGTCACTGGTAACACACGCCAAATGCTGGAGGAACTCAGCATGTTAGACAGCATCTATGGAGGGAAACCAACAGCCAATGTTTCAGGCTGAATGCCTCATTGAAAAGAGAGAGAGGCAGAGAGAAAGTACAGGCTTCTGACAGCTGATCTGCTGTACCCGATACTCCATTTGCAAACAGGAGAGGGAAATAGATAGCGTGATGAACAGGAATGTTTGCAGGAAGACAGGGGGAAGATGAACATGAAAAAAAAGGAATGACAATCAAGTAATGCTTCCTTGAAAGAGAGCACATGAGAGAGAGACTTAGCTCTATGTTTTACTGTCCCTCACCACATACACTGTACAAATATGAGTACATGAGTACCATTTGGAAAAGTATTCAATCAGGTCTCACTATCAAATGAAATCAGTACAGAAATGAGCCTTGCTATTTTGTGGCATTGGACCACCCCACCAGAGACAGTATTGAAGCAAGATAGGCAAAGTGCTGGTCTGATTTACAGGAGGACACATTACTGTTTGTGGCTCTGAGGCCTGAACTTCCCCTAGTTTCTCTACTTCATCCTCCACCCTCTTAGTAAGTCAGAACTTCCTTATTTGTCACTTCCTGAAATGACAGTTCCTGAATTATATTCTCTTATAAACTTCTGCAAATTTTTGCAAATCTTAATGCAATTATAAAATAAAAGGGAGAGAAAAGTTATGAGTGAAAGTTGCAAGGCTTATATAGGATACCAGTTAATTATTGATCTCTTAACAGATGATAGAAGAAATTTCAATTGCCAAATCTGAAATATTTCCTTCAATTTATTTTTTCTCCTTATTTTTGGTGATTGCATGATACAGACAAAACACGGCCATTGCTCCATGTTACATATAGAACAATACATGAGCTGTACAGGTGGTCCTCAATTTATGAAAAATTAAGATTTATTTAAATAAAATTTTGTAAAAGGTGAAGGCTTGCGCTAGAGGTATTTTGGTATAGTGTATTCCCACAGGGAGAGAGTGACACAATATTCATTATGATGAACAATAAATTTTTAATTCAAATGTGCATGCAAAAGAGATGACATTATGATTAGAATTTATAAATGGAATATTCAGCAATTGAAGAATACCTATACCACACTAGTCATACAATTGGTCTAATTATTAGTACCTGAAGGATTAGATCAATCAAAGAGGGCTGGGAGGGGGTGAGCAATCAGAGGAGGGATTGTGATTGGTGATGAATCAAGAGATCTGATGAACGCTGCAGGTAAAGGGAATTAGGATAAATGATCGTAAGAGTTCCTCCCCCTTATAATTGTGCTGGCATGTTGGGAGTCCCTTCACTCTTGTGTTCAGAGAAATGTGGCGTCAAAGTTTATTCATAACCACAGGAAAGAGAACATTCAAAATTATTCAGTTTATTGTAGCACAAGCACATTAGTGGCTTTATGTGTAGTAAACAAATCTTAAATCTGAAATACATACACAAAATGCTGGAGGAACTCAGCAAGGAAGGCAGCACCTATGGAGAGGAGCACACAGTCAACGTTTCAGGCTGAGACCCTTTATCAAGACTGGAAAGAAAAGGGACAAAAGCCAGAATAAGAAGGTAGGGGAATGGGGAAGAGTACAAGCTGGCAGGTGAGGGGGAAGGTGGGTGGGTAAGGAAGGGGGATGAAGTAAGAAACTGGGAGGAGATAAGTGGAGGAGGTGAGGGGCTGCAGAAGGAATTGATAAGAGAGGACAATGGACCATGAAAGAAAGGGAAGGGGAGTGGCAGCGGAGGGAGGAGATGAGGACATTAAACCTGAAATGCTTATCTTTTTGTAGTATATTGCTTGTGTTTTGGCAATGTGGGGAAGATGACTTCCCTCTACCAAATGAGGACCACAATGACCATCCACAAGCACCAATCCCTGCCAATGCCTTCCTGCATCCTTCACTTTTCCACATCCTCTCCCAACTGCTTCTTCCTTCTCACCATTACAAATGGTTTTCCTTTCCTAATTACTTCCTTATCATCAATCCCCACAGTCTTCACTCCCCTTCTACAGAATTCAATTCTCTCGCAATCAGCTTAATCATCATTCCCTCCTCCAGATAATTTTCTCCCTCTCCATTCTCTTCATGTTCTTGAAAGCCCCTCTTCTGATTGCCCCCTATTTCAGCTTCACCTTGTCTTCTATGTCCATGTCCTTGCTCCTTTCCAGATCAGCTCATCTTCTACCTCTTTCCCCAAACTCCTCCTATTTAGTTTGCAGGTTCTTTGCTTGACATGATACTCAATATCCAATATTAGGTCCACACAAGGAGCATCCAATTCTGGCACTGGAATCACTCACTGAAAGTCAGTTTGTGCTAATATATCTTAAGAACCCTCCAAAGCATCTGACTGTTCCAAGTATATTGCCAGTACCAAGTCATGCAGTGACTGAAAATCCAGGCCATGCTCTCTTCTTGCTGCTGCAATCGGGAAGGAGGTACAGGAGCCTTAGATCCCATACCACCAGGTTCAGGAACAGTTATTACCCTTCAGCCATCAGGCTCTTGAACCAGTGTGGATAATTTCACTCCCCTCAAGGCCTGAACTGATACCACAACCTACAGGCTTATTTTCAACTTATGTTTTCATGGAATAAAGGGAAGGGGAGGGGCACCAGAAGGGGGAGACTATTTACTTATTTATTATTATTTTTTAAATTTGCACAGTTTGTCTTCCTTTGCAGATTGGTTGATTGCCAGTCTTTGCCTTATTTTGAACTTCGAACTATGAAAATATAATTTTAAAAAAACTTTAAGGAACAGATTAAAATATGAAAGAAAAACAGCACCAGAGAATTATAGGGAGGGAACTCTGGAGCTTTAAGCACAGGCAGTCAAAGACATGATGGATCTATTAGAATTGAGAATGTGCAGAGGCCAGAAATGGAGCAGTGCGGGAATCCTGGCGGGTTATGTGCTAGAGATGCGGAGAGAGAGGCCATAGACAGATTTAAAAAGACGAATGAGGGCTTTAAAATCAAGGTGTTGATTGATTGGAATTCATTGTAGGTCAGAGATCACAGGAGTGAAATGTGAATTGGGCATAGTTCAAGATAGGATATGGGTTTTAAGGAGATGAAATTTATATAGATTGCAAAGTGGGTGCTGGCCAAGATAGCAATGGAATAGTCGAGAATAATCCATTGCGAAGGCATTTTAGACCTCATCGAAAAGGCACAGGGGAGTGTGCAGGATTATTTGTTGTCATGGCCATGTTGAAGTCTTCTTTCTACCAACTCTGTGTGGGTTAGGAAGCTTTGTCTCCAGGGCAACAATGAATTCAAACAACATTTGCTAACACTTCTCAACCCAGCTGTGGGTAATTTTAGTTACCACGTGACTGTGCCTGATGCAGGCTTCAAATTCTAAGCCGGGTGTGATTTGGACACCTGCTGCTAACTGTAACTTTAGAGCACATACACTTAAAATGATTTCTGTTTCTCCTCACCTCCCGCCTGAATTATTTTAGATCCATTTCCGATTCTTAAGCTAAGAACTGTTATCCAGATTTAGTGTAAGATTAAAAAATATCTTGTAATTTTACAGAGATCTCAGGAATGTGTCATAAAGCTTTTTGGTCAACAATGTCTTTTTGACATATGGTCACTGTAGAGTTAGAAGGTGGGACAGTCAATTAGCACTCAGCAAGATCCCACAATGAGCAATGTGATAATGATCAGATAATCTATTTTTAGTGAAGTTGTTTGAGTTTTATATATTGGCTAAGACACAAGAGAAAATGCATCTGCAGTTCTTCGAAATAGTGCTGTGGGATGTTTTACAGCATCTGAGAGGGCAGATGGGGATATTCAACTGGAAAACTTCATCTTTAACTGCAGCACTGAAATCTCAGATAATATAATGTGCTGAATTCCGTGGAGTGACCTCAAGACAAAATGGCTGCCAACTGAGACGTGGTGAGAATGACCATCTACTGGTTTCATAGGCAATGGACATCACATTTCCCACTGTGGAGCATGGTTCTTGTTTATGCCATTTTCCTTGGCAAAATTAAACTGTGTTACCATTGGACAGTTGTGGACTGTTTAGTCTCTGCAGCCTATTTTGCCAAACAATAAAACAAGACTATCGTAAATCTCTGAGACTGAATTTCACCAGACAATCTTAATGTTATTTTTCATTAAAATAGAGATCAAATGGATCACACAAATGATTGTTGATCCAGTCTTCCCAGTAAAAATGTTAAGGAAAATGTTTCCCATTCAATTCAAGTTCTCAAAATATGACAGCAGTATTCAAATTCAATTTTTCTGGGTTTCTCATCCAGACCTCTGGATTACAACTCCAGTAACATAGCCAATGTGTGGTTTTGAGTAGATCTCCAGCTTGCTTCGGTTGACAATGAATAGTCTGAATGGGACTCAGTCCTTTGAAAATGTCTGATAGGTTCTGTACTGTTTTTGTCAAAATGAGCCTCGACAGCTAGATCTTTAAAGGACCTTAGATTTATCATTTGGACATTTTACTTCTACTTAGACAAGTTCTCTATCTTACTGGAGAGAAATCTGGTGCCAAGCATGTTCGCCATGGTGAATTTCTCTTCTCACCGACCTCAATTTCCAACATCACCAATTTTACATTTGGAGATTACCTCTGTGCTATTGGCACCTCTTTCACCCATATACTATCACTAACAATGCTGATACTTATTGCCTGTTTCTAGTTGCTTTGATACACTAGTAGTGGTGATCTTTCTTCCTGAACTGCTGTAGTCCATGAACTATTTTTGTTTGCACTGACTGATAAAACTATGCCATTTCTTTAAATGTTACTCATGTTGGTCCAGACCAAGTACTTTATCACAGGCCTGCCTTCATATATGAAGCTAGACAGTGAGAACCAGCAGAATCTTAGATGAAAACATGCATGCACGCCACACACATACAACAGTCTAATAATCTCAACAATTGATATCAGGCAAACGGAAATGGTGCTCTTTCAACTTTAAAGATACTTACCAAGAAAGAGAGATATGATTTCAGAGATATGTGATTATGTGATTAATACTTTAGTAATATTTGAGTAATATGGTAAATATATTGCTTGATTAAGCAACTTTTGTTGTTTATATAATTCATTATGGGTTATACTGTATGCAAGAATTACATGAATGGCATACATCATTATGCCACTATGTCACATGCATGCGCCTCGCTTAAAGTAAAAAACGAAGAGTACATGTTCTCCCGGTCTACCTATGTTTTTCTTTCAATTTGTTTTATATTTTGGGGTTACAAAAGATAACAGTGGCAACAAGTATTATACTAACCCGAAATGACTACCTACCTGCTTAAGTGTAGCAAGATGCTTGAGTTTAAAAGAAAATTCAGCATGTGTTCTTCAGAAGGCAACAGAGTCGTCGAGTTAAAAAGAAAGAAAATGAACAAAATGTATGGGTTCATAAAGAGTGAGTACTAGTGATAACAATAGTAAATTAAAAAAAAGCAGAAATGGCTGGCTACATTGGAAAGATAGAGGCATTCAAATGCATTAGAGGTAATGGGTTGATGTACACTGAGCAAATTGAATAGTATTTTGAAGCAAATGAAATAGCTAATGAAAAACGAGTGCCAGTTTTGCTGAGTGCATTGGGAGGAAAAGCATGCAGTTTGCTTATGAATGTTTGACTGCTCCAACCAAACTAGCTGAAATGAACTTTGCTGGTGCTGTGAAAGTAACGCAGGAACATTTAGAAACAAAACCATGGTTGGTTGCAGAATGCTTTAGGTTTCATAAGCAGAACCAAAAGAAAGGGGGCTGAATTGAAGAGATTGTCTGAACATTACCAGCTCAGTGATGGGTTTAATGATGCACTGAAAGATCATTTAGTTTGTGGAAGCTTACAAGGAAGCATTCAAAACTGGCTCCTAACTGAAACAAAACTCACATTTATAACAGCAGTTGAAATCACTGTAACAAAGGAAACAGCAGTCAGAGAGACAACTAAGTTGCTGTCAGGAATGAAGGTGAGCATGAACAAAATTGCAATATCTGAACAGAAACCTACCTGGCCAAACAAACTATGTTACCATTGTGGCAAGGGATCACATACACCAGACTAATGCAGGTTAATGATGAGAGTGACACCAGACTGAGTAGCCTTAAGATTTACAATGTGAAAACAAGAGACAAGCAATATGGTTTATACCAGAAGTGAATAGCAAATTAATTAAAATGGAATTGGACACTGGCTTGGCTGTTTCAGTCATTCCACAAAATGAGTTTGAACGGGATGTCAAAGATACTAAACTAAAGCTTGCAGATATCAAACTAAGAACCTATTCCAGAGAAATGATAACTCCTGAGGGAATGACATTCATAGCAGTGAAATACAGCAACCAAGAAGCCACATTATGCTTGTACATGGTAAAAACAGGAGGACCAGCATTGTAGGATTGGCTGAGATAACTACAACTTAACTGGAGATCTATCCACTATTTGCATGCCACATCCCCTACAATAGAGTCAATTGAAAATGAATTAAGAAAGATACTGGATGATGCCACAGCAGAGTTCAAGGATGGTATTGGAAAACTCAAACATATAAAGGGTAAAATAGTGTTAAATAAAAATGCCATTCCCAAGTCTTACAAAGCCCATCCTGTTCCTCGTACCATCTGCGCTAAGTAGACAGTGAGCTAAATTGCATAGAGGCTGAAGGAACCTGTGGGCAATGCCTGTGGTCCCAGTAGCCAAGAAAAATGGGTCTGTCAGGATTTGTGGTGATTATAAGGTCACAATCAACTCAACACTGAAAGTAGATCAATACCCTCTTCCCAGGTTAGAGGATATCTTTGCAAACCTTTCTGAAGGAAAACACTTCAGAAAAGTGGATTTACCTGAGGCATACTTATAGATGGAGATAGAAGAGTCCAAAAGGTTTCTCACCATAAATACTCAAAGAAGGCTTTATTGCTATAATAGGCTTATTTTGGAGCAGCATCTGCACCTACACTCTAGCAGAAAGCTATGAACCAGGTGCTGCAAGACTGCCCAGGCACTCAGTGTTACCTGGTGAGGATGACAAGGGACATCTTCAAAATCTCAAGACAGTGTTAAAAAGATTATGGGCTCACAGCCTTGCACAACAAGTGTGCATTCTTTAAACCAGGCCTCACGTGCTGTGGCCACACCATTAACGCACAGGATTTACATAAGTGTGCTGAGAAAATACAAGCAGTGGTGGATGCCTCAAGGCCAAAGGAAATGTCACAGTTGCGGCCCTTTTCAGGATTTGTCAATTACTATATTAGGGTCCTGCCAAACCTGGCTACTGTGCTCAAGCCCCTGAACTTAATACTGAAGATCAGGAAGAATTGTCAATGGACAAAACAGTGTGAGATGGCTTTCAAAAAGACAAAGGAAATGGTGACATCAGACACTGTACTCACACATTAAGATTCAGTGAAGCTTGCTTGTGACACCTCACCTTATGGTAGGTGCAGTCATGTCACATGTAATGAGTGATGGAAGTGAACACCCCATAGCCTTTGCATCATGATCCCTCACCACTGCAGAGAAAAATTACACACAGTTTGACAGAGAGGTCTGCGTCTGGTTTGGGGTGTAAAACGTTTCAACTGGTACTGGCATGGGAGAGTGTTTACCCTCAGTCCTAATCATCAACCACTGGTGTCCATTTTCAATCCAGAGAATGATGTTCCACTAACAGCACCAGCATGAATGCAGAGATGGGCTCTGTTTCTTGGAGGACACAATTACAAGATCAAATTCGAGAAAGCAACTAATTATGGAAATGCTGATGGATTGTCCCATTTACTCTTGGATAAAAAAAACTAGAAAAAATTTACAAAAGAAGACACTACTGTTGATGTAAGTCTCCCCATTACGGCAGAGATGATCCAAAGGGAAACCAGAAAAAATCCCATAGTGTCTCAGGTCTACATGGCAACTCAAAATGGCTGGAAGGGGGAGCAGAAATACCAGTTCCACCATTTTTTCCAGCACTGGTATGAACATGCCCTTGACAGGGGTTGCATTATGTGGGGATTGAAAGTCATTGTACCACTTGAGCTGAGAGCTAAAGCATTAGAGGAGCTACATGCCAGTCATCTAGGCATGGTCAAAATGAAAGTGTTGGCTCAAAGCTTTGTCTGGTGGCCTGGAATAGATCAACAGATCGAGCAGCTTGCTATGCACTGTTCAGGATGCCATCAAGTCTAGGTGATGCCAAGAGCAGTGCCTCTCCATCCCTGGGAATGACCTGCACCGCCCTAGCAGATGATTCACATGGATTTTACTGGACAATTCATGGACAAAAATTTCTTAATAGCGGTGGATGCAGCAACAAAGTGGCCAGAAATGTTCCCAGTAGCCTCCACTACAGGCTCACACACTGCTGGTGTGTTGAGAAGCCTCTTTTCAAGGACTGGTGTTCCAGAACACTTAGACAGTGACAATGGACCACAGTTTGTTGCTGAACAGATTCAGCCATTCCTGAAAATGAAAGGAATAAGATATACTATATCTGAACCGTACTACCCTGCTACAAATGGATTGGCCATTAAGGCTTCTCCAGAGTTTAAAGAATGCACAGCGCACAATGTCAGCAGAACACACTACACTGACACTGAATCAGAAGCTTGCCAATTTCCTCCTTGCAGATTGTAATGCAGCATACTCCACAAATAACCACGCCAGCTATGCTGTTAGTCCCTTGATAGGATATCAGTTCCAGGTTAGTCCCTTGCACTCATGCTTGGATCTCCTCAAACCCAAACTCAGAAGAAATATGCAGGACATCAGCTGATCAAATTGAGGGCTCCTTAGACAAGGAGGTTCAATGTTTCATTCCTGGACAAACACTGCTGGTGAGGGACTACAGAGGTATCAAAAGTGGGTATGTGGAAACATAGAAACATAGAAAATAGGTGCAGGAGTAGGCCCTTCGGCCCTTCGAGACAGCACCGCCATTTGGTATGATCATGGCTGATCATCCAACTCAGAACCCTGTACCTGCTTTCTCCCCATACCCCCTGATCCCTTTAGCCACAAGGGCCATATCTAACTTCCTCTTAAATATAGCCAATGAACTGGCCTCAACTGTTTCCTGTGGCAGAGAATTCCACAGATTCACCACTCTCTGTGTGAAGAAGTTTTTCCTCATCTCAGTCCTAAAAGGCTTCCCCTTTATCCTTAAACTATGACCCCTCATTCTAGGCAGAACTGGACCACTTCCCTGCACAGAGGAGATTGTGTCTGATGTTATCTGGAGACAACACATTGATCAGTTGAGGAGAGAGGAGTCAATTATTAGAGAAGAAAGATGTCTAGAGCTGTCATAACCATTTCTTGCAGTCCCAGAGTCAACTCCTACAACTACCATGGAGGAGGCCCCAGGCACATACACATGTGCCTAAGACTTTTAGGGACATTCTGTAATGATCAATAAACCAATTATCTGGAACAAATTACCTTGCCTGGTGTTTCAGGGCTGTATGTGTCTGTACCCGAGCCACCCCCTTACTCCTGGCACTCCTCCTCTGCTTCTTGTCCCACACCCAACCCATAGTGCTCCACTCTCACCATTCCCAATATCCTTTTCTCCTGCCGGATTTACAAACTCACTCTCCATTCCACATTGACAAATACAGTACTGTGCTAAAGTCTTAGGCACCCTAGCTATATATATGTGCCCGAGACTTTTGCACAGTACTGTGCATTTAACATTTCAGTAATAATTGAGTAATATTGTAAATATATTGTTTGATTAAGCAATATATGTTGTTTACATAATTAATTGCAGTTTATATGCAAGTACGTGAATGGCATATGTCATACGCGCATGCCTCACTGAAAATTAAAAAATGAAGTGTACACGTCGTCCTGGTCTTCCCGTGTTTTTTTTTAATATAATCGATTAGTTTTATGTTTTGCTGTCACAAAACATCACAGTATCTTGTTACATGGGCTTGATAATAGACCATTAATCAGGAACAAGGTCACTAAAATGACAAGTGATAATGAAATATATTGTGACAGTCCAGGCTGAGCCAACTTATGCATTCTCCCTACCTGGAGCTTATTAGCACAAGGCGGGAGGCATTTGCAAATGGCATAATTGGTATTTGCACTTTTTTCAATCCCACACAACTGGAGTTAAGATTAGAAAGAGCCACCATGGGTTTGGAATGGCAGAGTTTCCCCACAATGACAGGGGAATTCCTGAGTACATGTCATGTGGTA
This sequence comes from Hypanus sabinus, assembly GCF_030144855.1. Lineage (NCBI taxonomy): Eukaryota > Metazoa > Chordata > Chondrichthyes > Myliobatiformes > Dasyatidae > Hypanus > Hypanus sabinus. The sequence continues at coordinate 7,582,581 of NC_082739.1, read as the reverse complement.
AGACTGGTTGCAGACAGGGGAATTGGATGCTGCCATCTGTAGGCTACTAAAATCCTTGTTTGCCAGTGGCCACAATTCGTTGGTCACACTTTTCTATGTTTTATTGCTCCTTTAAGTATTTCCCATTCAGCTGCTTTATCCATTAACTAGTTTCTCAAGTGCATACTTCATACTTACTCCTACCATTTCACCAGTTGGGAAGCAATTTACCTTAGCCAGTTTCAGATAACTGGCTAATTGACTTCCAAACTTCAGGTAGCTTTACCCACATCAACTCTAAACTGATTCCACAACATACAGACTGACTTTTAAGGACTCTACAACTTGTGCTCTTAAAATATATATAATATAATTAATATATATAATAATATATAAATATTACACACACCCACATAATCTGTCTTTTGCAGATTGGTTGCTTGCCCATCATTGTTTATGTATAGTTTTTCATAAATTCTACTGTATTTCTTTATTTTCATGTAAATGTCTGCAAAAAAAATGAACCATAAGGTATCATATGTTGACATATATGTACTTTGATAACACGTTTCATTTGACTTTGAGATCCATAAGGTCCATTCATTATTTTTTGGTCTACATCATCTCTGCCATGACTTCTTTTCAACCTAGTGCTGTCCATTTCTTTGGCCTTTAGTCCCTTCTACAAGATTTGAGAGTTTAATAAAGGGTAATAATTTTTGAGCATCAGGACCAGACATGTGCAGGGTTGATTGTTTGGGGATGATGCTAACAGAAAGAGGGATTTGAAAATCACTACTGAGCATAGTATTGTCAGGTAAATAAAGGTACCATATTATATATGTATGACTTAACACCAAGACTGTCATCAACACAGATTGTCACAAAATCTGTTTGTATCAATTTATTAGGAGCACAGGTTGAGGACATTTCTTGCCATCCACTATTGCTTATTCTTACAAAATTGCATAGCCCTGAAGTTTTATTACATGATCCATTGCTCCTAATGACGCTGCATGATAAAATAATATTTTCTTCTTTTTCAGTACATATGTATTTGCATTAAAAAATATTTTCATTCAATATCTTTTGGGTTGGTCCTTCCCGTTGTTTTTTCTTGTGCTGTGTTGACTACAGTATTCAGGAAATTAATCTTCAATTCTGGGAGACTACAGGACAATCCTGGAAGAGTGACAATAGAGTTTGGTTGCTGGTAGAAGACTTATCCTTGAATCATGGCATTCCTCATTGTGGTAATGTTTGATGTGATGGAACTCATTTCTATTAACTATCTTTCCCAGTTAAAACACCCACAAAGATAATTTACAAGCATGCTTTATGAATATAAAACAGGACTAGTCCATTTCATTCCTCAGTCAAATTCCACCATTCAATGGCTATTCTCTGTTCTAACTCCACGTGGCTTTTTTTCCTATATTCCTTAATACCTCTGGTGATCATAGTCTATCCAAATTGCTGCCATTTACTGCAGGATTATGCTATTCACAAAATCACTCCTGAAAGAGTGGCTTTCATTTCTAGCCCAAGTCTTTGGTTCTTTAACCAGTTGGAATATAGGTTCCTCTTTATCCTTAGATTTCTGAAAATTTATATTGCGTTATCATCTTTGTTTCTAAATTTAAATATTTCTCCTTGGAGTTCAGGTATCATTTGAGCAAATCTCTTTGCTGCTGCTTTCATGGCCAATGTATCCTTCCCACATGTAGAGCTCAGCTCTCCAGGAGGGCTTTGTATAATGGCAACAAGACCACAAAACATAGGAGCAGATTAGCCCATTGCATCATAGCTGATTTATTATCCCTCTCAACCCTTTTTTCTTGCCTTCTCACCATAACCTTTGATGACCTTCTAATCAAAGATTTAAAATTTCAAAGTATATTTGTTATCGAAGTTTGTACACAGAATACAACTCTGAGATTCATCCTCCCACAGGCAGCCATGAAACAAAGAAACACCATGGAACCTGTTCAAGAAAACATCAAACACCCAATGCATGAAAACAGAACAAATTGTGCAAATGGCAGAGAGAGAGAACAACACATAGTATATCAAACATCAAACCAAATCAAGGACTTATCAACCTCTGCTTTAAACATATTAATGACTTCACCTACAAAGCCATTTGTGACAATGAAATCAACAGATTCACCACCCTCTGGTTAAATTTCCTCCTCATCTCTGTATTAAATGGATGCCCCATTATTCTGAGGCCATGCCCTCTGGTCCTAGGCTCACCCACCATAAGAAGCATCCTTTCCTCATTCACTCTATCGAGACCTTCCAATATTCAATAACTTTCAATGAGACTCCTCATTCTTCTAAACTCCAGTGAGTACAGGCCCAGAGCCAGCAATGCTCCTCGTATGTTATCCCTTTAATTCCTGGGATCATTCTTGTGAACTTACTCTGCAGTTTGATCAGAAGCTTCGGCTTTATAACCAAGTAATGAGATGAGGAAGTTAATGAGACTCGATGGGCTGAATGGCCTAATTCTTCTCCTATGTTTTATGGTCTTATCTCTAAAAAAACACACTGCTTCAGTGGGCATTAAGTTCTATTTGTAAAACTACACTGTGTCTCTTTGATCATTGAATGTTTTTTTCAAATGTTTGTTCACTCCAGAAATTTTCTCCATAATGGAAGTTATGCAAATTTGTCAACTTCATTATTCAACTGATTTTTATCAAACTGTCTTAAAATAATGGATCATTTTCCAATCTAAAGAAACTGTCACCAAACTGAAGAAATAATACAAAATCAGAGTTAGGGTTTTCCTAGGTTCTCAGTGACATTTTATAAAACACAGGGATGGTGAATATCTAATCAGGTTGTCGTAATTTGTTGGTAGAATATTCCAAAGTTCATGGAATGTTCTATTAGATTAGAAAATGCAAATGAAACTCCTTTATTCAAAAAGAGAGTCAGAGAACAGGAAGCCAAAGGTCAGTTAGCTCAGTATCTGTCAAAAGAAAAACGTTCAGAGCTATTATTGCAACAGGACATTTAGATAAATCAAAAGTGTCAGGCAAAGTCAGCATGATATTGTGAAAAGTAAATCACTTTTGAACAATTTATTGGAGTTCTTTTGAAAAAGCAATGTGCTATGGATGAAGGGAGACTGGTTGACATACTGTAGTTAGAGCTTCAGGGGGCATAAGATTGATATTAAAAGCATTTGTGAAGAATAAAAGGTCATGCCATAAAACTTAAATTTATGTAGATAGAAAATCTATTAACAGCGAGAAGACTAAAAAAATAGTCTTTCTCAGATTGGTAAAATGTAATAAGCAGTGCTCTATAGGAGACAGTGTTACTTTTTATAATTTTATGCAACTGACTTGGATGAAGATCACAAAGGTCTGGGTACCGCTGATGCAAAAATAGGTAGCAAGGTAAATTGTGAAGGGGACATAAGGAAACTGCAAAGGGATAATAATAGGTTAAGTATAGACAAAGAATCTCGCATGTGGAGGAGCATAAATTGGAAAAATATGAACTTATCCAAATAAGCAGGAACAAAACAAAGACATGTTTTCTAATCAGTGAGATTTCACTGGTGCAGAGAATTCTGGGTGCTCTACTGCAGGAATCACAAGAGAATAATATGCAGGTGCAGTAAGTAATTAGCAACAAGTTGTCATCTTTGCACTTTGGATGTTTCTCAGTCTTTGTTATGTATAGTTTTTCAAAAATTCTATTGTATTTATTTTCCTGTAAATGCCTACAAGAAAATGAATCTCAAGAAGGTATATGGCAACATGTACAGACTTTGCTAATAAATTTACTTTGAACTTTGAATTTTTGATTTACTAAAATGACTCCTGGAATGGGAGAGTTATAATGGGAGGATGTAATGAACTTGTATCTGCTGTTCATTACTTACACAAAAATAATTTAAAATCATTGCATGTATATAAAAAAAACAAGAAAAGGGAAATGGAAGCTTTGTGATAGCAGAAATAATAGATAAATTATTCCTCATCTGGGTCCTGGCTTGAGCAAAACGTCTTTGGAGAGGAGATGGGTGCCTTGCCGAACATGTAATTGTACAGCCAAAAGAAACAGCATTTGGAATCGTGGAAACGATTTTAAAAATAGCTTCATTAAAATGAACGCTGAGTTATGTTGGTTTGGAAACTTACAGTAATACTGTGAAATAGGTTGAATGTTTAAGGGGAACACTGCCTTCCACTGTGATGCTTTAGATCCTCTTAAAACTCTCTTGCTGAACTCATGTTTCAGAGCAAACAGAATCTGACCCTTGGCTATGACCCCAGTAACCACTTCTACATTGTAATTGCAATGGTTGGTTACATTTTGGGGTAAAAATAAATGGTTGAGTAAAGTGATATCTGCTCTTGAAATGTTAAAGGAAGGTAAACACAAAAAATTGCATTATTCCTGACAAATCCTCAACCATGTCTAGTTCCGCTACTATCCTCCAGATTCTCTGTAATCAGAGATGGAACTTTCCAACAAACTCTCACATTCCATGTAGCTAATAGTGATTAGGTTACCTCTTGCCCTTTTATGAAAGTGTTGTCCGAGAGAAATTGCTGACTTGCCAAATACAGTAACCCAAATATAGTCACAAGCACTAATTTCAGTAGAACACACACACAAAATTGTATCTCCCATGTATGTTTGCATAAAAAAGCATCCACCATTATTTAGTAACTTCAGAAGCACAAGAATCCAATGAACCTACAGAATCTGCTTTTATCTTACAGTTTTCACAATCAGGGTAATAATATAATAACTTTTGTTATGACTTATTCTGCACTACTACAAAAAAAACAAATTGCGTGACAAATGTCAATGATAATAAACCTGATTCTGATTCAGTAATTTTCAAAGGGAGTTGAATGCAAGTTTGAATCGGATAAAAATGGCTGTTGGAAAAGTTAAGGGAAGAGGGACTAACTGCACATCTGTTCCAAGGTGGCAAACCACACTGGGCAAAATTTGCTTCCTGCTATGCTCTGTGTTTCTAATACCTAGGGTTTTCTTTCCATGTTCTCAACAATAGCACTGAAGAAAAATTATTCTATTGTGAGGATTGGTGTGCATGCTCCATATCTTAAAGTTGTTCAAAACTACTTCCTTGACTGCAAAGCTACAAAGCCTTGAAGCCTGCATCCCCAATACTATAGAAAAGTTAAAGCTCTGCTCTGTTATGTAACCATGGTTATAATCTTCAAAGTTCAAATTTATTATCAAAGTATAATATGTCCATCGTATACTACCCTGAGATGGGTATTTACATTAGATACAAAGAAATGCAATAAAACTACACACAAAGACAGCCAGACAACTAATGTGCAAAAGAAGTCAAGCTGTGCAAATACAAAATAAAATAATAATAAGCAATAAATGATATTGAGAGCATGAGATATATAGCCCTTGAAAGTGAATCCCTAAGTAGTGCAATCAGTTGAAAGTCCAGGTGAGTGTTGAAGAGATGACTGACACTTAACATTGCATCCAAACCAACACTGGAACAAAAACATATGCAATAATAAATATTTTTTAGGAGTCTTTGTCCGGGCCACTGCTTATAATTTACCAACTGCAACCGACAAACCGGAGAATGAAGGGATAGTCAGCAAATGCATTGAACCTGATCCATCCTTAGGAGGGAGGGAGAGGGAGAGAGGCGGGGGAGGGGGGTTTGTTGGAGAGACAGGCACAGCAACAACTGCAAGGGCGAGGGAGTCCGACAGGTTCAGCTGTCAGTCACTGCCCAGAATAGTGCAGAACGGGCAAGGGGAGCTCGCTACACAGCTTCGGAGACCAGAAGCGCGAAGGCACGGTGAATGCGTCCAAGACCATCGATTCAACAGAAACCGGGAAGATGTTCCAGATTGAGAAGGACATTGGGGACCATTTCTCGAAGGACCCGCGTGTAAGTGTTAGAAGCGCTTGTGCTGACTATATGAGCGACACGGCTAGTTTAGTGAGTGAATTAGACGAAACGGATAATGAGGTGCGGAAGTTAACTGCTTTAGCTTTCCGGAGCCTGGCCTGCCCTCACAACAATTACATCGACCTTTCTAGTTCGAGGGCATCCACGGATTGGTCCCTGTCGCTGTCAGAGGACAGTAGTACCACTAACAAATGGTCAACCTATGCAGAGTTGAGTGAATCTAGCTTGGCCGAAACTAACGAGCACCCCACGAACCCCATCCGCGCCCCAAGCGCAAAGAGCGAGGAGAGCAGGGAGGAGAGAGCTGGCCATTCTTTGGGGGGAGGGCATTTTGAGTGTGTCGATATCGTTGTGGAGACTCAGGAGGGTCGGACGGTTCCAAAGAGAGAGATACTGTTTAAAAAGCGAGAGAGAAGTGAGCTGACCGTCTTCCGATCGAATGGTGCCAATGGTGGCCAATGCACGGCTCAATATGGAGGAGCGGTACAGAAGAGGGAGGAGAGCAGTGTTTGCAGAGAGGATGTGGCTGCGGAGGCGAAGGAAGGGGCCAGCGACAGACCGTTGCAAAGGATGGAATCTGTGGAAGAGTGCTCCAAAAAGGCGAAACTTGCATCTTGCCACATTTCCAATGTCATTTCTAAGAAGATGCAGTTTGAGCAAGAACTCAAGATGGAACGCGGCGCCCTCCACGAAACCTATTCGTCCGTCCCCTCTACACCTTCCTCTGCAAATGTAAAAGAATTCGAGTTCCCCGCCCAGGGAAGTCAGCAAGAAGGTAAAAGGCGAAATTCCAGCGCAAAGCCAGAGAGCGATATCTCCGGGGAAGATCACCCAGCGCATTTCAGAAAGAAAAGCTGCGATCTGAATGCTGACAGTACAGATGACAAGAGAAGTATTCTGAGGCAAGACAGCTGTGGTTCTCTGAAGGGAGAAAACATCACCTTGGATGGTCTATCCAATCGCGACATTCTCGATCGCTGGAAGGAAAGTAATACAGACACCCAGAAAGGAATGAAGTCAGGGAGACCAACGGGACTGAGCGGAGTTAAATCCCAGACCACGCTTAGTGATTTAGGCCACAGTCAATCAGAAGTCCCAACCGTTCGAAGTAACTCAGAGGACACTTATAATGTCGACTGTATCCCACAAGTTGCCAAAAATAGATTGCAGGCGAGCTGTTTGACAGAAAGCAAGCTGACAGGTTACCAGGACAAAGCCAGTCACAAACAGTCAGGTAATAAATTGGATTCAACGAATGCCTTTAGGAACATCTTAGTGTCACAAACATCAGAGAAGATATCTGCTTCTGGTACCAAACATGACAATCAAGTGGATCTTTTTGGAACAGTTGAACAGTTGGCTCCAAACATTGGCTCCCTCAGTAAGATCATCACTCTTGACCCCAAGTATCAGACCCTTCCAGCTTCATTTAAGTTTGAGACAGATGGCTGCAGAATGAAAGACCTGCAGTTTAACAGAAGAGAATCTATACAACAGCGAACTAAAGGTCCAATTCATCAGGTGCGGGATGTGCGTAAGCTTGTTAAGAACACCTATGGTGCTTTAAGGTTCAATGCCGGTGAAGCAAAAACTTTTGGATCTGCACAGGTTCTTCAGCCTAATGGCTCAAGTTTGGCCAAGGCATCTGATCAAATAGATGCAGCAATGAATGTTACTCAAACAGTGCCCATTTACATTCAGTGCAAGTCAACTGGTTGGAAAGGCAACAGTGGCAATTACAGCAATATATCAGTAGACAAAAAATATTGGACTTACGCTGGGAGTACAGACACCTCCAGGTCATATTCTAATGATATTGATTTTTTGATTCCCTTCAATACAAACAAGAGCATGTTAGGCTCGCCCCAAAAAGGAGGAACTGAAAGTCAGACTGATAAAAAAGATGAGAAGAAAGAGTGTGAGGTGCTAATGGAGTCAACTAGATTGAAGAACTCCAAAAAGAAAATGATCAAAGATGACAAATTACAAATTGTATCCGCTTCAAATAAGGAAGAGACCGGGGTGCCTCTCAGGAAGGATAACACTGTAAAGGATTCTAAAGAAAAACACGGTGAAATGCTAGCCAAACAGAACTTAAACAAAGAAGGTTGCAATTCATCAACTGAGTCAGATAAGTTCAAAATAAGTTACCCTGCTGGAATAGAGAACCGGAATTCATCTTTATCATTTTCCAATCCTAACACAAAAGGTAAGAAAGTTGAATCTATTGGAGCTAATCAAAGTACAGCAGAAAAGCTTAGAAAGGATTATATAGAGCCTGTTCCACTGAAGATAGATAATAAAGTGCCAACCAATAAAGTTTGTTCCAGAAGAGAAGATTCAACAAAATTGCACAGTGAAAATAAACATTCTGGAAGTAAATCTTCACTCAATGAGGATTTGAATTTAATGCATGGAAAAGCTGATTCTAACAAAGAGATTCAAAATAGACCAGAACATACTAATAAACTCCAGAAGATTACAATTTCAAAGAATAATGACACCAAAATAGTAGTGGAGAAGAATGAAGCTAAAAGTGCAGAAAGCCAGAATAAACATACTTTATCTCTTAACACAAATGATACAAAGTTATCTACAGGTAAAGATACTTTGGAGAAAGTTAATTTCAGGTTAGATCTTCAGAAGACATCATCAAGGATGTCTTCATTAAAAAGTGATGGGACTCAGGAATTAACAGGGAAAGGGCATCTTAACAAGGAAAGCCAAGCCAGAAAACTGGGAAATAAAAATAGCATTTCTGAATATTCATTTTTCAAGACTGAAAAATTCAAAGGAAACGATGAAGGTGGAACAGAAGGCCAAAGCAAGGTAGAAGAGAAGAGAAAATCCTCCGGGAACTCCATGCTTAACACGCCCATAGGAAAAGAGGAGGATATGAAGCTTGCACCTGAAAGTAAGAGTATACTGATGAGCAAGTCACTCTCCCAAACTGCAGAGCTCACAAAGTTACCTGGGAGAGGTGAGTCTAAAACTGAGACACAAGTTGGTCGACAAAAGGAGAACAAGGTTTGTAATCCTACATCAAAGAGTGAAGAACCAAGTTCAACATTTGGGAGATATGAAACTGTCAAAGATATACAAGTTCGGCTAGAGAATCAGAGTAAAGGTCGAGGAAAGTTAAATGAAGAAAAGTCTGGAAAAATAAAAGCTGTTAGTGAGAGTCAAGCTGGGCAGGATAATCAGAAAAGGCTCCCTGGTTACTGCACCCAGACTAGTGAAAGCAAGAATGAGCCCAAGAAGGAAAGCCAGGCAGAGTGTGAGAATCAAGAAAGAAACATTGAACAAGTCCAAGCTTCAGAAAAAAGTGGATCAAAAATGTTAAAAGATCCCATAAAGGATAGTTATGTTTTATCATTGATCTTAGAAGAAGAAAGCAGCAAGAATAACTTCGAATCTACTGATAACAACATTAGAAGTAAACAACATTCATCTGTGAAGAATCAGGCCTTAAATACCTTCAGTGCACAAACTTCTCATTCCTCTTCAGGTGTCAAAGATAAACAAAGTGCACCTATTGTAAAGGCCACAAATCACCACCAGACCATACAGAGCACAGCAAAGACATCAACTCAGAAACTTGAAAGCCATGGTAGTATGAAAAGCACATCAGGGTTTGCCATTGATATCCCCATATCAACATCTAAAGTGGAATACCAAGATACAACTTCACAAATACATCCAAGTTCAGCAGAATTTAAGATGAAAACCCTTCCTCCAATAAATTCTGTTGCTAGAGTGTTTGGCCAGGATCAGAAGCAGAGTTCCTCTGCAGTTATGGTGCAATCGGCTAGAACAGAAGCCATTCAAGAACATGGATCAAAGCCCTTGGAAAGTGTAAACTACCTTGCCATTCCTGTAAAGGAACAAAGGACACAGCCATCAAGTCTAGGACAAACAACTACTTCCCCTCATTCTGCCACCATTAAATCAATGCCTTATTTTCAACATCAGCACAGCTTGGAGATAACTGAACCTCCAAGACAAGAAAAAGAGTTGATTTCTCGTCAGGTTAGTCAGGATCCACGGTTCTCTGGCATGTCTCTGCAGAATCCATATTGTGCTTCTTCAAACCAAGGGCAGCCTCAATTGTCCTCTTGTTCTCCAGGAACAATGCCATTAAACTTTGCGGAGACAATTTGTGAAGTAGCCCAGTCTTCTCAAGAAACAGACAACCCTTGTGTGCCTTGTTTTCAGTACCCTCAGACTCAGAGAAAGATGCTTGTGGATCCAGAGACTGGAAACTATTACTTTGTGGATGCTCCAGTTCAGCCTTCACGTAAAATGCTGCTGGACCCAGTAACAGGGCAGTATGTGGAAGTTGTAATGCCTCAGCAGCCCTTTGGTGGAGTTTATCAAGTGCCTTTCTCTCCTTACCTCCTACATCCAGGAGTTATGGGTCCATCTTATTTACCCAATATGCCATATCCCGGGGTATTTGTTGGACCTTCTTCACCTGCTCAAAGACCTCTGGATATGCAAAGCCAGCCACTGTCTCAGCAAGGTTCTGCACATGATAAAGCAAGTATACAACATCCTGAACAGCCCATCCAGAGGACTTTCTCCTCTGAAGCTGCACAGATGGAGACTTTGTATTATATTCCAACAGGTATGACGTTATATTCAAACCCAAGTCAGCCTGGCCTGCAACAAGTAGCCATGCAAGCTAAACCATGTGTTGATGTCAAAGACAGTAAAGCTACAGGTCATTGGCCAATCCAACAAACTTATGAAGTGAGCAGCTATCTGCCCCATGGAAGGCCAAGCAGCTTTATGGTGGAATAATTAGGAAACACAGTGTATCTGATGAGAGGCTTTCGAGTGGAAAGGAGAACCTACAACTCAGCAAGGATTCAACCACAATGCCACGCCAGGAACACAAGGTTTTACCATGGCTTTGTTCAAGTGACGTCGAGAAGCATTTAGTTCATGGAAGGAGTTTGGTTCTGCCTAAATAAAACAACAGAAATGAGGAGAAATTATTGATCAATGCTCCTGTCTTCTTTTGAGCTCCTGGAATATATGAGCAATTCATACATGGCTCCAATAGCCTCACAGACATGGACCTCTGCAGTATGTGAAATTCTGCAGATGCTGGAAATCCAGAGTAACACACAGAGACAGTTACTGTTGCTTAAAGCCACCAGGTAGTTTATGTTTTAAGACAAATAGTTTGCCAAACTTTTTATTTTCACTTTGTGTGTCACACATTTGAGGAACTTGCATTCAATCTGCAATATAAAGCCGTGCAATCTGAAAACATATTTATCAATTAGGTTATAAAGACAAGGTATATTATAATTTAATGAACATCAGCAACTCTTCTTACATTTTGTCACAAAAACTAATATCACCTCAACCTATTTAAGAGATCTGTCAACAATTTGGGGGGTGGGGTTTGGATTTCTACACTACATATATTAATTGATTTAGCATGGAATTTAAGTTAGTCAAATTTTGTGCAAGCATTGCTGGGAGAATACAGATTGAACACCTAGTATTAAATAAGGCTGCTAATATTAGGGATACACTTTCTATCAATACTATTGGTAGTAGATATGACCAATGGTAATCTTAATTTAAGTGCTAGTAAAAAAAAAAGGAATTGTGCTACTCTTAAAATGTACTTCCATTTACAGCTCTAAACATCCTTTAAAGTATAATGATTGTGGAGCATGAGTTGGGAACTGGAGTTATTTATTGTGTGTACCAAAGAGTAAAATAGATCCAAATAGGTTTCTCCAATTTTTCAAAAGGTAAATACATCATTTACAAACATGGTGGGGGCGAAAGGAATTGTTCAGTGGGATAGGGATCCATGAAACCAAAATTAATGTCTAAAGAAATACTTTCTAATCTTTGCTATGCCATTTCTGTTCTCTGCCAGATGGTTATTTTCCTGTCAATTGGTTTGAAGGAAATATGCAATCCTACTTTGACATCAGTATCAAGTGTTCCTTTATCACATCTGTACTGAAACGTAAATAAAACCTGGCTTTTATCAGCTAATTGCCCCATGCCTGCCTTATGTACCAGTGCAGCTATTGCATTTAATGAACCATGCCAATATTATGAATTTTCTGAATGAGTTACTGCTCCAGATATGCTTAGAATGCCATGAGCTTGCATTCCCCATGGACAACGCTAGACTTATTTTGTGTTATTACCTCTGAAGCCAAGAGAGCCATGAGTTTTCTATGCTATTATTTGATCTGGAATTGACCTCCAGACCCAGGTACAAATACTAGTACTACCCATATCTTTAGTATCACCTTCAATTAAAAGGACTGGTACATATAGTTTGTTCAACTGCAATATTTAATTACACCAGCCTTATTCAGGTGCTACTTTGACCATCCCTTCTAGCTGCTGACTCAGGTCTCTCCCAGAGGTCTGTCATAGAAAAGTCTTACATGACTCTGAAAACCTCACCTCTGGAGGCTGCCAAGTCTGCTTACTTACACTTTTTAAATCATTTGGTTTGCTTTGGGAGGATTATTACCCATTTCCTATCTCTATATACATTTCTCGTGTGGTAAATTACTTTTTTGAATTGCTGCAAATCAGGACCTTGCAAGGCTACTTCAGAAGGCAATTAAGTGTCATCTACATTGGTGTGGAAATGGAGTCACATATACAATAGATCTGAGGAGACAGGGGTATAAATAAAATAGCTCAATTTTACTGTAATCTAACAACTTTGTTCATTTCTCATATTAGCATTATATTTCCAACTTAAACTTGAATTACCATTCTCAAAATACCATAGTTGGACTTGGGCTTATGACATCTGGGTTATTAGTTGAAGCCATTGACTATTTTAATGATGGCTTGCCAAAATTACTATTCTCTCAAACATTGCCTGTTACATCTTGTTGACACTCCCAATAAAAGTATTATCCCTGGTAATTTTACCTCTCAAAGTTTAATTTCTTGTGCCTAGCTAATACATCTACAACTCTACAAAGACCTGCAAACCCTTTTATTGTTTTGCTTACCCAGTGTGTTAAGTTCAAAAGCTCTATGCTCCTACTGTTTGCTACTGTCTGCTACTCTAATATTGTGGAGGAATACTGAGCATTTTGTTATGGAGAAACAATAATAGGTTTAAATCCACACTCCCTGAGGGGTTACACTCCCAGGGAATGTAGGGCAAGGAAGGAAAGACACAGTGGTACAGCATATCTGCAGCCCCATACTTTGTGTATTTAGCTTCTATTCATGGAGGTCTGGAATTTCCCTCTGTTAAGCTCCAAAATGTTGTGGCTAACTGAAAAAGAATATTTTATGAGAGAAAATTAAATTACTTATACAAATCACATTGATCATAGAATCATTTAATCTTACAGCACAAAATGAAGCTATTTGGCACTTCAATGAAGTTATAATTTATTTAATTTCATTCTTTGCTCTGTTTCTGTAAATTATTTCAGTCAGCTACGTTTTCTAAACCATTTTGTAATCTACTTCTGAACTTGCTTATGCCTTCATTTAAAGAAGTGCTTTTCAGACCATGTTAAAACCCCGATTAGTTTTCTTTGCCGTACCTCAGAGAATCTTTTGCTACTTGCTAAAAAAAAATCTGTGCATAACGGAGCTTGAATCCCACTGGAAAGGCAAGAAAACCAAGCTGTTAATGCTGACTTGACTATTTAGACGTACTCCATCCCGAGGTATTAGTTACCTTGTAAGTAACATACTATCATAGCACAGTGTTAAATTTATTCATTACAGATGTGTCAGCTGGAAACAGCAACTCAGCTAATGGTAACATTAGATTTAACAAAGGATGATAGATCAGTGTCTTCTCTCCTTAAATAATTTTGAGATATGTTTACTGCTCACTGTAATACTGAGCTCGGAAGACCAGATGGATCCATCTCTCACTGGTGATCTGTGTTAAATTAACCAGATCAACTAGAATGAGGGGAGCAGCCACTGTCAGTTGCCTTACTGCTGAATAGTTGGGTGAAAGTGATTCACAGGCTCCCACTCCTATTACCTATCACCACTTAAACTAGGTACTTTGGGTGTGGCTGGTAAATCAGAATATGAATTGCAGCCTCATTACTCTCATTGAAATGACTTTGTTATTATCTAGAATACATTGCCGGAAAGAATAGTATCAGTACTTTAGTATCAACAGCAACTTTAAAAAGTAAATTTAAAATATTCTATGTAAAGGAAATAATCTGGAAGGGAGTGGACCTCATTATGCAACTTCCAGGGAGATGGCACTGCACAGGTACAATGTACAAAATGGCATCGTCGGTACTGTACAATTTCATGACATCTACTAGGAAAATCTGTGTGAACAGGATAAAGAGGCAAAAATTTACTGTGATACCCATATAATAGTTTATATAAAAAAGAATAGGAAAGGCGAGCTGGACCTTGTCAGGAGCTAGCACCTTCTAGAGAAAAGTTAAAGAAGTTGGTAGACAAAAGTTAAGGAAGTTGGTACATAAAAGTGGCCAGTCCTCTTTAGAGTCTTGATGTGACTGTAAAAGTTTGCAAAATAGGTATTGATTCTGTAGTTATTTTGTGCATGTGGCTTTATGTTTTGCATACTGTGATGTTTTAAATAACTCAGAAAGTTTCTAGGCTGAAGGATAATAAGTAGGACAATCTTTTTGTTTGTGCTACTTTGCTCTTTCAAATTTACACTTAGTAAAAGTCAGCAACTCTGCAGTGGGCAAAAATCGACAAATGAAACCAGACCCTGGATCACCCCAGTTATTGAGGGTAAGTCAAGCAATGAAAAATAAAAACGGCCTATTTTATGTTAATGACATTGCTTTGATCCCAAATCCATCATGACAATTTTCAGAATCAAGCCCCTGATCAAAGGATAGCTCTCTAAACTCTTCATTTAGAATATTGTGGTTTAAAGCCATTCTCCAGCAACACAAGAACAAAACTTAGGCTAACATTCTTAAGTGTAGAATGTGTAGAGCCTCCTTTTTGGATGAGATGATAAACTGAAACCGAGTCCATCCTGTGAAAGGCCTGACAATGCTGTCTGAAGAATGGGAAATTCTCTCCGAAACCCTGGTCAACTGTTGTTCGATTTAGTAATTTACATGATTACTGTCTGTGACTCACTTACTGTGTACAATTTGGCCAGTTTTCTTATACTATAAACAATCTCTATATTTAAAAAAGTGGTTTATTGGTTATCAAGCAATTTAGATTGCCCCAAGTTCACAAAACGCTTTGTAATAAATTCTTCAAACCTGGGTAGGGACATAGTGTTCTACAGTGAATTTAGTGCAAAAAAGGTTATGGAATCTTACATCTCTTCTTAATTTTTAAAGTTACAATCATGTGTTTTGAAAATGCAAATATTATTTGGAGTTCTGCCTCTGTTTTGTACTAGAATAAGGCATCAGATATGCTATCACACTATTGTATTCTACAGATTTGTCTTGTATGGTGATGGCTGCATCTTATGTTGAATAACAAATAAATGCCTCCTGAGAGAATTTTATTGTAAATTGTCAACAGCACATATACACTTTGCTTAGGGGGATCCAAGCAGAAAATGCTTTATTCTCAGTCAGATTTCTTTTGTTGTTGAACAGAGAACAATCAATTAAGCATCTAAGCTTGCTGCTTAAGCAGCAAAATGCAGAGTATTATATGATCACAAATTCTTAGTTACTCGACAGCTGGATAAGAAATAAACTAACACCTTATAACCAAGCAACAGTAAACCAGAATTATGAAAGTACTAATTAAGAAAACAAAAAGGAATAAGGTGTTTAGGCCAATCGATCCACATGACCTCCAGTCACCTAACACATTCTAAGCAAACACCATATCGTTTTATTCCTTTTTCCCACTGATTCTCTGACTTCCTTTAAACATGTGCATTATGCGTCATTCTACTGGCACTGCATCTTAATAGATTCAGCCTGACAACTTCAGTTTCTCTACAATGCTGAAGGGTATGCCTTAAGGAGCTATAATTAAATGATAGTCATGAACAAATCTATTTTTCAATTCATTAAAGATTACTTTGCTCGGAGTGGTTAGAAACTGGAACTTGCTAACATGAAGAATATATTGAAGCAAGCAACAGAACTGCTTATTAAGCCACAAAGTGCTAAATAGAAAGGGAAAGAAATATGATATATTGCTGTATTAAAGAATGAGGTGGATCATTAGCACTACCACAGATCTATCAGATGGATTAACAGCATAAGCACTGAAATAAAAAACATTGTTGTGTTCGAATTGAATAGAGATAGAAAATAACACAATTGTTTAAAATTCTTTGCCTTGGTGTCTTGTGATTCATTTTTAATCTCAGTTGACTTTCAGTAGCTCTTGAGTTAGATTATGTGCGATTATTTCCAGCGAGTTAAGCACAAAGTGCAGACTGATGCATTGCTGTAATACTGAGAAAGTGCTTATATGGCTGGAAATGTCATTATTTGAATGGGACATTATATTCAAGGTCCCATCCATCCTCCAAAGTGGATAGGGGAGATCCCATGGGCCCACTGAGAAGAAAACCAGTTCTTCTTGGTGTCTATTCATCATGCAGTCATCAATTAATTTGCTTTGACATTATTACGTAATTGTTTGCAGAAGCTTTCAGTGCACAATCTAATCTACATTACTTATGTACCTCAAGATTACCTAGTTGTCATCTGTGAAGTGCTTTCACCAGGAGGAAGAGTACATACATCTCAGGGCACACTCAAACATTTGCACAACTTCATCTTCAAAATAGCATTCCCACCTTTCTTAATGGGAGTGTGGAAGAGATAAGTTCAGAAGAGGACAGGAAAAACAAATGAATAGCTAGGGTGGAAGATAAAACATTACATTTAAGCAGTCTTCACCACTTGCAAAACAAACAAGTGCTATAGTTCTCAAAAAAGGGTTGATGAAACTGTGGCTGTGACTGTATAGAATTACTGTAAAGTAACAGATCATTCGTGTTAACTAACCAGAAGAGCCTCCAACCACCTTGCCATATTTAACCAAATCACTATATCCTTTTACTCCCTTGCTCTAGGTTCACCCTAAATATATCCATGTTATTGATCTCAAGTGTTTCCTACAGAAGCAAATTTTAGTTATTCTTGATATGGACACCTTTCTGAATTTCTCATTAGTCTTAAAATTAGTTCTGAAATTCCTTTCAACAATTAAAAACATTCCACATTATGCAAACATTTGCTCTATGCCTATTCTGTCAAACTCAACTTTAAAAAAACCTCTGTTCACTGCTCAGTCTTATCTAGAGAACAGACAGATAGACAGACATACTTCATTGATCCCGAGGGAAATCAGGTTTAGTTACAGCTGCACCAACGAAGAATAGTGTAGAAATATAGCAATATAAAATCATAAATAATTAAATAATAATAAGTTAATCATGCCAAGTGGAAATAAGTCCAGGACCAACCAGCCTATTGGCTCAGGGTGTCTGACACTCCGAGGGAGAATCAGTCTTGCCTGAACTGGTATCGTCTTGTAAATCACTACAGAGCTGTTCTGCTGCACAAAGCTGAGCCAGTTGCTTCAGAAAATTAATGTCAAGAGCTTTGAAATCCAACCTGTAGCCAACACAGGGTTAGAGCAGGTTTAAAGAGGAAACAATAAAGTTGTGAGTGCCAGGCAGCACTTGGACAAAAATCACTGAGGGACGAGCAGAGATATAAATAGTAAAGGTCACTTGCCTCAAGCTGCTTACAGTGAGATAAAAAATAATGTAACACAAACACTTAATTCTGCTTGTTTGTATGTGAACATGCATCAAAAGTCAATTCTGAAAATTTTGCATCATTGTCAACAAATATAAAGCTGTCTTGTCTTAAATGTTTTCAACGGACCTTCTGCTTTTGCAAGCTCTTTCAGATTCCACATGCAGCTCCTCTTTCAACTGTTTGGCACAGACCCAAAGTCATTTGCCTCTCAGGTTTTATTGCTGTAAGAACTGTAAAAGAATGATTTACTTTGAATTGCTTTATAAATAATTTTGCAGGACCAAAACAAGTCTCAAAGCACTTCATTTCCACACTGTTCTTTATATTACACCCCAACTTTGCCCCTAGTGTTTTTCAGTGAGTGGCAATGCAACAGAAAAATCTGTTCAACACTCAGTCCTAAAGGTTAAACATATAATCTAGTCTGCTACTCCCAGTGAAGTTCTGAGTGCTTGCTACAGTGCCAGAGGTAGACTGGCCTAAAATGCAGTAAAGGAATTTCCAATGACATGAAAGCAGTATTGCATGTCACTATAACTCTGCTTTTAAAAAGACCATAGGCATTGCAATCTTCAGTTACCAAGTTCCCAGAATATTTTTGTTGGTTCCCAGCACAAAGTCAGTCTCAATGGGTACTACTCTGAATGATTGCTAGATCTTGCAACTCCCAAGTGTGATCCCAGCAGCCAGCTTTAAAGGAAAACAGCACAATACAAACACACACAAAATGCTGGTGGAACACAGCAGGTCAGGCAGCATCTATAAGGAGAAACACTGTCAGCGTTTCGGGCTGAGACCCTTCGTCAGGACTAACTGAAAGGAACAATACTAAGAGATTTGAAAGTAGGAGGGGGAGGGGAAAATGTGAAATGATAGGAGAAGACCGGAGGGGGTGGGATGAAGCTGAGAGCTGGAAAGGTGATTGGCAAAAGGGATATAGAGCTGGAGAAGGGAAAGGAATATGGGATGGGAGGCCTAGGGAGAAAGAAAGGGGGAGGGGAGCACCAGAGGGAGATGGAGAACAGGCAGAGTGATGGGCAGAAAGAGAGAGAAATAAAGAGGGGGGAAAATGCTAAATATATCAGGGATGGGGTAAGAAGGGGAGGAGGGGCATGAACAGAAGTTAGAGAAATCAATGTTCATGCCATCAGGTTGGAGGCTACCCAGCCGGTATATAAGGTGCTGTTCCTCCAACCTGAGTGTGGCTTCATCTTGACAGTAGAGGAGGCCATGGATAGACATATCAGAATGGGAATGGGACGTGGAATTAAAATGTGTTGCCACTGGGAGATCTTGCTTCCTCTGGTAGACAGAGCGTAGGACTCCAACCTGCCTATCACCTTTCCAGCTCTCAGCTTCATCCCACCCCCTCCGGTCTTCTCTATCATTTTGCATTTTCCCCTCCCCCTCCTACTTTCAAATCTCTTACTATCGTTCCTTTCAGTTAGTCCTGACGAAGGGTCTCGGCCAGAAACTTTGACA
Organism: Hypanus sabinus; assembly: GCF_030144855.1. Lineage (NCBI taxonomy): Eukaryota > Metazoa > Chordata > Chondrichthyes > Myliobatiformes > Dasyatidae > Hypanus > Hypanus sabinus. Next base: position 7,563,432 of record NC_082739.1, on the reverse strand, counting down.
GTGCTTCTCCTTATAGATGCTGCCTGGCCTGCTGTGTTCCTCCAGCATTTTGTGTGTGTGGCTTGAATTTCCAGCATCTGCAGATTTCCTTGTGTTTGCTTTTGACAATACAAACTATACTCTTCCATGTACATGGCAAGGCCACTCACAGCTTAACTGACCTGCACAGTCCCTTTCACAAACATCTGGAGATAACCTGCCAGATAACTTCATTAGGGCATACCTGACAGACAAAGTAAAAAAAATCTGTCACAGTCCATTGCGAAAACTAACAAAGGGGGGAAATACAGGGAAACTCCGTTATAACGCAATCGTTTGGGTCCATAAAATGTCATCATGAAAAAAGCGGGGTCGCGCTAAATCAGGGTTTAAGAAAATCAGCGTTCAAACTGACCCAATGTTGACCTAACATTCTAAAACACACCACTATTTTCACCCTATTTGTCCCGTTTTTTGCACATTTACCTTCAGGCAAGTAAATTACCTTTGAATTAAAGAATTCCGCAAATAAATCGTTGTTACTGTAGAAATTAAAACACAAATTAATTTTTAGTAAAGCTTTTTAATACACAAAACAACTGATAAAAACATTCAAGAGTATTAACAATCATCATTTACATTTTATTTCTTAAAAAAGTGATCGAGTGTTCCTTGCTTGAGCGTAGCAAGTCGCTGACTGCGAGGGAAATCTAGAATACTTCTGAGTTGAAGGTTTTTTAATGCAGTCCACCTCCTGGGTCTCCAGCCAACGGAGGCTAGCCTCGAAGTGTTCAATGGCTTCAGACACTTGTTGGGGTGGAGGCTCTTCATTATCATCTTCTTGTGGCTCAAGAACCGGTACACTTGCCTCCACCGGTGCTATAGTTACATTACGGACGATCTCGGCGTCCGTCAGGTGCTCATATGTTGGGCATTCATTATTGGCTGAGTACCACTGGTGCAGCTCTTCTTTGTTCCATTCAGACAGCTTCTCTGCCTCACGCACATCTTCCTCTGTGAAGCCGTACAAATCCGGCTCGTCATCATCATCTTCAGTGCTGGACTGGCGTGATGAAAAGGCTGGCCCCAGACTCTTCTCCCAGCATTTCTCGACACGTGACGAACTGACTGCTGCCCAGGCGTTCCCACCTAAGTGGCAAACTTCCTTCGCATTCAGGCTTCAAGCGTTGTTGAGTCATCTACAATTCTACAAATTAATTCCCACCTGTAATTCTGCTTGAACACAGAGATGATCCCCTGATCCAGCATCTAGTTGAGACCCTTTGTCAGGACTAGGAAAAAAGAGATAGTAAGAGATTTGAAAGTGGGCGGGAGAGGGAGAGACCCGAAATGATAGGAGAAGACAGGAGGGGGAGGGATGAAGCCAAGAGCTGGGAAGTTGATTGGCAAAAGGGATACAAGGCTGGAGAAGGGGGAGTATGGATTGACATGGACATGGATGGATATGGAGTCCAATGACTCATCGTGTTATATCTGAATTCTCAATAAATCGGGGTTTCACTGTACTTCAGAATCAGATTTATTATTGCTGTCTTATATGACATGAAATTTGTTGTTTTGCTGAAGCAATACAAACACAACATTATTATACAGTACTGTATTGGGCACAGTACAGTAAATTACAAAATAAGTAGTGCAGATAAAGTGGATTCTGGTTAATTGGGCCATCAGTTAATTGGGGCTGCTGCTTATTTGGAACAACTCTTAAAGAACAAAAATTAATCAAGAAAATAACTGGAATTCCCTTCATTTATTTGGGACACTATGCTGATTAGCTGGGGCAGGAGACTGTTTCCAAACAGTTTCTTACTAGCATCAGTCATGTGTGCTTGCATGGCTGTTAGACACACCGTGCTTTGAACGAGCATTTTTTAAATAGCATCAGTTCTGGGTGTTTGTGTTCAAAAAGCAACAACTTTTGATAAATAGACTGCTTTGCTCACTATGGTTTCAAGCTTTCAAACTTGGGGATGCCAGAAATGGCCAGGAGTTAAAATGAAAGGATTTCACTACCTCAAAAAGTTAGAAACCATGAAAATCTTCAATTTTACAATAAACATGAAGATTTGGAGGATGCAATTGTCACCAGTATTGTATGAAGGCAGTCCATTATCTGTACTAGGTGTCTAAGCTGATTTGGTTTACTCACAATTAAAAGAATGTGACATGGATGAATTCCTCCATCTATAAGTATTAGGAACTAACAGAGTTTTATAGTACTGTAGTAGTACTGATGGTAGTGTTCTAATTTGTTGCATATATCATTTAAATACATAATTTGTACTCAGTTTGTCTTTTTCTATTTTTAACTATTTCCATGAAACTTCTACGAATTGGAGCAACCACTTAATTAGGCCAAAATGTACTTGTCCCAATTAACTGGAATCAACTGTAAAAGGAATAATGAAATAGTGTTTGTGGACTGTTTAGAAATCTGATAGCAGAGGGGAAGGGGCAGTTTCTGATTTGTTAAGAGTGGGTCTTCAGGCTCCTGTAACTCTGCTCTTACGGTAGTAAAGATAAGAGGACACATCCGGATGGTGAGGAGCCTTAGTGATAGATGTTACCTTCTTGAGAGGCACTGCCTCCAAGATGTCCTCAATGGTGAGAGGTTGTGCCCCGATGGAGCAGGCTGCATTGACAACCCTTTGCAGTCTTTTGTGATCCTGTGCAATGGATCCTTCTTACCAGGCTGTGATGCAACTGATCAGAACACTCTCCTACATACATCTATAGAAATATGCAAGTCTTTGGCGACATACCAAATCTCCTCAAACTCCTAATGAAGCAGAGCCGCTGATGTGCTTTCTTTATGATTGCATCAGTGTTGGGTCCGGGATAGATCCTTGGAGATGTAGACACCCAGAAACTTGAAGCTGTTGTGTGAAAAATCACTCTAACACTGCTCACCCTTTCCACTACTGACTCCACAATGAATATTTGGGCAGACAGGTCATGATTAAGGAAAACCAACATGGCTTTGTGTGTGGTAGGTCATGTCTAACCAATCTTATTGAGTTCTTTTCTAAAGCGGTTACCAGGAAGTCAATGAAGGAAAGGCACTGATGCTGTCTACATGGACTTTACCAAGGCCTTTGACAAAGTCCCTCATGAGAGGCTAGTCCAGAAGATTCAGTTGCTTGGCATTCAGGATGAAGTAATATACTGGATTTAACATTGGCTCAGAGGGAGAAGCCAGAGAGTGGTAATAGATGGTTGCCTCTCTGACTGGCCCAGTGACTAGAGATGTACTGTGGGGATTGGTGCTGGGTATGTAGTTATTTGTCATCAGTATCAATGTTCTGGATGATAATGTGGTAAACTGGATCAGCAAATGTGTGGGTGACACCAAGATTGGAAGTGCAGTGGACAGTGAGGAAGGTTATCAAAGCATACAGCTGGATCTGGATCAACTGAAAATGGCACATGGAATTTAATGCTGACAAGTGGGAGGTGTTTCACTTTGGGAGGACCAACTAGGGTAGGACAAGCACAGTGAACTGAGGGCACTGAGGAGTGTGATAGAACAGAAGGATCTGGGAATACAGATCCATAATTCCTTGAAAGTGGTGTCACAGGTACATAGGGTCACAACAAAAAGCTTTTGACACACTAGCCTTCATAAATCAAAGTATAAAGTAAGGAGTTAGGATGTTATGTTGAGTTTTAAAAGACATGGGTGAGTGAGACCAAATTTGGATTATTGTGTGCAGTTCTGGTCACCCACCTAGAGGAAGAATATCAATAAGATTGAAAGAGTGCAGAGAACATTTACAAGGATGTTGCCAGGATTTGAGAACCCTAGTTACAGGAAAAGGTTGAATAGGTTAGGAGAATGAGAGAAATTTATTAAGACCATAAGAAGTAGGAGCAGAATTAGGTCTTTTGGCCCATTGAATCTGCTCTGCCATTTCATCATGACTGATCCAATTTTCCTCTCAGCTCCAATCTCTTGCCTTCTTTCCTTATCTCTTCATGCCTTGACCAATCAGGAATCTACCAACCTGTACCTTAAGTATACATAAAGACTTGGCTTCCACAGCTGCCTGTGGCAAAGAATTCTACAGATTCACCATTCTCTGGCTAAAGAAATTCCACCTCATCTCCATTCTAAATGGACACTCCACTATTCTGAGGCTGTGTCATCTGGTCAGACTCTCCCACAATAGGAATCATCCTTTCCACATCCACTCCATCAAAGCCTTTCACCATTGGAAAAGTTTAAATTAGATCTCCCCTCATTCTTCTGAATTCTAGTGAATACAGGGCCAGAGCCATCAAACACTCTTCATATAACAAGCTATTCAATCCTAGAATCATTTTCGTGAACCTCCTTTGAACCCTCTCCAGTTTCAGCACATCCTTTCTAAGATAAGGGACCCAAAATAGCTCACAATACTCCAAGTGAGGACTCACCATTGCTTTATAACATCTCCACATTACATCCTTGCTTTTATATTCAAATCATCTTGAAACGAATGCTAACATTGCATTTGCCTTCCTCCACCACAGACCCAACCAGCAAATTAATCTTTAAGGAATCCTGCACAAACACTCCCAAATCCCTTTGTGCCTCAGACTTTTGTATTTACTCTCCACTTAGAAAATTGTCAACCCTTTCATTCCTTCTCCTAAAATGCAAGATCATACACTTCCTGACACTGTATTCCATCTGCCACCTCTTTGTCCATCCTCCTAATCTGTGTAAGTCCTTCTGTAGCTTCCCTATTTCCTCAAAACTACCTGCCCCTCCACCTATCTTCATATTGTCTGCTACTTTACAACAAAGCCATCAACTCTGTCATTCAAATCATTAATATGTAATGTAAAAAGATGCGGTCCCAACACCGACCCCTGTGGAACACCACTAGTCTCCAGCAGCCAACCAGAAAAGACTCTCTTTATTTCCACTCTTTTCCTCCTGCCAATCAGCCACTGCTTTATCCATACTAGAATCTTCCCTGTAATACCATGGACTCGTAACTTGTTAAGTGTCTCATGTGTGGCACCTTGTTAAAGGCCTTCTAAAAATCGAAGTACAAAACATCAGCTGATTCTCCTTTGTTTATCCTGCTTGTTACTTCTTCTAAGAATTTCAACAGACAAGATATTTTCCTTGATGAAACTATGCTGACTACAGCCTATTTTATCATGTGCCTCTAACCCTGAAACCACATCCTTAACAGTAGATTCCAACAACTGTCCAACTACTGAGGTCAGACTAACTGGCCTATAGTTTGCTTTCTTCTGCCTCTCTCCCTTCTTGAAGAGTGGAATGACATTTGTAATTTTCCAGTCTTCCAGAACCATTCCAGAATCTAGTGATTCTTAAAAGATCATTACTAATGCCTCCACAATCTCTTCAGCCACTGTTTAGAATCCTGGAGCATAGTCCATCTGGTCCAGGTGACTTATCTATCTTCAGACCTTTCCATTTCCCAAGAACCTTCTCCCTAGTCATGGTAACTTCACACACTTCATGACACCTGACACCTGGAACTTCCACCAAACTACTAGTATCTTCCACAGTGAAGACTGGTGCATAGAACTTGTTCAGTTTGTCCGTCATTTCCTTGTCCCCCATTACTACCTTTCCAGTGGTCTGATATCCACTCTCGCCTCTCTTTTGCATGCTATGCATTTGAAGAAACTTTTGGTATCCTCTTTAATATTAATGACCTTTTTAGTTGCCTTCTGTTGGGTTTTAAAAGCTTCCCAATCCTCTAACTTCCCACTAATCTTTGTTGTATTATATACCCTCCCTTTGGCTTTTATGCTGCCTTTGACTTCTCTTGTTAGCCACGGCCGTGTCATCTTGCCTTTAGAACACTTCTTCATCTTTGGGATGTATGTATTTTGTGCCTTCCACATTGCTTCCAGAAATTCCAGCCATTGCTGTTCTGCTGTCATCCCTGCCAGTGTTCTTTTCCAATCAATTCTGGCCAACTCCTCTTTCATGCCTCTGTAATTTCCTTTACTCCACTAATACTTATACATTTGTCTTTAGCTTTTCCTTCTCAAATAATAGAGGTATACAAAATTATAAGAGGCATTGATAGGGTTAATGCAAGCAGGCTTGTTCCCCAGAGGTTGAGTGATGCTACAACTAGAGGTCATGGGTTAAGGGTGAAAGGTGAAATATTTAAGGGGAACCTGAGGAGGAACTTCTTCACTCACTCAGCAGGTGGTGTGAGTGTAGAACAAGCTGCCAGAGGAAGTGGTGGTTGCAGGTTTGATGTCAACATTTAAGGGAAGTTTGGGTAGGTACATGGATGGGTGGGGTATAAAGAATTATGGTACAGATGTGGGTTGAGAGGACAGACGATGTGGGCTGAAGGGTCTGTTTCTGCTCTGCAGCATGACTAAATTTTCAATGTACTTTTCAACAGAGAAAACCATGAGACTAAACTAAGTGAAAGAACAGATTGCATAGAGCAGTGCTGAATATTTTGCAATTGAATTCCTCTTGCTTAAATCAGATCCTGAGAGATTAGAAGGGATTTAAAGCTAAGTATTCAGTTGCATCTTTCAGTTCAGCAGCAATAAAACTTATAGCATCATATAGCAAAGACAGAAGCCATTTGGGCCATTGTGCTTGTGCCAGCTCTTTGAAAGTGCTATCCAGTTAGTCCCACTTCCCCTGCTCTTTCCCACAACCCTGATAATATTTCCCCTTTCAGTATGTATCCATTTCCCTATTGAAAGTTTTTGCTAACTTTGCTTACACTATCCTTTCGGCAGTAAATTCCCGATCATAGCAACTCACTGCAAAATAAAATGTCTTCTCCTTTGCCCTTTTGGTTCTTTTGCCATTTATCCTGAACATGCATGTATTGGTGTAAATAGAAATAGCTTCTTGTTTCATAGAAAACTGAACAGTTCAGTATAGTACAGGCCCTTCAGCCCATGATATTGTGTCAACTTTTTAACCTACTCCAAGATCAATCAAATACTCCCCTTTCACATAGCCTTCCATGTTTCCTTCATCATAAATCCCCTCATAATTTAATTATTAGTATTAAATTTCCTCTTAGTCTTCTTTGTACTGAGTGCAGTTCCAGTTTCACACATCTTTCCACAGAACTGAAGCCCTTTACAACTGTCATCTTTCCAGTACCTAATCTTTGCATCCTTCAAAGGGCCTTGGACACTGAAAAGTTGAAAAAATTTGAATGTCCTTTTGATAATACTGATCACTATAGCACAGCGGTGTGTTAAGCACAGAAAAAAATCTCAGTACATCCCAAAACATTTTACAGCCAATGACTTGTTTCTGTAACTTAGTCACTATAATAATGGAAGAAATACAGTAAACTTCCACATTCAACGTCCACAGGCTCAATTCCAACAATATAGGTATTAATGGCAAATTTTATCAGTTTTCCTTGTTACTTTGAATGATCCAAGAGTATGAGTTTCCATACTTAATGCCATGCTATCTGCATGCTTAGACTCCAACAATATGGAATAAATTGCCATCCAGAACTCAAATGGAAAATAACCAAGTAGTTTGTAAACAAGGTAGCCTTGACAGACCATCAGATTTCTGAATAGTCTATGAATGCAATCTCATCATTCCTTTTGTTTTGCACTATTCATCTTGTAATTTATAACAAAGCTGTATCTTTGCACTATACTGTTGCTACAAAACAAATTTCACATCATATAAAACAGAGAAAAGAACCCAATTCTGGTAAGGACAGACCTCATTCTATGTTGTTGCAGGACAGACAAGTGGATCATCTCGTTGGCCAGGATGGTGTGGGCACTTGGCAGTAAACAGGAGCAGATACTCAAGTGGAATGATTATATGCTTAAAAAAAAACAAAAAACATTTTAAGTCTTAAAAATAATTAATATTTCCCAAGTTCACCAAGTTCCCTGAAACAGTCAGGGAAAAAAATCAGAGAATTCCTACTTCTTATTGACTAATGCATGAATGCGAGAAGCACCTATTGCGGCCTCTAGACATTCCAAAAATGCTTTACAGCCAATGAAAAGGATAGCTATTATTGCAAGATTGGTAACAAACCAAACAATGTGGACCCACAAACTAAAATGAGATAATAGCCAGCATGAACAGAAAAAGCTGGAAACATGCATCTGCTTACACATGACCTAATGACACAGCATTAGGATATAGATCAGATGGAAAGTTGGCAGAGCACTGGCAGATGGAATTTAATCCTCATAAGTGCAAGGTGCTGTATTTTGGGAAGTCAATTAAGGGTATGACACAGAAATGGTAAGATGCTAAGGAATGTTGAAGACTTCAAGTCCCTTCATCCCTAAAGTAACAAGACAGACAGACAAGGTGGTAAAGAAGACACAAATCATACTTGTCTTTGTAGGTCTGGGTATAGAAGACAATATAGGGTGTCAGAGAGGGGTAGCAGATCTGGTGGGGGAACATGTCGCATCCTTTTCAGGCGGTTTGTCCACCTTTGGTCCCCAGCTGGCACTCAGCTCTCACCTGTGGCTCCCCGTAGCTGTTTACATGCAACAGCGACCACACCCCGGGCAACGGCTTTGACAAACCAGCTAAACCAGGTGAGGGTAGTCGACGGGTCTCAAACCCTCGGTGAGATAGGGAGTTGTCTATCCCAGCACGTGAAGACAGAATCTGGCGGATTGAGCGGACGAGATCAATGGAAGGTCCAATGGTCAAGAAGGCAGTCTCTGCCAGTGTCGTGGAATGCGTAGAGCACAAGACACAGAAGATGTCCTGGTCATCCACTGCACCTAGACCCATCTCCAGCCCTCTCAACTCTTGTCTTGCCACTAGATCCGGATGGGAATTGGGAAGAGAGAGTGAGGCTGATGCTACACAACTCTCCCTCACTTAAATCCAAATCAAGCGCTAGTCTCAACACGATCATGCCAGCTGGTGGTGTAGTGGCATCAGCACTGGACTCTGGGGTGAAAGGTCCTGAGTTCAAATCTGGCTGGCTCCGTTGCACGCTCTCCATCCATGCCTGGGTGTTGAGGGTTGAGCTAGCACTTGACCTTGAGTGTCAAGGTCTTTATTGATGACGATGGACAAACCTTATAGAAGACAAAAGTTGACACAATGTTATAACTTTGTAAGACACTGGTTAGATTGCACTTGTGTTATGCTTGCTATAGTGGGGGAGTCTAATTAGGCTATTCGATCCATTGAGTCTGCTCTGCCAATCAGTCACAGTTGATTTATTATCCCTTTCAACTCCATTCTCCTGCTTTCTCCCTGACATCCTTATTAATTAAGAACCTATCAACTTCCACTTAAATATACCCAATAACTTGACCTCCACAGGCGTCTTTGCAATGAATTCCACAGATTCACCACCCTCTGGCTAAAGAAATTCCTCCTCACCTCTGTTCTAAAGGGAGTAGAGATAGCCTAGGAAATTACAGACCTGTGAGTCTTACTTCAGTGGTTGGTAAGTTGATGGAGAAGATCCCGACAGCCAGGATTTATAGAAACATAGAAAACCTACAGCACAATACAGGCCCTTCGAACCACAAAGTTCTGCTGAACATGTCCCTACCTTAGAAATTACTGGGCTTACCCATAGCCCTCTATTTTTGTAAGTTCCATGTACCTATCCAAAAGTCTCTTAAAAGACCCTATCGTATCCGCCTCCACCACCCTTGCTGGCAGCCCATTCCACGCACTCACCACTCTCTGAGTAAAAAACTTACCCCTGACATCTCCTCTGTACCTATTCCCCAGCGCCTTAAACCTATGTCCTCTTGTGGCAACCACTTCAGCCCTGGGAAAAGGATTTGTGAACATTTGGAGAAACATAATATGATTAGGAGTAGTCAACATGGCTTTGTGAAAGGCAGGTCATGCCTTACGAGCCTGATAGAATTTTTTGAGGACGCGACTAAACACATTGATGATGGTAGAGCGGTAGATATAGTGTATATGGATTTCAGCAAGGCATTTGACAAGGTACCCCATTCAAGGCTTATTGAGAAAGTAAGGAGACATGGGATCCAAGGGGAAATTGCTTTGTGGATCCAGAACTGGCTTGCCCACAGAAAACAAAGTGTGGTTGTAGACAAGTCATATTCTGCAAGGTCGGTCACCAGTGGAGTGCCTCAGGGATTTGTTCTGGGACCCCTACTCTTTGTGATTTGTATAAATGACCTGGATGAAGAAGTGGAGGGATGTGTTAGTATATTTGATGAAGATACAAAAGTTGGAGGTGTTATGGATGTCAGAGGTTACAGCAGGACATAGATAGGATACAAAAATGAGTTGAGAAGTGGCAGATGGAGTTCAACCCAAGTAAGTGTGAGGTGATTCATTTTGGTAGGTCAAATATGATGACAGAATATAGTATTAATGGTAAGACTCTTGGCAGTGTAGAATCTTGGATCTTAAGAGGGATCTTGGGGTCCAGGTCCACAGGACGCTCAAAGCAGCTGCACAGGTTGACTCTGTGGTTAAGAAGGAATACGGGGCATTGGCCTTCATCAACTGTGGATTTGAGTTTAGGAGCCGAGAAGTAAAGTTGCAGCTATGTAAGACTGGTCCGACTCCACTTGGAGTACTGTGCTCAGTTCTGGTCACCTCACTATAGGAAGGATGTGGAAACCATAGAAAGGGTGCAGAGGAGATTTACAAGGATTTTGCCTGGATTGGGGAGCATGCCTTATGATAACAGGTTGAGTGAACTCTGCCTTTTCTCCCTGGAGCGACAGAGGATGAGAGGTGACCTGACAGAGGTGTATAAGATGATGAGAGGCATTGATCATGAGGATAGTCAGAGGCTTTTTCCCAGGGCTGAAATGGCTAGCATGAGAGGACATAGTTTTAAGGTGCTTGGAAGTAGGTGCAGAGGAGATATCAGGGGCAAGTTGTTTCTTTTATATAACGCAGAGCGTGGTGAGTGCATGGAATGGGTTACCAGCAACGTTGGTGGAGGTGGATACGATAAGGTCTTTTAAGAGACTCCTGGACAGGTATATGGAGCTCAGAAAAATAGAGGGCTATGGGTAACCCTAGGTAGTTTCTTAGGTAAGGACATGGCTTTGTGGGCTGAAGGGCCTGTATTGTGCTTTAAGTTTTCTATGTTTCCATGTTCTATCTTTTGCCTTGATAGCTTACAACCTGACAACATGAACATCAACTTCTTTAACTTCCAATAACCACCACCAGTCTATTTATATTCCTTGCCTCCTTGCTTTCCCTCTTTTTGGTGGCCCTCTCATCCATTTTCTTCCTCTACCCCACACTCAGGATCTCCTTCTGCTTTCCCATCTTCTTTCTTTCATTCCATAGTCTCATCCTCTCCTATCGGATTCCTTTTTCTTTAGCCCTTTACCTCTTCCACCTATCACACCCCAGCTTCTCACATTGTTCCTATTTTCGCTCCCCCACTCATCTACCTTCTCCCCCTCACCTGGACTCACTTATCACCTGCTGACTTGTGCTCCTCACACCTTCTTATTCTGGCTTCTGCCCACTTCTTTTCCATCCTGATGTAGAGTCTTGGCTTGAAATGTTGACTGCCCATTTCCCTCTACAGATACTGCCTGACCCACTGCTGGGTTCCTGTAGCATTTTTTGCATGTTGATTATATAAAGGAGAAAAGGTTGATTTCTGGAGCACACAGCCAGAGGTGGTGGAAAAATTGGATTCAATCACTACTTTCAAGAGAATTTTTGACAGACACTTAAATAGGGAATGCATTGAAGAGTACAGAGCCAGGCAGAGAAATGCATTTATTTAGCTTAGATGGACAAAAATGTCAGCATAGGCAATGTGGGCTGAATGGCCTGTTTCTCTGCTTTACAACTTTAGGACAATCTGTGAAAAGATTTCTGAGGAGTCTTTGGCATAAGGTGATAATTTTGTTTTCTTCCCAGCAACTTGTTTCTTTGTTTCAGATTTACAGGCTCTGCAGCTTTGACTTTCAATTACAGAAATAAATGAGGAGAACATTTGTCTATTTATCAGGGTGATCGATGTGGAAATACTTGCTGTTCTTCAAAACAATGCTATGGCTTTATGCCTACCTGAGGTGCAATCAGGCTCATAATTAACACAGATGCTTGGGTATTTTAAATGCTGACTCTACAGGTATGCTAGGTGACTACAAATGATTATTGTATATTTTTAATATACTGCCTGGTTCTCCACAAGCCAAGCAGGCCTAAGGGTGGGATGGTGATGGTGGTTGGGAAACGTGCAGTCAGGATGCACATTCAGCACTTGGGAAGGAGGGAAGTGGTAAGAATGGGACCAGTGGGGAAGTGGGTACCAGCCGTGAATCAACTGGGTTGGGGACTGACATTTTCGAAGGATGGGGAATGATGTAAGATAATGCAGGGAGTATAGCTGTATATTCATACACAAAGTGGAAATATATGGGAGTATGGCCTGAAAGACTAGAGGTGACATGTGGTCTTTATAGCCCCACTTCCCTGCAGATCGTCATCTCGTCGTAGTGGAGAGGCTCGTGATTTCCTGAGATCCCAAGAGTGACGCTGTCTGGAGCTTAGGGTCACCCATGGTGGCAAGGTTAAGGGGGAAAGGTTACAGACAGAGTGATCCAACCATGACCTCAACGGTGGAGCTGGCGGAAGATGACAGATCACGACGACAGTGAAGGTGGAGGAAGGCTGCTGCAGTGAAGGGTCCCCAGTTGTTTTGCATCCTTTGTCACTAGACCCTAACCCGATCTGTTAAGGTGTGGTGGCTGTCTGTGTATCAACCTCTCTACGTTAAACAAAGTCACTTCTTCACTAAGGGAATAATCCCTTAGGAGAACATCATACTTAACTCAAATGATCGCACTGTATATAGCCCCAAGACTGCTCATGAATGGTCCAAGTTTCGTATAATGCCCCAGGCAATGACATGATTCAGGTGCATTGCTTGCAGAACTCATATTGAGTGTGCAAGGATAACTTACAGCAGAAGTGCCTGGCTGAATTTCCAGAACGATGCAAAATGACACAAAATCACTTCAATAAAGTAATTTTCAGTTCTGTCTTGTGGCAAACAAAACATGCTTAAATTTCTAAGCACAAGTGTATGGTAGCTATGTGAATCAGCCCTTTGAAAATTAGGTAGGGTAAAGATGGGGACTTTTACCAAAGAATAGTAAAAAAGTAGCATAAAAGATTTTTGTTATTTTCTCTGTGAAAAGCATCTAGCTCCAACAGGAAACATCTGTCTTTCAAGTAGATGACTCAATAGTGATGTTGAACTAATGACTACAGGAACCATCTAACAAATGGAAGTTCTAGCATACTCACTAGGTCAGAGTTATACAGCACAGAAACAGGCTCTTCGGCTCAACTCATCTGTGCTGCCCAAGTTGCCTAACTGATAAGTTGGTCCCATCTGTCTGCATTTGGCCATATCTCTCTAAAACATTTCAATCCATGTAACTGTTCACACATCTTTTAAATATCATAATTGTACCTGGCTCTAACATTTCTTCTGGCAACTTATTCCATGTACTCACCAGCTTCTGGGTTGAAAAACTTTATCCTTGGATCCCCCTTTAATCTTTTCCCTTTCATTTTAAACCTATGTTGCTCCTTAGTACCCGAGCCCTCCAATCCTAGTTATCTTTGTAAATCTTTTCTGCACCCTCTCCAGTTAAGTGATATGGTACTCCAAATACGGCCATACGAACATCTTGAACAGCTAAAACATGTCCCAACTCTTGTACTGTGTATTCTGACTGATAAAGGCAAGTGTGCCAAACGCTTTTACCACCTTGTCCATGTTCCCACTTTCAAGGAATTATGTACCTGCATTCCTAGATTTCTCTGCAAAGCCCAACCATTTATTGTTCAAATTATGTATTGGTTTGTCTAACCAAAATGCAATACTACATATTTACAACCACAGAAGGTAACGCACAGTTGTTAATATTTTCATCAAGATGAGTTGATGACTGTGTTCCAATGAAGACCTTCAGAGTTTATCCAAACTAGAAATCTTGGATGAACAGGGCTTTCTTGAATTTCAGAAACCCTCCCAAAAACTTAACCGCTGGTCCACAATTCCCAGGCTTATCCTTGCAGCCTTTCTTAAATAAGGCATAATATTAGCCACCATTCTGGCACCTCACAAACAAGAGAAAATCCACAGATACTTCAAATCCAAGTAACACACAGAAAATACTGGAGGAGCTCAGCAGGCCAAGCAGCATCTATGGACAAGAGTAAACAGCTGACGTTTCAGGCCGAGACCAATCAGCCTGAAACATCGACTGTTTACTCTTTTTCCACAGATGCAGTGTAGAAAGATGGCACATGATAAGCTAATTACCAAGACCAAGGGAGATTGAATGATGCTTTCAGTTGACACAGGATAGCTGAGGCCTGCCAATAATCCAGCCTGATCCGTGTGAAGGAGATGAATGTGGGAGACAGAAGTAAAAAGGATACTAACAAAAAGAACAATTTATCCAAAGCTGGGGAATTCAGTATCCAACCCTACAGGATGCAATATGCCCACATAAAAAAACCCCAATTGGTTTCTAACTTTGATCACAATTTGTAATGAGAATATTGTAGCATGCCTGTGATATTTCACAAATTGAATCCTGTCACTGAACGCATGTTATGCGCACATGCCAATGTATACAGTAGTGATATTAATCCTCGTGCAATGCTGCTTTGACGACAGCACTGGGAAATCAGCCCAGGTATGCATAGTGAATTGCACGCAGGAAACTGAATCTGAGCAACAAGAGACCACGAATGGTATTTAGAAGTATCCGCAATTACATTGTTGCTTTGAAGACCGAGTAAAAGGAGATCACATTTTATTGAGCTGCACCAGAGTTGTACATGTTGAGAATTCTGGTAATACCTGAGCTCCAGCTTGCCTTTCCACCAAAAACAAATGTGAAGGCTTTAACTGTTGTCTCACTAGGCCTCCAACATTATCAGGAGCAAGAAGAGAGGCTCAAGTGCCTCTTTTGGCATCCTTGCTGGATAAGGGGAAAAAAAAGGGCTTATTCCCCAGGCATCTTTCATGAACAATGCTCAATACAACCAGAGGCTAAGAGTTTAAAAAAAAAGTGACATTTACTATTAACATATAAGATCTCCCCCTTCCTTTCCAGGCCTAATGGAGATCACAGCCCAACATGGTGACTCTTTATTTCTCTCGGTAGACTTTGCTTGATATTTACCATCTGGTGCTGGTAACCAGCCAGCTATACAGCTATGGCTAGGTGGCTCTATTCAAGGCTGTGATCATTTTAATCCTGAATGTCTTAATCTATTACTTCAGGCAAAGAATCATTGATATGATAATTGCTTCAATTTGTAATACGACATTGTATTATTATCTATAAGAAAGCATTTTGCTGAAGAGAGAAATTCCTCTTTGAACAGGGGGGAGAAAATGGTGTATGTATGAAAAAACTTTCCTCAGAGATTGGGAATTCCCCATGACTCAGGAGTGACTAACTGGACTCAAGTGTTCTTAGATTCTTGCAGTAATCTTGCTCCATATCAATAATGGTTCAATTTATCTGCAATCGCTCACAGAAAGCATGGTTACTAATCCGGGTGACATTTCCTATAACACCCAAGAGAAAGGAATGAATACTAGTTAGTCCAGAGAAATGTAAATGGAGGAAGAGGAGCAAAATTGGTTAAAGACAAAAGCAAATTAGAACTGCGTAATGGTGGAAATCTAAAAAAAGGGCCATAAGACATAGGACCAGAATTAGGCTATTCAGCCCATTGAGACTGCTCTGCTATTTTATCATGGCAGATTTATTATCCCTCTCAACCCCATTTTTTCTCCTTTTCCCTGTAACCTTTGGTGATCTTAATAATAGAGAACCTAGCAACCTGCTTTAGATATACCCAGTGACATGGCCTCCACAGTCATCTGTGGAAATGAGTTCCTCAGATTCACCACTCTCTGGCAAAATAAGTTACTCCTCATCTCTGTTCTACAGGAACACCCTTCTATTCTGTGTCCTCTGGTTGTAGACCCTCCTAATACTGGGAACATTCACTCCACATCCACTCTATCTAGGCCTTTTAATATTTAGTAGGTTTCAATGAGACTCCCCATCATTTTGATGAACTCTAGCAAGTACAGGCCGAGACATTAAATGCCTATGCTTTAGCCCTTTCATTCCCAGGATCATTCTCTCCAATGCCAGTACATCCTTGCTCACACTACCTAACGTTGCAGCATTTGCCAACAAATAGAAATTGAACAATTTCAGATAACCAGCTTTTCCTGTTTGAGTCAGAACCAGTGGATTCAGATTTAAAGTTACATGCCTGTAATATTAACTCCTCTCTCCATAGATGTTACTGGATCGACTGAGCATCTCCAACATTCCTTCTTGTTTCAGATATCAGCGTCACATTTGGTTTTTAAACTTTCCAACTGCCCTCATGCATCCTTTTTCATTAGTTTCCATCATCTGCAGCCTTTTGTTACGCTTTCCTCTGTGTGCTCTGGTTTCCTCCCACATTCCAAAGTCTTAGAGAATTATGGGTATGCTATACTGGCGCCAGAAGCATGGCGATATTTGTGGGCTGCCCGACTCAATCCTCGCTGATTTAATTTGATGCAAATGATGCATTTCACTGCATGCTTCAGTGTACATGTGACAAATAAAGCTCATTTTATCACCTCCTTCTGAGATAGAGTGTGGAGCAAAGAGACAGGAAGTATACCTGCTAAAATTTCCCCCCTCCCAAAAAAATTAACTCAAATAATATGAAAAAGACTAATGCTTTTTAGAAAGTCAAATACGCACTTCAAAAGTTCAAAATAAATTTATTAATCAAAGTACATATATGTCGCCATATACAGCCCTGAGATCTAATTTCTTGTGGGCATATTCAACAAATCAATAATAGAATAATACCCACAAATCAATGAAAGACAGCACCAACTTGCATGTTCAAGCAGTGTACAAAAGACAACAAACTGTGCAAATACAAAAAGGAAATAATTAAATAAGTAAGCAATAAATACAAAGAACATGAGATGAAGTGTCCTTGAAAGTGAGTCTGTAAGTGTGGGAACATTTCAATGATGGGGGAAGTGAATCAAGAGCCTGCTGGTCGAAGGGTAGTAACTGTTCTTGATGGCGCGGGTCCTGAGGCTCCTGTACCTTCTCCCTGATGGCAACAGCAAGAAGAAAGCACAACTTGGGTGGTGGGAGACCCTGATGATCGATACTTTTTTCCTGTGACAACACTCTGTGTAGATGTGTCCAATAGTGGGGACAGCTTCACCCATTATGGAGTGGGCCGTGTCCATTACTTTGTGTAAGATTTTCCATTCAAGGGTTTTGGTGTTTCCATACCTGTACTCTCCAATACATATCTACAGAAGTATGTCAATGTTTTAGAAATAATGCCAAATTTTCACAAACTCCTTAAATAGTACAGGTGCTGCTGTGCTTTTTTAAATAACTGCACTTATGTGCTGTGCCTAGTACAGGTCCTCTGACAGCAGTAATATCCTAACAAACTTTTCATGTTAAACCGTGTCTGCCCCAAAGATCTCAATTCAGCACTTACAGGTCCACAATCCCTTATCTGAAATTCTTGGGGCCAGTTGCATTTCAGAATTTTTCCAATTTCAGAATCCCTCCTTATTGGTTCCAGGACACCCCCCCCCCGCCCCGCCCCGCAAATACCAAAAAACATGCATGCTTCAGTCCCTTACTTAACCTCAGTGCAGGTGGACTTTAGGACCCGGTGGAGCTCCAGACCCAAGCACATCCTCCTGTATGCTTTAACTCATCTCTAGATTACTTATAATACCTAATACAATGTAAATGCTATGTAAAATAGTTGTTATACTGTATTGTTTAGGAAATAATGACAAGAAAAATATTTTATTTCCGACAAAAACATCCAACAAAAATATACAGCTGGTAAATGACTTATTGGAATAAATGTAGAATGTCACTGTCACTATAAAACTTCAGTAACTTGTCTTTCTGTTTCTTTATATCATATACAGTGGTAGATCCGACACCATATTCTTCAGTGATGCCGCACAGACACACCACGATCAAGCTTCTGCAATAACTCCACTTTCTGTGTTATTGATGATGATAGATGCTTCCTTCTCTTTTTCTCATTGTTATCAAAGGGTATCTACACCTCTTTTTGACATTTTCACAGTGAAATTGAACACAAAGTCAACAGTGAACACAAAATACCAGCAAACAGCAAATGCATGTGTAACCAGTACAAGCACTGAGCCACAACTGACGTCTGGTGGCCTCTGCTAGTGCTGCCGCGTCACACCTGAGTGACGTCAGCAGTCAGCAAAAAAAGAACTTCAGTTTTTGGAGCTTTTTGGATTTCAGAATTTCGGCTAACGGATTGTATAACGGACCTGTATTTCCTTTGCACCCGTTAGGAACTGCAAACAATATGTGCCACACTGTTTCTTGTCAAACGCATTCCCTGCAGATGTCAGTATCATGCATATTAATTCTAAACAGGGAATTATTTAACCTATTATGTCCAATACATAAACTTGTAAGTATAACTTCCTCTCTTCTTTTATACTCATCGCCCAGCCTCTGAATTTTATATAAATGCTGTCCTTTCTTTTCCTTATCCCAACCTTGTTGGCACAGTGATTGAATAGACTTTTTAAATTTGGGGTTTCATCTCCCCCTTATGCAAAGGCACCACTACATTTATATCCTTAAGTGATTGCTTGACAAGAATGTCTGCCACCTCATTTCCTTTGACACTAACATGGACAGGAACCCATATGAATTGTATACACAGACCTAGACCCTAGAATTTCAAAGCCAACACACTATTCCAATAAACATAGTGTAACAAACATCATCTTTCACAGGTGATGTCTGACCAGTACCATTAATAGCCCATTTAAATTCAGACATTACAAATTTGACATCCAAGCACAAACTGGAACATTCTTTATTTCTTGGCAAACTGAGGATTGCTTGCCAAAACTGTTTCTTCACAAGACTGTTCTTCTTTACTTAAATTGGCCAGACTATGTACACTGACATTTGTTTTTGCTAATAACTCTGCTTTTTCCAGAGTCAGTAACTGCAACCTTCTTCCCACCATACAAAACCAGTAATGCATCAAGGTTTCTAATTCTCCCCATTTTCTATATCATATCCCAAACTTCCCCTACCTGGATCTCTTTCCCAATGCTGTCACAGTATGTTCGGTCAGAACACTTTCTTTACCCTTCTTGCTACTTCTCAAAGTATAGCTTGAGCTATGTTATACTGTGTGAAAGTTGAATAGGATTAACGCTGCCTAACTTTCCTTAAAGGCTCCTTTACATTCATCCATCCACCAGGGAACAGCTCTCTTTTTATGATTTCCCAGCAATCTGGGAATTGATTCCTTGAGCACAGAGTACAAAGTACTATTATCAACTTGATATCCCCCAAAACCAAATGATCAGGAAATCTCCTTACACAAATCATCAAATACATCCCAAATTGTCTTTTTCAAAGTCCACCTGGGAATACGAGAGCCATTCCTCTGATACACATCGATTCCCATTGTGCAGATAATGGGGAAATGACCACACCCCATTGTTGTATCATTATACACTTCCCAGTTACACACATCTGCTATATCCTCAGATACCCGTGTGAGAACTGTAGCAGAAACCCTTGTACTCCTAACGTCATTCAAGCACACCAAACACTTTTCTTCCAGAAAGTCTTCCACCACTATCCCATTCACATCTGTGCCACTACAACCCCACGTAGGACTATGAGCATCAAAATCCCCACACTATATACTTTACTTTAATTGTCACCAAACAATTGATACTAGAGCGTACAATCATCACAGCGATATTTGATTCTGTGCTTTGCACTCCCTGAAGTACAAATCAAAGTAAATATAATAAAAATTTAAATTATACATCATAATTAGAAAATAGAAAAGGGAAAGTAAGGTAGTGCAAGTCAGGTCCGGATATTTGGAAGGTACGGCCTAGATCCAGGTCAGGATCCGTTCAGCAGTCTCATCACAGTTGGAAAGAAGCTGTTCCCAAATCTGGCCATATGAATCTTCAAGCTCCTGAACCTTCTCCTGGAGGGAAGGGGGACAAAATGTGTTGGCTGGAAAACCTCACTTTTCCATTTCCACCCACACTTTCCAATATATCAGCTGTTAACCTTTCACAATAATCATACAAATTCTAAAATTTATTATTTTTCCCCAAGTTACAATTAACTCAAACAATCCCAATCTCCAAAACTCTATGTACTACCCCATTTTGGCAAAGATAGCCACTCCTCCTCCATTGCCTATTTTCCAATCATGTCTTATATCAACATGACCATATCTTAAAGCTTAGACAAGATTTCAACCAGGTTCATAAGTATCACTAGGTTTTTTTGATAAACAGAAACATAGAAAACCTACAGCACAATACAGGCACTTTGGCCCACAAAGCTGAGCCAAACATGTCCTTACCTGAGAAATTACCTAGGGCTACCCATAGCCCTCTATTTTTCTGAGCTCCATGTACCTGTCCAGGAGTCTCTTAAAAGACCCTATCGTATCCTCTCCTAATCTTCAATAAATTTCCTAAGCTCTTGGCCATTACCTAATAGGCTTCTAGCATTCCATTGTAAGATTAGAAAAACCATTAACAACGTTCCTTTTAAGTCTGTACATTATTTACTACTCCTTGTAAGGCTCATTTATAACTTCTGGAGTTTATTTCTAGATATTTTCTACAGCTTTTAATATTAATTTTTCTGTCCTACTTTTAGATTGTGCTGTACAATCTACCACATATACCATTTAAACGAAAAACCTTTAGCTTAATCAACAATCAGAGAATCCTTTGTTAATATGATCATGTACTTCACTCACTGTCTTTAAACTCTCTGTATTCTGGATATTACTAGGTCTAATTGACACTGTCTATTGTACCTTCTGCAGAACCTCTGCATATGATGTGTCCATTTCATAAGCCAACCATCCCTTTCCATACAATTAATTGGGTAAAACCTCCTTTATACCTGACTCCACTTTCTTCCAAGCTGAGACGTCTTTACGTCTACATCATTGACCTAAAGCCGTCATCAACATTTGCTCGAGCGCTTTGCCAGAAAGCGACTGTTCGTTGCTCCATTTAACCATTTTCTTGATAGGTCAATGAAATGTCAATTTTAACGTGCTGCAGATGTTGAGCAATCAGAGTGCGGCAATTGTCTGTTGCTGCGACGCTCCTGTCCGATATTGGGTGTTGTGTTTGCGTCGCAAGGAAAGTTTCATCCTATCAGAAAGCAGCGTATGATATTTTTCAACCAATTGCAATTGGGGAGGCGGATTCTTTGTGATGAGCACGAGAATTCGAAGTGGTGAGAATTGATGGTGTTAAATTTGCCTGAATTAGGTTTCCAGTAAATTATTTGTAGTTTTTTTTAATAGCTGGGAGAGTTTACTGTGAAGTTTTCTGGGATATCTCGGGGGGGGGGGGAGGTTGTAGCTTATTTAGAAAATAATGTTTAAAATTGAGAGTAGGCTGTGTTCGAAATTTCGTTTTATGGAGCATCAGTACTGGCGTCGTTATATTTCTATCGGGTTCTGAACTGCTGTGTTTGTGGAGAGCGATTCTCATGGGGATGGTTGTCTAAAACCACACAACTGCCCACATCTCACTTCATGGTGAATTAATTTATTATTGTCCCATGCTTATTTATTATTGTCCCATTATTGTACGGTAAAAACTTGTCTTATAGATCTAGATCGTTATATGGTGCAGTAAGGTAAAGCAATAACAGTACAGAGCAAAATGTAACCGCTGCATCAATGCGGGACCTTGTCAAAAGCCTGGTTAAAATCCGTGTAAACAACTTTACCATTCTGCCATCATCATTTTTCTTAGTGAAATACTCAAAACAAAGGCCAATTTATGAGATACATTTGCAATGCACAAACCCTATTGGTTTCTAATCAGTTCCTTCCTGTCCAAGTGAATACAAATCCTGTAATTTTTTTTTTAGCAATTTCTCTACTATTGAGTCTACTATTGTAGGCTCGCTGGCCTACAGTTCCCTGGCTTATTCTATGGCCCTATTTTGAATAAGGGAACAACATTTGCTATCCTCCAGTCATCTGGTGCCTCATTCTTTAGAGTACCATAAAATGCAATCTCACAGAAACCTGGAATGGATCCCATCAGGTCCTAGGGACTTACCTACCTTAATGTATACCAGTATTTATAACAATTCTTCCTTCCTTATACAGACATGTTCTAGAATATCAACATGCCTCTCTGTTAACTCTCCGTACTCCACAGTGAATACCAATGAAAAGATGACACTTAGGAGACATGGCAATGCTTTATAGACAGCAAGCAGAACTCATAACAATTCTTCTAAATATTCTTTATTGGGACTACATTCACTACAATCCACAGTCGGTAATTTCCTGCTGGGAGGTGTGCTTTTGAACCATCTGTATGACACTGCCGTTTTTGGTGGCTTCTGAAGTATTTGGTGAACTGATCTCTTGAGTATGCAGGTATGGCAGCGGTGGCCATTTCTGTGGCAGACTTGGGGCTGAACTCAGGCCTGAAAATGGATAATGAACCAATGGTTGACCAATTTAAGTGCCAAGGTAGATTAAAAAGATTAAGGTGTGGAAGACGAACCAGTGTTCAGCTCATGACTCGTGAGTCTTTACTCACCTCTGCAATGAACTGACTGCAGCTATGGCCTCCAGCCATTGGCACGCATCTCAGTGCTGAACTGGCTCCATGGCTTTGGGCTTGATTTTGGTTCATGCTCTGTGGATTGTTTGCTTGCTTTTTTATTGTTTGCACAATTTCTTTCTTTTTTGTACATTGGATATTTGACTGTCTTTGCTGTGTTTTTCATGAATTCATTTATGTTTTTTGTGGCCACCTGCAAGAAGATGAATCTCAAGGTTGTATGTGGAATACATACTTTGATAATAAATATACTTTGGACTTTGAACTTCCAATATTCTTTTAGTATCCCAGTCGTTGGTTCCACACGGACCCTTTTGGTCTCAGATTTGTCTGGATTTTTCTGTTATTCTGTCCTGCTGTTGCAACCTTCTTGTAACTGAATGGACTATTTTTCATCTGTGAGTTAAGGTATAGAGTTACCATATTGCACACATCACATCAGAAAACAATGTATTGGGATATATTGTGAGCTCAGACTAAATTTTACTCTTTTTTTAAAATTAGAAATGTTGCGGTAAAGACAGCTCTTGCTATCAAACATATACTTGGCTCACTCTGCACTGCTACTTGAAGATAGGACCTTTTGTGGCTTGATTGCTCATTTGATAGCTCATTTACTCACAAAGACATTTTTTCAGCATGCGGTGGATTATCAGTGTGATGTAAATAACACATCAGCTTTGACAGGACAGGATATTCAATTACCTCTTCTGGTGAAGATCAGTTTTTAGTGCTTTAAGTCAGATGCCTCATTTACTTTATATCTTCACCTTTGTAGCTTGTGTCCATCCAGAAGAATAAAATTCTGTTAGGCTTCTGATGGAAGCCTTTTCTCTTTGGAGCATAGAAGGATGAGAAGGGATTTGATAGAGGTCTACAAGATTATGAGAGGCATAGATAGGGTGGATAGTCAGTACCTGTTTCCCAGGGCATGAATAGGAAACACCAGAGGGCATATGTACAACGTTAAGGGAGGGAAGTTTAGGGGAAACATCAGGGGTTTTTTTTACACAGAGGGTTGTGAGTGCCTGGAATGACTTGCCAGGGATGGTGGTGGAGTCTAAAACATTAGGGGTATTTAAGAGCCTCTTGGACAGGCACATGGATGAAAGAAAAATAGAGGGTTATGGGGTAGTGTGGGTTTAGTACTTTTTTTAAGGAATAAATGGGTCGGCATATCATCGAGGGCTGAAGGGCCTGTACTGTGCTGTAGTATTTTCTTGGGGGAATGCCTAAGAGATTTTTGAAACTCTTGATATTAATCAATGCTCATGGCATGTCAGAAAGGATATGCATATGACCACTTAGACAGAGGTTGTATGAAAAACATCAAAAGGGCTCATTGAAAAGAAATTACCAGGATTTCAGATAGTAAATGAGTGCACCGGTAACTTACATAAATATTTAAATGGTTCAGCTGAGAGAAAAATGAGTATTACTAAAATGGATTTTGAAGTGACGGAACCAGAAAACAGATATAAAGTTGACATTTGGAGCAATGTGGTGAAAAGCACAACTTTCATGATACGAGCTCTGGTTCAACTGTCAGCTGAGCAGATGGATTTTAGACAATGTAAAGTATTATCCCTAAGAAATCTGCATGTTAGAGTAAAATGGATGCCTGTCCATTATCAAAAGAGGAATAAATATCGATCTTGAAATTTCAGATCATTGCAACAATTTAACTGTTGGCACCTGCTGTATAATAGGGTGCAGCTGCAGAGTTTTTTTCTTCCCTGTACAGATCCTGTTCACAACCCACATCTAGATATTGAGAGGAAGAGGTTAAAGATAGATAAAAGTTATTTTCAGTAAAGTATTGATTTAAGCATCAGTCAGAGACTGCAGGCAGAATCAGACAGAAAATTGAATGCTAATCACACTTGTGTGAACAGGCAACAAAACAAGAATCTTACCAGAAAACCAGCAAGATGTATTCTAACCAGTTGTTGTGTTCAAATCTTTGATATCACACAATATTTTAAAAAAACATGATAACTGGACTGCAGATTCAAATACTTTTTCCCACTTTTCATTTATAGAATATTCTACTGTTAGCTCTATTTAAAACATAGAGTAACATAAATAAAGTGAAAATATTTTGGGCTATTGGTGTTAGACCGGATTGATTTAAAATGGATAAATAAGATGGAGATTAGAAGGACATTTTTGGCACTCCATGAAGCAGGATGTTTTCGAAAGAGCATAAAAACAACGCATAGGAGCAAAGAGCAAAGAATAGTAAATGTATGACCAGGCTCTTCAGTGCACAATGTCTATGCTGACTATGATGCCAATATAAAATAATACCATCTATCTGTATGTGGGTTATATTCTTACACCCCTACCTGTCCGCGTGCCCATCTAAATGGCTCTTAAATGTTGTGATTATATCTGCTTCCATCACTTGCCTTGGCAGTAGGCTATTTTGATCCTTCAAGTCTGCTCTGCGTTCACCATGAGCACGGCTGTTTTACCCTATGGTCATTTGGTCCTTTACTTACAGCCCAAAACCTTTCCAATTTATTTATGCTATTCATGTCCTATCTCTATATCCTTTGCTTTCTTTAATATGTAAAAATCTACTTGTATCTGTACGTAGTGAAACCAATCAATGACTGAGCCTTCGTAGCCCTCTAGGGCAAACAATTTCAAAGATTCACAGCCTGCTGAGTGGAGAAGCTTCTCTGAACTTTAGTTCTGAATGATCTATCCTTGTAATGAGTTTGTGATTTGTCAGTCTAGAGTTCTCAGCTTAAGGAAGAGTTCTACCCCTATTCAATTTGTCAAGCCCTTTAAGAATTTTGTCATATCAGTGAGGGCGCATATCAACTCAAGCTATCCTCCTTGGAACCAGTTAGTTTAACCTTGTTGCAAAGGAAAGCAAAACTACAGAATATTCTAGATGTAGTCTCACTAAGGTCACTGCACAACATCCTCTAGCCCTCAGGGTAAACCATTTTCCTTCCTAATTATCTGCTGAAACTATGTTCAACTTAAGTGATTTGTGTACAAATACACCCAGGTCCCTTTTGAACAAAAATCTTTGCCTCTCGCTATTTTAGTGAAAATATATAATTGTAATTTTTTTTCTTGATTTCTTTTATTTGCTTCTAAGGTGAAGCAAATAAGTCTCTTCTTTAGAGCGGGTTTTGGAGGAAGTGGTGGTTACCAGAAACTTCTGTTAACATGCGGGTGACGTATGATTCTCTCTATCAGTGAAACAGGGTTAGATTTGCTGCCAAATGATTGCATGTAGATGATTGTTTGGAAGCACCTTTAGGGCGGAGTGGTTATTGCAACACTCTATAACACCAATAGTTAGGGTTCTGTTGTCTAGAGAGTTTGTATGTTCTCCCTGTGACTGCATTGGTTTCCTCTGGGTTTTTTGATTTCCTTCCATATTCGAAAGATGTTAGGGTTAGTGAGTTGTGGGCATGCTATGTTGACACTGGAAGCACAGTGACACTTGTGAACTGCCCTCAGCATATCATCGGACTGTGTTGGTCATTGAAGCAAATGATGTAATTCATTGGATGTTTTGATGTTTCAATGTACAGGTGACAAATAAATCTAATCTCGCTTTATCTTTTAAAAGTCCTTTTAAAAGTCCAGCATGAGCACAAGCTGACTACAGTCACAAGCAATCCACTGGATTGATTAAGCCTGCACACAGATGATAGATATAATATCATCCAAAAAACGTGAGTAGGCTATTTAAGTCTTCTGACAATGGACTTCATTTGAATTTGTATTTCTTTTAAAGGCCTGTATTACATTTTGAGCCTGAAAAATCTTCTTTCAATGAGAAGAGATTCTGTAGATGATGGAAATCTTGAGCATGAATTCTGATTGTAAGCCATGGGAGCAGAATTAGGCCATTTGGCTCATTGAGTGTGCCCCACTATTTCATCTTGGCTGATATATTATCCCTCTCAATCTCATTCTCCAGTCTTCTCCCTGTAACTTTTCATGCCCTGACTTATCAAAAACTAATTAATCTTTGCCTTAAATACATTCAATGACCTGATCTCCACAGTTGCCTGTGGCAATGAGCTTGGCCATCTTTGAAATATTCCTACAACCAATGATCTCACTTTCAAGGACTCTTTATTTCATTATCTCATGTTGTCTTCTGTGCTCTGGTTGATCTTTCATTGATCCTGTTATAGTTACAATTCTATAGATTTGCTGAGTATGCCCACAGGAAAAAGAATCTCAAGGTTGGATATGGCGACATATATGTAGTTTGATAGTAAAATTACTTCGAACTTTCAATTACAAAGATGCACCACCTTCTGGCTAAAGAAATTCCTTCTCAACTCTGTTCTAAATGGACATCCCTCTATTCTGAACCCAAGTCCTAAACACCCTCTCCACATCCACTCTATTTAGGTTTTTCAACATTCGCTAAGTTTCAATGAGATCCCTCCTTATTCTTCTAAGTTCCAGCAAATGCAGGCCAGAGCCACCAATTGCTCCTCATATGATAAGCCTTTCATTCCTGGAGTCATCTGGTGAACCTCTGAACCCTCTCCAAAGTCAGCACATCCTAAGGGGCCCAAAACTGCTCATAATACTCCCAAGTGAGGCCTCACCAGTGCCTTATAATACCTCAGCATTTAATCCTTTTTATATACTAGTCCTCTTAATATGAATGGTAACACTGCATTTGCCTTCCTCACCACTGACTTGCCCTACAATTTAACCTTTAGGGAATCCTGCACTAAGACTTCCAAGTCCTTTTGCATCTCAGATTTTTAAATTTTCTCTCTGTTTAGAAAATAGTCTATGCTTTTACTCCTACCAAAGTGCGTGGCCATTCAGTTCCTGACACTGTATTCCATCTGACGCTCCTTTGCCCATTCTCCTAATCTGCCTAAGTCCTTCTGCAGCCTCCTGATGAAGGGTCTCGGCCCGAAACGTTGTCAGTGCTTCTCCCTATAGATGCTGCCTGGCCTGCTGTGTTCCTCCAGCATTTTGTGTGTGTTGATTGAATTTACAGCGTCTGCAGATTTCCTCATGTTTGCTCCAATGTTATTAGATAGGCTCTATTAAATACCCCTTCTTCTGCTTTTATTTTGGCTTTGACTTCCTGTGTCAACCACAGTTGTGTCATCTTGCCTTTAGAATACTTCTTTGGGATGTATCTATCCTGTGCTTTTCTGAATTGCTCCCAGAAACTCTAGTCATTGCTGCTCTGCTGTCATCTCTGCTAGTGTCCCCTTCCAATTAACTTTGGCTAGCTCCTCTCTCGTGCATCTGTAATTCCCTTTACTCTACTGTAATGCTGATACATCTGACTTTAGTTTCTCCCTCTCAAATTGAAGGGTGAATTCTATCATATTATGATCACTCCCTCCCAAGGGTTTCTTTACCTTAAGCTTCCTAATCAAACCTGGTTCATTACACAACACCCATTCCAGAATCACTGATCCCCTCGTGGGCTCAACCACAAGCTGCTCTAAAAAGCCATCTTGTAGGCATTCTACAACTTTTCTCCCTTGGGATCCAACACTAACCTGATTTTCCTAATCTACCTGCATATTGAAACTTCCCATGACTATCGTAACATTGCCCTTTTGACATGCCTTTCCTATCTCCTATTGTAATTTTTAGCACACATCCTGGTCACCGTTTAGAGGCCTGTATATAACTCTTTTTATCCTTGCGGTTCCTTAATCTACCAACAAGGATTCAACATCTTCTGATCCTATGTCACCTCTTTCTAAGGATTTGATTTCATTTTTTACCAATGGAGTCATGCCAACCCCTCTGCCTACCTGCCTGTCCTTTCAATTCAATGTGCATCCTTGGATGTTAAACTCACAACTATAATACTCTCTCAGCCACAACACAGTGACCCTGACACCTGGGAAACAACATACCATCCAGATGTCTCTATCATGTCTACAGAATCTTGTGATAAATTATGGAATCCCCTGGGCTCCCTCCAGTAGGTTGTACCCTTCAACAGTAACCAAAATGTTGAAGGTTACAACCCTTATGATTGAGGGGAATGGCCAGCGGGGTATTCTGTACTGGCTGCCCATTTCCCTTCCCTCTCCAGACAGTCACCCAGTTACCCACATCCTGCAACTTGGGGGCGACTATCTCCCTGTAGCTCCTATTGATCATCACATTTTCCCACATGAGCCGAAGGTCGTCGAGCTGCAACCGTTCTCTGAGGAGCTGCAGCTTGGTACACCCAGTGCTGGAGGCTGGAGGCCTCCCAGAATTCCCACATTTCACGTAAAGAACAGAACATAGCCCCTGTGTTGATGAAGGGTCTCTACCTGAAACTTCATTCATTCATATTCTCCATAGAAGCTGCCTGTCCTGCTGAATATTTTGGTGTGTGATCCAAGCATGAATTCAGTTTGAAATATGTGTAGATTAATAAGAACATTGTGTGAACAAGATTACAGTGAGCAATAAAATAGTTGTCAGCTAAGAACAAAGCTTTCAATAACAGAAGTAAAAGTGAAAGTACAGTAAATTCTCAACATTTGTGGGGACAAACCAATTCACATTCTAGGCCGATCTCCTTTCATCAGAACCCAATAATTAGATAAAGCTGGTGTATCTGACGCATAGAAGATCATGAGGTGAGGTTGGAGTACTGCAGACAATCTGTGATGGGCTGAAGGTAGGGGAGACAAAATGACAAAAAAAAATTTAAATTTTGACCAAAAGGTCAGTCTGGAGGAGGTGTGAATGCAAGGTGAAAAAAGTGCCATTAAGACCGAAAGGTTGGTCTGGAGGTGGTGAGAATGTAAAGTGGTTTTGATAGGGAATAAAAGATCATTTGGAATGTTGTAAATATAAAAAAAAGTGTGTGAAATTATGAAAGGAATATGGGCTACTAATATATTTTTTAAATGTTGTAAATGTTGATTATCCAAAATTGTTGAATTCATTGCTATCCAGATAGCTGTGATCTACTCAGTCAGAAGATGACGTGTTATTTCACATACTTGCGTCAAGCTTTGTTCAAACACTGTAGGCAGCTGATAGGAGTGAGCAGTGAGCAATAAATATAGAAAGAAATACAAATAAATACCTGATTCATGTGCAAGGTGAGCACAAAAGCCCTTGATGGTGAGGTGGGAGGAAATAAAAGGACAGATGGATCTCCAATGGGAAGGAGAATGGGTATTTGTGGGATTGGACAAATAAAGTAGCTGGGATTTGGTAGTTAGAAGAGGGAGAGAGCAACTGAAGGAAATCGAAAAACTCTTATTGCGCAAACCCTTGTATGCTGATGGACTTCATCCCAGAGCTTTTTTTTTAAAAAAAGGTGACTAGTGATATAATGGATGGTGCAGTAGAATTGCAGTGAGTGTAACACTATTACAGTGCAAGGAGTTCAATTCTTGGTG
Source organism: Hypanus sabinus (assembly GCF_030144855.1). Taxonomy (NCBI): domain Eukaryota; kingdom Metazoa; phylum Chordata; class Chondrichthyes; order Myliobatiformes; family Dasyatidae; genus Hypanus; species Hypanus sabinus. Next base: position 7,533,350 of record NC_082739.1, on the reverse strand, counting down.
TTGTCTGTAAGGAATTTGTGCATTCGCCCTGTGACCCTGGGAGATTCCTCTGGGTGCTCCAGTTTCCTCTCACATTCCAAAGATGTAAGGTTAGGGTTAGTGAGTTGAGGGCATGCTACGTTGGTGCCAGAAGTGTGACAATGTGTGTGGGCTACCAAGCACAATCCTCACTGATTTGATTGACACAAACTAGGCATTTCACTGTATGCTTCGATGTACGTGTGACAAATGAAGCTAATCTTTAAAAAATCTTTATCATTGATGCGTTGGTTTTAATTTTCAAAAATTAACTAGATTTGAGGAAAGTTCCTTTGGATTGGAAAATAGCAAATGTAACCCTCTTTATTCAAAAATGAAGGGAGACAGACCACAGTAAAATGCAAGCCAGTTAACATAACATCTGTCACAGGGCAAATAATAGCAGATGTTATTAATGACATTACTGGTGTTATTAATGACAAGGGGAAAATTCAGAATAATCAGGAAAGATCAGTTTTGATCTCTTTAGAGTTTTTTTTAAAAGTACCTTGCTCAACGTAAGGAGGAAAAAACAGTGGCTAGATTTCCAGAAGGCATTTGATAAGGTACCACAACAAAGATTTATTACAGAAAATAAAAGTTCATGGTGTAGAAAGAAATATTGGTGTGGATAGCTCATTGGCTAACTAACAGAAAGCAGTAAGCATACATATTTATTTGTTTGATAAAATGAAGTGGCCGCTGTGCCACAGGGATTGGTTCAACAGCCTCAACTTTTTACAGTTTATATAAATGACTTAGGTGAGTCCACTGAAGGTATGGTTGTTAATTTTTTTTTGATGATACCAAGATTGCTACCAAAATTAATTGTGAAGGGGACACAAGCTGTCTACAAAGAGATTGATTGGGCAGACGTCTGGCAAGTGGAATATTATGTGGGGAAATATGAAATTGTCCTTCTGGCCAGAAAAATGAAATATGTTATCTAAGTGGTGCAGGAAGCTTTGAGAAGTAAACAGATCTTGGTACAGTATCTGTGTGTAATATTCATAAATGGTTAATGTGCAGGTGCAGCAGGTTATTAAGAATATTAACAATGTTATCACTTATTGCTAGGGAAAGGAAGTAGAATGCTATACTTCAGTTTTATAGAACATTGATAGAACCACATCTGGAGTTCTGTGTATAGCATTAGCAGCCTTATTTGAGGAAGGATGCATATCTGTTGGAAGCAGTTCAGAGAAGGTTTACTGCTGGTAAAAAGTGGGTTGTCTTGGAAGAAAAGGTTGTACAGGCTTGGCTTATGTTCTCTGGAGTTTAGAAGAGTTAGAGGGGACATGACTGAAACATATAAGATCCTGAGAGGTCTTGACAGGGTGGATATGGATATTTGCTTTTGTGAGGCTGTCTAGAATTGGAAGTCTCTGTTTGTTCAAGACTGAGATGAAATGCCTTTTTTCTCTCTCTTTCTCAGGGTGGAAGAAACAGAATCTTTGAATATTGTTAGGCAAAGATGTATGTTTTTCATAAACAAGGGAATGATGAGACTGGGAAATGGCAGAAATGTGGAGTTGAGGTCTTGTTGAATATCAGAGCAGGTGTGAGCGGTTAGTGATGTTCCTAATGCATATTCTTCTGTGTTGTGACAAAGCACTGAATGGAGACCAGATAGTTTTCATAATGAAAGCAAGCAGAGAACTTTCTAGATGGGAGGACAGGGGTGCATGAGATGATTTCTGTATGAAGGTGACAAGAAAATATAAAGACTAGAAAGACTAGGAAATTGTTACTCGGTAAGAGTTACATATATTCTCATGGTCCTTCTAAACTATTATTAGCTGTATCGATTTGCAGGTGTTTATATGTGACAGTAAAAGACACGTTGGTTTATGTTTGAGAAGCTGTATTAAAAACCATTTTTCTCTCTCCTCCCCCTTTTTATATTGTAAAATTAGACAGCTGCAACTTTTCATTTCCTCATTGGTGCAGCTCAAGGAAATTGAGCATCGTTCCACGTAAGCATCAGAAATTTTTAGTAGCAGCCTTTGATCCAGATCATTCAATTACACTGATTGAGTTCATCACTGGTCACTAACAAATTGGCTATCATGAAGATTCTTGTTTTGGCAATTCTACCCTTGTGCTTCTACAATATAGCCATTGGAGTCGGTCAGAAGGCTAGCAAGAAATCATCTGATTCTCAAGGTACAGGGCATTTTGAAAAATCGGGGACATTTGAGATGAAATCGCCAAATCTAAATGATGAAGAGTTTCACTCCAGCCATATGCCTGATCATTTGAAATGTGATTCCTGCAGAGCTATTGCTTATCAGGTAGGATCTGTTCTTTATTATGCTACTAGTGGTATGTTTTGGTACACATTTGTGTAGCAATGCAATGATTTTTTTCATGATCTATCTGTTAATCTTTCTGTCTTTGTACTCTTATCATTTCCTTTTTTTTAAGCAAGATTTCTCAAGCCTACAGCTCAAAGCTGAAATTTTTATCCAATTAAGAAACTATTCAATTACATAGATTATCTTAATACTAAAAGGGAAAAGAATAAGTTGTTAACCCAAAAATCCCTATATTGTAATGGTGACTACAGTTCAAAAACATTTCTATAACTATACACAGATGACCAGACAGACTGCCTGTTACGCCACTGGCATTTAGAGCAGCAATGAAGGTCCTCCATCTCTGACTGTGTTCAGGGCTTCCCTCATCATGTCAGTAGCTTTCTCTCGGTTTTCACTACTGTCAGTCACACAAGCCCTGGGTGGAGACTCAGGAATACCGTCACACTCAGATGTAGAAGGATTCTTCATTGCTGTTTCACTAACAAATTTGTTTTACCACTCAGGGTTTTTAGCCCTGAGCTGAACCCCCGAACCTGGAAGACCAATGTACTGTACCACTCTTAGTCTGTCCTCTCCCCTTTGACCCATTTGGCATGGGTGACCCTACCAGGAATCAAAGCCTAAAGCCCTGACTCCAGCCAACATCGCTCTCCAGGTCACTGAGGCACACAAACCCTGAAACCACGACAATGTTGTCCTCTTGGAGGTATAACTATATAACATAACTACTAATGTGTCAGTGCTAAGCAGTTGTAAGTTATTTCTTTGTTAACTTTACTAAAAGGATTTGTATGGTAATCCATGCAAAGATGATAGAGGCCAGCTCCATCATGGGCACTTGCCTCCCCTCCCCCTTTCTTTCTCCCTAGGCCTCCCGTCCCATGATCCTTTCCCTTCTCCAGCTGTATATCCCTTTTGCCAATCACCTTTCCAGCTCTTAGCTTCACCCACCCCCCACTCCTATCATTTCGGATCTCCCCCTCCCCCTCCCACTTTCAAATCTCTTACTATCTCTTTTTTCAGTTAGTCCTAACAAAGGGTCTCGGCCCAAAACGTCGACTGTACTTCTTCCTATAGATGCTGCCTGGCCTGCTGCGTTCCACCAGCATTTTGTGTGTATTGCTTGTCTTCCAAAGGCAATGCCTTAAGGAGGCAGCATCCATCATTAAGGACCCTCGTGATCCGGGACATGCCTTCTTGTTATCATCATCAGCGAGGAGGTACAGGAGCCTGAAGACCCATACTCAACATTTTAGTAACAGCTTCTTCCCCTCAGCCATCAGGTTTCTGAACAGTCCATGAACCATGAGCACTACCTCACTATTTTGCTCTCTTTTTGGAATATTTATTTATTTTTTATATATTTCTTGTAGTAATTTTTATATATTGCACTGTATGCTGCTGTAAAACAACAAATTTTGAGGCATTTGTTAGTTATAATAAATATGATTCTCACCTGAAGTATTTCAGAGGCTCTTGGAAAGGCCATGCACAGTATGGAGGGGATACAGACACTGTGTAGGCAGAAGGAAGGGGCTTACGTACACAACGCTGGAATAACTCAGTAGGCCAGGCAGCATCCGTGAGAAAAGAGTAGCCAAAGTTTTGGGCCGAGACCCTTCATCAGGACCCTTCATATGTATTGCAGTTGTATTTTTGTGTTTAGGAAGTTTAGTCAGGCGTTTAATTAGTTTAGCGCAACAATTTGGCCTGTTTCTGTGCTGTACAGTTCTATGTTCTATGCTGTTATATCTATTTGTGCTTGGTAAGTGGATCTAGAAGTATTTAGTTGTGTACAAACAAAACATTGGCATTCAGATCCACAAATATTATTTGGAAAGCATCAGAAGTTTTGCTTATTTCTGGAAATGATACAAGTGACTGATTGATTAATTGATCTACCTTTCTCAGGAATGACACACACAAAATGCTGGAGGAATTCAGCAGGCTAGGCAGCATCTAGGAAAAGAGTACAGTCAACATTTCAGCCCAAAACATCAACTGTACTCTTTTCCTAGTTGCTGCCTGGCCTGCTGAGTTCCTCTGAAATATTTTGTGTGTGTCACTCGGATTTCCAGCATTTGCAGATTTTCTCAGGAACTGGACTGCAGAAACAGAATGGGGATGGCCCATAACAGAACTTGCAACCAAATTTGAATTCGCAAAAAAAATCATGACTGAATTTAGAATTAATGGTTATATATACACACACTGCGAACCACTAATCAAATTAGGTGAAACTAGTCCTTTACGTGCTGCTTTCAATTTCAGAACATCAGAGATAATGAAAGTGTAGCAGAAAAAGTCCTTATGATTTTCAATTTGTTCAAAATTGAAAGAATTTTGAAAATGTGAGAAACAAAAATGTATATTAAATGCAGTATACAGTAACATTCAAGAAGCATTTTGATAGGCGCATGAACAAGCAAGGAATGGAGGAATATAGACAGTATGCAGGCATCCTGCTCGGCACAGTTATTGTGGACCAAAGGGCTTGATCTTGTGCTGTGCTCAATCTTCTAATGATGTATCCTAAGCAAAGAGGGTTTGGCTGAGGATAGGTATTAAGTCAAGTCAAGTCACTTTTTATTATCATTTTGACCATAAACTGCTGGTACCGTACACAGTAAAAACGAAACAACGTTCCTCCAGGACCCTGGTGCTCCATGAAATAATACAAAACTATACTAGACTATGTGAGACAACTCAAGGCTACACTAGACCACGTAAAACAACACAAAAACTACACTAGACTACAGACCTACACAGGACTACATAAAGTGCACAAAACAGTGCGGGGCAGTACAATAATTAATTAATAAATAAATAGTTAATGAATATGACAGGCACAGTAGAGGACAAATTTCAAAATACTAATAAATGTTGTAGATGTCAGTCTAGACTCTGGGTATTGAGGAGTCTGATGGCTTGGGGGAAGAAACTGTTGCACAGTCTGGTTGTGAGAGCCTGAATGCTTTGGTACCTTTTGCCAGATGGCAGGAGGGAGAAGAGTTTGTACGAGGGGTGCGTGGGGTCCTTCACAATGCTGTTAGCTTTGCGGGTGTAGCGTGTGATGTAAATGTCTAATGGTGGGAAGAGAGACCCCGATGATGTTCTCAGCTGACCTCACTATCCGCTGCAGGGTCTTGTGATCCGAGACAGAGCAATTCCTGAACCAGGCAGTGATGCAGCTGCTCAGGATGTTCTCGATACATCCTCTGTAGAATGTGATGAGGATGTTGGGGGGGTGGGAGGGTTGGTGGAAGATGGTCTTTTCTCAGCCTTCGCAGAAAGTAGAGACACTGCTGGGCTTATTGTTCCAGTTGAGCAAATTTAGAAGAAAATTGCATTATAATAATAATTTAAAAATAGTTGTTTTACTACTTTGAAACATACTGATGTTTTGCCAAACTACTTTCCACTATTGTTCACTCTCAACTGGAAAAGATGCAGGAATATCTTTCCAAAAGGGAATCTCAGATCTCTGCAGTGAAAGAGGGGAAAGCAATACTGAGTGAATCTGATTACACTGACGCTTTGGAGAAGTGCTGCTCTCAAAGTTGGGAAAGGTGAGTTCGCTGGTGAGTTCGTCTCTTATATAAATTGGAGTACTTATTTTGCCATGGACAGTGACATAGATAAAAGTGTAAGGGTTTAAAATAGACACTGAAATTAGATCATAATCATGAGAAAATCTGTAGATTCTGGAAATCCAGAAAAACGCACAGAAAATGTTGGAGGAACTCAACAGGTTGGAAATTAATAAACCTCAATGTCTTGTGCCAAGACTTTTCTTCAGGACGGAAAAGAAAAGGGGAAGAAGGATAGATAGCAGGTGATAGGTGAAGCCAGGAGGTTGGAAAGGTAAAGGGCTGGAGAAGTGGTGGGCCATAGGAGAAAGGGAAGGAGGAGGGGACCTAGGGGAACTGAAATGGGATTGTGCATGATGACTTGGCATTGGTTAATAATTAATCCATTGCTATGTGCATTTTATACATCAATAACCATTTATGCTTGTAATTTATTAAATATTTGGAAATATCTAGGAGTTAAAAGACAGTACAGAGAATGATAAATGCCTCAAGTATGTACTTCCCAGACAACACAATGATTTGTGATTTAAAACATTTAATTGTATAATTTAATCATGTAATATCACAGACCAAAAAGTGAATTGTTGTTCAGATCATATCATGTGTTGAGGTTTATGAGTGTCATCTGATGGAGCAAAATTAGAAATGGAACCTATAACTATGCTACACTTATTTTCAGTCCTTCCCAAATGTCTAACCAGAACTTGCCAAGTTTATTTCCATAAAATTGTGTAGCATGTAATCTATTTATTAAATCCATTAGGATAATTGCAGAATTTTTTTTCAAACTCCTTGCACGATGGATTTATTTCCCATGGTAAAATATAATTGTTGAATATCTAAAAATAATAATCAATCTACTGTCAGTGTTTGTAATTTGGAATCCCACTACCCATGATGGTAGACAAGGTAACTTCGTGTCAAATTCCAGTGGTTTAAAGAATTGAGAATATACTGTAGTTTCGATTGGTCCTCTAATAGCAGGCCAGAGGGATATTCTGTACATGAAGCTGTTTACCACCTTCCATTCATGGGTCTTGAGCCCTTCTGCCCTAGCAATAGAAATGTCTCTTATGAATCCCTCCCTTGTCTTCTTTCCCAATGCATGGTGTGTCATATCTTGGTTATTCCTTCTCACTGGAAGGCTTATGTAGAAAAGAATGGTGATTTGAATGGGACATTGTGAAACGAGCATAATTTGACACATTTGACCGTAAAATCTAAGTATATGTCTTTTAAAAATGGTTTGTAATGTCATATCACGCATACCCACTTGCCCTGCCATTCAATATAATCGTGATTGGTCTATGCTGGCCTCCAACTTCTCATTATGCCAGTTCCCCTAAACCCTCAGTTCCTCAATCTTTCAAATTAGCCTGGTGAATCTCCTTTGGAATACCTACACTATTAGTACATCTTTTTTTTTAGAGTAATGGTAGCAAAACTGTGCACATAAGTTTTCTCTCAGTCAATTTTCCTCCCAACTTATGAGTTTTTTTGTCATTTTCTGCTGGACCCTAAAGGCTTCCCAGTCCCTTAGCTTATCATCTACCCTTGCCAGTCGAATGCCCTACTTTTCAATTTAACATTAGCCTTGACTTTGTTAACCACAAATTATGCTTTTGTCTCCCTCATGGAATACAATTGGAATAAATTTCTACTGATTGTTCTAGACCAGTGTCGAAATATTTGCTACAACTGATCCACTGAACTGTCTCTTAACTTATTTTACCAGTCTATCTTAGACAATTCCACAATGTACACTGTACTCTCTTACTTAGGTTGAAGATGGTTTTGGTCCCTCCTAGGGGATCTTAAATTACAAGATCTCTTAATAATCCTTTCTCATTACTCATACCTTAAATTACTCAAAACCATAACTAGCTTTAAGTTCCTGGATGTTAACATATCTGATTACCTATCCTGGGCCCAGCATATAGAAGCAATTATGAGGAAAATATGCCAGCATCTTTACTTTCTTTGGAAGTTAGGGAGGTTCATCTTGTTATTGATCTCTCTAATTTCTACAGGTGTACTATTGAAAGTAATGTAACTGGTCGCATCATGATCTAGTCCAGCAATTCCGATGTGTCGCAATGTAGGAAGTTGCAGAGAGTAGTGGACTCTGCCCAATACATAACAGGCACTTCCCTCCCCACCATAGGTAGTATCTGTAGGAGGTGCTGCCTCAAGAAGACAAGATAGATAGATACTTTATTGATCCCAAAGGAAATTACAGTGTCACAATAGCATTACAAGTGCACAGATATGCAAATATTAGGAGAGAAGTAGAAATAAGTTACCACAAACAGTCATCACTTCCTTGGCTATAGGTTGACTCATTATAGAGCCTAATGGCTGAGGGTAAGAATGACCTCATATAGTGCTTTTTGGAGCAGCACAGTTGTCTTAGACAACATCCATCATTAATGATCCCCACCATTGGGTCATGCTATATTTTCACAGCTATCATTGAGAGGAGATAGAGAAGCTGGATGTCCCATATCACCAAGGTCAAGAACAGCTACTTCCCTTCAACCATTTTGTTCTTGAACCAATCAGCAAAACCCCAATCACTACAGTTTAACAACACTGACCACTTTGCAATAAAATGGACTGTTTTTGTTCTATTTGTGTTCTTCTTGCAAAAATTGTTTAATTTATTTTTAGTGATGTGAATTCTACTTGATGTATATGATGATCTGTGCCTGTGATGCTGTTGCAAGTAAGTTTTTCATTGCATCTGTCCATGGACTTGTGCACATGACAATAAACTTGACTTTGATTGTGATAACCAAATCTTAAATAATCTGTTTCTAGATAGGTGAAGTTCATCCCAACAGAACAGCTCTCTCCTTCCCCAGCACTGGTGCCAGAGTGTCATAAGTTAGAACCCATTTCTACCACACCATGCTTTGAGACACACATTTATCCCTCTAATCCGGCTTGCCCTTTACCATTTTGTGTTGGTCTTCATTGGTCACAGTCAACCATGGATGTTGTGTCCTACATGTCGAGATACACAATATGGAGAGCAAGCTCCCTTCTCGACACAACTGATGAACCCAAAGAAATGGCAGAGACTGATACAGTTTGGCACCAGCAACATCGCAGGAGTTGCCAGTCAGTGTGGAACTCAATGTTGCAATGCCTTTGGGACACTAGCTCTGGATCTTTTCTTCAGGGTTTACTCCCAAAGCTTTCCCCATGAGTGGGTATAGCCGCATGGCAGTGGAGGTTTGAGATCAGAGTTTCCTTCTCTGCCAACCATGGCTGATGAGCCCCATCTGCCTAAAGCAACTGTTTTTAAGGTGCCAGCAAACCACCTTTGTCCCTTCTTTTGTCAGTAGAACGGGTTCCGCTGGGCTTTATCGCTAAGCCAAAAGTGAAGGCCAGGAGCTGGACTTGGTTGTCAGAGGCTATTTGAGGTGCACGTCAATGGGAGCATTTAATAGGTAGTGGAAACTTATCCCCACTACCACCCCCAGTTATAACAACCTTAAGGAACCACCATTATGTGTGTAGCTCAAGTAATAATCTGAAGCTTATCAACTTTGTTATTTTTTGTTTTGTGTGTGACATAATAAACTAAGATCACAACCTGGTAAAATTGCCAGAATTTTAATATACATCCAAAGGCTTTTCCTGTATAATTATGCACAGCACAGAGAAGGCCCTTACCAAAATTTTCAGCGACCTTAGACCATAGGCACTGATACCAACAGATTCTCAATTTTAATTCTAGATCTAAGCGCTGCCTTCGATACAATTAACCATAACCTTTTCCTAGATCACCTTGAGAACTGGGTTAGCCTCTCTGGTAGTGCCCTTAATTAGTTTCACTCATATAACTTGGGGGGTATTTTTTTGTCTGTCTTGGAGACCAATTTTCTAAGTGATACAATGTACCTTTTGGAGTTGCTCAGGGAAGCTGTTTTGGTCACCTACTCTTCTCCTTATACTTGCTCCCTTAGGAGACATCATTAGAGAGCATAAACTTCATTTCCACAGTTATCCAGGTGACATGCAATTGGACATCTCGGTTGAGCCCGATGATGATAACACCCTGTCTTCTCTGACTTCTGGTGTGGCTGCAATAAACAAATGGATGAGCAATAACTTCCCAAAACTAAATGAAGATAAAACTGAAATACTTCTGCTTGGTCTCAAAGCCAAAAGAGAGAAATTTCTGGATAAACTTGAGAACTTGGCTCCCCTTATAAAATCAAAAGTAATTAGCTTGGGTGTAATCCTTGATTCAAGATTTGAATTTTAAATTTAAATTTAAATTTTAATATTAAATGTAATAAATGCATTACATTGGAAGGGTTTCCAGTTAGGTTGTTCAACTGTTGTGGATAGTTTTGAAACACTGGGTTTGTAGCTTTAAAGTCTGTATGAATGTCACTTCAGAGGAGCAACAAATCATGTTTAAAGTTGCCTTTTTGATGTAAATCACTTTAAATGCACTAATCTCTAACCATTTTAAGAGATTTTTAAACATCCCATTGATACTCCAAAACCCCAAACTGAAAATGTTTTTGGTATCATTTTCTGGTCAGAAAGTGACCAGAGCAACATTTCTACACTTATTGCAAAGGTACATTCTGTCATATAATGAAGCTGAATAACTAATTCACCCCTTTATATCAAATCGTCTAGATTACTGCAATGCACTTTTTACTGGCCTTCCAAAGCAATCTAATGACAAACTTCAACTCATTCAGAATGCTGCTGCTAGACTTTTAACCAAAACCAGGATGAGGGAACATATCACTCCCATACTAGCTACTCTGCAACGGCTTCCTGTATCTTTTAGAATGGACTTTAAAGTTCTCTTACTTGTTTTTAAAGTTCTTAATGGTCTGGGACTGGAGTACATTACAGAATTACTTTTATCTTATAATCCTACTCAAGCTCTCAGGTCTTCTTCCGTCTTTCTCTTAAATTTACACAATCTCTCTCAAAAGATAATTGGCAGGTCAGCTTTTTAGAACTACGATCCTAAACTGTGGAATTCAATACCTAAAATTACAAGAGATGCAAACTTAGTAGACTTCTAAACACAGGGCTCAAAACCTATTTATTTAACCTTGCTTTGTTAATTAACATCTTTCTGTCTTTTATTTTCATTTAATTTTTTATTTTTCATGTCTGTACTTTTATCCTATTGTGAAGCACTTTGAACTACATTATCTATATGAAATGTGTTCTGTAAATAAACTTAATATGTTTTGGTAATACATCAATAAATAAGCATCTCGCTGTTACATGACCTTAAAGCCCTATTCATCAATTATCTTTTACTTTATTCGACATGTTTTATAGGCATGGTGTAATAGAGGTGGATGGTGTTAAACGTCTGTCAGGCCCAGGCCTGGAAACAGAAGACTTTACAGGAGTGATGATGTTGAGTGGACCATGGCCTGGAAGGTAACTAAAATCCTGGAAAAGGTGGTGTGTAGTGATTGACTACATCCATTATTTCTGTGCTCTACACTTCAACAGTCACTTAGTAATGTCTATTATGGTTGAGTATGTCAATGCATTACATTGGAAGGGTTTCCAGTTAGGTTGTTCAACTGTTGTGGATAGTTTTGAAACACTGGGTTTGTAGCTTTAAAGTCTGTATGAATGTCACTTCAGAGGAGCAACAAATCATGTTTAGAGTTGCCTTTTTGATGTAAATCACTTTAAATGCACTAATCTCTAACCATTTTAAGAGATTTTTAAACATCCCATTGATACTCCAAAACCTCAAACTGAAAATGTTTTTGATATCATTTTATATAAAATGAAAAAGGAAATTACTTTAGATTTCTCTTGTGTAGTTTAACACTTCTGTGATGTTTTTGCAGGTTGTTCAAAATGTGCCAAGCTTACCTGGGAGAATTTACTGAAGAGGAAATTTATGAGGCATATAGAAATAATCAGGATTATTTAGAAGATTTTCTCTGCAATAGTGAAAATGGAGTCTGCACCAAGCACACAAAATTCCAAACACAGTTTAAAGATGAAATATAAGCCTTGAACTTAGTAAAAGTACATATTGGGTATGGTGCTCAGCTGATGATAGGGAAAAGGTGAAGAATACCAGTGAAGGTGACAGAAACACAACGTACAATGTTTCCATTTATTAACATGGTGAAACTGAAAATGATGAGTTGGGCACAATTTACATCTATCCAATATGCATTCGTGTGAAAAGTCACATAATAAGTTCATCCATCCAATAAAATATTATTTAAATTAATGGTTAGTTCTGTTTCCAAAACATCATATCACATGATATTTTGCATTCAAATGTAAACCTATTATTTCTGAAAAAGAACAGTCTATGTTTAAAACCAGCACTTGATTGTATTGACCAAAAGTGGATAAAGTTAATTATTTGCATTAAAGTTAAATTCAGAGTTATCAGTTATAATGTCCTTAGTATTTCCATATATTATGGGCAGAAACAACTAGAGACCAGTGTTTTATTGGAAATTGTTCCAATAGGTGTTAAAGCTACAGTTTTTTCTGTGTTCAAAATGTTAATGCTGAAACCAATGTATTAATATATTTGTCGCAATTTCAGACTTTGAAATTAAATTATTTTAGAACAAGGCATTTTAGAGATAATGACTACATTGTTTTGAACTGAATTTGAGATTCTTACGGGGTTTGTTGCACCAGTGGGAATTTCCAGGAGATATATACAGAACCATAAGAAGTTGGAAAAGGACTATGCTATTCAGCACCTCGAGCCTGCTCTGCCTTTCAATAAAATAATACCTCATCAAATATTTCCCAAATCCACCTTAGTAATCTAATCCCATGACATTTAATTGTCTGACTGATTAAGTGCCTTAAATATACAAAAGGGTTCTGCTTCCTCAGCTCTCTATGTAAGGAGTGCCAAAGATTCACAGGCCTAGAGAATATCCTCATTCTTTATTAAGTTGGTCTTGAATGGATCACCCTTATCCTGAGACCATACCTCTGATTCTCAGTTCTACAATTGAAGGAAACATTCTCTCAGCATTTACCTTCAAGCCCAAAACTATTCATAGTACTCTAGACATGGTCTTACTGGTATCTTATATGGTTACAGCAAACTTCCCTTTTGTATTTCACCATTTGTAAAATAGGGGCAACTTTCCACTAAGCTTGCTGCACTTTCTGGGTTTCATCCACAAGTCTCCCAAATCTGTTTGTACTATTGTTTTCTGCATTATTGAAGTTCAAAGTAAATTTATTATCGAAATACATTTATGTCAGCATACACAACCCTGAGATTCATTTTCTTGTGGGCATAATAAATCTATAGAATAATAACCATAATAGAATCGATGAAAGACCGTCTAACAGAGTGCAGAAGACACACTGCAAATATAAAAAGAAGAAATGATAATAAACATGTAATAAATATCGAGAACATGGGATGAAGAGCCCTTGAAAGTGAGTCCATTGGTTGTGGGAACATTCCAATGATGGAGCAAATGAAGTTATCTCCTTTGGTTCAAGAGCCTGATTAAAAGGTAGTAACTTTTCCTGAATTTGATGGTGTGAGTTCCCCAGCTCTTGTGCTTTCAAGAAGAGAGTATATCTTGGATGGTGGGTATCCCTGATGATGGATGCTGCTTTCCTGCGACAGCATTTCATGTAGATGTGCTTAATGGTTGGGAGGGCTTTACCCATAATGGTCTGGGCCATATCCACTACTTTTTGTAGGATTTTTCATTCAAGGGCATTGGTGTTTCCAATCCAGGCTGTGATTAAGCCACTCAATATACTCTCCACTGCACATCTATAGAAGTTTGTAAAAGTTTTAAATGTCATGCTGTATCTCCCCATACTCTTAAGGAAGTAGAGGGGCTACTGTGTTCTCTTCATAATTGCACTTACATGCTGTGCCCAGGAGAGGCCCTCCAAAAATAATAACACCTTGCAATTTAAAGTTGCTAACTCTCTCTACCTCTGTTCCTCTGATGAAGACTGGCTCATGGTCTTCTGGTTTTCTTCTCTAGATGTCTATAGTCAGCTCCATTTAAATAATTCTTTGTATTTTTATTAATTTTTCCTAAAAATGAAGAATTTAATATTTTTCCATCTCATACGCCATCTGCTAATTTTTCCACCTTTCATTTAACCTATCAAGATATCTGTAAGCTGTTGGTAACTTCCCTTCCTTGTAACTTATCATCATTCTTGTTTTCATATCATCCACGAATTACATTATTGTACTTTTGCTTCGTTTCACCAAGTCATATACTGTATCTTATCAACAGTTACAGTCTCAACATTGATCACTATAGCAACCCCCACACTCCTAGGTCACTGTCTGCTAAACAGTGATCTCTTTATCCCCATCTGCTGTTTCCTGCTTGTTAGCCAATCTTCTATTCAGGCCCCTAGATTATATCCAAAATCCTGGGCGCTTGTGTCTTTATATTTTCTGAGGCACCTTTTGAATGTTTTCTGGAAATATTCAGTTCCTTCAAAAGTACTAATAAATTTCTTTGTAGGAAGCCATGTTAACTCTGCTTGAGTGGCTTGTGATTTTCCAAGTGCATTGTTACTAATTCATGCACATCTGACAAAGGCCTGCACTCAAAACCTGAAAGGAAATCCGGTTGCAGTTTAAGAGCCACTTGATGAAGACTGTATGAACTCCTGTCAAAGGCTGCTTTCAGTCCAGTTCAAAGGTCAGCTGGACATCTATCTTATTCCTGAGAGAAAATGCTGCTACATCCTATCCCTATGTCATCGCATTTCATAACCTTTTTTCTTGTTTCCAAACATCTTCATAGTATGTCACTTTCTGAATAACTTCCACACCCCGGATGTTCCTTTTCTGTTGTTCTCATCCACCAAGGTTCTCTTGGCTAATCTGGTTCAATTTATCGACATCTTTATCCAGTTCCAGAATCTGCAGCCTCTGTCTCCACTTATCACAATCCAGCCTTTGTCTCTATGTCCACCCTCTCTTCCCCCACTTGGCTCCATTTTCCCTCCTGCCTTTTCTCTCATCTGTTTCTATTTATCATACACCAGTTGTGATCTTCCAACTCCATACATTCCCCTTCCACAACAATTCTTCATCTGCTTCTCATGGTTTCATCTTTTACCTGCCAGGCACCCACCTCTCAACTCTCTACACTGGCTCTATCCCACCTACACTTTCAGTCTGGATGCAGAGTCTCAAAACCATAAATATCAAGCACCCCCTTGCCTGCTCAGATGCTGCTCAACAGGCAGTTTTTCCTTCCAGAGAACAGTGTATGCAGCTTCCGGTGTCCCCTGGTAACTTCTCTTACCACTGCCATCTCTGGATCCTCCAATTCTGACCTGTTGCTTCTCTCTGGATGTTAACCACTTCAGTATTGCCAGCCAAGCCTGGTATTTCTCTCTCAAGATAATTTTGTCTCTGCATATTTTTAATTTTAACACACTCTTTAAAACCCTGTGGTTGATCAAGGTTCTTTGTCATCTGTCCTAACATTTAGTTAGTTATGAAATGTGTTCTAAATAAGTTTTCCCTTGACTTCCACTTGGTTTACATTTCTTTGAAATAGAATCTGAAAAATTCCTGTCTAGCACTTTTTAAAATTCCCCCCAGAAAACCTGGTGGCTTTAAATTTCTTTTCCAGGCTTATTTTTGTTCCAGTTAGCACTACTTCACCACTTTCTATATTTCTTTTGAATAAAATATATAATATTTTCAAATATTTTATCTATCAGTGATTATGCTCTAAAATAAATTTGAGAAGAGGTGAATACACAAGTGTGTGATGTTGACTCTCTGGTCTGCTTTTCCACCACCCTGATCCAATGGCATTTCTCCTGCCACCAGAGGAGATCCAACAACTGACACTTCATAACTTTCTGGAATGAACATTGATTGAATTATCCAGCTTTCTCATCCTTTGGCATTGTCATGCTTTTGTTCCTTTCCCACCCTGTTTCTTTAAAATCTCTTGCTAATGGTCAGTCCCTATGTTCCTTGTCACCTGATCTGTCTTAATCTACCTCCATACAGTCCTTTCTCTTATACGCCACTCTTCTGAGCTCTGCTTTGGAAACGGTAAACCTTCCATTTTCCCCCACTCTGGGAAGGATTGCTGAATGTTCAGCGCTTTCTGTTTCCACAGATCTGCATTACTGGCTGTGTTCTCCCAGCATCTCTGTTCTTGTTTCAGATATCACTGTCTCTGTATTCTCCAGTATAACTACTGAGAAATTGCAGGAAGTTGCAAATCCTCCTCCATCCCCTTCCCTTCCCAAATCATGGACTTCATAAATGTAGGCCTTTTGACATAATTCAAAGCATTATTTTTATAACTTAGCTGTCTGTTTGGTTGGTTTATTAAATATACTCTTTTGCAAGCTTTTCATAATCCTTGGCAAATATGCAACCTGCATTTTGCCATTCCCATCTCAAACGAGAAAATCTTCTGATACTGGAAGTCCAAACAATACACACAAGATGCTGGAGGAACTCAGCAGGCCAGGCAGCATCTGTGGAAAAGAGTACAATTGGCATTTTGGGCCGAGATCCTTCTTCATGACTCCTGCTGAAGGGTCTCAACCCAAAACATCGACTGTACTCTTTTCCATAGATGCTGCCTGGGCTGCTGAGTTCCTCCAGAACTTTGTGTGTGTTGATATGCCATTCCCATTCATTTATTTGACTTCTGTTTGTTTTCTATTTTTGCAATTTATTTAAAAAAAATATTCTCCAAACAGTAAAACTAAAACTATTGCTGGAATTTGTAGGTGGCTATTGAAGGTCATCAAATGACATTTTCCTAAAGCCATCTTCTCAGTATAGCCACAGCCACAAATGAGAATTGCTTTCCACTTGCTGAGTGAGGGTATTCAAGGATAGGGAACCAAGCTGGGGAAGTGGAAGGGTCCTGAATCAGCCTTGATTTGACTGAATACTGGAACTAACCAAACAGCTCATTTGATTTCAATTCCCAAATTACTACAGAAAATGAACAACCATGTCATCTTTTACATCCAACAGTGAGACCAAATAGTACCTTGGTTGGCCCTCTTCTGAAAGAATATCGTACTTCAGAATTGCTTAAGTGTGTCTCCCAGGATTTCTTCCCTCTACACAATCTGATATAAGCTCTTAAGTATCCATTGAACATTAATCAATATTGAACTTAGATGTTCAGAGAGCCGTCATGCATTTTGGATAATATTTCTAGTTTATTATTTCTGCAGCTGTCATTTTCCCTGGGTTATTGGAAGACCTTAGATAAGTAAACAAAGCCAACAACTGGAATAATTACACCAGCTCTAGTAATGAATACTAGGGCAGAACATTAGTCCCTGTTTATTTGGTAGATAATTCATGCCTAGAATTTTTTAATCTTTGTAGTGGTTCCTTAAAACTGCTTGTATTATAAATCTTAACATCATTAGTATCAAAACTGTAATATACACTCAGTAGCCTAATATAACTTTATTAGGTACACCTGTACACCTTGTTAATGCAAATATTAAATCAGCCAAACATGGGGCAGCAACTCAATGCATAAAAGCATGCAAACATAATCAAGAGGTTCAGTTGTTCAAGACCAAACATCAGAATGGGGAAGAAATATGATCTAAGTGACTGACTGTGGAATGATTGTTGGCGCCAGATGGGGTGGTTTGAGTATCTCAGAAACTGCTGATCTCCTGGGATTTTCACACACAACGGTCTCTGGAGTTTGCAGAGAATGTAACAAACAAACAAAAAAATCCAATGAGCAGCAGCTCTGTGGGCAAAATCACCTTTTTAATGAGAAAGGTCAGAAGAGAATAGACAGACTGGTTCAAGTTCATCACAAACTCCAACAGCCCTTGATGATCCTGTGATTTCACACTCTGAAGCCAATGTGAGAGCATTCTTTGGTTGGGTGAACCCACGGAAAACATTTGGCTCAGATGGGGTACTTGGCCAAGTACCAAAGATCTGTGCTGATCAACTGGCAGCAATATTCACTGAGATCTTTAACCTCTTGCTTCTGTAGTCTGAGGTACCCACCTGCTTCAAGCAAACTTCAATTATACCAGTGCCTAAGAAAAGTGTGGTGACCTGCCTCAATGACTGTCGTCCAGTAGCATTTACATCCACAGTGATGAAGTGTTTTGAGAGGTTGGTGATGAAACATATCAACTCCAGCCTGAGCAGTGACTTGGATCTGCTCCAATTTGCCTATCAGTAGGTCAACAGCAGATGCTACATTATTGGCTCTTCACTCAACTCTGGAACATCTGGACAATAAAGATGCATACATCAGTATACTATTTATCAACTACAGCTTAGTGTTCAGTACTGTTATCCCCTCAAAACTAATCAATAAGCTTCAAGACTTTGGCCTCAATACCTCCTTGTGCAATTGGATCCTCGATTTCCTCACTTGCAGACTGCAGTCAGTTCAGATTGGCAACAACATCTCTTCCACAATCTCCATCAGCACAGGTACACCACAAGGCTGTGTGCTTAGCCCCCTGCTCCACTCACTTTACACCTATGACTGTGTGGCTAAGCACAGCTCCAATGCCATATTTAAGTTTTTCTTAGGCTAAATCAATGGTGGTGATAAATCAGCATCTAGGAAGGTAGATTGAAAATTTGGCTGAGTGATGCCACAACAACAACCTCTCACTCAATATCAGCAAGACCGAGGAGCTGATTACTGACTTCAGGAGGAGGAAACTGGAGCTCCATGAGCCAGTCCTCATTGGTGGAGCAGGGTGGAGAGAGTCAGCAACTTTAAATTCCCCTGTGTTATCATTTCAGAGGATTTGTCCTGGGTCCAGCACAGTAAAGCCAATACGAAGAAAGCATGGCAGCGCCTCTACTTCCTTAGAAGTTCGAGAAGTTTCGGCATGACATCTGAAACTTTGACAAACTTCTATAGCTATCTGGTGGAGAATATATTGAGTGGTTGCATCCCTTGAAAGGAAAATCCTACAAAAATAGTGGATATGGCCCAGTCCATCAGGGGTAAAGCCCTCCCCACCACTGAGCACATCTACATGGAACAATGTTGCAGGAAAGCAGCATCCATCCTCAGGGACCCCCACCACACAGGTCATGCTCTCTTCTCACTGCTGCCATCAGGAAGAGGAGGTACAGAAATCTCAGGACTCACACCACCAGGTTCAGGAACAGTTATTACCCCACAACCATCAGGCTCATGAACCAGAGGGGATAACTTCACTCAACTTCACTCACCCTATCACTGAACTGTTTCCACAACTTATAGACTCACTTTCCAGAACTCTTCATTTCATGTTCTTGATATTTATTGCTTATTTATTTATTGTATTGTTATTATTTTTTTCTTTTTGTATTTACACTTTTTGTTGTCTTTTGCACACTGATTGTCCACCCTAGTCTTTCATTGATTCTATTATGGTCATTGGATTTATTGAGTATGCCTGCAAGAAAATGAATCTCAGGCTTGTATATGGTGACATGTATGTACTTCAATAATACATTTACTTTGAACTTCGAAGCTGTCAGAAAGGCGACAGTAACTCAAATAACCATGTGTTACAACAGTGGTGTGTAGACAAGCATTTCTGAATGCACATCATACAAAACTTGACATTTTGACTACTTTAATTTGTCAGTAGGCCTGCAACTTCAGCCCTCTTTTATGGACCAAGCCTTTGTGCTATGGAAAACGAGAGGTATAACATGTTTTCATGATTTATTTTTAGATAATTGTTTTATGTCCTTTGAACAGTTGTCCAATAAATATAATTTGTCTAGAACCCATTTTTTTAGATACTTAAAAATTAGAAATTTTTTGAATAATATGTTACAGTCCTTTCTGAATTTATGCCCAATTGATATTACGGAAAAAATTCTAGGTTTGAATCCCTGTCAGAAGGGTTTAGTAGCCGTCATTTATAATATGATCATGAAAATACAACCAGGGATGTCAGATAAAATTGAGAAGGAATGGGAAAAAGAACTTCATTGTCCTTTACCTACAGAGCAGTGGGAGAAAATTTTACAGTTAGTTAACTCCTCTTCTATTTGTGCCAAACATGCCCGAATACAATTCAAGGTTGTACATAGGGCTTATATGTCCAAGGACAAACTTGCTCAATTTTATTCTCATGTTAATTCAATCTGTGACAGACATCACTCTGAAGTTGCCTCATTGGCTCACATGTTTTGGTGTTGCCCTTGTTTGCAAAATTACTGGAAAGATATTTTTGGCATTATTTTAACAGTTTTGAATATTAAATTGCAACCTCATCCTGTTACTGCAATTTTCAGTTACTGCAATAGTGGTTAACAGTTGCTTATCCTCCTCAGCCCGGCGGATGATTGCATTTGTCACATTAATGGCTAGACGATTTATCCTATTGAACTGGAAAGAAATTAATCCCCCAACTGCATTTCAATGGTTTTCCCAAACTATTTCTTGTTTGAGTTTAGAAAAAATTATGTGTCATTTTTGACCCCTCGGTCAAATTTGAAGAAACCTGGAGACCATTTATTCAACATTTTCATATGAGTTAAACTGGCCTTTCCCAAACCTTTTTTTATCATCTTTATTTATTTGGATGGAGGTGCGGCGTTATTGACACTACTGTGTATATTTGATATGATACAATAGCCCATGTCGGTTAGGTTAGTATTTTTTTGTTTTTTTGGGGGGGGATTTTTTTCCATTTTTCCATTTTTTGTAACATACTATGAGTTTGGGAGGTTATTATATTTGGATTATTAACTGTTTGTGTTTGTATTCTAGCCTATCAATTATGTGCTCTCAAGCTCTCTGTACCCAATGCTTTTCTTCTTATGCTTGTTTGAAAACTAATAAAAAGATTTAAAAAGGAAAGGAATGTTCTATGCCTGAACCTAAGGAGCAAACTTTTAATCCAGAGGGTGGTCATTATACGAATTGAGCTGCTAGAGGAAGTAGTTGAGGCAGGTACATTTAAAAGTTATTTGGTCAGATATGTGGATAGAAATGGTTTAAAGGACTGTGGGTCAAACATGGGCAACTGGGGTTGCTTAGATGGGAAATTTGGTTGGGATGGACCAGTTCGCCCACCGGGCCTGTTTCTGCATCAAGTGACTTTATTACTCTAGACCAGGGGTTCCCAACCTGGGGTCCACAGGCTCCTTGCATAATGGTATTGGTCAATGGCATAAAAAAGGTTGGGAACCTCTGCTCTGTAAGATCAGCTACATAAATATTATGACTAAAATCTGGTCAGAGGCTGGGAATACAATGGTAAGTAATTCACCTTCTAACTCCCCAAAATATTTATACCGTATGTAAAACAAAGTTAAGATCAGAATGGAATACCCACCGCTTCCTTGGACGAGTTCAGCTCCAACAACTCTCATGAAACTTAACACCATCAAGGAAAAAGCAATTTTACGCAATTCTCTATCCTAGTGTCCACATCCCCATTACTGGTGCATTAGAACTGCACTCTGCAGCATTCCAAAATGCATGTGTCAATTCACCTAGTCTCCTTTGACAGCATCTCCCAAACACAAGCTGCAGGAAAATACAGCTACATTGCCATTAATGAGTTCCTTACCAGTTACATTTTATCCTCACTAAAAAAACATAGCACCACTTGTTCATTGTTGCAGGGTCTAAACCTGGACCACCACCTCGGTAGAAACTATAGCAGTTTACAAAGGTGGTTTAACACCTGTTGTTGAGAATAATCAGACTTATTCAACAAATGCTGACCTTGCCAGAAGTACCAATGTACCATAAATGAATAAAAAAACAGTGCCTTATCAATATAGCAAAACATTTCAGCACAAAGCTCACTTTATCACCCGGGCTTAAACAACCCCTTACAATGATCAACATTCGCCAAAATTTCTCTACCCTTTCATCTGTTTACAATGCTGAATGCATTGATTCTATAAGTCGACAAATTTCTTAAGAAGAGAAAGAGCAGCCTTGTGTAATTCTAATTCCAAGCATTCATACACAGTGCATTCATTTTCGTAGAAAATACGGTGGGTGATAGAAATCAAAAATAATTAATGAAGCTGCTGAAAATATTCAGCAGGTTACCAGTAAGACTTTCTTGTTCTTCAATGAATGTGTTGGAATCTCTCTGACCAGAGGCAAGAATTTAGAACACAACTGTGCTAAACATGATGTCAATTAATCTACTGAACACAGAACAGTACAGAAATGTTGAATTTGCTTTAGTTTATCCAAAAGATGGTTTGTTGACAAAAGGTAACAGAACATAGAAAATTACAACAGAGTACAGGCCCTATGGCCTACGATGTTCTGCTGACCTTTTAATCTACTTTAAGATCACTTTCACCCCATAGCTTTCCATGTGTCTTTCATCTTTGTGCCTGTCTAAGAGTTTCTTACATGTCTCTAAATTATCTGCCTCTAGCACCACCCATGGTGGTTCAAAATTCAAAAGTTCAAGGTAAATTTATTATCCAATTACGTATATATCACTATAAACAACCCTGCGATGCATTTTCTAGTGGGCACACTCAATAAATCCAATACCCATAATTGAATCAATCCAACAGGGTGGACAGCCAGTGTGCAAAAGACAACAAACTGTGCAAGTACAAAAGGGAGAAAATAATAATAATAAATAAATAAACAAATATATCAAAACGTGGGATGAAGAGTCCTTGAAAGTGAGTTTGTGGGAACAGTTCAATGATGGAACTAGTGAAGTTATCCCCTCTGGTTCAAGAGCCTGATGACTGTTAATAACTGTTCCTGAACCTTAGTGGTTTGAGTCCTGAGGTTCTGGTACTTTCTTCCTGATGGCAGCAGCGAGCCACCACTCTCTGTGTAAAAAAACTACCTCTGATATCACCCCATATTTTTCTCTAATCACCTTAAAATTATGTCCTCTCGTATAATTCATTTCTGCCCTGGGAAAAAGGTGCCGGCCATCTACTCCAACTATTTCTCTTATCATCTTATACGCCTCTATCAGATTACCTCATCCTTCTTTGCTCCAAAGGAAAGCCCTAGCTCTGCTTATAGGCAGTAGAGTTGGAATGCGTATGGACATACAGACACAATAATTAATTCTGAAAAGTAACAAAATTTTATACTAATACTGAGTGGTTTCAGAATAGAACACTACCATAACATGGATGTAAAGGCCAAAATTGGTGGATCAAGGGATTGAAGTTGTCCATGACAATCAAACAGCTTACTTTGTTGTTTCTTTTTGAGTTCAGTTTCACTGTTGGTTATTGTGGAATGAAAACTTGTGACTTCTGAGCATTTCCCCAGTACCATAACCACCATATCTATAACCTCGTGCACTGTCATTAGTCTGCAATATCTATATTTCTGTTGGATATTTGAGTGTATTTGTGTTTGCATTTTTCTGTGTCAGTCTGCAACTATCACTGTATACCATTCCAGGTTACCATGTGTCTTTTGCTCCATACAGAGAAATGCAATAGGATATTCTCCACTATGATTGCGGATTCAACAACACTGGTAAGAGGTAGATTTTATCTTTAAAAAGGGAAAGGCTGAGAGATAGAACTATTTGGGGGCAAGTAAACTAGAGGCTGAAACTGGAATAATTAAATCAAGTCAAGTCAAGTCAAGTCACTTTTATTGTCATTTCAACCATAACTGCTGGTACAGTACATAGTAAAAATGAGACAATGTTTTTCAGGACCATGGTGTTACATGACACAGTACAAAAACTAGACTGAACTACGTAAAAAAAAAACAACACAGAGAAAGCTACACTAGACTACAGACCTACACAGGACTGCATAAAGTGCAACAAAAACAGTGCAGGCATTACAATAAATAATAAACAGGACAATAGGGCAAGGTGTCAGTCCAGGCTCTGGGTATTGAGAAGTCTGATAGCTTGGGGGAAGAAACTTACATAGTCTGGTCACGAGAGCCCGAGTGCTTCAGAGCCTTTTCCCAGGCAGCAGGAGGGAGAAGAGATTGTATGAGGAGGTTTAACAATGACTGAAATGGATAAAGGCAGAAATCTGAGTTTTGTAGTATTTGAGGAGGTTACAGTGATAGGGAAGAACAAGGCCATGGTGGGAAATAGGAACCCTAGATCTGTACCACAACTTTCAAACTTACAGGACTTATGAAATGAAATCAGTTACCTTGAACAGCCATCATATATGAAGATAAGAACTGAAAAATTTAGAACAGACCAGTGGCACTTTGAATATTCCAAATAATTTTAATCCTTTTTTCTGAGAAGACAGAAAATAATTCTACCAGCACTTTGCTTGATTTGACTTTGTAAAAGGAGCAAAAGCACTCCTACCTCATACAAGCCTTTGTTCCCTTAATCTCATAACAACTTTCAGGTAATACGGAGGAAACCAGGAATGAAACACCGACCATTCCTCCCATAACCAACACTTACTGCTTCATTAACTTCCAAGCAGGACTGGGATGGATGTGCCCTCATCTCGCTCCTATGTGTGAAAGTCAGGGAGACATGAAGCATGGAAACAGGCCATCTGGCTCACCACATCCATTCCAACCTAAGGACACACATTTATGTAATTCTGCTTTTTGGTATCTGTTTTCTGTAAACTACTCTATCTCTACCCCACATAACTTCAGATGCAATTACTTCCCTCACTGGAAGAAATAGGCCTAGTGTCACCAGTCTCTCCTCATAACTGAAATGCTCCATCCCAGCAACATCCTGGTGATTCTGTAAGTTTCTGACCAGGATTCAACAAAAACAAATTGTTACCTGGTTGTTCATCATTTTCTGCTGCATTGGAGATTAGAAATAGGTGAATAATTTTCATTTATCAGCTAATTATCAAGATGTACACTACTTTATCAAAGATAACTGGTATTGCCCATCCCTATCATTACCTGTCAAGGTGGTAATTAATTATTTCTTCAAATACTCCCCTCTTGTTTGATGACGGAATTCTTTCACTCTCAGGCAGACCCTTGGAGTTAAGGATGACATATTTCTACTCTAATTCTGTGAGTTCTGAGATAAGTCTTTGCAGCACCCACCATTTCCTTCTCTTAAATGAGGCTAGAAGTGCTCAGTGGAGTAAGTAGACAAGTACTGTGGGACTTAGTACATTGGTTCTATCATACTTGCTGGCTTCAGTACTCAAAGTTCAAAGTAAATTTATTATCAAAGTACATATACGTCACCATATACAACCCTGAGATTCATTTTGTTGCTGGCATTCATAGTAAATCCTAAAAGAATAACAGAATCAATGAAAGACTGCACCAACTAGGGTGTTCAACCAGTTGCAAAAGACAACAAACTTTGCCAATATAAAAATAAATAATAAATAAGTAAATAAATAAACAATAAATATCAAGAATGTGAGATGAAGAGTCCTTGAAAGAGAGTCCATAGGTTGTGGGAACATTTCAACTAAAGTTGAGTAAAGTTACCCCCTCAGGTTCAAGAGCTTGATGGTTGAGGGGTAATAATCACTCCTGAACCTGGTGGTGTGAGTCCTGAGGCTCTTTCTTCCTAATAGCAGCAGCAATAAGTATCGAGAACATGACCTGGGTGGTGGGAGTCTCTGAAGATGGATGCAGCTTTCCTGCAACAATGCTCCATGTAGATGATGGGGAGAACTTTACCCTTGTTGGACTAGGTCTTATCCATTACCCCATTAGGCTTTTCTGTACAAGGGCATTAGTGTTTCCATACCAGGCCATGATGCAACCAGTCAACATACTCTACACCACACATCTTTCGAAGTTTGTCAAGGTTTTAGATGTCATTGCTGAATCTTCACAAACTCTTAAATAAGTAGAGGCGCTGCCGTGCTTCTCCTTACGTGCTGGGTCCAGAACAGGTCCTCCAAAATGATAATACCAAGGAATTTAAAGTTGCTGCCCCTCTCCACCTCTGATCCCATGATGAAGCCTGGCTCATGGACCTCTGGTTTCCTCCTCCTGGTCAATAATCAGCTCCTTGGTCTTGCTGATATTGAGTGAGAGGTTGTTATTGTGGCACCACTCAGCCAGATTTTCAATCTTCCTCCTATGTGTAGTATTGAATGCTGAGTTGTAGTCAATAAAGAACATCCTGATATGTGTATCTTTCCTGTCCAGGTATTCCAGGATTGAGTGAAGAGCCAAGGCCATTTGCTGTGGACCTATGTTATTCTAATTGAATTTTCCAAGCTCACTGAAATACATGGCATATTCTTGGATGCTCCTTCTCCTTTTGAGAAAGCCAGGGATTCCAATTAAGTGGATGAGGATGTTAGCATCTTTTTGTTGAGATGTTGAGAACATCTGACTGTTGGAAAAATCTTTCACTGACTCCCAAAATGTTGTTAATTAGCAAGTCTCAGGATTTTAGCACAATAGCAATGACATCCTAATATCCAAGTCAAGACAGATGGGAAAATCAAAACAAAATGCAGAAAATGGAAATCTGAAATAAAATCAGAAAATGCTGGAAACACTCACCAAAGCATGTAGTATCTGTAGAACGAAAAAATAAATCAGAATTAATGTTTTAGTGAAAGGCTTTTTATTAGCATGGATGAAGGGTCTGTGACCTGAAATATTAACTCTGTTTCTTTCCCCGCAGATGCCGCCTGACCTGCTGAGTCTTTCCAGCAGTATAGATGAAAATCTAGAGTTGGTTCCTTTAGTGGTAGTTCCAACCTACATAAGAGCACGAGGAATACAGGCTTCAATAACCCCACCATTGGTAGTAGCTACCTGAGGCACTGCCTGAAGAAGGCAACATCCATCATCAAAGATCTCTGCCATCTGGGCAGTGCCATCTTTTCACGGCTGGACATATAGAAGCCCGGAGTCCCATACTATCAGGTTCAAGAACAGCTACTATTCTGTTATTGAACCAACCAGCAAAATTTAAATCACTAGAGATTAGCAACACTGATCACTTTGACCACTTTGTACTAGAGTGGACTTTATTTTTGTTTGTTCTAATTGTGCTCTTTCTGGTAAAAATATTACAAATTTATCTTTTATTTATCTTTTTCTTGGGAGTTATGCTTATTTGATACTACAGTATATGCTTGGGATGCTGCTGCAAGTAAGCTTTTCATTGCACTTGTGTGTACATGTGCCTGTGCAGATGTCAATGAACTCAACTTTGACAATGAATAGATCACTTTTAGAGCTCTCAATCTCCTTTTTTTTACCTCAATCTATTCTAAATACCTCTCCTGATTGCGACTTTGTATAGCCAAACATTGTGCAATGCAACCGTGAAGAAATCCTATACCCATCCATCATTTCCATTCATAGATATTTGAAAGACACCAACAGATGAGGAATCAGCATGAGATTTTACACCCACCCCTGATCCAATGGTTCATTTCGGCACCCTGCAATGCTCCGCCAGCAGAGAGCAGCTATTTCAACATAGAGAACATGACATCTTTTTTGCCTGTATTACACATTTTTTGACATGCAGGAGGGATGGGACATTCTGGTATTTTCCCGTCCTACCTCCAGATATATAATAATAAGGAGCAAAAGTTATATCCTTTCCACTACCAATATTCACCAGCACCGGTAAGTATGGTGATTAATTTTAAAAATTGGGCTTTTCATGTAGAGTGTTAAGTTCTAAACTACACACACGAAATGCTGGAGGAACACAGCAGGTCAGACACCATCTATGGAAAAACATTTTAATTTAAAGTGAAATTTAAAATGGTAGAAAAAAAATGTCGGTCCCAAAACATAGATACTGTCTGGCTTGCGAAGCTCTTTCAGCATTTTGTGTGTGTTACTCTGGATTTCCAGCATCTGTAGAGTCTCTTGTGTTTAAGTTCTTACCAAACCAAAATATAAGTAGTTAAGACGTACTTTTCTGAAGGGACCGATAAAATTGAGTGTAACTTTAGGGCAATGAATTCCTATCAATTAATCAGAGTTTAATTGCGTTTTCACAGAAATTGTAGCCTAGATATGAATATTTCTGAAGCTATATTTGCGAAAATTATTAGGCAGAGAGCATTTTATGAATGCATACGTTGATTAACGAGGTTGATGGTGGGTCTCAGCAAGAAACGGCGACCATCGCTTTGCCTGCGCAGGATCTGCGACGTTGATGATTTTTTGTGTGTGGACATTCAGTGCCCTGTCCAGATTTCGGTTTCGATCCTTCAACATATGTTGAAGTGCAGTTTTAGAAGGGAATCTGTAATAGCTGGACTGGGTCTAACCAGTCTACTTCCCCTCTGTGGACTCCATGCATGTGAGCGCAGTGCGTCAGCTTTTGGGAGAGTTTGAAGGAAATTCCCCGCCACTGCTGATTTGAAATCGCCTGGCGGAAGTTGAAACTGACTCCCTCCCACGCCTATACCTGGCGCTGCCGTGGACACGAGTTGGGTAGTTGAAGAAACGAACTGTATACCCTGCGGAGATTTCTAAATACTGTAACGGCAAACGACAATGGAACTTTGGATTACAGTTCTTCTGTTACTGGGGATCACTCTCTCTGGTAGGTCTGGTGTATTGCATAAATAATGAGCCTTTACATTTTTATTCTTTTAAACCCATTTTATATATAAAAAGTTAACACTTTCCATTTGCAGCTATTGAGTTTGATTCTGTCTTGTTAATCAATAACTCTAAATTAAATATGTTGAAATGAGGAGCCGCGTTTGTCCTTGGGTGTATTTGCTCATTGTCTCAGACAAGGATATTCTACCGGCCTGGGATTGGCACGCCAGTGAATATTTTACAAATACAGTCACCGTCTCTATTGACGCAGCAAAGTTCTGGAGGAAAGCAGTATGTTTAACGATCGGATATTTTAGTTACTGTTAAATGAGGAAAAAATAGTGGCGAGGTCACGGGGGACAATCCCCCTGTTCTTCAATTTTTCCATTTTCGTCCACCCGGGAAAGACGTCCGGTTGGTTTACGATCTCAGTCGGTGAGCCTACACCGCGAGTGTCGTCCAGACTCTGAACTCAGGATCTGAATTTGAAAATTCTTGTTAAAGGAAAGATTTATTTTTTTAAAAATACATAGACGTAACAATTGAGAACTTGCTAGGAAAGCCATGGCGCTACTGTTTTTGATGTTAGTATGTCTGAACTAAATTGGGATGCGGTGCATTTTGTTATGAGAACGTCACACAATAATAATTATTTACCAACATCAAAGATAGCGGAGTATGTGAAAGCAGTCACGGTTCCGAGACTTTTTATCACGCTTTGATCAGGTGATTATGGTTTAAAGTCCCACAAGAAGGAGTTGAGCGTATTGTCTTGCTATACTGTACTTTCAGCATTGAGGATCTCTGTGCGATCAATGGAAGCGTTGCTAAACTCACAGGAGCATGGTGCATAGCGCCTGTTAGCTCCTGCTCCCTCCCTGTGTGCTTGGTGTCTTTTTTTTTCGCGTCTAGAAAGCGATCTATCTCCTTAAACGTATTCAACAACTTTACCTCTACAGTCTGTTTCTGTGCTGTAATGTTCTATGGTTCTATGAACTTTCTTTTCATCTCAATCTTAAATCTCTTAACTGGTATTCTGAAACTGTGACCCTTCTTCGTCGTTCTACAGAATCCTCCCAGTCTAACAGAATTTTATAAGTTACAATTAGGTAACAACTCATTCTTTTCAACTCCCATCAAAGCAAACCTAGTTTGCTTATATAAAGATATAAGGACCTGAGTTATAAGACAAGATTGAATAGGTTAGGACTGGAGGGTGATTTGACAGAGGTATACAACATTATGAGGGGTATAGATAGGGTAAATGCAAGCAGCCTTTTCCCACTGAGGGTGAGTGAGACTACAGCCTAAACTACATTTAGGTTATATGGTTGGCACAACCTTGTGGGCTGAATAGCCTGTAATGTGCTGTAAATTTCTATGTTCTTAACCAGAGGCCATGGGTTAAGGTGAAAGATGAAAAGTTTAAGGGGAATATGAGGGGAAATTTATTCACTCAGAGGGTCACAAAAGTGCGGAATCAGCTGCCAGCACAAGTAGCCCATGCAAGGTTGATTTCAACAT
The DNA here is from genome assembly GCF_030144855.1 of Hypanus sabinus. Classification (NCBI taxonomy): domain Eukaryota; kingdom Metazoa; phylum Chordata; class Chondrichthyes; order Myliobatiformes; family Dasyatidae; genus Hypanus; species Hypanus sabinus. The sequence goes on along the minus strand of NC_082739.1, from coordinate 7,503,425 downwards.
TTAAGAGAAGTTTGGAGAGACACATGGATAGTAGGGGTATGGAGGGCTATAGTGCCAGTGCAGGTCGATGGGAGTAGTTAGGTTAAGTGGTTTTGATATGAATTAGATGGGCTAAAGTGCGGTTTCTGTACTGTACTATTCTATGAATCCATGACTAAAATAAACTCTATTCATAACTTAACAATTACAACCCCTGCAATCTCTTTCATTCAATGCCAATGCGTTCAGTATTGTTCTGTTGTATTCCTTAAAAGCAATAGGATTCTTGTCACTCATGTTGCCCTCTTGGGTGGTACACTAATTGAGGGATTTCCCCACCCAAATAGCCACTGCATCTCCAGTAGCTGAAGAACCCTATTCTGTGAAGACAACCTCTTCTTACGCAGCTGTTCTGTTGAGCCAGAGATCAATCAGGTTTCACACATACCCATTGGCATGTATATCCTTAAGACAGAACAGAGGTGCAGATGTGGCCTCGTCAAACCCTGTGTCATTGCAACAGGAAATTGTTGTGCCCACTCTTAAAGGGGCAGAATATTATTTGACTTCTCAACTGCTTGATTCGGCAACTGTCTTTGCAACTGTGTACAAGAACACCTTAGTTTCCTTGCGCACCGGACTTCCCAGTCTCCGAAATGGTTACTGTGGTCTTCTGCTGCTGTAGCCCAACCACTTCGAGGTTCAACATGTTGTTCACTAAAAAAATGCTCTTCTGCTGTAAAGCATGATCATTTGAGTTAATCTCACCTTCCTGTCAGCTTGAACCAGTCAGGCTTTCCTCCTCTGACCTCTCATATTTTCATCCACAGAACTGCCACTCACTGGATTTTATTTTGTTGTTTTTTGCACCATTTCCTGTAAATCACATTTCTTCCCCATTCTGATGTCTGGTCTGAACAACCATATAACCGTATAACAATCACAGCACGGAAACAGGCCATCTCGGCCCTCCTAGTCCATGCCGAACCCTTAATCTCACCTAGTCGCACCTACCCGCACTCAGCCCATAACCCTCCACTCCTTTCCTGTCCATATACCTATCCAATTTTACCTTAAATGACACAACTGAACTGGCCTCTACTACTTCTACAGGAAGCTCATTCCACACAGCTATCACTCTCTGAGTAAAGAAATACCCCCTCGTGTTTCCCTTAAACTTCTGCTCCCTAACTCTCAAATCATGTCCTCTCGTTTGAATCTCCCCTATTCTCAATGGAAACAGCCTATTCACGGCAACTCTATCTATCCCTCTCAAAATTTTAAAAACTTCGATCAAATCCCCCTTCAACCTTCTACGCTCCAATGAATAGAGACCTAACTTGTTCAACAACAACTGCACCTCTTGACCATGTTTGCTTGTGTATGCATTGAGTTGCTGCCACATGATTTGCTGTTTAGATATTTGCATTAACAGGCAGGTACAGGTGTACCTAATAAAGTGGCCACTGAGTATATGTTATGAATTGCTGAGATCCAAACAATGATTCCACCAGTTATCACCTTCCACCCCAAGAAAGACCATTTATTGCTATTTTCTCTCTCCTGTATCTCTGCAACTAATTTTTAGTCCATGAATTACTTCAGTTCACGCACTTTAATTTTACACACTAATCTTTCATCTGGATCTTTACAAAGACTTACTGAAAATCTATGGCACTCTGGTCTACTGGCTTTTCCTTATCTACCAGTTACACCCTTGAAAAATTCTGTGATTTTTTTCTAAATTTCAAAAATGGACTGCGTAGCTGCGAGGAACAGAAAGACTGTTTTTTTTTTCCTCCACCTCCTGCTACCACACCAGACAGATCTGTGTTTTCCCTTTTTCAACTAGGGTTAAGTCTAATCTGCACAATCCTAAAATTCTTTGGTTTTTCCCCATGTACAAAACAGGGACTTTTGATGGTGAACAATGATGAATGGTCAGGCTTGGTATTAGTAAACTGCTTGATGCTGGACATACAATGCAGCAGTCACTAATGAGCACATTTATCAATACTTTGCATAAAAGTACTTATCATAACTTTGCATTGAGGTCATAAATTGCAAAACTCTGGGACAGACCTGTAGTGCTATGAAGGAGTTTAATAGGGAACATGCAGAAAAAGATGTTTCCATTTCAGGGGAACTCTTAAACTAAGGATCAATAATTACAAAATATTTACTAATAAATCAAAGACTTTTTGGCTGCTGACTTACTAGATAATCAAACTACTACCATATGGAGTACCAGAAGTGAATGTAACACTGATACGTTTATGAAGTTGAGTAGGTTTCTGGTGATAGAGTATAAAAATTGGCATGTATTTTGGGGATAAAAGATATGTTCCTGAGCTGTATTTATTTTAAATATTCTGTATGTGTCATGAGTATTAGAGCCAATATTTCCTATAGTCTGCTGGACAAGGTACACACATCATTTGTATCCAGAGACAAACTTACATAGGTGACACTGGCAATATAAGGCTGCAAATGCCAACTGGACCTGTACTCCAGTTACAAGTCTCCCATCACCTCACCCCGTTTTCTTCAAGCCAAGTCAGTAGACACCAGCAAGTAATCAACACAGAATTGCTGTTAAGCTATTGTAGAATTGAGGAGTTATTTTTAAGCATTTGTAGGGTAAACTTACATTGATTGCTGAATGCTGGGATTTTTTTACAGGATCTGAAACCGTCCTAAGCCCCCCAGAAGAACTTTATTTTCTTTCTGTGAATACTGAAAACATCCTTCACTGGAATCCAGCCCAGAATAATTCACAACATGTTCGATATGATGTGGAGTACTGCAGGTAAAAGAGTCTCATTTCTCATTGCCAAAGTACAGCTGGTGAGCTTGGAGGAGTGTTGCAGATTCCACCCCCCCCCCCCCCCATCAACTACAGTTAACCTCAGTGAATTTTGAATATGATTGGAGGCTTGGGGTTGGTGAGGTGGAGATAGTTGCTGCAATTTTAGAACCATTTATTTAAATGCCATGCCAGAGACTTGAGGTCAAAGAAGAAAGTTAGGAATCTGCATTGTGTTATTGAGGGGTTGACCAATCATCAGAGATGTTATTTTTTAGTTAAAACATTAAATTACTTGCATCCCAAAATCTTAGAATAGAATTTGAAGAACAGACACATTTTCCTGCACTTTACTTCACAGGCAATGTCACTGAACAAAAAGATTATTTATTTATCTCAAAACAGTTTATGGAACTTCATTAAATGTTTCCTATATATAAACACTAGTGACGACACTTTAAAGAAAACTTTAGTTGGACATAACATGCTTTGAGAAGGCCTTAGGATATGTAAGCTGCTAGTTCAAATACAAGTTTTTTCACAATCTCATTAATTATCCTTTCTACATTTCCTGTGTAGGCCCAGTGTTGACGTCTCATCTCTTAGAAATGACAGTCACTTTGAGCCAATTTAATTATTACAAAAAGCATCTTGGTCAGCACAGACACTGTGGGCTGAAGAGCCTGTTTCTGTGCTGTATTTTTCTATGCTTTATATATTCAGGCATAGCGCAGCAGTTAATGCAATGCTGTAACAGCGCCAGCGAACCGGATTCAGTTTCTGCCACTGTCTGTAAGGAGCTTATATATTCTCCCTGTGACTGCGTTGGTTTCCTCCCATATTCCAAAAACATACGGGTTAGTAGATTAATTGGGCGGCATGGGCTTGTTGGCCTGAAAGGGCCTGTTACTGTGCTGTGTCTGTAAATAAATAAAATATGGGTCACTGGAGCTATAAGCCAGAAGCTCTATCAGATCTGCCATTGTGTCATTCTCAAAGTGGAACTTGATCCCACAGTAGACCTAGCCCAAGTATAAAATTGGTGGATAATTCCAAGACAAAAAAGTAGTAGAAGATGAGGCATGTAAGTCTTGTGTAAGAGGTATTAAACTTGCTCTGAGTCCTAATGAAGGGTCTCGACCCAAAACGTCGACTGTTTACTCTTTTGCATAGATGCTGCCTGGCTTGCTGAGTTCCTCCAGCGTTTTGTGTGTGTTGCTTTGGATTTCCAGATTTTCTCGCATTTGAGATTAAACTTGTTCTGTAAGGGATATGCCTGAGCATGTAAGTGAGGTGTGGTGATTAGATTAGATCTTAAGCTCTGTAAATTCATGATCTAGGATGAAGCAACAACATATATTAGGTTTTTTTCTGAAAGTTACTAAATTGGATGGTGGACAACAGGGGAGGAAATTTAGTCACTGGTCTCTTGCTATCAATTGCGGAACTCCCTCATTTAAAAAAAAATCACATTTGAATTATGCGTCATTACCGAACTGTGAAATATTCCCTGTATATCCAAGGTAGCCACTAATAAATAACAGGAAGATGTAAGTTTACAGAAAGAAAATTCAGATCTAGTTCAAGCACAGATTCAGCGAAGGTTTGAGCTGGTGACAGAATTTAAATAGCTTTATGTGGGTGCTTACATGATGACTTAGAGAATAACTTGAATCAAAAGATTTCTAGAAGTTTGATGCACTCAGTATTTCAGATATCAGTATTTTACAGCTGATATCCTGATTTGTAAATGTTTTGCTAACTCTGACTTTCACTGACGCTGTGTTCTGTGTCACTGATGTTGCAATGTTAGGGATGTCCTGTATCCAATTGTGGAAATGTTTAAAAACTGACCACAGTAATGATGATTTCTTGTGTGTTGCAATTACGGATTCAACACAGGAAAGTGCATTAAAGCAAGAAATAAATTGTGACGTAAAGACCAATTTGAACACAGCATTTAAACTGAAACACAATATACCAGCCCTGATAAACGACAATAGGAAAGCTCTAACAAGATGGCTGGCATTTCATCACTCATTCCTAGTTGCCCTTGAGAAGGTGCTGGTGAGCCTACTTGAACCTTGAGATGTCTCGGAACTATAGGACCAAAAACAGCTTTTAACTGGAGTTTTTTTACAAAACAAATCTAGATGTTGTCCATTCATGTGTTACATGCATGTTGCTCCGTCTCCCAGGAGCCCATATTGAGACCTGCATAACCTTACCAATAAAGCAGATATCAGTACCCCTGATTTTGTCAGTGAGGGCACAGAGATGCATTTGGCTCTGCACATTTTTGGGAAACGTATTATTGTGTGGGCATAGGCATGTATCAAGAGAATGCAATTAGCTGCATGAGGCTGAATATCAAGAGCACGACCTTGCTGTCAAAAATTTGACTTGCTACTGTTAGTTTGATTTTGAGTCATCCAGTTTGTTTACATGTAAAGATACTCACATTCCCCTGAAAAACCCCAACCTTACTATGCCTGCTCATATTTATTGTAAAATAAATCACAAGTGAAATTATAAACACAAGAGATTCTGCAGAACACACCAAATGCTGGTGGAACGCAGCAGGCCAGGCAGCATCTATAGGGAGAAGCGCTGTCGACGTTTCGGGCCGAGACCCTTTGTCAGTCCTGAAGAAGAGGAAACTTACCAGGAACTTACCCCACCCAAGCCTGTTGAGCCAAAGCATCCCTACTTTAACACTATAACCATATAACAATTCCAGCACGGAAACAGGCCATCTCGGCCCTTCTAGTTCGTGACAAACGCTTACTCTCACCTAGTCCCACCGACCTGCACTCAGCCCATAACCCTCCATTCCTTTCCTGTCCATATACCTATCCAATTTTTTTTAAAATGACAAAATCGAACCTGCCTCTACTACTTCTACTGGAAGCTCATTCCACAAACATTGGTCCATTCCAACAGTGGCTGCTCCACTTGTCCCTACCTTATTTTTATTTGTGCTTATTAATGAATCACAATTTGATTGGGCTGTCGGAAAAAATGGCTGATGCCACCTTCTTGGTTGGGAGGGTTGTGCCCGCGATGGAGTTGGCTGAGTCTGTAGTCTTCAATCTTGTGCAATATTTTGTGTGCCTAAAGTGTAATTATTTAAACTCATCCCAGATTTCCAACAAGCCCCTGTGTTTTGTGATAATGGACACACCTCAAAAAAGCACTTTGTTCATATAACAGAAAGAAGATAATTATTTTAGCATGGCATTTAAAGCAGTATTTCAGCAGTCCCTTTCAAATTCCCTTTCAGGACAGTCAAAGCACTTTGAAGTGTGCTTACTAGTCACTGAAGCAAACACACAGTAGCATGCTGCAAGGCCACACAAACAGCATTGTAGTCCTGAGCAGACATTCTGTTTTACATATCGGTGAAAGTATAAATATTGGTCTGCACACCAGAGCACTCTCCTGCTCTTTTTCTTTACAGAATTAGGGTTGGGTGGATGCCTGCAACAAATGAATCTCAAGGTAGTATATATGGTGATGTAAACGTACTTGTAGATAATAAATTTACTTTATGTATTTGTATCTTGTAGCTAGGGTTGAAGGTAGAAAGTCGTGTGATCTTCCAGCAAAATGAACAGGAGTTATCAATAGGAGGCTGTTTTGTTTTTGGAGAATGTTAGCTTGCATAATAACATGAAGATACTGATCAGTCTCTTTATTGCAGGTATGGATATGGTGAAGATTTTATCCCAGTGTCAAACTGTACAGGAATTTCCCACCATTACTGTGATCTCACTGAGGAGACCTGGAACCTCAGCATTAGCTTTCAAGTTCGTGTCAGGAGTGTGATCGGCAACACAACTTCGAAATGGGAGAGATCCAATCGATTTAAACCCTACGATGCCAGTAAGTGACCCTTCATAGAATCATAATTCATGGGATACAGGCCAATCATGATGCCTATCTACACTGGTCCCATTTGCCTATGTTTGACCCACATACAGTACCCCTCGACAGTTCCTATCTGTGTACCTGTCCAAGTGTCTTTTAAATGTTGTTAATGTACCTGCCTCAACCACTTCCTCTGGCAGCTTATTCCATATATGGAGGACCTCCCTCTATGCATTCAACCTCCCTATGCCCCTCATGATTTTAAACATCTTTGTAAGATCAGCCCTCCTTCTCCTTGGTTCTAATGAATAAAATCCACGCCTGCTTAATTCATCTCTTACAAGAATGATTATAATGCTAATCTCCTTTGATGCCCACTACAGTTATGGAAGAGTTTTTAGTTAGAGATGACACATCTTGCAATTCAAGTGACAAAGTTGGGGGTTTGAATGCTAGCTTTTAAGTTGCTGGGTTATTAATTATATTTCTTTTTCTGTTGAAAAGTGCTTTTAAGAATCTAAAAGTATTTACTGCTGAGGTGAATGGTCTGGGATAATAAGCCCACGTTCAATTTCATCCTAGCCAAAAATTTACACTTAGTAGCCGAAGATGTAGCTGATGTAATTCCTTGCTCGTCACTGACACTGATGGAACCCGAGAATATACTTACAGCTACCACGCCACAGATTTTATCCTGACACAGTCTGGTCTGTCAAGGTCACAATGACACATCTGAACCAGCCCCAAAACCATCAGGTGGCAAGAATGACATACTTATAACATTCACAGCCTGACTGACTCACATGTGCTCTGTGACAGGTTCAGTCATTCACATTCATGACATGTTCAGACCAGCACACATATTCAAATTTACTTAAACACTGACAGACACAGGTACTGATTTGCTTGCTTGCTTATACAGACACTGGCAAACTCAGTTACAGACATGCACACAGTGACATATTTGCTCATTTATACACACCCATTGAGACATTCACCAAGTATTTCCATGCCGATTCATTAGCTTACTAACACTGACAGATTAATTCATTTTGTATGTTTGCACATCAAAGTCTAACTTCAGATTTTATTTCCTTTCAGCTGCTTTGGGATTGCCATCTTTTGACGTAAAAATAGACCATAACAAGATTACCGTCAGAGTCTTCCCACCCACCCTGCACACAGCAAAAAGAAACAGGTCAATGGAGGATGTGTTCAAAGACTCAATGATGTATTTCATTTATATCCGTGGAAATGGCATCAACGAAGTAAGTGCTTGTGGATTTCTGACTGTTGCAATTCCTTATGATGTTGGTAATTTTTTATAAAATTGGTCATTGCTGATGGTAAATTGTCCACCCACTAAACCTCTCTGCCACCTACGTCTCCTTAGTCCTTCTTGAGAGGACAAATTCAAAGTCAAAGTAAATTTACTATCAAAATGTGTATATGTCAGCATATACAACCCTGAGATTCATTTTCTTGCAGGCATTTACAGGAAAATAAAGAAATCCAATAGGATTTATGAAAAACTATACGCAGACACACAAGGACTGACAGAGCAACCAATGCGCAAATTAAGACAAATTGTGCAAATGCAATAAATAAATAATTAATACTAAGAACATGGATTGTACAGTCCTTGAAAGTGAATCAGGATCAAACATCTCCTGTTGCTTCCTCAAGTGAATGTTTTTTTCCAATTATGAGCCATTCCAGAGGTGTGAGATCCAGCAAGGTAGACAGTTAATAGCCCAACTTTCATCCTTCAAAGCTTTGCAAGATGGAGTTATCAGACTTTGAACATCAGTGGTTAGAAAACCCCATGCTTGAATTTTCCCTTTACTCTTTTGGAAGCGTAGAGGCCATTTGTACCACCATTCATCTGAGCATTGTGAATTCCACACAACAGACACAGAATGCTGGAGGAACTCAGCAGGCCAGGCAGCATCAATGGAAAAGAATACAGTTGGTATTTCGGGCCGAAACGTTGACTGTACTTTTTTCCATAGATGCTGAGTTCCTGACCTGCTGAGTTCCTCCAGCATTTTGTGTGTGTTGCTCAGATTTCCAGCGTCTGCAGATTTTCTCTTGTTTGTCATTGTGAATTCCATGCTGGTTTGGTATCCAACATTTCCCTGATCAATCTAATCAATTGTACCTATATAGGGTTTTAACATAGTAAAACAGCCTACATCATTTTTCAGAAATATTATTTGGCAATGTTTGACCTCAAGTCTCATGAGAGAATAGGGCCAATGACTTAAAGCATAATCGGAGAGAGGTTTCCAGAGAACACGTTAAAGGAGGAGGGGGAAGTAGAGAGGCAAAGAGATCTAGGAAGGGAGTTTATGAGTTTTGTGCTCAGACTACTGAAAGAATACCAGCCAAACATGAAGTATTATACATCTGGGATGCAGAAGAGGCCAGAATTTGTGGAATCCATCTTTTTAGGAGGGTTATGGGTCTGGTGAAAGTTACGGAACTAAAGAGGAGAAAGCTGTAATATTATTTGAAAACTAAGCCTGAATGTGAGCCAGATAAAGGATCTCCTTCCCTTGCAGCCTTGTCTTGCCTCTCATCTCTTGCAAGTAAATTCAGAAGAACATGGAGTGTTACACCCAGGAGACACATACCATCCCTTAATGGGGCATTGGTGACAATTTTCTCCCCTCACCATGACTTGGTATGGAATATCAGGCCAGGATGTAGATTCCTTGTTCCTTGTTCTGAATAATTGCACCAACAGCTGAGGTGAAGCATTCCATCAGCAGAGGAAGAGTGTCCAGGACGGAGTACTGTCAAGCTGTACTCCACCTAGCAACGTGACCAGCCTTGGATGAAATACTAAATGTTAAGATGCCAATAATAGGCAAATCTAATGTGTCTTCCACCTTTCCAGTTCTCAAATGAAGTTGTCAATAAATTATAGAAACAAGTCTTCACCATTTAGTCTACAACAGTCCCGCAATATTGCTTATGGAATCCCCATAAGAGCTTTGATAATCTTAAGACCAAAGCTGAGCTTTCCTATGTTGAACATGCCAATATCAGCACAGTGACTCAGATGATGAATCTGGTGTGGCACATTAAATGACTCCACAGTTGGATCTACAGAGTTACTTTTGTACGAGCAATAAGTACCTTGCAAGCTGTTTGTAGTGTGGATTGTGGTTAGTTAGAACTACCTTCTTGGAACATCGTGCTGATATGGACAGCATTTTGTTGGCTTCTCTAAAGTTTCGCCTGCTTGTGTTCCAACAGTCTGCGGAACATCGGAGTTCAAAAGAACCTTACATAAAAACTGAAGAGTTACTGGGGAGTACCTACTGCATCAAAGTTAGGGCAAAGCTAACTGGAGATGAGAGGGAAAGCAATATTACAGAAGAGAAATGTGTGGAAATCCCAACTAATCCAGGTAAAGTATGATATCAATATATACATAAATGCATTTTATAGCAGATATATATCAAGTTGGTTTGAAAAAATTAATCTGGGTTAATACGTAGATAAAACACACATTAGTAGAGACCATCTAGATCAGGGGTTCCACGGAACCCCACAGTTAACGATAAGGCTTCAAGACATAAAAAAGGTTGGGAAAGGCTTTACCCTCCATTCTGGCCTGTGTTTTTGATCAGTTGAGAATTTTTTAATTGACCCATCTCCTGTTAAAAAGCAGTCTAAATATTTCCCCACTTTGAAATATTATTTTCATTGTCTTACTAATTTCCTGGTGTTGGGGAAACAATGGGACTTTGGTACCTTAACTCAGTGGAAAGGCTAAGAATGGGATGCACAGAGTGGGAAATCCAAAACATGTTGGCATTGTGCCTCCTCCACAGCATGGCACAGTATAAACACCAGGAAGCCATATGCATTATCAAAATTTGAAAAGTGTGTGTTACTTTGTGAAATTGTTTGCTGCAACTCAGTTAGTTGCACTTCCTGCATGAAGACAGACATTACAGGATCTGAACACAGACCAGGGCTGATCCTACTTCAGTACAAAGGAATGTTGTACTGACAAGGATGCATCTTTGGATAATACTTTAATATCAACTAATAATGTTCAAAGTTTAAAACTAAATATATTATCAAAGTACGTACATGTCACCGTATACTACCCTAAGATTCATTTTCTTGCTGGCATTAGTAGTAGAACAAAGAAATACAATAGAATCAGTGAAAAACTACACACAAAGATTGACAAAAAATGTGCAAAAGAAGACAAACTGTGTAAATACAGAAAAACAAACAAATAGTAATAATAATAATGCCAAGAGAAACCCAGAAACAATCCAGCACATTTCAGGATCCTGCAGCACTTTAACTCAATCTGATTACTTACACGGGCACAATCAAATGGCAAACCTCATTCACCAAAATCTGGCTTTAAAATACAAACTCATAAAGGACACCAGACCTTACTATAAATATAAGCCTGATCTGGTTTTAGAGTCTGAGTCCTACAAAATATATTATGTCGGATCCATTAATACAGATAGAACAATCCATAAATAACCATCTGAATATAATATTACAGGACAAACAAGCAAGAACAACTTATTAAATAGATATCATTATTCCAAACACACATAACATCCAGAAATCAAAAAGTGAAAACCGGCAGAAATACGCTGAATTAAAAGAGGAAAATGAAGGACTATGGAATATGAACAGGATTTACATTGTCCCAAGAGCAGTATCTACAACTGGTATTATCCAAAAAAAATCACTACACAATAACATTAAACAATTAGACCTACACAGCAATAGTAAATCTTCAGAAAGTCACCATAGAATAGTCTGAAAGTTCCAAGAAATTGAGAAATGAGTGTGCTTGGTTATGTCTGTACAGTGAAAAAAATTAAAATATAATAATAACAAAAAATATGTAGATAAATCATACTGAGAAAATGAGTTGAGTCCTTGAAAATGAGTCTGAAAGGTTATGTTCAGTGACTATTTCAGTGTTGAGGTGAATGAAGTTATCAATGCTGGTTCAGGAGCCTGAAGATTGAAGGGTAATAATTGTTCCTGAACATGGTGGTGTGGAACCTAAGGCTCCTGAAGCTTTGATGATGTTCTAGATATACTCCATTGAACTACTTGAGGAACTGTAAGCTATAATAAGCAACATTTAATCTTCAATCAACATTGAAATCCTTTTATGTTAGTTGCCAGTACAGTCCAATAGGTATCCCAGCTCAGCAGGAATCAGATGGAAAAACAGTCTGGCATGAAAGGCACCAGATAATATCTAACTCTTGAGACTGATAGATTTTTAATCCAGGGAGGACACAGGCCACCCAGGCTAATGGAGCTGAAATTTAGATAATATTGATCTTACTGAATTGCAGATGAATTTCAAGTCGTGTCTTCTGTCATTGGTACCGTTTTCATTCTGATATTCATCTGCTTCTGCCTGCGATTGGTCTACCATTACTACCTGAAGAAACAAAGAACAACACCAGCTGTTCTGGTAAGTTCTGCCCTCACTCACTGACAGTATGTGAGGTAGTCACATCTGAAATCATTATAGTCAAGGAAAGTGATCTAATCTCTTCTTTCAGATTAGATCATGTCAGGCCCTTAAGTGAGCCCAATAATCCAACTCTCCCCAGACTTCCTACTAACTCACTCCTGCCACTGGCCATCCTCCAAAACCTAACCTTGTATGATGTCATGTCTGCCAGACTGTCGGTTAACAAGCATATTTTCCTCACTCTATTTAAAATTGGAATCAGAATTAGATTTAATATCACTGGCATATGTTGTGACATTTGTTGTTTTGCGGTGGCAGTACAATGCAATACAAAATTTAAAATTCTATATTTTACAATAAGAAATATATATAAATTAAACAAGTCATGTAAAAGGAGAGCAAAACAAAATTGAGGTAGTGTACATAGGTTCATTGTCCAGTCATAAACCTAATGGTAGAGGGGTAGAAGCTGTTTCTAAAATGTTGAGTGTGAGTCTTCAGGCTCCTTTACCTCCTCTCTGATGGTAGCAATGAGAAGTGGGCATGTCCTGGGTGGTGGGGGTCTTTAATGATGATGCAGCCTTTTTGAAGCATTGCTTTTTGAAGATGTCCTGGATGCTGGCTGAGTTTACAACTTTCTGCAGCTTTTTCTGATCCTGTGCGGTGGCCCCTCCATATTAGATGGCATTTCTGTTGAGGTTACTGAACAAGGAAGAGTGAGCAATGTAAGAACATAATGACAATATTAAAAGTAAAAAGAAGCTTGCATTTCTCCAGCATTTTCCTTGTGCCTTTCAGAACATCTCAAATGTTTTTTTTCTGGCTGGGGAAATCACTGCATTATTAATCCTGAGGCCAGATTTCTTTGTAGAGTATGGCAATGTTAATGATGAATGATTGAAAATCCTCCCAAGGACACTTTGCAAGTCCAAATTAATTATTTGCACAGGTCTTATCGGTGTGGAATATGGGCATTATTGGCAAGCTTTGCGAATAATGTTCACTTCTACTTTCCTTTGGGAAATGTGCATCCGAAATAAAAAGCTAGGAGTAGAAACAACTACAGTGCTATTCAAAGGTACAGCCTTAACTGGGTCCAATCACAAACAAAAGAAAATCTGCAGATGCTGAAGATCCAAGCAACGCACACAAAATGCTGGAGGAACTCAGCAGGCCAGGCAGCATCTAGGAAAAGCGTACTGTTGACGTTTCAGGCTGAGACACTTCAGCAGGACTGGAGAAAAAAGGATGAGGAGTCAGAGTAAAAAGGTGGGTGGGGGGGGTGGGGAAGGAAGAAACACAAAGTGATAGATGAAATAAAGAGATGGAAAGTTGATTGGTGAAAGAGATAGGGAGCTGGAGAAGGGGGGAATCTAATAGGAGAGAACAGAAGGCCATGGGAGAAAGAAAAGTGGGAGGAGCATCAGAGGGAGGTGATGGGCAGGAAAGGAGATAAGCTGAGAGAAGGATAAGGGGATGGGGGAATGGTGAAGGGAGGGGGGCATTACCAGAAGTTTGAGAAGTCAATGTTCATGCCATCAGGTTGGAGGCTACCCAGATGGAATATAAGATGCTGCTCTTCCAACCTGAGTGTGGCCTCATTGCAACAGTGGAGGAGGCCATGGACCGACATGTCGGAATGGGAATGGGAAGTGGAATTGAAATGGGTGGCCACTGGGAGATCGTGCTTTTGCTGGCAGACAGAGCAGAGGTGCTCATTCCAGAATTAAGGAGATGTTCTCCTTCTTCAAAGAAAGGGGCTTTCCTTCCTCCACCATCAACGCTGCCCTCACCCACATCTCTTCCATTTCGTGCACATTTGCCCTCACCCCATCCTCCTGCCACTCCACCTGGGTTCCTCTTGTCTTCACCTACCACCCTACCAGCCTCCGCATCCAACACATAAATCTCCGTGACTTCCACCAACTCCAATGGGATCCCACCACCAAGCACATCGTTCCTTTCCCCCTCCCACCCACTTTCTGCTTCTTGCAGGCAACTTGCTTGTCCATTGGTCCCTCCCCACTGATCTCCCTCTTGGCATTTATCCTTGCAAGTGGAACCTGCCCCTACACCTCCTCCCTCACTACCATACAGGGACCCAAACAGTCCTTCCAGGTGAGTCTGTTGGGGTTATCTACTGTGTCCAGTGCTCCCGCTATGGCCTCCCGTATATCGGTGAGACCCGATGTGGATTGGCAGACTGCTCCACCGAGCACCTGTGTTCCATCCACCAGAAGAAACGGGATCTCCCAGTGGCCACCCATTTTAATTCCACTTCCCATTCCCGTTCCGATATGACTGTCCATGGCCTCCTCTACTGTCATGATGAGGCCACACTCCGGTTGGAGGAACACCACCTTATATTTAGAAGAATGAGAGGGGATCTGATTGAAACATTTAAGATTATTAAGGGATTCGACATGCTGGAGGCAGGAAGCATGTTCCCGCTGATGGGTGAGTCCAGAACTAGAGGCCACAGTTTAAGAATAAGGGGTAGGCCATTTAGAACAGAGATGCGGAAAAACTTTTTCACCCAGAGAGTGGTGGATATGTGGAATGCTCTGCCCCAGAAGGCAGTGGAGGCCAAGTCTCTGGATGCATTCAAGAGAGAGTTAGATAGAGCAGGGTCAAGGGATATGGGGAGAGGACAGGAATGGGGTACTGATTGTGTATGATCAGCCATGATCACAGTGAATGGCGGTGCTGGCTAGAAGGGCTGAATGGCCTACTCCTGCACCTACTGTCTATTGTCTATATTTTGTCTGGGTAGACTCTAATCTGATGGCATGAACATTGATTTCTTGAACTTCTGGTAATGTGCCCCCCCTTCCCTTCACCAGTCCCCATTTCCACTTCCCTCTCTCACCTTATCTCCTTGCCTGTCTGTCACCTCCCTCTTTTTCTTTCTCCCATGGTCTTCTGTCCTCTCCTATCAGACTCCCCCTTCTCCAGCCCTGTATCTCTTTCACCAATCAACTTCCCAGCTCTTTACTTCACCCCTCCCCCTCCTGGCTTCACCTTATCACCTTTTGTTTCTCCCTCCACTACCACCCCCCTATCCTGACTCCTCATCGTTTTCTCTCCAGTCCTGCTGAAAGGTCCTGGCATGAAAGGTCGACTGTTCTCCTTTCCGTAAATGCTGCCTGGCCTGCTGAATTCTTCCAGCATTTTTGTGGGAAATTTAACTGGGTTGTTTAACTGAGTTGTTTAGAGAGGGTAATGCTATATTCTTATCTATTCAGGGCTTGCCAACAACTCCAGCCTAGAGCTAACTTGAAATAGCCGGCCTAGCAAGTTGTATCAGACATTTACAAAACATCCTTTGTCTGAATGCAATATCTGAGGGTGACTCACCATCTCAGGAATACAATACTGGCTATTCAGCAAAGCCCTGTTTTCTTGAATCAACAAGTAATGATTAAGGACTCGCAAACACGAGGAAATCTGCAGATGCTGGAAATTCAAGCAACACACACAAAATGCTGGTGGAACACAGCAGGCCAGGCAGCATCTATAGGAAGAAGCACTGTCGACGTCTCGGCCCAAAACGTCGACAGTGCTTCTTCCTATAAATGATTAAGGACTCCTTTGTTATAAATCTTAGGTGAGACTAAAGCAGAGAGGGCCTCAAGTTGGCTGTGGCTCAAAAAAAGGGGAGCCATGGAGTCATGTATAACTAGCCATCTGGACACAAGCTGGGGTTTGATCAGCCCCGGCTGGGTCACCTGGAGAAGGGTGTATGATGTTGAAAGACCAGAAACACCCAATGATTCCAGGAACATCACTGATGATGTATCCAGAGGCATCAGTAGATGTATGTACACAGACTACTTACTACTTGTTCTTAGTGACAGACCATGCAAGATCAATGTAATATTCCTGCTCAGATTTTAAAGTTAACACATACAGTACCAAACCCTTGCCTTCACCCCGCCCCATAGTCAATTTCTTGTTCCAGACTATCCTATTAAGACCTTTTTCACAACTCTCAAATCTGTCCTTTAACTTCTACATATTCTAGCCAATAACTGCCCAGTTTAACACATACCAAATTCTGTAGGAATTCAGCAGGTTAGGCAGCATTTATGGAAAGGAATAAACAGCTGACACTTAAGGCATGAGACTATTGAGATTCACTTTCAGGCTGCTCATAGAGCTTCTGGTAGGGCGTGTCTGGTTCCTCAGTTCTGGCTAGAAACTGGGTTTAAAAGTATTTTAGATCTATCACAAAGTCTGTCTATTGTGGTTCAACACTTCTTCCTTCTTATGATCTCACTTTTGCATTTACAATGAAATTATTATTCCCTCCAACAGAAATCATTTGAAAAGAACAAGAAGTTTTTGAACATCAGGTATTACTTGAGTTTGACAGAAGATGTGGTGGTACAAAAGGTGTTTGCTGTTGACGCCCATCCTGGTGTCACCAAGACTCTCGAACAGGATGAGCCTTGGCTGGACCAAAAGATCAAGGAAGCATCTTCTGTGGATAGTGGGATTGATATTGGAAGCCAATCATCAGACCGGGTGGTATTGCTCAGTGAGCCTCTGAACCGCTACATGCAGCAGACGCCAGACTCCAGCAGCCTCCAGAGCACCAGCCCCGAGTGTGGGCAGAGCAGATCGCAGCCCATTGATTTCAGCTCAGTAGACATCCCGGATACGACGGACGAGCCGGGGGATAACACTGGAAGCATAAATATTTCAGGGTATCAGAGACAGATGCCAAGGACTAACATGGGTCAGGAACCAATTGTAGAGGACTCTCTTCCCTGCTGCATCTCATTATCAGATATTAGTGTAACAGAAGAGCTTACAAGAGGATTCCTCAACTTGGATGATGTCATGTTAATGGAGAATGAATTTTAAACAAAAGATGGTCATATCAAACATTCCACAGGCAATTATAATGTATTTTATAATTTAATTATTTATTAAACTATTTCAGTTTCACCACCATTGTAATTGACTTCCTTTGTGGAAGTTTCTTAGTAAACAGTACATTTCAGTGGATGTGGCAGTATAAGTTGAAGGCAGCTCAATGATGGTAGAAGTACAGTGGATTCCCATTAATTGGGCCACACATTGAAACCAATACATTTTGGTCTAATTAAGTGTCTGCCTCAGTTAGCCAAATTTTCATGGAAATAGTTTAAAAAAGACAAACTACTGTTTAATTGATAATAAATATGTATGTATTTAAATGAAATAGAGAAAAAATTCGAACACTAGCAATATTACTACAGTACTATAAAACTGTGTATTGGTTACAAATAGTTATTGATGGATCAATTCATCCAGTGTACACTGTTGTGTTCTTTTGATTGACTATAAATGAACAAAATCAGTGCAGACACCTAGTGTAGATAATGGACTGCCTTCATTGCCTTCCTGCATGAAGTAGTGTCAAAAATCATTGCTTTTTAATTTGGCATTGTTCGGCCCAAATGAATAACAGAACACAAGCATACACAACAGGCACTATTGAAAAACTGCCCGATGTAAGCACGATTTAGTGTTGTAATGGCCACACAAGTACTGATGACTGACGCTATTTAGAAACATCCTCCAAAATCTCCATTTTCATTGTAACGTTCAAGATGATTGTTGATGTCTTCAAATTCTTCATAGTTCCTAACTTGTTGAAGTAGTAAAATCGTTTCATTTTCACTCCTGGCTACTTCTCGCATCTTCAAGGCTGAATGCTTGAAATCATAGTGCGCAAAACAGTTTTGAATTGTATTACTGCTTATTTATCGCTAACTATCAGTGACAGAAGTTATTGCTCTTTGACCACAAACACATGCGACTGATGCTATTTAAAAACTATTTGGTCGAAGCATGGTGTAGTGTCTAACGGCCGCGCAAATGCATGAGACAGGCGCAAGTTAAACTGTTTGATGACATTCTGTCCCAATTAATTGGCATAGTGTCTCAAATAAGCAAATAAAATCTTGGCTATTTTCTGGATTAGTTTTTGTTCTTTAAGTTGCTCCAAATAACCGATGGCTCAATTAAGCGGAATGCACTGTGTTAACATCTTCTTTCAATTGTGGACACAACAATACAGTTAGAGCTTTGCTATTACACGGTCAGAAACATAAGTTCCTACGGCTGAGGTTTAAGCACATAATCTAACCTGAAATTCTCTGAGAGCATCCAGAATCATGGAATAGACGGTACACTGATGGCCTATCTTCTCTTTAAGGTGGATGCAGCAGATCTCCAGGATCAGCGAAGTTCCTTCCGTGTTGTTCTGGCTGATATTTTAACCAATATCAGCAAAATAGTTACCTGAGCATTTAATCAGGAACTCAATAAGCACAAAATGGAACATGGCAAGGTCACACAAACATTTCTACAACTTGGCTACATTGTAGAAAACATAATTAGTTGCAAAATATTTTCTGGAAAAATATAGCTATCAGAGCTACTATATGAATGCAAGGTGTGGCGTGTGGCCAAGGCAGCATGTGTGTCTTTGAGCAAGGACACACTTAACCACACAATGCTGCAGTCTACCCAGCTGCCCTACTGGCAAAAATGCTGGGGGTCAACCTTGTGATAGACTGGCGTCCTATCCAGGGTGGGAGTCTGGTGTTCTCAGTCAAGCACTGGCTCAGGACAGGATTTTGACTGATGAATGCAAGGCGTTACAGTTCTTTTTTCTTTCAATCCAGTTGATTCTTAAAATAAAACAAATTGAAAACATTTGCAATCTCAAGCTTCAAAATGGAAAAATTGTACTTCTATGTAAAGCACCTGGCAAATCTTTCTCACAAAGCACCGAGGCGGGGCAAGAGGGTGCAAAGATAACTTCTTTAACGATCTCACAACCAGTGCAGAGTGAACACTGCAGTCATTTTGTGCCTAGCAAGCTCCTACTAGTACTTTACTGGGTGATCGACTTCTCTAATATTGATTGATTAATAAGCATTGGCCAGGACACCAGGAGTAATTCATCTTCTTTCCTTTTTAAAAATTGCTTTGGGATAGTTTATTTCCAGCCAAGAGATTAAATGGGACTTAAATTGCAAAGACATCACAGTTGGTGCAGTGCTCTCTCTGCTTCAGCCTAGAGGAAAATCCCTGGCCTCAAGTAATATAGGGTCTCGGTCATAACTTCAGTATCATCTACAGAGGCAGTGGCTGAAGGCAAATTCAAAATTGCTCCATTGTAATGTTATCTGGAGAATTAAACAAGTAAGTTTCAGCAAAATCAAATCTGAAACTGAGGAACATTGGAATGCCTTGAGGTTGTAAAAACTGCAGAATGAATATCAAGATCTTATTATTACATAAACTGGACTTTTATTTTTTAAACGGCCAAATAAGCAACCCGCCCCCCCCCCCCCCAAACTCCGGTTTCACACATGAATTTCTCCATATTTGGTTGACGTGGATTGAAAGCAGATCACATCCTCTCCACATGTTGAAAGATCCAAACAAAATACAAAGGGTTAAGATACACTTTCTCCTGGGACCTTTCTTCCTTCTCCTGCTCCTAACCATCAGAAAGGAGCCATTGGAAAAAGGTCCATCATTTCCCTAGAAGTTCTTAATGATGCAGTCTTTCTTTCTGGATTCCACCCAGCCTGAGACAAGGACGCTATTCACTTTCTGGAGAGAAGTCCACTTCTCTAATCCTCATAGTGTGATACTGGAACTGTTGATCTGCGCTGCAGTTTCCCACTGTGCTCATCATCCCACTGACAGTGAATGGCGGGTCAAACTCCAGCTGGATTCAGTTCAGTTCTCTGTAGAAGAATCGAGTAGTTAATATATTTCTAGCACTTCTCCTCACACACATCCCCTCTGCCTCCATCTCCACCTTTCTGCTTCCCTTTTTCGTACTGCAATTTGGTTGCACAGAAACCAGAAGCACCTGCAGAACTTTGTCCGAATCCAGCCTACAAGTGGGAAGTGGTGAAGCTGTTAAAGTAGCACACACAATATTTTATTTTACTTAGTGACACAACTTTCTAGCCAAATGAACTCATCCATTTAACACTGACCTAATCACAGGGCAATTTTGAATGGCCAATTAACCTACGTCTTTGGACTGTGGAGAACCCGGAGGAAACCCAATCATGGGGAGAACATACAAACTCCTTACAGATATTGCTGGAATTTAACTCTGAACTCTGGCGTCTCGAGCTGTATTGGCGTTACGCTAACTGCTGCGCTACCAGGAATCAAAATGCTGGAGAAACTCAGCAAGTCAGGCAGCAACTATGTAGAGGAATAAAGAATCCTTTCCAAACCTGATTGATCTCAGTCTGAAGCAATCAATTTGTGGCGACCCACTTTCTGCGCAGGCGAACTGGCTCACAAATAGCCAGCGCGCAGGGTGAGACTATGATAATGCACCTCTGACGTCATTTCCGCCCAGAGAGGGCGGGCGTTAGAGATTAAATGCCAGCGCCACGAAGTTTGAATAAACTAGTCTCGAAACGACTTACTGACCGCGTGTCGTCTCTAGCTGTGTATGAAGTACATCGCTACATTGGTGACCCCAATGGTCCAAACGGGATTTGGACCAAAGATGACCGACTCCATCTGTTCACGCAGTTTCGCTAAAACTGCCGACTTTCTGGATGCTGCGACCACGCGTGTGGTTTAGCCAAGCAGAAGCCCAGTTCCAGTTTCGGCAGATATCCTCTGATTTCACGCGTTACTGCCACGTGGTGAGCACCCTTGACCAGGAGACGGCCGCCCAGGTTGTGGATTTCATACAGTCGCCCCTGGAAAAAGGCAAATATGAAGCATTCAAAGCGCTGCTCATTGCGACCTTTGGCCTCTCATGGCGTGAGCGAGGTGCCCGCCTGCTTCACCTGGACGGTTTGGGAGACAGACTGCCGTCATCATTGATGAACGAGATGCTGACACTGGCTGACAGACACAAGCCCTGCCTCATGTTCGAGCAAGCATTCCTAGAGCGACTGCCCGAGGACATACATCTGCTGCTGGCCGATGCAGATTTCAGCGACCCCCGGAAGGTGGCAGCCCGGGCAGACGTGCTGTGGAAAGCCAAGAGGGAGAGAGGGAGAGCGTGGCATCCGTCGGACAGATTACCAGGCCACGCGCCCAACAGCAGACCAGACCAGGCCCGGCGGGGGGGGGGGGGGGGGGTGCACACAACACAGAGGCAGGAGTGAGGAGGCCAGTGAACAGTGGTGTTTCTACCACCAGTGGTGGGGCACAAAAGCCCACTGTTGTCGCCCGCCCTGCAAGGGCCAGGGCCAGCTGCCGCTAATGACTATGGCGGCTGGCCACCAGGAGAGCCTCTTGTACATCTGGGACAAACAGTCGGGACGCCGCTTCTTGGTCGGCACCGGAGTGGAAATCAGCGTCTTGCCCCCGACGGGGTACGACACCCGCAACAGGAAGCCAGGACCCACCCTGAGGGCCACAAACGGCAGCACAATACGGACCTACGGCACCTGCACAGTGCAGCTGCAGTTCGGCGCCAGCCGGTTCACATGGGACTGCACATTGGCCGCGGTGGCCCAACCACTCCTGGGGACGGACTTCTTGTGAGCTCACAGCCTGCTGGTCGACTTGCAAGGGAAAAGACTGGTACATGCCGAGACTTTCCAGACATTCTCCCTGGGTGAAGCCAAGTTGCCGGCCCCACACCTGGACTCCATCACGCTGTCGGACAACGAATTCACCAGAATCCTGGCGGGCTTTCCATCGATTCCGGCACCGCAGTTCACGGCAGCCATGCCCAGACGCAGGGTACAGCACCACATTCCGACCCAGGGACCACCCCACCACGCCCGCGCACAAAGGATCCCCCCCAGAAAAGCTCCGCCTGGCGAAGGAGGAGTTCAAGAGGATGGAGGAATTGGGGATCATACGGAGGTCCGACAGCCCATGGGCCTCCCCCCTGCACATGGTGCCCAAAGCAGCTGGGGGTTGGAGACCATGCGGCGACTACTGCAGACTGAATGAGGCTACCACTCCAGACCGCTACCCCGTGCTGCACATACAGGACTTTGCAGCAAACCTGCATGGGGCAAGAATATTTTCCAAAGTAGACCTCGTCCGGGGATACCATCAAATCCCTGAAGACCACCCCAAAACAGCACTCATCACCCCGTTCGGCCTGTTCGAGTTCCTCCAAATGCCGTTCAGCCTGAAGAATGACGCACAGACGTTCCAGCGGCTAATGGACGCAGTGGGATGCGACCTGGACTTTGCGTTCTTCTATTTGGACGACATCCTTATAGCCAGCAGTTGTCGTCAGGAGCATCTGTCCCACCTCCACCAACTCTACTCCCACCTGAGTGATTTCAGCCTCACGATTAACCAGGCCAAATGCCAGTTCCGTCTCGATACCATCAACTTCCTGGGCCACAGGATTACCAAAGACGGGGCAACACCTCTGCCCGCCAAGGTAGACGTGATCTGCCACTTTGCCCAGCCCAACACGGTCAAAGGCCTGCAGGAGTTTGTTGTATGGTGAACTTCTACCACCGTTTCCTCCCCTCAGCAGCCTGTATCATGTGCCCTTTGTACACCCTGATGTCGGGTAAAGGCAAAGACATTACTTGGGACGAGGAGGCCGCGGCCGCTTTCATTTAAGCCAAGGAAGCCTTGGCAGATGCTGTGATACTGGTGCACCCCAGAATGGACGTTCCGACCGCACTCATGGTGGACGCATCCGACACAGCAGTCGGTGGGGTGCTGGAGCAACTCATCGAGGGGCACTGGCAACCCCTGGCATTCTTCAGCAAGCACCTACGACCACCCGAACTCAAGTACAGTGCTTTCGACCGGGAGCTGTTGGCACTGTATCTGGTAATCCGGCATTTCAGGTACTCCTTAGAAGGCAGGCCATTCACCGCGTTCACGGACCACAAACCGTTGACCTTCACGTTCACGAAGGTGTCCGATCCCTGGTCGGCTCACCAGCAGCGACATCTGTCCTACATCTCCGAGTACATGACGGACATCCAGCATGTCTCGGGAAAGGGCAACGTCGTAGCGGACGCACTCTCCAGACCAGCTGTCCAGGCCCTGTCCCGGGGGTGGCCTATGCAGCACTGGCAGAGGCGCAGCAGGCAGACGACGAGATGCCCAGCTACAGGACCGCAGTCTCGGGTTTGCAGCTGCAGAACTTTCTCGTAGGCCCAGGTGAGAGGACCCTCCTGTGCGACGTGGCTACCGGCCAACCTCGCCCCATCGTCCCAGCAGCCTGGAGGCACCGAGTTTTCGACTCCGTACGCGGTTTGGCGCACCCATCTATTAGGACAACCGTCCGGCTGGTCTCCAGCAAGTTCGCGTGGTATGGACTTCGCAAGCAGGTCAATGAATGGGCCAGAACGTGCGCACAGTGCCAAACAGCCAAGGTGCAGCGGCACACTGAAGCCCCACCGCAGCAGTTCGAACCCACCCACTGGAGGTTCGACCACATTCATGTGGATATTGTGGGCCCCTTACCAGTGTCCCGAGGAGCGCGGTACCTCCTAACTATGGTAGACCGGTTCACGAGGTGGCCAGAGGCTGTCCCGTTTACCAACACATCTGCTGATTCCTGCGCCCGAGCACTGATTGCAACCTGGGTAACACGCTTTGGGGTACCGGCCCACATTACCTGCTACAGAGGCACCCAGTTCACCTCCAGCCTGTTGGGAGCACAGCTACACCAAACTACTGCCTACCACCCACAGTTGAACGGACTGGTGGAACGCTTCCACCGTCACTTGAAGTCGGCTCTCATGGCCCGCCTGAGAGAACCTAACTGGGTGGACGAGCTTCCCTGGGTCCTGCTTGGAATTTGCACAGCACCCAAAGAGGATCTGCACGCCTCGTCGGCCTAGTTGGTGTACGGTGCACCCCTGGTCATCCCCGGGGAGTTCATACCAGCCCCAAGAGGGAAAGAGGAAGAACCCGCAGCAGTCCTGGACAGACTACGCGAAAGGCTTGGCAACCTGGCCCCCATGCCCACTTCACAGCACGGACGGACACCGACCCATGTACCCAAAGACCTGCAGGACTGTAAGTTTGTGTTTGTACGAAGGGGCGGACACCGGGTACTGCTACAGCAGCCGTACGAGAGGCTGTTCAAGGTGATCAACAACGGGTCCATGTACGTTCTGGACATTGGGGGGAAAGAGGAGGTTTTCACGGTGGACTGACTCAAGCCGGCCCATGTGGACTTGGCGCAGCCGGTCGAGGTTCAGGCACCACAGTGCAGAGGCAGACCTCCCAAACAGAGGCTGATCCAGACTGTGGACATTGGGGGGTGTTTCGACGGTTCTGAGGGGGGGGGGGGTGTTATGTGGCGACCCACTTTCTGCACAGGCGAACCGGCTCACAAATAGCCAGCGCGCGGGGGGAGTCTTTGGTAATGCAACTCTGACGTCATTTCTGCCCGGAGAGGGTGGGCCCTAGGGATTAAGTGCCAGCGCTGCGAAGTTTGAATAAACTAGTCTCGAAACAACTTACCAACTGCGTGTCGTCTCTAGCTCTGTATGTAGTACATCGCTACAAATTCTTTATTCCTCTCCATAGATGCTGCCTGACCTGCTGAGTTCCTGCAGCATTTTGTCTGTGTTACTCTGGATTTCCAGCATCTGCAGAACCTCTTGTGTTTAGTAGTTGTTTGGGGGCTTGACAAGTAAAGCCTTCCAGCAGGTTGAACTTCAGTTCAGTATTTAAAGTTTATTGAAAGCCAGTCAGATTGGTCCATAGCAACGCATACAACATGCTGGAGGAACTCAGCAGGTCAGGCAGCATCTGTGGAGGGGAAAAAACAGTCACCCTTTCAGGCCGAGACCCTTCATCAGGACTGGAAAGGAAGCAGGGAAAAAGCTGGAATAGGAAGGTAGGGAGGAGGGAGATGGTTGAACCATCGACAAACCAATGATATCCTGACCAACCCTGGAGTATCTGGAATCAAAACTGCCTCCTTCCACTGTGACCAGATAATAAACTGGGATTCATTTTGTAATGCAGTACTTCCTAGCCTGTGGAACCCTGCACTAACTCTCTCAGTGATATCACCAGTTATAGGTAACAGCTATTTGTCATCCTCTGGAAGTTATATGGTGTTACAAATTCAAAGGCACAATTGTTAAACAAAAGGTAGCATATTAGTGGAAGATTCTTGACCTGCAGCGTGAAACCAATCCATAATCACCTTGTTCTGCGGTTCCTTCACTCTGCCTGATCTTCAGCCAGTTTTACTTCACAACAACTAAACATTGCTTAGATCCAACAACACTTCAATGCCACATTCCATTGGATGGCATATAGTTCATTTCCTGTGTTTTATTTGTACATCCAGTTATTGATAATAAAAGGGTTTTCCAAAGACTTAGTGATTATTCAGTGTTGATGTGATTCATATTATCTTTCACCAATTCACTTTCCAGGATCTATGTGTCAATGGAAATGTCAGCATTTATTACCCATGTTTAATTGCCCTTGAGAGGATGGCAGAAACCCACATTCTTGAAATGCGACAACCTCACTTGCGAGGAGCTGAATATGGACCATCTCCCTCCTCCCTACCTTCCTATTTCAGCTTTTTCCCTGCTTCCTTTCCAGTCCTGATGAAGGGTCTCGGCCTGAAAGGGTGACTGTTTTTTCCCCTCCACAGATGCTGCCTGACCTGCTGAGTTCCTCCAGCATGTTGAATGCGTTGCTATGGATCAATCTGACTGGCTCTCAATAAACTTTAAATACTGAACTGAAGTTCAGGAGGCAACATTGGTTTTGAGTGTTGGCTGTTAATGTAAACGATGCACTCTGCTGTACATTTGGATGTACATGTAATAAGTAAACAAATATAAATCTGAGCTTCAAAACCAGGAAGTGAGACACTTATAGAAAGTGTAGCAATTACCCCTGTTCAGGTGAAAGAATTTGAATATCAGAAACAGTCTTAAAAGCTCATTTAGCACAACAGACAAAGAAGTAGAAGGTTGTATTAATAAGGTGGAAAGACTTGTTTGTCAATGGGATTTGGACACATTAGCAATATAAGCGTTTTTTTGCTAGTCCTTACTGTTCCTGAGCAGATGCATCCAAGAAGCACTTTGATGGCTCCGGAATAACATCTTAGTTATACCAGTGATTTGACAGAGAGAGCTCTAATAACCAGACAGAAAAGAGAGAGTATCTGCTCTTTGCCAGTTGTGCCAAGGGATCTTTTAATATCCTGATATAAGGACATTCCAACATTAGATGTGCACTGGGTGAAAAGATTCCTATATACCTTATTGTGTGAACTTATTCTCCATACATCAGCTACAAAGCCACCCCTCCCATATCCTAGCCTCTTCCCTCCCTTACTCCTGTAGCAACCCCCCTACCCCCGGTACTTTTCTAAGTATCTCCCTGTATCTCCCACTATTTCTCCCTCCTGTACTTTCCACTCTGACCATACCAGTCACGGCCTCATGTTCCACGACTCAGGTAATTAACTGACATTCGGGGACACATAGTGATCTGTACCTCAGAATATTCTGACTGAACTTCAGCTTGGGTCCTGCGAAATACAGAAAGAGGAACAGGGTTAATAAAGCTCTGTGCACTGAACCAGCACGCAGTCTGAGAGGCACACAGAACAAGCACACTTAAAGATGCATCCTCACAACCACCCAGTACACAGTGTCAGCTATACACATTACATCCCATTACACACGAGGAGTACTCTCAAAGTACCTTCACGTATTGGATGCCATAAGGACACAATTGCTCTGGAGAGGGTGGATTTAGCAGGGATATCTAAAAAAGAATTGCTTCAGTGGGTGGTTTATCTGCCCTAGGAGGTGCTGAAGACAGGTATTCTCAACACTTAGAAAGCATCTAGACCAGCACTTGAATGGCTAAGGCATGGAAGGTTCTGGGCCTAATGCCAGAGCATGGGCTTATTATAGATATTAATTATAGACAGGTGACTGAATGGCCTCTTTCTATCTAAGTACAGTAACTCTAAGATTTTGTGACCGTGACACTGGCATACAATTTCACATAATCTACAACACTTATGTAGGTACATATTCACTAACATGTTTTGATATGTACCTAACACCAAACATACTTCAGCACACTTTGATATACTCTGCGTACATCCTCATGTATACACACACAACCACATGCATGCTATCCTCACATATACCCACCTGGGCTCCCCCTGAGACACATACATGTATGTTCAGTGGCCACTTTATTAGGTACACTTCCATATTCTATATCTAATATCTAATCAGCCAATCATGTGTCAGCACCTCAATGCAGGCATGGTTAAGAGGTTCAGTTGTTGTTCAGACCAAACATCAGAATGGGGAAGAAATATTATTTAAATGACTTTGATCGTGGAATGATTGTTGGTGTCAGACATGGTGGCTTGAAAATTTCAGAAACTGCTGATCTCTTGGGATTTTCAGCAACAACCATCTCTAGAATTAACAGAGAATGGTGTGAAAAACAAAAAGACTTCCAGTGAGTGGCAGTTCTGTGGGTGAAAACACCTCATTAATGAGAGAGGTCAGAGGAGAATGGCCAGACTGGTTCAAGCTGACAGGAAGGTGACAGTAACTCAAATCGACTAGATTAGATTAGATTAAATTCTACTTTGTCATTGTGCCGAGTACAGATACAAAGCCAATGAAATGCAGTTAGCATCTAACCAGAAATGCAAAGAATAGTGTTATTCATAAATTAACTGTGAATAAAAAGTAAGTGCTACAGCACACAGATATAGAAGTACTGAGACAGTACAATATGGGAGCAATACTGCTTAGTGCTGTGATATGAGGTTCTTTATATACCCTAAAGAATTCCTAAAACCAGGTGCCATCCTCCTTTCATCCACATCCAAGGCTTACGCCTTGGACAATGATACAAAGTACAAGACTGCCAATGTGGAAAACCCAAAACATCACAAAATATAGGAAACAGTCAGCAGATAAGGCAGCATCTATGGAGGGAGGGACAGAGTTAAAAGGCCAGGACATAGATCTCTCATCCATTGACTCTAGTACCTGGCCACAGATGCTGCTTATCCTGCTAAGTATCTCCAGCATTTCCTGTTTTTATTACGATGGAAGTTGAATCACATGGAAAATCATGTGTTTTGCCCCATTGAAGGTTACTGGCACACACCATTGTACCAGCCCAACAACATCAGCACGGGCTGAGGAATGAGCCACCCCACTTTCCAAGGGAAATCTACCATAAAAGGGAAGGGAACCGAGGGAGCTACAGGGAAAACTGTGCAAAAATTCTGTTCATGAACTGGGCCAGATCAGCCTCACAGTTTCTGCATGATGTACTAGGATCTTACTGAGGTCACACCATAAGATGGTACTATTAAACCTATGGTGATTTATTAAAGCATAACTTATCAATATAAATCACCAAGTTTAGATTCAGTACTTGGAGCAAAGGTTCATGGATAGAATTCAAAATTAGAGTTAATGATTAGCAGTTAATGATTAGAGTTAATGTTTATGCTCATTTTCAGTTTCAGATTAGTCAATAACCCCGATGATATCTCTGTAACTAATTTCTATTGCTAAAGTCCAACCATGTCAATTAACTCGAAGCCATAAATGAGACATTGTCAGTAACAGCAGGAAGAATTGATTGTGGGGGTTGGTAATCCATTTAGTTATAGAAGCTAAGCTAGTCCATTTACGTTTAAAACAGTGTCCACGTCTGTAGTACAGGATGTAGAAGGCAGCCAGTGAAACAACAATCAAGCAGAGGCCAATGATGATCCCTCGAGTATTTATACTGCCATCTAGAAACACTCAAAGAGGCACAAATCAGAATCAGTAAATCTCAGCAGTACCTGCTGTTGTTGAGTGCCATTGAATTGTCACCTCTGGATATCGTAGTTGCCCATTGGGTTTTTGTGGCAAGATACGGAAGTAGATTGCAAGGCCTTTCTTCTGGGAAGATACTGCTGCCGCCAAGGTTGTGACCCAGCCGGATTCGAACTCAGGACCCTCCTCCTCAAAGTCCAGTGCTGATACCACTACACCACCAGCCGGCCGCACACCATATCTTTGACTGGAACTCTTAAATTATAATCAAGAAGCAATCCCTACCATTGCACACAAGCTTCCTCCTTCTCACCCTTTTCTATCCATGGCCTCCTCTACTGCCAAGATGAAGCCACACTTAGGTTGGAGGAACAACACCTTATATTCCGTCTGGGTAGCCTCCAACCTGATGGCATGAACATTGATTTCTCTAACTTCCGTTTGTGCCCCTCCTCCACTTCTTACCCCACCCCCTATCAATCAATTAATTAATTAATTACTCCTCCCCCCCCCCTTTTTTCCTCACCTTTTTTTCTCTCTTTGCCCCTCTCACAATCACTCCTTGCCTGTTCTCCATCTCCCTCTGGTGCTCCCCTCCACCTTTCTTTCTCTCTAGGCCTCCCATCCCATGATCCTTTCCCTTCTCCAGCTCTGTATCCCTTTTGCCAATCACCTTTCCAGCTCTTAGCTTCATCCCACCCCCTCCGGTCTTCTCCTATCATTTCGCATTTCCCCCTCCCACTACTTTCAAATCTCTTAATATCTCTTCTTTTAGTTAGTCCTGATGAAGGGTCTTGGCCCGAAATGTTGACTGTACTTCTTCTTATAGATGCTGCCTGGCCTGCTGCATTTCACCACCTTTTCTGTTCCACCTTCCTTCACATGCTTATCTACCTCCCCCTTAAATGAATGTATTGAATGAATTTGAACATTGAACGTTGCTCCATTTTATGTCAGGTTCCAAATTCTACTAAATTACAAAAGCAATTCTCCAAGTTTCCTAATTTGATTTTATAGGGTTTGGTTTTAGGACATCTCCACCAGTTTAGATCCCTTTAGTTGCTGTGAACATGGCTCTTTCACTGATGATCTTTGAAACTGCCATTGACAGGAACAAGCCTGGCTGAGAAAGGAGGTGGTTTGGGCGCAGGGCTAGCAAACCCAGTGCTACTGAAACCCCAACAGAAGCTCTAAAGACCCCATTCCTGGAAGAAAAAGGATACACCAAGAAGATGAGCCACACCTGGAGGCAATGTGAAAGACTGACACAAGACAGAGGACTTTGGCGAGTGCTGTTGCTGGCCTGTGTCCCAGTAAGGGTGATGGGATTAAGTAAGATGATCGTTGAAGTGATTAGAAAAACATCACTCAAACCTTGTTTTGGATCTATTCCTCGATCCATCCTCATTTTCAGTGGTTATTTTTATTGCCCTCTATGTTCTTAGGGAAGAAATTTTGCTTTCAGGGAAGGTGGTTGCTTTATTTTAGTCAAGGAATCTGAACAAATAGTGATTCAGTGCTGCACTGTTGAGTTGGAATCATAGAGTCATACAACATAGTATCAGACCCTTACGCCCACGGTGTCTGTTCTCACTTTTATGACCATCTAAGGTGATTTCTTACCTTTTTAGGTGCCTGTCTAAATGCCTCCTAAACATAGATATTGATCTGATTCCCTCTCTAATGGCGACACATTCCAGATATGATGTGTTGAAACCCACAGCTCCTCTTTAAAACTCATTCCAAACCTGCCACTGAAAGATTAAGCTGAGACCACATCTGCTGGGCCAGAATGCAAAGGTCAGGGTGTTGGGGCTGGAGGCGGGGGACGGGCCGGTTCAGCTTGCTGCTCTGTGAGTTTACTCTTTTCTATGGCCTGTAACTATGGACTCAGTTCCGCATGCTATTTGCTTACTTCTATTGTTTGCACTATTTTTCTTCTGTCTGCACAGCCTTCTTTTGTTTTAATGGGTTCTATTGTGTTTCTTCGTTTTGTAACAGCTTGTAAGGAGACAAATCTGAAGGCTGTATAAAGTATACATACCTTGATAAATGTACTTTGCCCTCTCAGTTGGATATAAGATTCTATGAACTATTTATGACTCAGGAAATGGAAGCAAAAACAGGCTGTGCCAGTTAATAAAATCTTTTGCATCAGTATCACTTTACCTCATTGTATCCCACTTCTTTCGATTTGCTTAATATTCAAAATCTATTCACCTCTGTCTCAAGATCTTGAGATATACCTCGAGACTCCACATCCTTCTTAGAGAAAGAAGATCTAACCCTAACCCTACTTAATACCCTCTGTGTGATGAGGTTTGGTGTGACTTCATCTTGAAACTTGTGATGTTTAGTTGTAGACAGCCCAGCCAGAAGAAACATTATCTCTCCCTTACCCAGTGAGAATTTTGACATAATCTCTTCATTCTTCTAAACTCCTGCTCTGCTTACTTTTTCCTCTAATGGCAACTCCTCACCTCAGGAACCAACTTAATGAAACTTGTTACATTCCTTAAGTAGTGAGACAGAATTTGTATCTAATATTCCATGAACACCAGAGATTCTGCAAATGCTGAAAATCTTGAGCAGCACACACAAAATGCCGGAAGAACTCTACAAGTCAGAAATCATTTATGCAGAAGAATAAACGGTCAATGTTTCGGGCTAAGGCTGGAAAAGAAGGGGCAGAAGCCAGAATAAGGTAGGGGAGGGGAAGGTGGGGCAGGTGATAGGTGAGACTAGATGAGGGGGAAGGAGGGGGAATGAAGTAAAAAACTGGGAGGTGAAAAGTGGAAGACGTAAGGGGTTGAAGAAGAAGGAATCCGGTAGGAGAAGACAGTAGATCATGGAAGAAAGAGAAGGAGGAGGGGAAGCAGATGGAGCTGATGGGCAGATGAGAAGAAGAGAAGGGGTTGAGAGGGTAACCAGAATGGGGAAATGGAAAAAGAGAGAAGGATGGAGGGGAGAGAAATTACTGGAATTTGGAGAAATTGATATTGATGACATCAGGTTGGAGGCTACCCAGACAAAATACGAGACGGTGCTCCTCCGTCCTGTGTTTGGCCTGGTCATGCCAGTAGAGGAGGCCATGGACAGACATGTCGGAATGGGAATGGGAATGCTGCATGTGAGGCCTCTATTGGTCGGGGTCGACCATGGATTTTGCATCCTAGCTGTCTATGTAGATGATACGCAAGCTAGGGTAGTACAATCTGGAGAGTAAAGCTGTTGTCCACCTAACAGGCTCCCCCTCCCACACAGCTCATGAATTCAAAGGAACAGCAGAGACCAATACAATTTGGCACCAGCAACGTTGCAGAGGATGCCAGACAACATTGAACTCAACTGAGACTCCAGCTCTTGATTCTCTTCTTGGGGTTTACTCCCAAAGCCTTTCCCATGAGAGGGTATAGCCACAAGGCAGTGCAAGTTTGACATCAGAGTTTTCCTTCTGCTAGATGTGCTGCCAACCACAGATGACAAGCCCAATCTGCCCAAATTCCATGTGTTACCTCACAAGAACTCTATTCAATTGCAGGAAGACACCTTTCCTTTTGAATTCAACTCCTCTTGCAAAGAAGGCCAACATTTGCCTTCCTAACTGCTTGTTCATTAACTTTGTGGTTCATGTACAAAAGCTCCCGGTTCTCTTTGAACATGAACTCCTCTTAATAGTTAGTTACTCTGCTGTTTATTTTTTCTCTATCAAAATGGATCATACACTTGGTTGTATCCAATAAGGTGGACACAGAGTGTATGTTCATGGTCTTCTACTGTAGCTCAGCCACTTCAAGGTTCAATGTTTTATGCATTCAGAGATGTTCTTGTGCACACCACTGTTGTAACACGTGATTATTTGAGTTACTGTCACCTTCCTTCAGTATGAACGAGTCTAGCCATTCTCCTCTGACCTCTCTTATTAACAAGATGCTTTTGCCTACAGAGAAACCACCCACTGATTTTCAAACAAGAAAATCTGCAGATGCTGGAAATCCAAGCAACACACACAAAATGCAAGCCAGGCAGCATCTATGGAAAAGATGGGCAAGCAAGAAGAAAAGAGGGAAAAGGGCATGGGGAATGGTGAAGGAGAGGCCTGCCCATCATCTCCCTCTGGTGCTCCTTCCCCCTTAACTTTCATGGCTTTCTGCCCTCTCCTATTAGATTCCCCCTTCTCCGGCCATGTATCCCTTTCAATAATATACTTCCCAGCTCTTTACTTCATTGCCCCCCTTTTCAGGTTTCACCTATCATCTCGTGTTTCTCCCTCCCTTCCCCTCACCTTTTAAACCTACTCATCTTTTTTCCTCCAGTCCTGCTTAAGGGTCTCAGCCCGAAATGTTGACTGTAATTACCAGATTTTTCTTTTTTTGTTTTTTGCACATTTTCTGTAAACTCTAGAGACTATTCTGCATGAAAATCCCAGGAGATCAGAAGTTTCTGAGATACTCAGACCCACCCCATCTGGCAGCAACAAAGTCACTTAGATAATATTTCTTCACCATTCTGATGTTTGGTCTGAGGATCAACTGAACTTCTTCACTATATCTGCATGCTTTTATGCATTGAGTTGCTGCCACATGACTGGCAAATTAGATATTTGCATTATTGAGCAGGTGTACCTAATAAAGTGGCCACCGAGTGTATATTCCACATTGCATCCTGTTTTCTTTGCGCTTGGCCATTTACAAAGCCGGCTGTATCCTACTGAAGTCTCCCTGCATCATTCTGCCCTCATCCACACCCCTTCACCACAGACACTGCCTCCCACACCCACCATTCAGTCAATGTCATTAGAAGAATTAGAACATTTGATCATTTTATGGTTATTCAATGAAGGCTTGGTACTAACTAGTTATAATAATGGTAACAAATCAGAAAGGTACTTTACAGAGATAAAGTATCTTTGATCATTAAAATTGTGAAAGATATTATTTAAATGGAACTTCTTGCTTTCTTTCTATCTTATGTATTGCTTAAATATTTAAGACTCAGATTTATCTGACAGTGAATGGAACGTTGGCATATCTCTACTTACAGTTTCCTGTCTCTGTATGATTCGTAGATGAGATCTGCCTATGGACATGGAGGAAGATGTCATGTGAAGGAATGACAGTAGCGAGTTTCAGATCTGCAAAATAAGGAGGAGACTAGTGTGGGTTTTGATGGGAGCCTGCCAAGGTCAAAGGGCCAACACCTCCAAGGATTTGCTGGCGACAGCCTGCAATTGTTGCTACACATTCTGGCACCAACATAGCATGCCCACAATGCTCGGCAGAACAACAGAACAGAGCAAGGAACAAAGCATGAACAGTGAAGCAAGCCTTGTACCTCACCCCTCATCTCGCACCATCCTCTTACACCAGGACAAGCCATCTTCTGCCTCCAGCTACCAACAGACTTGTGGATTATCAGACACTGGGCCCCAACTTCCCCAGTAAACTCTGACTTGGGTCTCTAGCCATCAGGCCTCAAATTCTGGACTTCCGTTTGACCTTTGGGCTTCAATCTGGATCTCTGATTGTCCTCCAGCCTTCAATCTATACATTCGATTGACCTTTGGGCTTTAATATTCAGTATCACCCAGGACTTGCAGGTGATGATGAATGAAGCCTCTAAATGAGGGCCCGAACCCCAGGCCTCAAACTCCCGTCTCATCAATGGCGAGATCCTAAACATCCTTGCCAACATCATACTGCGCACACACTGCCTGCCTTCAAATGTGGAATGGGGGCTTAGACTAAGACTTAACCTCTGGCTTGTCTTCTAGTTCTCCCCCATCCTTGTCCCTAAACCCTAACCTGACCTCACTCCCATCTCTGTCCCTAAAACCATCCCTATGAACCTAAAAACAAAACCTAACAACTAACTAATTCTGAGCCACAACCTTGATGGAGACCACAGCTCAGCACCATCTTGAATTTTAATGGTTGGCGGTCTTGCCCTTAAGCTAGACGACACAAGTCAAACCCTAAGAATTCTGAGCAGAAGTTATGGAGGATGCCATGTTTCCTGCACTCCCATCATTCACATGTGTCCTATCAAAAGTTCAAAGTTCAATGTAAACGTATGATCAAAGTACAGATATGTCACCTAAGATTCATTTTCTTGTGGACATTCACAGTAAGTACAAGGAAAAACAATAGAATCAATAAGAAACCACACACAGCAAAGACAAACACCTAATGTGCAAAAGACAACAAATTGTGGAAATACAAAAAAAAGAGGTAATAAAAAATAAATAAATAAATGAGTTGGAAGAGTCCTTGAGAGTGAGTCAATTGGTTGTGGGAACAATTCAGTGATGGGATGAGTGAAGTTGAATGAAGTTATCCTCTTTGATTCAGGAGCCTGATGGTTGAGGGGTAATAACTGTTCCTGAACCTGGTGGTGTGGGCCCTGAGGCTCCTGTACCTCCTTCCTGACGGCAGCAGCGAGAAGAGAGCGTGGTCGGGATGGTGGGGGTTCCTGATGATGGGTTCTGATTTCCTGTAACAGTGCTCCTTGTAAATGTGCTCAGTGGTGGGAGATGGCAGTTTGTGATCCCATAGAACTATTACAGGCATCATAAGGAGAGCTCTGCACAATTCCCTGACCATACTTACCTTGTAAGCAAACTGCAGTTATACTCTGATTGTTATACCCTGCTCTTGGTGTCCGTTTGCTGTACACAAAAGTGACTGAGTGATTCCTCCAATCTAGCATTAGCTACACTGCTCCCTGATTCCTTAACAACCCTTATTAAGGGAGGTTGTTTTCAGGGTGGCCACTGAGATGAATGTAGCCAGGATTCATATCCCTACTGTGCACATACAAAATCTAACATCGAGACATGGACCAGACAGGGAGGATTGTACCTTCTATCTGGTGCGTGCTGTATCATACAGGCCTGATGTACAGATGTCTGTAATTGGTCTCAGTGAGACTTTTAACCCTTTGGGTCATTTCTCACCTGTACACCATTAATAATCGGAGTGACATTGACATATCAGATGAAAACTGCTTCTGACATTTTAATCAGAAGTTTAATATAAAGAGTGAATATATTTACAGAGTAGTGACAATCTCATCTTACAAAATCTCTCATGCAATTCATACATATTTTACAGTTACATTATCTCCCAGTGTGGTGAACTATGTGCCTGTCTGGACACGCCCCCTGCTGACTGCTCCTGTGGCTCCTCCCACAGGCCCCTGTATAAAGGCGATCTGAGGCCTGACGCTCGGCCTCAGTCTCCAGGACATAGTATGATGGACACTCACTCCTGGTTCCTTCTTCCAGTCAATAAAAGCCGATATCTCGCCTTACGTCTCAGTGTGAGTTATTGATGGTGCATCACCCAGTACTACAAGGAAAATAAAAATTAAACCAGTTTAAACATGAGGAATGAACACAATATACCAGAACGGAATACAGGGTCCTTACCCATTGCTTCCCTGTGAGCGTGCAGCCAATGCAGAGCTTGCTGTGAGATTTGGAGCTCTCAAGAATCTCAACTGCCACTGAAACTGGTTTGTCCTGATTCCTGACAAGTCTAGCATAACAGTACCCAAAATAAACTGGGAGATCAGGTGAGTTGTGCAAATGAGCTTGGGACAAACATCAGACTTCACTAATCTCAATTTTTCCCTCCTTTTTCATTCACACTCATTATTACCTGCCATGTCATATGACGTGGGCGATCATGGTCTTTCCATGATCATGGTTGTTCCTGGCAAATTTTATCTACAGAAGTGGATTGCCATTGTCTTCTTCTGGGCAGTGTCTTTACAAGATGGATGACCCCAGCCATTATCAACACTCTTCAGAAATTGTCTGCCTGGCATCAGTGATTGCATAACTAGGACTTGTGATGTGTACCAACTGCTCATATGACCATCCACCACCTGCTCCCATGGCTTCATGTGACCCTGAATGGGAAGGTGTACTGAGCAGGTGCTGCACCTTTTCTAATGGTGAGCTGCAGGCTGGTAGAGGAAAGGAGCGCCTTACATCTCCTTTGTAGAGATGTATCTCCACCCCACCACCCATATTCATACCTCAGCTCTCCTATTTTCCCTTTCTGCCCTAGAGCCATCTCACATTGCTTTTCTCTTTCCTCCTTTCTCCCCCTGCCCCAACACCTATCTTCCCACCATTTCTTTCTTCTCTCATTATTTTTCCATTTCTCCTCCTCACTGGGAGCTGAAGAGTTTGCAAGCATTCTGTACAGGAAATTCTGCTTTACTGATCTTTAAGCACCTAGTGCAGAGTTGGGCAGGCTAGTCAATGGTGTGACTTGCTGGATTGATCCTGACAATTGCCACCGTGGCTATTCGTAGACCCATGAAATGGGCCACTGACTATCTGCCAGTTTTCTCTCTGGAGAGCAAGCACACAGTTCTATGAGACTTTCCATGACCGGTGGTCACTGCATGAAAAGTGTGATTTAGTTTGTGTCCTCCTGCTGGCTGAGTACACCTTATCCAAAATACTTGCAGCCAGAAGTGTTTTGGATTTCAGATTTTGGAATATATGAGAAGATAGTTCGGGATCACCATCATTTCTGACTCTGACTTTACTGTAGGTGCTACTGGTAAGCTGGTACATTGTGGTTTAAGATGGCACTGGTGAAACACAGCAATGACTTGCTGGTAGCAAACAAAACTATTAACTACTTTATTAGTAATACACACAAAATGCTGTTGGATCTTGGCAACTGAGCTCCTCCAGCATTTTGTGTACATTACTTTGATTTCCAGCACCTGCAGGTTTTCTTGTTTGTGATTCAGCTACTTTATTACTCACACTTTTTCTCGGATACAATCACTGCAAACAATTGCCTGTAACTTCCCTCTCAGAGTTGAGATTTTGAACTGCTTGTATGACCTGGTATTTTTGCGGTGTGAGCCGAAGTCTCAAAGGTGCAGGACGGTTGCGGTGTGGTGTGTCTGGGCCCAGGCCCAGGCCTGAGAGCAAGGTAAACGAGCCAACGTTTGGCTGCTGGAGTGGACTTGGAGGCAATTTGTAGTGGTAGAAACAAGGCAAGGCAGAGTCGAGGTGGTGGGGCCCTGGCCCAAGAGCAAGGAACAAGCCAATGTTCAGCTGACTTAAGAGCCAGGCCAGATCGAGGCTGGATGAGAGGGACGGGTCTGGTGTTCAGCTCACTGCTCAGTGATGTTTACTCAGCTCTGTGCTGAACCGAGGCTGTGGCCTGCAACTAACGGGCTCCTGGATCGACTGTGACTGGCTTTGTCACTGTGGACCCACTTCTGTGAACTTCAGTTCTGAATGTTATTTCCACGATTTGTTTTTTTTGTACACATTGGGTGTTTGATGGTCCTCTCTTTTTAATGGGTTCTATTGCGTTTCTTTGTTTCTTTATAGTATACATACTGTACTTTGAACTGTGAACTTTGAATAGTCTCTGTCTTACACTTATTCACACATATGTACTTAACAGTAAAAATTATTACATACCATTATTGTAATGAAAATATAATGTGTGCAGGGTAGCAACAGCAGCATTGGGAGAATACCTGAATCAGCTGTTCAACAGCAACAAGCAATGGCCTATATCTGTGGGCCATTTTGCTGTGTTTTGATTACAAGGTTACATTACATGGTATTTGTATTTTACTTTTTTAAAAGTTTTATGTAAGCTATAAGAACAATCAACATTGTTGGCTTCTCCTGGTGTTAGATTTTCATCAGCGATGATCTTGGCAAACTCATCAATGAATTTCTCTGTTGCTTTGTGATCAGCAGAAGCTTTATCTTTAAAATAAAAAAAAATCAATATTGTGCCTTTTCTTAAATTTCTGCAACCAGCCTGCTGAATATTCACAATTACCTTCAATTTTCAGTTCATCGTGATAGATCTTTGCTTGTTTCATGATCAGCACACTGTTAAGCAGCATATGTTTACTCTGATGTTGATGAATCCACTCTTTAGATACACGATCAAGATCTTCATTTTTCACTTTATGTGGTGACGTTTCGTTTTTCCATTAACCCCTGTCCATTACATACGTAAGATTACTTCTCAGACCACCTATGGTGTGCCAAGACCTGCGCAATGCCTGCGAACCTTCCCAGTGCTTTGTGGGATTTTCCATTTGTGATGTCATGTCAGCACTGAAAACATTTTCAGAATTTGGAGATCTTGGGATTTTGGATTCTTGGGTGAGAGGTACTCAACCTGTACTTGCTTTTGTGAAATTAACTTCTATTTTCAGTGTAACAATAGAGAGGCAAAGTGGACTGATGTAAAATATTTAGAAACTGAGTAAAACAAAACAAGAAGTTGAGCACACTATCCAAATGTGATCATAAGATAAATCAATGGAATCTTTGGCATCAGACTTGGACTTTGCATTTGGAGAAAAAACTGTCCAACTCTGGGGAAAGAGTGACTAACATGCACCCTTAACCATAATGATCCACAAAGCCGATCTTGGAATGGATATTGCCAATGCCCTGCCACCTCCTTTGTATTTCAGGGATTACATGTATTAATGCTGATTGTGGGTGCTATGTGGCGTAGCAGTTAGCGTTATGTTATTGCAGTGCCAGTGACCTGGGTTCAACTCCCACCGCTGTCTGTAAGGAGTTTGTACATTCTCCCCGTGGGTTTCCTCCCAGGTTAATTGGGCAATGGTGTGGTTGGGCGGTGCTGGATCATTGGACCAGAAGGACCTGTTAGGGTGCTGTATCTCTAAATAAATAAATAACTCAGGCACACAAAGCAACCTTGGACTGGGAAATACACAATCAGCCACAAGTGGCATATTTCTCTTCATTCCTTCAGCTGCTGTGCAGCAAGGGTGAAGCTCTCCTTTGTGATGGCGTACACTCACTGCGATGAAGGAGCCCCAGAGAACAGGGTGACTCTCAATACATAGCTCCAGGGCCTCTAGTTCTAGGCTAATTTCTAATGCTGTGTCTGTGCTCTATCTTTGACTGTGCATGTATCCTCTAGTGAACAGGTTCCTTCCCACGTCCCAAAGCTGTCCTGTTTGGTTACTGTTAAATGGTCGCTGTAAATTGTCCTTTGTACGTAGATTGTAGTTATTTAGCGATAGAATGTGGTTATAGGCCCTTCAACCCAATGAGCCCACGCCGCCCATTAACACCCATGTGACCAATTAATCTACTAACTCATACGTCCTTGGAATGTGGGAGGAAACCTGAGCGCTCATGGGCAACTCATATGGTCGTGGCTGAGTGATAAAATCAGCAAGAGTTGACTGGAAGAAAGGGAGAATGCATGGTGCCTGATGAGCAGCATAGTCAGTGAGCTAAAGGGCCTGTTTCTGTGTATTATGACTAGAACACTGATCACTGATGTCAGGTCGAGAAAAAACAAGAAGTAAATTATTACAGAGGAACAGAAACTCCAAGAAGAAGGCCTCAAGCTTAGATTTCCTAATTTTTCTGCAGCTCTAAAGGAGGACATTAATGATTCATCAAATATACACTGCCTCAGAGTTAAAATAATATATACAAGAACAACAAAGATAACAGATACCCAGGACTTAGTTACTGTCTAAGTCTGACCACGGTGTTCAGGTTGGTTTTATATGGGTCAACAGCCAACCAAGTGCTGGGATCCAATTAAGTTTTATTCTTTAATAATTAC
Organism: Hypanus sabinus; assembly: GCF_030144855.1. Lineage (NCBI taxonomy): Eukaryota > Metazoa > Chordata > Chondrichthyes > Myliobatiformes > Dasyatidae > Hypanus > Hypanus sabinus. Next base: position 7,462,871 of record NC_082739.1, on the reverse strand, counting down.
TGTCCCTCCTCAGATTATCTGAATTTAATTTAAGATTACACCTTTGATACAGCTCAGTGTTCACTTTGACTGCTCTTAATTGAGCACAAGCTGATACAACTCCTTGAGCAGCACATACCTTCCCATCTTGAATTTTTCAGATATTCAATGCAGTTGAGAGATGTAGCTATATGGGAAAGGTCCATTATTTTCCATTGTAGCTCTGTACAAATTTACATGAAGATTTTTCTGTATTTTCAGATGTTATTAATGAGGCCCTCCGTTGGGTGGGGTCAACCATGCATTATTGCAAATTAGCTGTCCATGTGATATGCAAGCCAGGGCAGTACAATATAGAGAACAAGCTTGTGGCAGACTCTTCCTCTCTACACAGCTGATAAATCCAAAGGAATGGCAGAGACTGATACAGTCTGGCTCCAGCAGCAGCAGCATTGCAAGGGCTACCAGTCAGCATTGAACTCAACATAGAACTGCCTTAGGGACTCCAGATTATTCCTCTGGGATTACTCCTGAAGCCTTCTTCCTGAATGGGTGTAGCCGCAAGGCAGTGGAGGTTTGAGATCAGAGTTTTCCTTCTAGATGAGCTTCCAACCACGGCTGATGAGCCCCATCTGCCCAAAGCGACTGGTTTTAAGGCTCCAGTAACCCAACTTTGCCCCTTCTCCTGTCAGTAGAAACGGCTCTGCTGGGCTTAGTAGCTAAGCCACACGTGAAGGCCAGGAGATGGACTTGGTTGTTGGAGGCTGTTTGAGACGCACACCATTGGCAGCATTTAATAGATCGTGGGAGCTTGTCCCCATTACCACCCCCGGCTATAACAACCTTAAGGAATGAATAATAATTTTTACATAACTCCTAACCTAATCTATTGCTTACCCGACTCTGCCCACTGCTCCTGTTCTTGCAGTCTCTAACCTCCTCTCCCAAACTTCCTGAACCTCTACTCATTTCACTGTCCAGAAAAAGTGAGAAAACAAATATAAATAATATTAAGCAACGCTATATGTGCAACAGTGGAATTTACTGCTGACAAAAGCCATATTGTTACAGAGTCAGAGAGTCATATAGCACGGAAACAGCCCTTCTGCCCAACAACACCATTCTGACAAAGATGGCCTTCCAAGCTACATCCCATGGGAATCTTCATCTGTGGCAAAGAGCATCTGAAGATTGAAAACTCCGATTCACCACAAAGCTCACAATTGACTGGATAGCAGGAATCCCCATTTCCCCTGCATGCTCTGAGATACTTAGTCACTACACAAGACACTTTAGAGCACAGGAAAGGTACCGCCAACACCATCTCTACAATACCTTCCAAATCCACTGACAGGGGAAGCATGGCAACATTGGTGCCAGAGGTTGGAGCCCAAAGGTGGAAGACTGAAATCGGTAAGCCCAAAGGTCAAGGCCTCTGGGTTGGCTTGTCTGGAAATCTGACAAGTCTGGGCCAGGGGCTGGAGCTTGGTAGCCTGCAAGTGCAGGGCTTGTCCTGGGATTGGAGGCCTGTCTGTGTGTGTGAGTCGGTGGGAGGCTGGGAAAGGGGCTTGATTTACTGTTGTTCTTGTTGCTTGTGTTGTTCTGCTGAACATTGTGGGCGTGCTAAGTTGGTGTCAAAATGTGTGGAGACACATGCGAGTGTCTCCACCCCCCCACCCCCCGCCGTGTATCCTTAGGTTGTGTTTGTTGTTAACGGAAAGGACACATTTCACTGTATGATTTCACTTTACACGTGACAAGTAAATGTGGACCTGAAACCTGAATCTAAATTGTACCGAATTAGCCAGCTGATCTGCACACCACACCATTCACGTGCTGGATAATGGATTCCCAAAAGGGGCTCTCAGTACATAGCTTTGCCACAAAGGGAGTTCCAGGTGGACAACAGAAACATTTCAAGCATTCTCTCAAAGCCTGCTTAAAAGATATTGTAATGTCTTCACCATTTCATCCCATGTCTGTTTGATGCCCATTAGAAAGGAGGAAAAAGCTTTGAGTTTCTTAGTTGGGAGCACATGGAAGCCTGTGAGAGTAGTGAAAGAATTGCATTTCTCAGTACCCACCGTCCTCCCCCAGAAAACAGCTGTTGTCCTACATTGACCTCATCAGCCTGCTACAGAACTTGAGTAGAAGCAAGTAACCCTCAACCACAGGGAACTTTAAGGCAAAAGGATTTCTCCCAAGTACTCCCAAATACGTGTGGGTTGGTTGGTTAACTTTGGCTGTAAATTCCCCTAGTGAGTAGATAAATGGTAGAATCTAGAAGCCGTTGATGGAATGTGGGGAGAAGAAGTTGCAGAGACTGTTAGTGAGGTTCTGTGAGGTTTAGTGGGCTGTTGTACAAAAACATGGAAGATGTGTAACTGAGTGCCCATGAACCGGTTAAATAGCCACTGCAGACATGACCTGTTTGGTTTAGCTGACTGATAGTGGTTGAAATGATTTGATATTTGGAAGAGTCATCAACATCCTTATTAAAATTTAAATTTATGCTTCAACTCTCCCCATACCCTCACTGACTCTGCTTCCCTACTATCCTCTCTATCCTCAAATCCCTACTCCATCTCCCACCCCCCCATCCTCATCACATTCTACAGAGGTTGTATTGAGAGCATCCTGAGCAGCTGCATCACTGCCTGATTCAGAAATTGCACCATCTCGGATCGCAAGACCCTGCAGCGGATGGTGAGGTCAGCTGAGAAGATCATCGGGGTCTCTCTTCCCCCCATTACGGACATTTACACTACACGCTGCATCCGCAAAGCAAACAGCATTATGAAGGACCCCACTCACCCCTCATACAAACTCTTCTCCCTCCTGCCATCTGGGAAAAGGCACCGAAGCATTCGGGCTCTCACGACCGGACTATGTAACAGTTTCTTCCCCCGAGCCATCAGACTCCTAAATACCCAGAGCCTGGACTGACACCAACTTACTGCCCTCTACTGTGCCTATTGTCCTGTTTATTATTTATTGTAATGCCTGCACTGTTTTGTGCACTTTATGCAGTTCTGGGTAGGTCCATAGTCTAGTGTAGTTTTTTTTCTTTTTGTCTCTGTTTTTTTTTTTTACGTAGTTCAGTCTAGTTTTTATACTGTGTCACGTAACACCATGGTCCTGAAAAACATTGTCTCATTTTTATTATGTACTGTACATAGCAGTTATGGTCGAAGTGACAATAAAAGTGATGACTTGACTCCTCTTCATCCCCATTCCCATTCCTTATCTCTACTCTTGTTCCCTTTATCCACTGCTCTTCTGGATTCCACATCCCCACTCAGTCTCAACCCCATTCCAGTTCCCACTCCCCTGCCTCCTGCTCCAACATCCTCTGCAAGCCATTCAAGAAGACTTTGGGCTTCAGATCAATGTGTCGCAGCAATTGCCAGCACCAAAAGTCCCTGAAGCAATAATGGTACTGACCACTAGAGGGTGATGCTTAGCTACTGATGAGACTTGTGGGAAGAACAAAAAACACACAATATAGAGTGAGAGGAGGACCTGTGGCTCTTCAAGCCTGCCCAGCTGTGTCTACAATTATTTCTTCTCCACCCAATGGTTTTATGCCAGTTTGCAGTAGCCCTCAATCACACGATCTTTCAAAAATTTATTTATCTACATTTTAAAAGCCTGTAATGAACTACCTTCCATATTTTTCTGGGGTATAGAATTCCAAAATTTCACTACTCTCTGTGAGAAAATTCTATATTTTGGAATTTTAAATGACTGGCCCATTATCTTGAAATCATGTGGCTTTTCTCGACATTTCCCACCAATATGAGAACAAGAAAGATAGACAGAGACATCAGCATATCTGTCATGTATCCTTAAAATCAAAATATTTCAAGAAGTGCACCCCTCATTCTTCTAAACTTCAAACAATCTTGATCAAACTCTGTCATCCCAGGAATCAGCCTGGTGAATCATTTTTGGACAGCTTCCAATGCTAGTACACCTTTTCTTGGGTAAAGGGACCAGAATTGTGGGCATGTGCCCAGGTGTGATATCACCAACATCCTAAACAACTACAGTAAAACTTCTCTATTTCTAAACTCCAATTCCTTACAATATGGGCCAAGATGTCAATGTGAGACAATGGCTCAGACTGGCACAGAACCAGACAGCCTAACATTCTTGACCTTATTCTGTCTCCTCTAATATTTGAACAATTCTTGTCTTCAGTTCATTCTGCACTTCTTTGTCAATGTATTGTTGACAATAGAAGCACAGAATGGAACAGAACTAGTTCTCAGCCTCAACAATTTCTCCTTTGGCTTTTCCCACTTTCTCCAGACTCAAGGGGTAATCACGGGCACCCATATTGGCCCTAGCTATGACTGCTTTTTCATTGTCTAAATTGAACAGCTCATGTTCCAAGCCTTTCCCGGTAATGCTCCCCAACTCTTCCTCCTCTACATTGATGACTGCATTGATTGTGCTTCGTGTACCATGCAGGCCTCATCAATTTTTCTTCCAGCTTCCACCCTGCCTTTAAATTCACTTGGTCCATTTCTGACACCTCCCTCCCATTTCTCAATATCTCTGTCTCCAACTTTGGATACATACTGTCAATTGACATCTTTTAAAAACCTACCAATTCCCATGACAAACTTGACTATGCATCTTCCCAACCTGTCTCTTGTAAAAAAGCTATTCCCTTTTCTCAGTTCCTTCATCTCTGCTGCATCTATTCCCAGGATGAGGCTTTCCTTTCCAGGATATCAGAGATGTCTTCCTTCTTCAAAGAATGGGCTTTCCCTTTCTTCATTATTGATGCTACCTTCACCTGCATCTCCTCCATTTCCTGAATATCCATGCTCACCCCATCTTCCCATTGCCTTAACTGGGATAGAGTTCCTCTTGTCCTTATCTACCACCCCATGAGCCTCCGCATCCAACATATCATTCTCCACAACTTCTGCCATCTCCAAAGGGATCCTACCACCAAACAAAATTTTACCCCCAACACACACAAAATGCTGGTGGAACGCAGCAGGCCAGGCAGCATCTATAGGAAGAAGCACATTCGATGTCTCGGCCCGAAGCGTCGACAGTGCTTCTTCCTATAGATGCTGCCTGACCTGCTGCTTTCCACCAGCATTTTGTGTGTGTTGCTTGAATTTCCAGCATGTATCTGCAGATTTCCTCGTGTTTGCATTAAAATTTTACCCCCCCCCTCCATTTTCCACAGGCTTTGCTCCCTTCATGAATAGCTTGTGCATTCTTCCCTCACCACAAATCTCCCTCCCGGCAATTACCTCTGCATGCGGCCAAAGTGCTACACCTGCCCATTCACCTCCTCCTTCACCTCCATTCAGGGCCCTAAGCAGCCCTTCCAGGCGAGGCAACACTTCACCTGTAAATCCGCTGGGGTCATCTATTGTATCCTGTGCTCCCAATGGCTGCTTCATCGAGCACCTCTGCTCCGTCTGCCAAGAGCGGAATTTCCTGGGGACACAACATTTTAACTCTCATTCCCATTCCTGTTCCATCATACTGGTCCATGGCCACCTTTTGTGCCATGATGAGGCCACCCTCAGGGTGGAGGAGGAAGACCTGGGATTCCATCTGGGTAGCCTCCAACCTGATGGGAAAAAAATTACCTCTAACATCCCAAACGTTTCTCTATTCATGTTAAAATTTGATGTGAAATGTGTTGTTTTATGGTGCAAAGCCATAAAATAAATATAAATAAATAATGCAAAAAATAATGAGGCAACACTCACAAGTTCATGGGCCATTCAGGAATTTGATGGTGGAGCTGATTCTGAATCATTGAGTGTGCGTCTTCATGCTCCCCAATGGTGGTAATGAGAAGAGGGCATTTTGCAGATGATGAGGGTCCTTAATGATGCACGTCACTTTCTTGAGGCACTGCCTCTTGAAGATGTCCTCGATGGTGGGGAGCGGTGTGAGCTCACTGAGTCTACAATCCTCAGCAGCCTCGTGCAACCCCTGTGTAATGAAGCCTCCACACCAGGTTGTGATGCAATGGAGACCACCCAGGGGTTTTTAAAATAATGAGAGACATAAAGAGGGTAGAATCGTTTCCCCAAGAGAAAAGTTAAACACCAGAGGACATGCTTTCAAGGTTGGAGGTTTGGGGTTTGGAATTTAAAGGTGACATGAGGGACAAGTTTATATACAGAGAGAGTGGTAGGTGCCTACATTGGGTTACCGGAGGTGGTGATGAAAGTAGGAAGTTTGGTAAAGTTTAGGAGACTTTTAGACAAACTCATGAACACAGGAGGAGGATATTTAGTAAATATGGGCTGAATGGTCTGTACAGTACTGTTCTATTCTATGCTCTGCTTACAAGGAAATAGATCAAAAATAAATAGAGGAGTGTCATACATTATGTATGAAAATGGAGAACTGCCAAGATTTTGTGGGGCTAAACCATGTCTCATTTCTGTAGCTTTATAGACAGAGCTAACTAGAAAAACCACACTTACTGATACTGAGTCAGCATGAGCTGGATAGAATACTGGTTTATTGTTGTCTTAGAAACAGTAAACAGAGTGTCTGATAAATATTAGGGACATCTTAACAGTTGTCTCTGAGCTAGCTGAATAATCTCCTTATATTTATTAGATACCCGGTTGGGTATGTGTAGAATGTACACAGTCAATTATTACTGTTATTGATTCATGATGAAATGGAAAATATATTGATAGATTTTTCCTTTGTTCTGTGGAGAGATTGCCTCTTTTCTTCCTGGAAGAAGGTACAGAGCCTCAGGACTCACACCACTAGGTTCATGAATAGTTATTACCCCTCAACCATCAGGCTCCTGAACCAAAGGGGATAACTTCACTCAACTTCACTTGTCCAGTCACTGAACTATTCCCACAAGCTATCAACTCACTTTGAAGGACTCTTCATCTCCTGTTCTTGATATTTATTCTTGTTTATTATTATTATTATTATTATTATTTTATTATTATTATATTATTATTATCATCATTTTTTGTTTGTTATCTTTTGCCCATTGGTAGTTTGTCCGCTCTGTTGGGTACGGGTCTTTCATTGGTCCTATTACGGTTCTTGGATTTATTGAGTATGTCCATGGGAAAATGAATCTCAGGGTTGTATATGGTGACATTACTGTATATATTTAATAATAAGTTTATTTTGAACTTTGACTTTCTCCCACCAGTGATAACCAATGACAGTAAAAGCAGACCAGATCTTGTGTGATTCTTCCATAGTTCAAGCTCCCCCTCACTTTCTAAAAGTTCACTTTATTTCTTCCTCCCCCGATGTTGTACAACCTGCTGTATACCTCTGACATTTTCCAATTTCATTTTGGATTTTCAGTATTTGCAGTTTCTTGCCCTAATAGTTAAGAGCCAAACTTGGAGCAGTTACAATTATGGTTGTCTAAGTCCTTACTGAAGTAGCAACAGGTTGCTTTTGATCCAGTATTATATCAGAATCAAAATCAAGATTATTATCACTGACATACATTGTGAAATTTGTTATTTTATGACAGGGGTAATGTGTATTGCATAAAACAATTACTATGAATTACAATAAAAACTAAAATAAGTAGCATAAAAGAGGAATGGTAAGGTGGTGTTCATGTGTTCATGAACCATTCAGAAATCTGATGGGGGAGGGTAAGAAGCTGATGCTAAAATGTTGAGTCTTGAGGTTCCTGTACCTCCTCACCTGATGGTAGTAATGAGAAGACAGCATATCCTGGATGGTGAGGGTCCTTAACGATGGATGCTGCCTTCTTGACACACGGACTTTTGAAGATGCATTTGAGGGTGAGGAGGCTTGTGGCCATGATGGAGCTGGCAGACTCTACAACCCTCTGCAGCCTCCTTTGATCTCCATACCAGGGGCTGATACAACCAGTCAGAATACACTCCACTGTACACCTGTAGAAATTGGCTAAAGTTTTTGGTAACATTCCAAATATCCTCAGACTCCTAATGATGAGATATAGCCACTGGTGTACCTTCTTTGTGATTGCACCAATGCGTTGGACTGAGGATAGATCTTCTGAGATGTTGACTCAGAAACTGATGACCCCTCAATGAGAACTGGTGTGTGTTCTCCCAGCTGCCCCTTCCTGAGGTCCCACAATCAATTCTTAGGCTTTGCTGAGGTTGAGTGCAAGGTGGTTGTTGCAACACCAATCAAGCAGCCAATCCGTCTCACTCCTGTACGCCGCCTTGCTGCGATCTGATATTCTGTCGACAACAGTGGTAAATTTAGAGATGGAGATTGTCATATTATGAAAATTAGATATTATTCAGATAATTCCTCCTAATGGTATTAAACATACTACACTGTAAGACCTGTTAGCATGTGCTTTTAACACAGTCTAACAAACCATGGTCACATTCAGACACTGATAGGAATTACATAAACAGTTACTAATACGGATAGGATTGTGCTGCTGATGCACTGATATTGATACAGAATCCAAAATTAATTCTGATACTGACACAAGTAAGGGAAGTTCATTCATCTCGTTTCAGTCCAAAAGAAAATCCCAAATTACCTAAATTAAGTATTCATTTAACTTGGAACTGAATTCAGACTTTTGCTTTCATTGGAAAGGGAAACTATTAATAGATCCTTCATTAGAACTGACGATAGTTCCCAGACACAAAACATAGTTTTGTTTTCTACAGAGGATGCCCAATCTGCTGAATGTTTCCAATGTTTTCAGTTTCCATTTCAGATTTCCAATATACACAGTTCAATTCTTTTAGGTTCAAATTCACAATTAAAATTCTATCCTATAAACTAACCACTTCTTCTGGGAATACACTTCCCTTCTTGTCAATTTTTTCAAATCTTAGAATATTGCTTCACTGTCTCCGTTGTTTAAAATGAACTCAAATGAAAATCTTTAGCTTGGCCTCTCAGTTGAAGTAACTCAGCAACTAAGCGTTTTTTTTTTACCATTGTTATTGAAATGTATTTATTTTTTGAGATATAGTGCGGTAAAGACTGTATTGGCCCTTCGAGTTGTGGCCAAATTATGGAACAACTTACAATGACCAATTAACCTACCAAATGGTAGGTCTTTGGACTGTGGGAGGAAAGCAGAGCACCTGGAGGAAACCCACGCGGTCATAGGGAGAATGTACAAACTCCTTACAGACAGCGGCAGGATTTGAACCCATGTCGCTGATACTGTAAAGCACTGTGCTAACCACTAAGCTACTGTGCTGCCCCATGTCCAAGAGAATGACAGACCATTAGCACAGTGAGATTCTAGTGGCAGGCCGATTACTGGCCTTTCCTCATAAGACATTTTCTCTCAACCAGGCAGCATCCTGGTAACTCCCTATCAACTTGTGCAGCAACTTTGAAGGATCTATGGACTTGGATTCCAAGATCCCTCTGTTCCTCCACACTGATAGGAATCCCACCATTAACCTTAAATTTCAAACTTTTAAAGTACATCACTTCACACTTTTCTGAGTTGAACTCCATCTGCTGCTTCTCAGCTCAGCTCAGTGTTCATTGTAACCTTCAATAACCTTCTACATTATCCACAACACCACCATCTGCACCCTTCCACTTCCTCTGCCAAGACAGTTATAAAAATCATAAACAGCACAAGTCCCAGAACAGATCCCTGTGGAATACCATTCATCACCACCCTCCAGGCAAAATACGCTCCACCTACTACCACCCTCTGCCTTCTGTGGGCAAGCCAATTCCAAAACCATGCAGCCAAGTTTCAATGGATTTCATGCTTCACAACCTTCATGGGGAACCTTACCAAATGCCTTGCTAAAATCAATATACACCACATTTACTGTTCTACTTTCATCAATTGTTTTGTCATTTCAATCATGAGGAATAAACTACCCCTCACAAAGTCACATTGACCATCCCTATTGAGACCAGGTTTTTCCCCAAATGCTTGTGAATTCTGTTCCTGAGAATTCTCTCCATTAGTTTACCCACCACTGATGCAAGACTCATTGGTCTATAAATCCCAGGATTATCTTTACTCCCTTTTTTTAAATTGAATTTTCAAAAAGGATACATAGAGTAGAATAGAATAATATCAGCCTTACCCCTCCCCTTAAACCCTCCCCCCTAACATATCCCTATCTAAAAAAAAAGAAAGAAAAAAAAAGAAGAAAAAAGAAAGACTGCCTGGATATCGGAAGATCCCCCACATGCTCCATGGAGTTCATAATAGCTTTAATATATGTATTTATTTCTTTCCCCAGATGACCAATAACTTTATCTTCGGAGCACCTATATATTTAATCTTATCTTTTGTAAATAAGGGCACCAAATTTTCAGAAATATATCATATTTATTTAAATTATAAGTAATTTTTTCAAGTGGAATGCAGCTAAAAATTTCATTATTCCAACAATCCATAGTTAAGTATGAATCTGATTTCCAAGTAACTGCAATAGCCTTTTTGGCTACTGCCAATGCAATTCTTATGAATTCTTTCTGATATTTGTTCAATTTAGGTTTCGGTTTTATCCCTTCAATATCACATGGTAAAAATAATATTGGGTTATGTGGAAGTTGTGTTCCAATGATTTGTTCCAATAAAACTCTTAAATTTATCCAAAAAGGTAGAATTTTAAAACAAGACCAAGTAGAGTGTAAAAAAGTACCAATTTCTTGATTACGTTAAAAACATTGATCAGATAAATTTGGGTTTAATCTATTTTTTTTTGTGGTGTATTATATAATTGATGTAAAAAAATTGTATTGTACTAACCTAAGTCGGACATTTCTTGTACTTGTCATACTGTCAAGACATAATCTTGACCAACTTGTTTCATCAATTTTAATATTCAAATCAGTTTCCCATTTTTGTCTTGACTTATGAATTCCTTGTTTAATTTTCTGTTTTTGAATCAAATTATACATATAAGAAGTAAATTTTTAATTTTTCCTTTTTGAATTAAAGTTTCTATTTCATTAGGTTTCGGCATTAACATTGTTTGACCCAGTTTATCTCTTAAATAAGCCCTTAATTGGAAATAACAGAAAAGAGTGTTATTTGATATTTTATATTTATTCTTTAATTGATCAAATGACATTAATATACCTCCTTCAAAACAGTCTCCTATATATCTAATCCCTTTTTGAAACCAGCTATATAAGAGTTGGTTATCCATTGTAAAAGGAATAAGTCTATTCTGAATTAAAGGTCTCTTTGCTAATAAAGATTTCTTTATCTCATCATCAACATTTGTCTTATTCCATAGATCAATCAAATATTTTAATCTAAGGGATTCTTTCTTTTCCCGTATCCATTTAGATTCCCATTTATATATAAAATCTTCTGGTGTATTTTCTCCTATTTTATCTAATTCTATTCTAATCCATGCCGGTTTATCTTCATCAAAAAAAGATGGAAAAATTGACATGGAAATTTGACCTAGGAGGGTTACCATTACCAAACGTTAAGAATTATTATAAAGCAAATGAACTTAGATTTATTGCATCTTTTTCTTGAACAATGAAACAACACTTGCCATCCTCCGATCCTCTGGTACTACTCCTGTAGCCAGTGAGGACATAAAAAGCATTGTGGATAGAGCAACAATCTCTTTCCTCACTTCCTGCAGTAACCTGGGGTATATCCCATTCAGCACTAGGGACTTTCCTATCCTAATGTTTCACAAAATATCCAACACTACCTCTTTCTGAACCTTGACATGCCCTGACATGTTAGCCTTTTTCTACACTGAACTCACATTCGTCAGGGTCCCTCTCATTGATAAATACTGAAGCAAAGTATTTATTAAGGAGTTCCTATACCTCCTCCAACTCCAATCACGTTTCCTCTTTTATTGCTAGCTGTCATACCCTCACACTCGCCATCTTTCTGTCCTTCACCTATGTGTAGGATGCCATGGAGTTTTCCTTAACCCTACGTCCCCAGGCCTTCTTGTGTTGTCTTCCAGCTTTCCTAAGTCCCTTCTTAAGATCTTTCCTGGCTAGCTAATAACTCTCAAGAGCCCTGTCTAATTTTTGCTTCCTAAATCTTAAATACACTTCCTCTTCCTCTTGACTAGATGTTCCACCTCTTTCGCTAACCATGGCTCTTTCACCCTACCACCCTTTCCGTGTCTCAATGGGACAAACCTATGCAGAATCCCTTGCAAGTGCTCCCTGGACAACCTCCACATTCCCACTGTGCATTTCCCTGAGAATATCTGTTCCCAGTTCATGCCCTATGAGATCCTGCCTAATAACATTGTGATTAGTCCTCCCCCAATTAAATACTTTCCCATAACGTCTGCTCCTAGCCTTGACCATGGCCATTTTAAAGGTCAGAGAGTTGTCAGTATCTCACATGCCATATGTATTTTGCTTTTAGAAAACTCAGGTGCTTATCAAGGGGTAAACTGAAAATATAGGAACAGGAGTAGGCCCTATGACTCCTTGAAACTGATCTCTACACAAGTTATGACAAACTTCAATTTCTGAGAACTGCTCTGAACCCAAATTGTTTGCAAGTCAGAAGTGAACAGAAACTGTGTGGAAGAGAATCACAGGAAGAGCTGAGGTGACTGAGCTGTCATAGGAAGAGCAGCTGACAGCTGGTCTCACTGACTCAGAGAGTGAGGGAGTGAGCCTGGTTGATACTCCCAGCCCCCGATGTCACAGCTTGGCTGTGTGTGATGGGGGTTGGAGGAAGAGAAGGCACGTGGAAATACCCTATTCCCACCCTGTAGACGATTCCGGCAACACTGCTGGTCTCCGAGATGTTCAATGATATGCACAGGGTGTCTGTAGGTCAGCTGTTTGCAACCGAAGGATGACCGGTACAAGACTGGGGCTAAACGTTTTCACCAACTCCAGCTATCACAGCATTTCTTGTTCTTCAGTGTTCTCTCTGTCTCAGCTTTAAACAGAGTCCTTTCCTCCACCATTGATGCTGCCTTCACCCACATCTTCATTTCCAAGCCATCTGCACTCACCCCACTTTCCCACTGTCTTAACAGGGATAGAGTTCCTCATGTCCTTACCTAGCACCCCATGAGCCTCCACATCCAACATATCATTCTCCACAACTTCCACCATATTCAAAGGGATCCTACCACCATCTTTACCCCCCCCCCCCCCCGCCACTCTCTACTTTCCACAGGAATTGCACCCTCCGTGATTTTTTTGCCCGTTCGTCCTCTCTTCACTAATTTCCCCCCACCCCAGCACATATCCCTACAAGCGATAGAAGAGCTACACCTCCTCCCTCAAATCCATTCAGGGCCCAAACAGTCCCTCCAGGTGAGGCGACACTTCACCTGTGAGTCTGTTGGAGTTATCTATTGTTTCTGGTGCTCCCGATGTGGTCTCCTCGACATTGGTGAGACCCAACATAAATTGGGGGACTGCTTCATCCATCAAAAGTGAAATTTCCCGGTGGCCAAACATTTTAATTCCAATTCCCATTTCCGTTCCAATGTGTCAGTCCATGGCCTCCTCTTCTACCATGATGAGGCCACTCTCAGGGTGGAGGAGCCACATCTCATATTCCGTCTGGGTAGCCTCTGACCTGATGGCATGAACATCTATTTCTCTTTCTGGAAATTTTTTCTTATCCCCGCCCCCTTCCGTTCCCCAACATGGCTTCTTACCTTTTCTACTCACCTGCCTATCTCCTCCCTTTGTTGCCTCTCCTTCTTCCCTTTCTCCCAAGCTCCACTCTTCTCTCCTATCAGATTCGTCTTTCTCCAGTTCTTTACCTTTCTCACCCAACTGGCTTCACCAGTTACCTTCTAGCTAATCCTCCTTCCCCTTCCCCCACCTATATATACTCAGATATCTTCCCCCTTCTTTTCCAGTCCCAATGAAGGGTCTTGGCCCAAAATGGAAAGGTTTGTTCCTTTCCATAGATGCTTCCTGACCTGCTGTGCTCCTCCAACTTTTTGTGTGTGTTGTTCAAGCAAGAACCTGTCAACTTCTTCTTTAAATGTACCCAATGACTTGACCTCCACAACCACCTGTGGCAATCAATTCCACAGATTCACCACCCTCTGGCTAATGAAATTCTTCCTCATCTCTGTTACAAAGGGACACCATTGTACAGTGGACCTGTGCTCTTTGGTCCTAATATTCTGTTTCTCTAATAGCATAGATAACTTTCCTGTGCTCCATCTGCCATCTTCTTGTCCATTTATTATACTTGTCTTTATCCCCTTACAAGGCAGAAAATACTTTTTCTGCATATCTTTGCATCAATAATATACTTGGAAGCAATATATGGCTTATATTAATGATTTGGATGAAGTGACTGAAACAACCAAGACATTGTACCCTTCTCTCTAGAATCACACTAGTTACAGCTTCCCAGCTTGGAAGTGACTTGTTCACACTTGTCTTTCTTCTCTGTCACTCCAGTGACATTAATATATTGGAGTCAGTAACATGACTCTTATCTCTGGGAATAACCTTTGACATAGCACCTTATCAAAGGCTTTTTAACCTTTCTGTTCTGAAATCATTTTTATAACTTTCATTTGCAACAACTCCAACAGGTTTTTCTGTTTACTGAAGACTAGAATGTTAAAAGTACTCCATCACCTGAATAAAAACTTTCAATGCTTTATTACTAACTTCCACAAATTCTCTCCAGAAACTAATGTGGTGATTGTTCTTCACTTGGTTAAAAATTTTGGTTGATTAGTAACTGAGTTCTTGGACAATTGGTTGAATTACAATTGCATGATTGCTTGTTGATTAAATTAACAACTCAATTGGCTCGTTGATAGAGTTAGCAAATTCTATTTATAAATGAATCTGATAAGTACACTGTTGTTAGTCACCATTTAAAGAGATGATCAAAAGTGAAAGCTCTTATCTATTCAAGATATGACTAGCACCTTTTAACACTTTAAAAAAAATTGTTGCTTTCTTGGCATCCTTTTATCAATGTCATAGAATGGATTTTTAAAAAAATCTTTGTGTAACAGCTACTGCTAAGTAAAAAAAAATCACCCTTTCCTCTATGTCCCTGTCTCTGTCTATCTCTCTACCCTGCTCTCATCCCCACACAAATTACTTAAGAT
This sequence comes from Hypanus sabinus, assembly GCF_030144855.1. Lineage (NCBI taxonomy): Eukaryota > Metazoa > Chordata > Chondrichthyes > Myliobatiformes > Dasyatidae > Hypanus > Hypanus sabinus. The sequence goes on along the minus strand of NC_082739.1, from coordinate 7,447,842 downwards.
GCCAGTGACTCCCATAGATATAGTTCAGTGAGAGTTGGATTTCCCAGTCCTGGCCTCTACTGACTGTGATGTTAAGTCACTATTTAAAGAGATGATCAAATGTGAAAGCTCTTATCTATTGATGACGTGACTAGCATCTTTTAACACTTTTTTTAAAAAAAATTGTTGCTTTCTTGGTATCCCTTTATTAATGTCATAGAATGGATTTTTTTTTCAAAATCTTTGAGTAACAGCTACTGGTAAGTTTAAAAAAAAAATCACCCTTCTATGTCTCTATCTGTGTCTTTCTCTCTACCCTGCTCTCATCCCCACACAAGTACTTAAGATGCCAGTGACTCCCATAGAGGTAGTTCAGTGAGAGTTGGATTTCCCAGTCCCTGGCCTCTACTGATAATTTTTTTTAAAATGCCTTCACTTCTAAGTCTGTACAGTGATGCAAATTGAGCATGGTCACTGCCTGATATTTGCATGTCTTCCATTTTATTTTACCAATCTCAAGTGGTAGAGTAGTCTGTCCTTGCATTCTAACATTATACTCTGAGGTAAGTGAGTCAAATGTTCTTGTTAGGCTCAGTGTCCTACAGGACAGAAAATTGTAGGCTGGAACAAGGAAGGCTGAGTGTATGTTCCACTGTAGTAGTGAATAGTGGAAAAAGTAAATCAATTGCAGTACATCTGTATAGAATAGATTAAAATTGTGCAAAAAGAAATATTTTTTTAAAAAAAGTGAGGTAGGTTAAAAAAAAATGGGTTCAATGTTCATTTAGGAATCGGACGGCAGAGGGGAAGAAGCTGTTCTTGAATCGTTGAGTGCGTGGCTTCAGGCTTCTGTACCTCGTACCTGATGGTAACAGTGAGAAAAGGACATGCCCTGGGTGCTGGGGGGTCCTTAATAATGGACGCTGCCTTTCTGAGACACCGCTCCCTAAAGGTGTCCTGGGTACTTTGTAGACTAATACCCAAGCAGCTTCTTTTGGTCCTGTGCAGTAGCAGCACCCCATATCAGCCAGTCAGAATGCTCTCCACAGTGCATCTATAGAAGTTTTAAGGTGTTTTTGTTGATTCACAAGGTTAATTACTGGGATGTCAGGACTGTCTTGCACAGAGAGGTTAGAGAGACTGGGCTTGTACACGCTGGAATTAAGGAGATTGAGAGGGGATCTGATTGCAACATATAAGATTATTAAGGGATTGGACAAGATAGAGGCAGGAAATATGTTCCAGATGCTGGGAGAGTCCAGTACCAGAGGGCATGGTTTGAGAATAAGGGGTAGGTCATTTAGGACAGAGTTAAGGAAAAACTTCTTCTCCCAGAGAATTGAGGGGGTCTGGAATGCACTGCCTTGGAAGGCAGTGGAGGCCAAATCTCTGGATGCTTTCAAGAAGGAGCTAGATAGGTATCTTATGGATAGGGGAATCAAGGGATATGGGGACAAGGCAGGAACCAGGTCATGATCTCAAAATGGCAGTGCAGGCTTGAAGGGCCAAACGGTCTACTTCTGCACCAAATGTCTATTGTACCAAATCTCTTCGAACTCTAAGTGATGTATAGTCATTGTTTGCCGCCTTTATAGCTACATCAATAGGTTGGAACCAGATTAGGTCCTCCGAGATCTTGACACCCAAGAACTTGAATTTGCTCACTCTCTCCACTTCTGATCCCTCTGAGGATTGGTATGTGTTCCTTCGACTTGCCCTTCCTGGAGTCCACAATCAGCCCTTTCGTTTACCAGGTACTCTGGGACCTCCAGCTTTGCGAGGGTTCACCCTCTTTGAAGACAGCCTAACATCAGCCCCTGAGACTGAGATCACAGGGTCACCGAGTGCAGCAGGGATTTTCACAGCTGTAGCTGAATTCTCCCTTTCAAAGTGGGTATAGAAGGTGTTGAGTTCAGCTAGTAGCAATTACAAAAAGTGGTGGTGGATACAGCCCAGTCTATCATGGACAAAGCCCTTCCCACCATCGAGCACATCTACAAGGAGCACTGCCCCAAGAAGGCAGCATCCGTCATCAGGGACCCCCACCATCCAGGACATGCTTGCTTCTCAATGTTGCCTTTGGAAAGGAGGTACAGGAGCCTTGGGTCCCACATCTCTAGGTTCAGGAACAGTTAACCATCAGGCTCTTGAACCAGCATGGATAATTTCACTCAACTCTTCACTGAACTGATTCCACAACTCATTTATACTCTGCAACTTGTGTTCTCAGCATTATTTATTTATTTACTTCTTATTATTTTAATTTGTAGTTTGCCGTCTTTTGCACATTGGTTGTCAATATTTGTAGTTTTTCATTGACCCTATTATATTTCTTTGTATCTACTGTGAGTACCTGCAAGAAAATGAATCTCAGGGTAGCATGTGTGATGACATATAAGTACTTTGATATTAAATTTACTTCGAACATGTCTCCTTACTCCCAAGCATGAGAACAGGGTAACGCTCTTCCAGCCCTCAAGTTGGTATCTGTACTCTAACCTCATTTGGTTACCATAACACTTTAATATGTCTTTGTCAAAAAAGTTGTCTTTCTGGTTTCTCTGACGAATTATTCTTAACCATTCCCAAAAGTATTCTCTTGACCTCCACTCTCACCATCAAAAACAAGTTTACTGGTTGTTGATTTGGTTAATATCCAAAGATGACAAATGATTACTTAGTTTGACTACCGAATCTTAGTAACAATTATGAATATATGTAACTCTATATGGAATGGTTCATTCCAAGAGCTCCAACAAAAATACATTACACCTCTTCTAAATGTATTTAGCGGTTTCTTGAATTGACATATATTTGCAAATTATACTTACACGTCCCATGAGGCATGCTTTCTGGTTAGTAGTGGTTGAATTTATCATCAGAAATTAGACTTTTGTTTAATTAGGAGTTATTTAAAGGCTGTAGCCATCCTGTTTGGGAGAATTATGACTAACTCAGTTTGTTGTTGACAGGAGCTCCATTGCAGACAAAAATTAGCACAATGGTGAAGTCTTTTTTATCCCCCAGGGAAGTGCAAGGAAAATCATTGGCCACTGTATCCATGAAAGTTGGGAATCGGATTTATTATCAGACTTAAATGATGTGAAATTGTTGTTTGGCAGTGGTGTAGGCTAAAGATGTATAAAGTTACTATAAATTACAACATTTTTAAACAAAATATACTTTATTCAAAAATAAAATTATATACAATAAACCATTCAATGACTCTCAATCCTTTACAACTGTTTCCATTATGGGTCTTTACATTTTCACACTTTTCACAACCCACGTGGCACTCTGTTGTTCCATATTTACATACACTTGTTCAGGGGTATACACCCCACCCCCTACCCCTCAGCTCCCATGGGGGAAGAACCCTAGACTGTGGTCCTTCCCCATCAGGCCCTTGCGGTGGCTGCACCGAGTTTGAATGAGTCCCTCAGCACGTTCTCCTGCAGTCAAGAATGTGCCAGTTGGCAGCATTCCCCCCACGGACATCTCTGCGTGCTGGTAGACCAGGTTTCGGGCCGACCAAAGAGCGTCTTTCACCGAGTTGAAAATAGTGCAAAACATCAATGTAGTCTTAATTGTTTCAGGGATGGACCCTTCAGAAATCTGATGGTGGAGGGGAAGAAGTTGCTTCTGAATTATTGTGTGGGTCTTCGGGCTCCTTTACCTCCTCGCTGATGGTTGCAAAGATTAGAGAGCATTAGAGACCTAGATGCTGAGGATGGGAAAGATAGGATTCTGAAAAGTTGTGTACCCAAAATAAAATATCTTGCACTGACCTTGGATTATTATGCTACAGAATATGCAAATACATTTGTCTTGAGAGTTTAAATTGTGGCAAAATAACATCTTATTCCATACAGTCTTGATTTTCATTGGGTCATGATTGATGTATAATTTCACTATTTCATTGACAGGTTTCTCAATTGCATACAAATCTTTCTGCAGCAACTAAGTGAAATGTGGGAGGAACTAAGTAGGTTCAGCAGCCTCTATAGAGTGGAATAAATTGATGTTTCAGTCCGAGACCCTAAAAGGGTCTCAGTTTGAATCTTCGACTGTTTAGTGCATTCCGCAGATGTTATGTGACTTGCTGAATTCCTCCAGCATTTTGTGTTGCTCTGGATTTCCAGCATCTGCAGAATCTCTTGTTTGCAAGTGGAATGATATACTTTGTTACCTCTGCAGACAGGTGGATTAAAATGGCCACTGCTGTCTGTGTTTTATCAACAGAGTCCACCCACACCTACAAGGAAATGGAAAACAAAATATACTGAAAGGGAAGATGGGCAGCAGGTAAATCTACTTTTAGTAAAATGGCAGAGATTTGTGTGATTACGAATTAACAAGGAAGCAAAAAAGTGGCAATAGTTGCGGAAGCAAGCCCCCTCCCACCTCCTTATTTTAAATGTGTGCTGAACTTTCAGAGAGGAATACTAATGTTGTGCTTAGCCAGACTCCCTTGAGTGATGGGGTTGTAAGGAACATGAAACGTTTCAGCAGAGGAACAGGCACTTTGGCCTTGTTGAGCTGATCTAACTAAATTAGCGATTAAATGCCCAACTAATCTCTTCTGCCTGCACAATATCCATATCTCTCCATTCTCTACGTATTCATGTGCCTGTCTAAGAGCCTCTTAAAAACCTGTATTTGCCTCCAGAACCACCTCTGTAACACATTCCAGACAGGCATCGCCCTGTACTTCTCAAACAAAGAACTTGTCCTGCACATCTCTTTTGATAAAGGATTGGTGGAGGAGCACCAAAAGGAACCATGTACTTTTCATTAAGAGTTGCACCCGGTACGTGAGTAATGGTGTTGCTTTTGAATAGTGTTATAGAAAAGCTAAATGCTTCAACATTTTAAATATGAGGGGTGATTGATAAGTTTGTGGCCTAAGGTAGAAGGAGTCAATTTTAGAAAACCTAGCACATTTATTTTTCAACATAGTCCCCTCCTACATTTACACACTTAGTCCAGCGGTCGTGGAGCATACGGATCTCGTACCTCCAGAAAGCGTCCACAGCAGGGGTGATTGACAGGTTCGTGGCCTAAGGTGAGTTCTTCAGCTCTCGTTACATGCACATGCAGTTCAACTCTTTGAGTGATTACACAGAAAATTTGAAGTTAGTAACTCAGTTAATGACTCATCAGGGGTGATTAATAAGTTCATGGACTACAGTAAGTGATGAGTTATTAACTTCAGACTTTCTGCATAATCACTCAAAGAACTGAACTGCACATAACGAGAGCTGTGTAACTCATCTCCCTCTACCTTGGGCCACAAACCTGTCAATCACCCCTGCTGTGGACGCTTTCTGGAGGTCCGAGATCCGTATGCTCCACAACCGCTGGACTAAGTGTGTAAATGTAGGAGGGGACTGTGTTGAAAAATAAATGTGCTAGGTTTTCTAAAATTGACTCCTTCTACCTTAGGCCACAAACTTATCAATCACCCCTCATATTTCTAGGGTGATGCATGTGCCTTGCTAAGTTCTTTCAGCAAGGCTAATGGAGTTACTTTCTGAATGTACAGTCACTGGGTATAGTTGCATGAATAAATGCATGAAATAGAGCGCACCATAGCAGAGAAGTTAGCGTAATGCTACTAAAGCACCAGAGACCCAGGTTCAATTCCTCCTGCTGTTTATAAGGGGTTTGTACATTCTCCCTGTGACTGTGGGTTTCCTCCTGGTGCTCCAGTTTCCTCCCACAGTCCACAATAGTACTGATTGGCAGGTTAATTGGTCACATGGGTGTAACTGGGTGGTGCAGGCTTGCAGGGCCAGAAGGGCCTGTTACCATGTATCTCTAAATAACATTTTTAAAAAATATTTAAAGAGGAGGTTTGTAGATTCTTGATTATTCAGAGCATCAAAGGTTATGGGGAGAAAGCAGGAGAATGGGATTGAGAGTAATGATATATCAGCCATGATGGAATGGTGGAGCAGACTTGATGGGCTGAATGGCCTAATTCTGTTCTTATGGTCATGCTTTTTCCTTTATTGTTCTTGCAGATACTAATCTGCAATCCCCTTTAACATATTACTCATCTGTGCAAATGTATCTAATTCACTGATTTTGAATGCCTGTTGCCTGGATGATTGCTCAAGACTGTTCTCCAGTTTGTCAGTGATCTCTCTAGTCTGCAGTGATCTTACAACTTTCAAAATCTACCCTGAACTCTCATCTGTAAGTACGAAAATCTGACAACCCTCCTGATTTAACCATAGGAACATAGAAAATAGGTGCAGGAGTAGGCCATTCGGCCCTTCGAGCCTGCACCACCATTCAGTATGATCATGGCTGATCAACCCTGTACCTGCTTTCTCTCCATACCCCCTGATCCCTTTAGCCACAAGGGCCATATCTAACTTCCTCTTAAATATAGCCAATGAACCGGCCTCAACTGTTTCCTGTGGCAGAGAATTCCACAGATTCACCACTCTCTGTGTGAAGAAGTTTTTCCTCATCTCGGTCCTAAAAGGCTTCCCCTTTATCCTTAAACTGTGACCCCTCGTTCTGGACTTCCCCAACATCGGAAACAATCTTCCTGCACCTAGCCTGTCCAATCCCTTTAAAATTTTATACGTTTCATCTTTACCTCTGCCTTGTCAACGAGCCAATTTTCACCAGGGAAACAAGTAGTTTCGTTTGACAGTCGACAATTATGACAAATGGCTTGTGGAATGTCCGAATTGAGGTAAATTTATTATTGAAGTATGTATGTGTCATCATACTTGATTTGTTTTCTTGGAGGCATTTACAGGAAAATAAAGAAATACAATTGAATTTATGAAAACCTGTAAGTACAACAGAATTGCGATTCTGAAGGTTCAAAGTTCGAATTCAACGTAAATGTATTATCTAAGTACATGTGTTGCCATTTACGACCTTGAGATTCATTTTCTTGCAGGCATTCACCGCGAAAAGGAAATACGATTTTACTAAAAAAACTATACTTAAAGACTGACAAACAACCAATATGCAAATGAAGACAAACTAAATAAAAATAGTACCGAGAACATGAGTTGTAATGACTACAGAATAGTGATTGAAGTTATCCACACATAGTCAGGAACCTGATGGCTGTACATATGTTGAATAGATGTTATTGTAGCGATACCCTAAAACATTCAAAATCTGACAAATCCAGATTCACTGGAGCTACGTTAGTTAGGAATGTTAACCTTCCTCGTAGCCGAACCATAATTTGGGGAAGGAAACAGATAAATTCTCTGATAAATGCAAGGCATGTATTATCTTGTTCACTAGGAGTTCCATCTTGTTTGAGTATTCGGGGGGAAATTGTTTCATTCAAAAGTGGTTTCTCTGTCAAGCTGGAGTATATCCAATGATATGCCCAAATCTCTAAACGGGGACATGAAACCAAAATAATCTGAGTCACTGCCGCGCGCCTTTTCTATTTATAAAAAGTTTCTCTACCTGGAAGTACAGGTAACATGTACCTTGTGTTGCGCTGCAGAGGGCGTGGCGGGTAGAATCCAGGGCTGTCTCAACCCTGGGTGTACTGTCATGTAACCTGGTTTTTCCAGAAGCGTGACATCACCTTTAGGTCAGTGAGAAACTCAGTTTAAGTCCTGTTGCCCTGAGAGCCTCAACAGCCACAACAATGGTTAGGACTCGAGAGGTTTGTCTTGTTCTTGTCTCAGTAACAGACTACTTTTTGCTTTTGAAGTGAGTTGGAGCTGGTAGGTAACCAAACACCCATGGCAGCCTGTGTTTGTTAAATCTGGCTCTTTGTACTGCGCAGGACAGCGTAGACTCCTGAAGTGTTTTAAATGTTAATATGTTTCCAAGCACCTGAGTCATTTTATCTGGTTTTGGTGATGCTAAGGATAATATTGGCGTTAAGTCAGCAGCTTCCTCCTTGCCATTTGTTCAGCGGTCTTTGTATTTCTCAATTATTAACCTATGGTAATTGGCTTTGAATTTGGTAATTCATGTCATGACCTTGTCCTAGGTGTTTGTTCGGGCACTTTGAGCGATAAGCAATAACACATAAAATGCTGGAGGAACTCAGCAGGCTAGGCAGCATCGATGGAAAAGAGTAAACTGTCGTCGTTTCGGGCCGAGACCCTTCATCGGGACGTTGACTGTTCGCTCTTTTCCATAGATGCTGCCTGGCCTGCTGAGCTCCTACAGCATTTTGTGCGTTGCTTAGATCTCTAGCTTCTGTAGGTTTTCTCGTGTTTGCGACAAACTGCGGTATGCTTTTGTGCGTTGGTTCTACCACGGAGACATTGCAGCAGTGTTTGGTTGATTATCTATCCAAATGACCTATTAATCAGGAGGAAAATGAGGAAGAGCCCCGGTGATTGTTCACTCTCACCTGGTCGGTGGGGTTCGATGGTCGGCGTGCATAGGCGGCTGAGGTAACTGCCAGCGTCAACTTTCTTCGAGGAAACAGTGGGTTGATATTCGTGGGTCAGATCCGGGAAAGAGACTTGCTACTGGGACTCCAAACGAAACAAAGAAGGGATGGGGGGTCAGGGAGACAGTGAACAGCAGGGAAGTCATTTTACTGACGGCTGGCAATATAGTGGCTGGGGCGGCACATTCATCTGAACGGGAGGCGCTATGTACAATGGACTCAATAACAAGTCAATAAGGGAGGGAGGCTGTGTCTCAGCCATCCGGATCTAACACTTCATCGCACGGGTGATCTCTATTCCCAACAGCCATTTTAGATCCCATGATCCCCAGTTATGGCTGTGTCCTTTCGCCATCCAAAATGAAAGTAAAAAAAAAAATTACAGCTCTAAAGCGCAAACACAACAGGTGCCGGAGGAACTCAACACATCTACTGAGAGGAGGAGTAAACGGACAGTGCTTTGAGCTGAAGCCCGTAGGACTCGAAAAGAAGGGGCAAGAGTGCAAGGTGAGAGGTGACACTAGGTAGGTAAGGTTGGGGGTGAAGAAGAGCCGGGAGGTGATAAATAGAAGAACTGAAGGGCTGCAGAAGGGCACCAGAGGGAGGTAATGAACAGGAGAAGAGTAGTGAAAGGGGAGCGTAAATGTGCGATTGGAAAAAGAAACGGGAGAGGGTAGGTAGAATTGCTGGAAATTAGAGAAATCACTTTCTATAGCAGCTTCACGTCTAGTGAAAGAAACAGTGATGTTTAATCTGAGAAGCACAGCTCTAATTTGCACAACTAGCTCACTATAACATTGCTCAGATAAACTTGTTTTACAGATGTTGCTTCCATTCCTCTCAGTACACTGGCTAGCACAAAGCAGCTTGTGTTGTCAATATTTATCTTTCAACAAACGTTGCTAACAAGTGACAAACTTGTAATCTTGTTGGCTTTTTGTAATATTAAAGGTTGTTCTGAATTGTCCTGGTTGGAGTCAGCAAACATCAAAAAAGTTATCTTTTAAGTTAAGTTAAAGGTTAAAACAAAATGATCAAAGAAATGACCTAACATCAAGTGAGAACATAGAAAATCTACAGCACGTTAAGAGGCCCTTCAGCCCACAATGTTGTGCCGACCATGTAACCTACTCTAGAACCTACCTAGAATTTCCCTACCGCATAGCTCTCTATTTTTCTAAGCTCCATGTACCTATCTAAGTCTCTTGCAACCCTATTGTAATTGTGACAACACTGATGCATAATTATTGCAGTTACTCCTCAAATGCAAGCTGCTTCAGTAAAATTCTGCACAAGTGTGGTCACAACTAATTTGATATTAAGTCATAAGTAGATACTGGTGTAATATTCCAAATACTTGGTCAAGGAGAGGGGCCTTTGGAGGAATGAATTTCAGCAGAAAGATGGAATCAGGTCTGTTCAACAGCTGGAAGAACATCATTTACTTGATGGTTGTAGGATCTTTTGAGGTCAGGTTTGGAAGGGAGAAACCATAGAGGAGCTGAGAACCAGGAAGTTTTAAAATTGTGGTTTTGCTAGGCTAAGTTTTTTTTAAAAAAATGCTAGCCAGCTCCATGGGCACTGGTCTCCCCACGACTGAGGACGCCTTCACAATGTGATGCCTCAAAAAGGTAGCATCCATCATTAAAGACCCCCTAACCACCCAGGATATGCCCTCTTCCAATTGCTACCATCAGGAGTGTGCATATTCAGCCCCCAGGTACAGGAGCCTGAATATGCACACTCAACATTTTAAGAATGGGTCCTTCCCTCTGCCATCAGATTTATGACTGGTCCATGAACACTACCTTGATACTTTGCTCTTTTTGTATTAGTTATTTATTTTTATATATTATTGGAACTTCCAACTTTTGTCTTGCACTGTACTGCTGCTGCAAAACAACCAATTTCATGAAATTTGTTGATGATAAGCCACATGTAATTCAGTGTGCCAAGCCTTCTTGACCCTGATGATGCTCACCAGTTCCTAGTTTTGCCAGCTAACAGACCCAATTGTTGAAAGTTTCATTGCCTGATTACCTATTCAAATGACTCTGTGCTCCTGGCATTGTTCATCCTTCAAGTGTTCTACCCCCATAGTAACGGGAAAGTAATCCAAATGGATCACCCAACTATTTAAAATTTTATATGCTAAAAAACTAAAATTTCATTTGTACTTTTTTTTTCCCTTGCCCGCTTCCCGACCCACCACTTCCCAATTCCTGCATGTTTGTTTGAAGGTGTCTGGATGATTGATCCTGGTGAATCTAGGTTATTTTGTGAAGGTATGACAACCATCGTCCCATTCACTGACCACTTGTGTTGGGACAGAATGATTGGTAACCAAGAGCTGAATTCATAACCTGTGCAATTATCTGTTGATACCATCCTGTCACACTGACCCATTGTGCCACTGCACACTAGTTTGGTGCCTGACATATTCCTTGGGAATTCTTTGTAGATTTTGTAGGATTGCTGTTGCTGATGTTTGCACATCTTCTCTAGCTGGGCTTTTGGTCAATGCTGAATGAAAAGCTCTTGTTAAAACCCAACTGGTTCACCAATGTTTTCCATAAAAGCAACAAATTATCCTTAATTAGTTTGATCTTGTCTGTGTTTGAAGGCAGAATGTATGAAACTGCTGTCCCAAATCTTAGTAGTTTGCATTTACTCTTCTATCTATGGGCACTCAAGTTTGGGAAATCTTTCCCTTTGGTTTTAATTCTGATTTTAAGTTAACTTTATACACTTGCTGTAATGAATGCAACCTTAAATTATCAGACGCTTTATTTTTTCCAGATTGGGCAAGGTAGTGAGAATATGTTGCTGCCTGTGCTTCATACAGGGTAGAACCTAGACGTGTCTGTTCTCCAACAATGTACTGTCCAAAGCATTGTTAACTCGCCAATAGATTTTAGCTTTTTTGATCTGGGAAGTTATTCAGTCCACATTGGCTCCCACTGCACCTCCCTGTGCCCCTACGGTTTATTCACCCACACATGCCCACAAGAGTGCAGAGAAAATTTACAAGGATGTTGCTGGGACTTGATCTGAGTTATGGGGGTAAGCCGAATAGGTTAGGACTTTATTCTTTAGTGTTGGACAATGAGGGGAGAATTGATACGGTAAATACAAGCAGGGTTTTTCCACTGAGGTTGGGTGAGGCTAGAGGGCATGGGTTAAGGGTGAAAGGTGAAATATTTAAGGGGAACATGAGGGGAAATTTCTTCACTCAGAAGGTGGTGAGAGTGTAAAATGAGCTGCCAGTGCAAGTGGTGGATACAGATTTGATTTCAACATTTGAGAAGTTTGGATAAGTACATGGATGGGAGGGCTATGGTCCAGGTGTAGGTTGATGGGATTAGGTAGAATAATAGTCTGGCACGGACTAGCTGGGCTGAAGGGCCTGTTTCTGCGATGTAGCACTCTGACTATACCATCAACTCCTCCCCCAATGACTTTGCTAAGAGGAAAGAAATTACCAGTAGAATCCCCCCAGTCACAGAAAATGTGCAACATCTTGTTTTTGATGTAAGATCCTGGGCTGTCTCACTGTAAGGATTTGGATGGGCCCAGTGGAAGAAAGGATTCTGTTTACCTGTAAATAAGCGAATGGAATAATTTCTGATGAATATTAATTATACTTCATGCAAACTGAAATTAATAGTTAACATCCTGCTTCAACTTTGTGGGCCAAAGGGCCTGTATTGTGCTGCAGGTTTTCTATTTAATTTAATTATCTACAGAAGAACAAGAGATATGCAAATTTGGGTCATGTGAGTGGAGGGGGACGGGTGAAGTGGAAGAGGAAATGCTGGAAAATAAATTGTCAGACTACTTGTTGAATATCTAGTTGCTGATATTAACTGTTGAGCAGGTGAGCCAAAGGCAGCGTTCAGCCACTTCTGAGCTAGATCTTAATGCCAAGAGATAGGAGGATTTGAAAAGTTAAGGTATGGTTGTCAATTTTGGGTGTATCTAAAATATTAATTATATAATTTTGTATTTCACCTCCTTCCTGCCTCTGCTGCTGCCTCTGAGTGTATGGGACTTGAGGGACTTCTCTTTTAAATTGAGACCACTTCCCTCCTTCCCCAAGCACATTGGTCAGGTAGCACCTGTGAAGGGAAGTGGACAGTCAACGTTTTGGGTTGAGACAGTCACTAGATTGAGTAGAAGGGAGAGCCCTTGTAAAGAAAGACAGAGGCAAGAGCGAATGAAAGGTGAATCCAGGTGGGAAGGCTTTGATTGGCAAGTGTACCCAGGTTGGGGGGGGAAGAGGGGGTGTAGCAGGTACAGGGGCTGGAAAGTTACGTGGGGGACAATGGAGGGCTGCAGATTATGCGATCTGATAAAGGAAGGTGGGTGAAGAACTAAATAAGGAAAGTGGGGAGGAAGATGGGAACAGTGAGATGGAGGGGACTGAGATGGGCAGGTGGAGTAGGAGGTGGAGGGTAAGCTAGGTGATAAGGAGAAGGGGGCAGTTTTGGGAATGAAGTGTCTGTGTTGACCATAGGAACAGTGGGGAGAGTGAAGTAGGTGTTGGAGTAGGTGAAAGTGATGGGGAGGGGGCTAGAGGAGAACTTGAACGGTGTGTGGGGGAGAATTGGAGAGAAAAGGACAGGGGAAAACTTGCCTGAAATTGGAGAATTCAAAGTTCATTCTGTTAGGTAGTAGGAAGACACTACAACAGCTTGTATTCCACCTGGGTAGCGAGCGCACCCACACGCATACTCTGTGTGTCTTTCTTTCCTATCAGATTCCATCACCGGCACACCTTTGTCATCTATTTTTATCACCTCCCAGCCTTTGTCTCTACCTTTCCCTCTCCCACTCAACTCGGCTAATCTTCTGTCCTGTCCGGATGAGTTTTGGTCTGAAATGTTGACCATTCATTTCCCTCCACAGATGATAGGTTCTTGATTTTAAAGGTATCAAGGGTTGTAAGGAGAAGGCAGGAGAATGGGGTTGAGAGGGATAATAAATTAGGCATGATGGAATGGAGTAGACTCGATGGGATGAATGGCCTAATTCTGCTCCTATATCTTGTGTAACTCTTCCAGTGTTCTGATCTTCTCTTCTGGCTTCTTGTGCATCTTCAATTTTATCCCTTCGTTGGTGACCAGGCTTCCAGCTAATCCAATTCTAAATGGTTATTTTTTTCCTTAAGCTCTTTACCATTTTCTTCCTTTTAACAGTGAGGCCTATCCCATGGACTAAACTTGTAGATATTTGATAACATCCCTGAGTAATGTGTGTTAAGATTCCTGTGAGATGACTGGGCTAAACTGGTCATAAAAGGCAGTTTGTAATTGTAAAAGAAACAAGCTCTTGGGTGTCAAATTGGACTAATCTTGGGGAAGAAACCAATGGTTTCTCCATCCTCCTTAAGGATTTTGAAAATGACTAGCTAATAGTTCCAATGCTCTTTGTCTGAAATGTGGTAAAGTGATCTGAAGATCACTCGTAGTTATATAGCAGAGATGGGCTCTTTGGCACACTGATTTAGTGCCAATAATCAAATACCCATTTACTATAATCCCATCTGTCTTCCCTGTTCCTGTCAGCTCTGAGATTCACCCACTTAGCCATACACTTGGGCAACTGTGAATGTCCTTGAGTTGTGAGTGGAAACGAGAGCACCTGGAGGGATGCCTGTGTGACAGTAGGGAGCTTGTGCTACCCTGTGTGGAGTTTGTACAGAAGTCGGCATCAAACGTAGCTTCCTGAAGCTGAGGTAGCAGCCCTACTGGCTGTCACTGGTGTCCCCTGTTTCATAGTCTGGGGCTACCTAGGTGCTCAGCAACCCAATTACAGAGGCTGGTTGGATTCTGAAATTGCCTGATTTTTAAAATGCAGAAGCAACCTAGCATAAGGCTTGCTCTTGATGAAAGGAAGAGTACAGTACTTGGGAATCAAAGATTTAAAGCCGTGTGGAGGAGAAGCTTTACTTTGTACAATCATGTAAATTGAACTCAAAATCTGATGGCTTTTAATTCTCATTCATAATAATAAATTCTGTGTATCAACACACTGATCAGTGCAAAATAGTGCAATTACAACAAATGGGATACTAGAGGAACTCTGTGGTCAGGCAGCATTTGTGGAGGGAACTATGTGATGGGTGTTGGTTTCACTCATGTTTGCTAAACTTATTTTCTAAACAGCTGCCATTTGAAAGGTCACAAACATTTGTAAGTGAACTTCCAATTATATTGCTTTGTTTCATTTGGTCGTAAATAGAAGTCAGTTGTCAGTTCTTAAAATGTAAACGGAAAGCAGCTTGAAGCCAAAAAAGAACTTTATAGAAAACTTTGTAAAATGTGCTGTCTCTTTACAGACAAAGCCACTGCTTTGTTATTGCTCAAAAGAAGAGTACAAGATTTCTGTACAAACTCCCATTAGGGCAGTAGGTTGTTTAATTTGGGTTGTTATTAACAGACAAGCTGACTCAAGTTGCTTAGTTCAAGGTAGCTTGCTGAACCAGATGGATAATATGTTTAATAACTGATGTGTTTATAGTTGGAAGAGTTTTGTGGATGCCAAAATTAGCTTTACAGCATTAATAATAGCTAGCTAAGATCCACATCTCATTGGTTTGTAGACATTGTGTTAAAGGGATATTTAAGAAAGTATCCTGTGTTTGTGAAGCTACTCAAGTGAAAGAAAAGAGGTAAATGCAGAGAGCAGTTCAAATTTATTAAGAAGGGGGTAAGGAACATTCAGAAACATGGAAGAGCTAGAATCCATTCCTCCAGCTTCAGTTTCTGTGACTGACAACTTGTTTGTCTGTGTCTTTGGTATGTTTTAGTTTATAGGAATTGCAACTGTTTTGAGAATCATTAATCTTTTGTTTAGTAAATCCTTTGTGCTATGGAAATGGTTTGTAACTGGGAAGTTCTTGGAGTTTTGAATGTGTATCACTGTAAATAAATGAACTATGTTTTAAACTACCTTGTTAGCTGGAGATATCTTAGTAGGTGTGGGGAAGATATTGGCTGAGAACTGAGAATAGTTTGAAAAGTGAAATCTCTTCAAGGGCTTTTGAATGAGACTTGATTCATGATCTG
Organism: Hypanus sabinus; assembly: GCF_030144855.1. Taxonomy (NCBI): domain Eukaryota; kingdom Metazoa; phylum Chordata; class Chondrichthyes; order Myliobatiformes; family Dasyatidae; genus Hypanus; species Hypanus sabinus. The sequence goes on along the minus strand of NC_082739.1, from coordinate 7,432,389 downwards.
AATGTAAATATGCATAATTTGCAAAACTGCACAATGAAACGGCAAGATGTTTTGCTAACCAAAAGACTTTGGTTTAGATCATTAGCCAAAGAACTGGAAATGAAATAAGAATTTACTCACGCTGAGTTGCAACCTGCATCTCAGTGGAGTGTGCAGCAAAAGCAGATGGAATGGAAATCGTCAGCTGAATGAAAACTTAAGGGGGAAGCCTTCACAGGGCTACAGGGAAAGAGAGCTTCTTGTATGCAGAACTGTGTGTGCACAGGCGCAATGAGAAATCTCCTTGTAGCTGTGTCATAGACCCATAACATCAGATGGATTTCATTTACAAGAAATCCATAAATTAAACCTAAAACAAATTTTACAAGAATGCAATTGGAACAGAAATCCATTTTTGCTGCAAAGTGATCAAAAGTGGTTATAGTGCTGCTAAGCTAGTGATTAGTGTTTTGGTGGTTGGGTGAAGACATAGCTGCTCTTCAACACAGGACTGTAAGACATAGGGGTGGAATTTATGGAAGGACTTGGACAGATTAGGTCAAAGAAGTGGCAGATGGAATACAGGGTAGGGAAGTATTTGGTCAAACATTTGGGTAGAAGGAATAAAGGCATAGAATATCTTCTACATGGGGAGAAAATTCAGAACTTGTGCAAAGGAACTTGAGTGCTCGTGGAAGATTGCCTAAAGGTTGATTTCTGGCGTTCAGATATCTCCAATGGTTTGTGAAAAGACTCAATATTTTAGGAACACCATCAGATTTCTGAATGGATGAAGAAAATGCACATAAACACTACCTCACTATTTTGCTCTTTCTGCACAACTTATTTAATTTATTTTTTAATATATATTGTATTTTTTGTATTGCACTATACTGCCACAAAACAACAAATGTCATGATATTTGTTATAATATTTAACTTTGCTTCTGAAGATTTGAAAGTGATGTTAGTTTGTGGTTTGGATTGATATCAAAATCCTTGGCCAAAGTCCAAGTTTATTGTTGTACAGGTGTGACTGAAGAAACTATAGTTTCCTCATTCAGATGAGCAAGCCTTGCTGGTTATAGTACACCTTTATGACATTTAAATGTGAAAGGACAATGTTGCTCATTTTTAAGCTTTGGAAATGAAGAAACCTCATTTGGTAAGTTTGAATTTTCAAAGCTTTTGGGTTTCAAGAGGAACTAAGATTTTAAGCTGAAGTATTGTACTAATGAGAAAGGGGAATTTCAGAGGAAGGCATCTTCCGTGCTGATTGCAAGCATAAGTCAGGCAAGCATTTGTTCTTGTAAGTATTGTAAAAGTTTTGAAAATTCCCCAAATATTGGAGTGGAATTTGTTTTGGTCCGGGTGAGAAATGTCTATACGGATGGAATTAATTTAGTACGGAATAATTTGGGCTGGTCTGTGAATCAGATCACTTGTCTGTTTCAATTGATCTCGGGTGCTACTTCCTCCAGGCCCAAAGCATGACAGCACCTGCTGTACTTGGGTTATGAGCATTCAGCTTATGGACATCTGTACATACAAACAAGCTTTATAATAATATTAAATCCAAAAGTCTGACTTGTGTAGTTTCACTGGTTGCAATTCTAACTTTTGGATCCAGTTTCCTGCTTCTAGAGTCTCTTGTGGAGCTTGCCACCTCTGGTCTGCTGGCTGTATCTTGGAGAAACATTGGAATCCATCAGGTAGGACCTTGGCATGAGAGGAATAATGATCCAGCTGATCCTGTGTCAGTCTCCCAGTACATGGATGATGTCACAATCTTCAGTTGCTAGTCTGTGAACTAGGCATCTGTGACCAATTTGAGCTGGTCTTAGCAGCCAAAGTAAATCACAGCAAAAGTGAGGCTATATTTTCCGATCACTGGTTCCATTTTCTATCCATTCTTTGGAACTGAAGCTGCTGAGAATATGATTCAAAGGAATTAAAGGTACAGGCAACTGGGTGGAGCACAGAACCATAATATGAAAATTGGGAATGTAGGTGCTGATTCCCCTCAACTGCATGAAATAATCTGGTCATGATGGGCACAGTGTTATTGGTATTATACATGTCACAAATAAAAGGCTTGAACAGAGTGGATGTTGAGTGGAAGATTCCTGTGGTGAGGGAGTCTAGGACTAGATGGCACAGAGTCGGAATACAAGGGTGCCACTTCAGAACAAATGAGAAATTTCTTCATCCAGAGGATGGGGAATCTCAGGAATTCATTGCCCCACAGCTGTTGAGGCCCAATCATTGAGTATAGTTTGATAGGTTCTTGATAAGTCGGTGACAAAGATTACAGGGAGGAGACAGGAGAATGAGGTTGACAGGGGTAATAAATTGGCTATGACAGACTGGTGGAGCAGACTCTGAGCTGAATGGACTAATTCTGCTCCTTAGGTCTTGTGATCTAAGTGTGGCCCAAAACAACTATGGCAACAAGTCAGTTGAGCATGGCCTGCAAACAATCTCCTGGAAACTTTGAAGGAAATGGTTCTCCAAACAAACAGCATGACACTTCCAGAAGTTTCAAGCAAGCACTAAGACCTTGACTGGTGGTGAGAAAGGCCTTACCTATTTGGTCAGTATGCACTGTCGGAGCCTCCAACCTTCATGCTAATAGTGTAGGTAAGACCATCATTCATCTTTTTGTATTTGCCCAGGAGTTAAAAGGGATGCAAAAGCCATTCTTCCTTCTGAGAAGCTACATAACCAACATAAAGACTAGCTTTTGTCACATGTACACTGAAACATCAAAACATATAGTGAAATGCAGCATTTGTGTCAAATGTGCTGGGGCAGCCTGTAAGTGTTGCCATGCTTCTGGTGCGAACACTTTGCCCTTGCTGCTTGGGTCTTTGGAATATGGGGGGGGGAGTCCCATGTGGTCACGGGGCAAATGTACAATATAGGCAGCGACAGGAATCGAACCCTGATCTTCCAGCCAGCACTGTAATAGTATTACGTTAACTGATGACCTGGGACTCTGTGCCCTGGCAGCAGCTCATGCACCACTGAGCCTGAAATCAACTGCTGTGGATGATCATCTGCTCGAAGGATGCCTGGAGCCATCCTCTGTCCAGAATGCATTGCTGCCAATTGACGCAATTTATGTTGCAGGGACTGTACTGAGAGACCTGCGTCAAGGTGCAGCCACTACAAAGGCCCTTCTGCAGGGAAAGGTCACTGGTCATGGACGAATGGCTCTGTAAAACAAAACATCATCAATGGAATGCTTATAATGAAAAAAATAATCCCATATTGACATAGTATAAATACTGAAAGTCTATAGAATGATGTATTTGGTGGAGTGAATTCTTTTATAAAAATCAAAAGCTGAATGAAGTATTTTACGGGAAAATTATACAGCTAAATATTGAGAGACTAGTGTGGTTTGGGGAAGAGAATGCTGCAAGGTCACATGGGCAGTCTTAGTAACAAGCAATGAAGCACAGCAGTTGCTAGGTAGAGTTAGAGCTAGAGGTGCTAATGGAGGGAAGCACCGGGAAATATATTTGCTATTTGGTTTTGTGGCAGGGGAGAGCTGTGATAGAGCAGTCATAGTACAGGCCATTGTTATGCTGAACCTTTAATTTGCTCTAAGACCAATCAAATCCTTCCCTTCATCCATGTGCCTACCTAAGAGGCCCTTAATGTATCTGCTTCTACCACCACCACCCTGGCAGCATGTTCCATGTACCTAGGGCTTGTATTTTAAAAAAAAACTACCTCCAACATCTCCATGTTGATTTTCCAGCAAAGTCTAGTGTTTGATGTTGATGCCTACATCAATCGGGGGTCAATTTGTTGTGTTCTTTCCTGGTCATAACGAGTGTATGGGGGGTGTAATGAGCAAAGGGTTAGCCTGCTTGCACTTTCTGCTGAGCTCGAACCTGGACAAGATGTGATGATGTGAATCGTTCTCAGGGGATCAGTATCCCTGCAGGAGAGGTGCAGTAAGATTATCGGCTGAACATGGGCATGAAGGTGTTAGATGTTTAGAAATCTGGAGCTTGTTTTCAAATTGCACTTTTCATGATCTTTGTGCCAAGATATTTCATGTCACTTAAGTACACTGTTACTTTAAACTCCAAAATATTCATATGTCACCATAACATTTTCTGCAGGCATTCACAATAGAGCAAAGTAATACAATAGAATCAATACAAAACTACACAGACTGACAACAGCCAATGTGCAATAAAAGGCAAACTGTATATATTTTAAAAAAGTAAATAATTTCATGGTGACCTTCCCCTTCCCTTTACTCCATGGCCTATAGAGAACACGAGTTGTAAAGTCCCTAAAATTGAGTCTGTAGATTGTGGAGCCGGTTCACTCTTGGGGTGAGTGAAGTTATCCACACTGTTCAGGATCCTGACAGTTATAGGGTAATAATTGTTCCTGAACCTGGAGGTATGGAACCCAATGCTCTTTACCTTTCAAATCAAGTCACTTTTATTGTCATTTCGGCCATAACTGCTGGTACAGTACATAGTAAAAGTGAGACAACGTTTTTCAGGACCGTGGTGTTACATGACACAGTACAAAAACTAGACTGAACTACGTTAAAAAAAAACAACAACACAGAAAAACTACACTAGACTACAGACCTACACAGGACTGCGTGAAGTGCACAAAACAGTGCAGGCATTACAATAAATAATAAACGGGACAATAAGGCAAGGTGTCAGTCCAGGCTCTGGGTATTGAGGAGTCCTGATGGCAACAGTGAGAAGAGAATGGCCTGGATGGTGGTGGTCCTTGATGCTGGATGCTAATTTCCAGATGTGCTCAATGGCATGTAGTGCTTGTAACGTTGTCACCAGGTATACCTGTATTTTGTCAAATTGGCTGCGGTTGATATTTAGCTGAGGCAGGATTTCCCCCTCTGATCTGTTTTCAGAGTCATTAACCGCACACCAAAGTGGAGTTGAATACAAAATTCGTGACCGCATCTAGGTGTGCACTGAAAATTGTTGATGAATTTGTTTTTCTCTCTGACAATGGTCTCTTTAAACCACTTAAGTGGTTTGCTAAATTTGATACTCATGTGGTCTCTTTTGTATTGAAGAAAACAAATGTATAATGGGTAAAACTATTTGTGGATGTGCTTTGTTCAGACAGCAGAGGAACCAGGATTTCTGTCACTTTATTCATTGTTCATCCTCTTGCTGACCTGTTTTTTTTTGCTCTTTCACCTGATCTAACAGCGTTCAGTACAAATTTGGGGCAAGGTGTTTTTCTTTGTCTGGGTGTGTTCTGGGATGCTCTCGATCAAGTGGGAAGGTGGGCATGCTCGGAATTTGGATAGGGCTTATAGCAACTAACAAAGGACAATGAAAGTGGCCTCTGTCATTAAGAACCCCACCATCCAGGCCATGCTCTCTTCTCACTGTTGGATCAGGAAGTGGATACAGGAGCCTTGGGTCCCATAGCACCAGGTTCATGGACAGTTATTACCCTTCAACCATCAGGCTCCTGAACTTGCACCAGTTCTAAATTGATTCCACATCTATGGACTCACTTTCAAGGTCTCTACAGTATTTATTATTTGTTCAGCTTGCCTTTTGCATTTCAGTTCCAGTCTTTGTATATGTACAGTTTTTCATAAATTCTATTGAATTTCTTTATTTTCCTACAAGTGCCTGAAAGAAAATGGATTTCAAGGTGATGTATGGTGATGGTGTACTTTGATAAATTTATTTTGACTTGACTTTTTGTCTTTGAAGTATTGGATGGAGGGAAATTTTCAGGAGATTTGTATGTTTGGGTTTGGATATTTGCCAGAACCAAATGAAATTTATAACAAGGTGATTAAAATTGTGGATATCTTGGCTAGTTCTTAGTTGGACCTGTCTACTGGAATGGTGCTGGAGGACTGTAAAATTACTCGGTGACGTTGAAAAGTGACTTATTCCAGGTTAGTTAGCACAACTTCCATTAGTGGGAGAATTCTTGAACTTGATTCTCAGTGACAACACAAGCCTTATCTAGAAACCAGTTTATCACGTGCACCCTGTGTGGATTTGTTGAGCAAAGTCTAGCATGCGAAGCCAGTTCTAGCAGACTGGGTGGATGAGATTAACAAATTTCACAACGCATGCCAGTGATCTGATTCTGAGATCCAATGGCCAAGTAGGCGGTGCTGCAATGCTTCATGGAGAGTGAAAGGCATGACAAGGCACAAAAGGTGTCATGGCTATCTATTGCAGCCAAGGAAGTCGCCAGCTGTGACAATTTTTCATACCATTAGACTGACATTTTTGAGGCCGGGTGTGGAACTGCCCCAGTGCAACAACTTTTTCATAAAGCTCATCCTGCACAAGTTTTGGTCATCATTGGAAGTTGCAGAGAACCAACACAGCTGGTGATTTAAACTTTTATGTAGAGCAATGAAGGTTGTTGGGGTGGTGTTTTAGATGTAATCAACATGGACTTTGAGACATTAGATAAACCAGTTAATTGAAAGGCCGAGACAGAAATGCCCAGCATTTAAAACATGATTGGACCATTGTATAATGAGATTTGGGTGTTCTTGTACATGGAAAAACCAAAAGGTTAGTGTATAGGTGCAGCAAGTAATTAAGGAGAAATGACCCTATTGACCCTTATTGCTAGGGGGCTGGAGTTTTAAAGTCTGTTTGTTGTAATAGTGTAGAGTTTTGGTGGGGCTGCACCTGCAGTACTGTGTGCAGTTTTGATACCCAGTTTAAGAAAAGATATGCTGGCATTATAGGCAGGATAGAAAAGATTCACTGTGCTAAATCCTGTGTTGAGAATTGTCTTTTCACACAACTAAATATATTGGATCTGTATTCTTTAGAAGGAGGCATGATCACTTGAAACGTGCAGGTTCCTGGGGGTCACAACAGTGGTTGTGCAGATGCTTTCACTAGCGGAAGATTCTGGAACTAGGGGACACTGTTGAGGAAAAAGCTGCAGTCATTTTAAGATGTGCCTAGGGATTTCTCAGTGTGAAGAACCTCCAAAATTGTCCACTCCAAGAACTGTAGGGGCTAAATCTCTGGTATTCAAAGAACAGATAAATAAATTCTTTTGAAGATTTCGTGGCCTCCGTCGGTCATGGTCGACCATGGGTACTGCGCCTCTGGTAGTCACCAGGAGTGGCTTCACCAGGGCAGAGCTGATATGGAGATCTTTGAAGATAGAAGTTGAAGTTCTATGTGGAAATGCTACAGAAAAGCCGAGGCTTGGGCCAGATGAGCCATGGTTATTGAATAGTGGCCCATTCTGAAGATCTCCTGTTCTTGTATGGGTGTATACTTGACGAGCCATGGCATGCTAGGCTGCACATTAGTTGTTGAAAAGTGGAATGTAGGGTAGCTCTTGAATGGCAGATCCCATTAGGCAACTTGCTGCCTCCTGTGCCACTGACAAGTTTGCTATTTTGCTCTTGCTAAGAGAGGTTGAGTTCACGTGTGACTTGTGATATTGTTTTGTGACAGAGGATGTTTTCCCTGGCCAGGTGCTTAGAATGAGGAGCTTTCAGGATGTGTGATAACGTATAGGACAGGGATCTTTTTCCCTTTGAGGGTGGTAACTCTGGATTAATTTCTAGACCCAAAGCATCAAGGTGTGAGAGTGGGAATAAGGTATGGTAGGAATCAGTCACTATCGTATTGGATGGCTGAGCTCACTTAAAGGGATGAATTTCTTCCTCTTGCTCCTATGTTTTGGTAGGGTCCAGGATGTGAATCCAAAACAGATTGGAATAGGGAGACGTCATGAACTTGTAATATTAGTCAAAGCTGATGTTGGTAGGGAGACTCGTTCAATAACAATAAACAAAGTAATTGTCGGGAATGAGTAGTGACAAATCACATACTTCTGGATATCTGAGAGATTGCTTAAGAAATTTGGGGACTTCAGGCATGGGAGGAGCTGTGGTGACATCATATAGGTTGAAACTTCCCAAAGGAAGGGCCATGGGAAAATCTTGGACAACTGGGACCATCCTTCCTGTAAGGGGATGGGGGTGGAGACAATGAATAGAGCACACATGGTTCAACATGGAGCACTTCTAAGTAATTGTGGTGTCTTGACCTTGTAAATCAGTGACAATCCTGATTCAGATCAAGGATTTAATTCTTGAAACTTGTGGTGCCAATAGACCACAGCAAATTGCGACTCCATGTACTGTATATGGCGAATGAAGAATTATGTGAAATGGTAGAAGTAAGGATATAGAAAAAAACATGCATAAATACATACTGGCATGTAAACAATATAACTGGTTGAAAGTGCTTATAGTGCAGTGATGGGGGTAATGGTTGGGGGGGCTAACTAGAATAGTTAATCAGATTAACATGTCTGGGGGAAGAGATTTTAAAAATGGCAAAGTTTTTGTTTTAATAGCTTTAACACTTTCTAGAAGGGAGCTTTTGGAAAAGGCAGTTTGCTGTGTGGGTGGTGTCTGCAATGAATTTTTTTTTCTTGCCTGCTGTTGTGTCCTGGACACAAGTCCTGCAGAGATAGAAGACTACAGCCAATGACTTTTTCTGCTGACCTGACAGTTCACTGTAGTTTTATATATTTTGAAGACATTGCACCAAACCAGACAGGAATGGCTGTTGTTCCATTTTCTAAAGATTAATTGAAATTAGTGCGATGGGATATTTGCAAATTATAAGGAACTTGTCTAGCAGGGTTTTTCACAGAGCAACTTGACCTTTCAAAAAGGCAATATTTAAATCTAAAAGGAATGTCTAATTTACTGAAGGAGGTGCTGTGCATAATGTGCACAAAGTTTCATATGTAATTATTTAAATGAGTTTTCCTATTTAAATTAAATTTAACAGCATTTACAATTTTATTACTTGAGTCACTGCTCTTGATGCATGTTGCTTGCATTGCTCTTGGAGTAAGTCAGACGTTGTTGTAGGATCAGTGAATTCTTTGAAGATGTGTATGTGCTCTGTGAGTCTTCATGAGCTTCTGAAGTTTCTAGATTCTGCCAAGGCCCGAGCAGATGGGAAAGCTGAAGATGGAATGTTATTCAGGAATGGAAGACTGAGCAAGAAGTAATAGTCAAGCTAAACTGATGTATATTTTGGGGGGGGGGGAGGGAGAAGAAAGAAAGACATGAAGTCTTTCATTAAGGAAACAACATATGATTTAGAAAATCACAATGTGTGTAAACATGGTTTTAAGAAATGCAAAATGTTTGGCAAGTTGGAGTGCTGCAGATATAGTGCATTTGGTTTTCATTAAGGGCATTTGAAAAGGCACCACATGCATGTTAAAACAAACTCCTGCACAAGGTAAGATGTCATTGTAGAGGAGATAATAATGGGTATTGATGTGGCTGCCATAGTCAGGATAGATAGATGGGTTATTTGAATTTTGCAAGGGGCATCAGAGGAAGGGTTGTGACCAGAATTATTTGCCGTCTATATTAATAACTTGGAATCGGGTTTATTGTCAAGAAATGAAATTTGTTTTGTGCCAGCAGTACAGTGCAAGACATAAGTATGTCAAGCACCTCTGCTCCATCCACCACAAGCAGAACTTTGCACCGGCCAAACATTTTAATTCAGATTCCTATTCCGACATGTCAGTCCATGGCCTCTTGTGTCAAGATGAGGCCACCCTAAGGGTGGAGGAGCAACACCTTGTATTCTGTCTGGATAGCCTCTAACCTGATGGCATGAATATCGATTTTCTCATTTAAAAAATAATCCCCCTCCACTCACCCTCCCCCCCCCCCAACTTTTTTATTGTGGTGTCTTCCTCTTCCTCCTCCTCAGTCCTGAAGAAGGGTTTTGGCCTGAAATGTTCCCATAGGTACTGTCTGGCCTGCTGAGTGTGAATGACAGTTATCCTGTACCACCACCTCACTTCCCCAAACCCCCTTCAATTTTCATGATGTAGGCATGTCCTAGACGATGGTGGGTGTTTAGTGATGGATGCTGGAGAAATTTGCAAGAGCGGTGACTTAACAAATCTCCTCTAATTCCTAATAAAGTATAGCCACTGGTTTTTTGCCTTTGTGATTTTTGCACCAAAGTGCTGGGCCCAGGATAGATCTTCAGAGATGTTGATACCAGGAACTTGAAGCTGCTCAGACTTTCCAGCACTGATCCCTCAATGAGGACTGGTGTGTGTTCTCCCATTCCTACCCCCCCCCCCCACCACCCCCAAAGTCCACATCAATTCCTTGGTCTTGGTGACATTGAGTGTGTGGCTGTTGGGATACCATACAACCGGCTGATCTATCTCACTCCTGTATGCAGCTTCATTTCTGTTTGAGATTCTGCCAATAGTAGTGATGTAATTGTTGAATCTATAGATACCCAGTGGATTAATATGGTTGCCATAGCGATTGTGGAGAGATTGTGGAGTGGAGAGAGGAAATGAGTTCTGCAGTTTGTAGGACTGAATGGACTTTTAAATTTAACAACATAGGATTCACTTGTATATATGAATGTCCTTGAGTCACTTGATCATAACCTGTGTCAGCAAGTGGGCAGAAATTGAACTTGTGTGTTGATGGTGCCTGGGTTCAGTAGTTTCTAGGAAGGCTAAGCGGTGATCTGAAAGGCTCATGGCTGCTTCTTAAACATCCCTTAATCTGCTCTCGAATCTTGAAACCTCATGATTCCTATATTTGTTGAATAGTCTTTCTAAAGCCAAGAGTTTGCAATTACTTTAAAATAGGTTTGCTATGTAGACACTTCTGCCAGAAGTGCAGAAGAGCACTTATTAGCATTTATTACCACTTCTTGTTCCTTGTGATGGTGGCAGTGAACTTCGCTTTTGAGCTGTGTGAGCCTGTCTGGAGCTAAAGGTAGGTTACGTCCAGGATGGGAACACAAGTGAATTGATCGTAGCTGTAGCTAAGGGTGCGTTTATTGCCTGCTTGTGGTTTGCAAAACAGCTAAACGGACCAAATGGCTCAATTCTGCTCCTGTCTCTTGTGACTCTATATCAATGACAGATGGCATAATTTCTTTTTGAGGAACCGGTTTACCAAACATAGGTTAAAGTCACAACAGTATGACAAAACCAGGAAGATCAAGTTCCTTCTAAAGGACGTGAGGGATGTGTGTTTTTGTAACAATCTAGTGGTTTTCTTGATCAGTTTTTTTTTTGAGGTGTACTCAAATGTATTGAAGTTATTGTAATATCTACGCTTAATGAAATGATGGTCCAGCCCACTGCTATCCAGGATCCAGGAGGTTTCAGGTGAGGGTCTTCAGTGGTGATCAACATTATTTGGACCCAGAGGAAGGTTGAGATTCCAGTGTTTAGTTTCTCATGATATAATTTTTCTGGTGACCGTGCGAAGCTTGTGAATTACATGGGATGTGCAGTGCAGGAATGGTAGCTTAACTAGCTGGGCCAAGCAGCTTGTTTATGTTCCACAGAGAGATTCCTTCTGTCCTGTTGCACCTTTGTTTCGTTGAAATTCTATTTTTGTTCTTTGTTTCAAAGGCCTCGGTACTCTAATTTGTGCAGCACTGACATAGACCCTTTGCTCCAACTTGTTGAACGAGATGGCGAACTGCACAAACCTCATTTGCCTGTGTCTAAAACAGGGGTTCCCAACCAGGGGTCCTTGCACCCCTTGCTTTATGGCATAAAGCACAGGGAAACCTTTCCTAATCGTTTACCCATCCAAGTGTCTTTTACATGTTAATTGTACCTGCCTCTGCCACCACCACCATCATTTGTGTTCGACAAACCTGCTACCCACTGAATGGGAAATCGTGCCCTTTGGACTTGCTCAACATTATTCTCCTTCTAGGGCAAATCTATGCCCTCTATTTTTAGACTCCCCTACCCTGGGTAAAAATCAGTAAATACCCTACCTATGCCCTTCATAATTTTATAAACCTCTATAATGCCTCCTTCACTCCAGGAAAAAGTTCCAGCCTCTCCAATCTCCTTATAACTTGAAGTCTCCATTACAAGCAATATTCCTGTGAATCTTTTCAGCACCCACTTTGGAATTTGACTTTGGTTTATTATCACTGACATGTATTGTGATAGCAGAACAGCGCAAAGAATAAAATTTTAAATGTATATAAAATTAAAATAAGTAGTGCAAATAGAGAGTAAAAAGTGAGTGTTCATGGGTTTATTGTCCCTTTAGAAATTGAATGGAGGAGTAAAAGCTATTTTAAAACAGTTTGCATCTTCAGGCTCCTATACCTCCACTCCGGTACTTTTAAGAGGGCATGTCCTAGTGAACCCCTAAGAATGGATTCTGCTTTTTTAAAAAAATTGAATTGACTTTATTACTTACATCCTTCAAATAAATGAGGAGTAAAGAATTTTTACGTTATATCTCCATCTAAATGTGCAATTTGTAGAAATAGTATGTACAACAATATAATATAGAAATACAGTTGTGTCAACGTGAGTTAATCAGTCTGATGGCCTGGTGGAAGAAGCTGCGGTCTGTTGGTCCTGGCTTACAATCTGCGGTACCATTTCCTGGATAGTAGCAGCTGGAATAGATTGTGGTTTAGGTGTCACGGGTCCCCAATGATCCTACAGGCCCTTTTTACACACCTGTCCTTGGGGAAGGCTTTGGGAGTTAACCCTGAAGAAAAATCTGGAGCTGGAATCCCTTGGGCAGTCCTATGTTGAGTTTAACACTGATAACTTCTGCACTGCCACTGGTGCTGAACTGTATCTGTCTACCATTCATTTGGGTTCATCAGCTGTGAGGAGAGGGGGAGCCTGCTGTATGGGGAACAGCTTGCCTTCCATATCGTACTGCCTTGGCTTGCATGTCATGTAGATAGCTGGGGTGCAATATCCATGTTCGACCCAGACCAATAACGGCCTCAAAGATATAGGGTGGAAATTAATTTGTGCTATACAAATGAAGTCAAGCCTTAGTAAGCTGTGTAAAGATAATTCACAACGGAGTCTATGGAAGATGTTTAATTTGATTTTGTTATATTTAACTATTCCATCCCTGATGCAGGTAGGAATCAGACCATGTTAATTTTTTTCAGATACGAGACACCGCTGGAGTAGTGGAGGAGAGTGAAGTGTTTGTTAGTCTCAGGCCATCGAGACCAGCCAAAGCCATGAATCCAGGTTAGACAAATGACTTGATGCACCATCAATAACTCACACTGAGACGTAAGGCGAGATATCGGCTTTTATTGACTGGAAGAAGGAACCAGGAGTGAGTGTCCATCATACTATGTCCTGGAGACTGAGGCCGAGCGTCAGGCCTCGATCGCCTTTATACAGGGGCCTGTGGGAGGAGCCACAGGAGCAGTCAGCAGGGGCATGTCCCGACAGGCACATAGTTCACCACATGACTATAACTGTATATCGTGTGTGGACACAATTCCACTTTGCTCCTCTTTCCTTGGTGCTTGAAAGGGATGAAGCTGGTGGGCGAAGGAATAATGGTGTGACAATCAGTGGTCCAAACTACCAAGGTTGAGAATTTAGTGCTCTGCATGTGGAAGTCAAGTTGCTTCATTTGTCCTACAAAGTTCAAAGTAAACTTGTTAACAAAGTATATATTGATCATTATATATTACTGAGATTCAACTTCTTGTGAGCACTCACAAAGAACAAAGAAATGCAATTCTGTAAAAACTACACACAAAGGTGGACAAGAAGCCAATGTGCAAAAGGAGTCAAACTGTGCAAATACAAGAGCATTTAATGTTAAATAAGTAAACAAATAATACTGAGAATGAGTTGGAGTCTTTGAAAGTGAGTTCATAGGCTGTGGAATCATTTTAGTGAGATTCACGCTGGTTCGGGACTCTAATGGTAGAAGGGTAATAACTGTTCCTGAACCTGCTTGTGTTGGTACCCAAGGCTCCTATACATTTGAATTGGGACAACTATTAGCTGGGGCTTGTGTAAGGTGTTATCTTTTAGATCCCGTTTGGGGGAGGGGGTAATGGGGGAAGAACCTTGGTTTAATATCACTACGCTAATGTATGAAATGTTGTAGTTTCTCGAGACCTCTACTACACTACTACACAATGTTCCCTTTCCTTTGGGAGAGAGGTAACTTTTTCCAAATATTTATAACCTCTAAAGTTTTATCCTCGGGCTGGTGCCTACTATTTCTCATTTTCTTTTGTGAAATAGATTTAAGACACATGCACAGTGCTGTAGCTAAAGTCCTGCTAAAGTTTTAAAGAGATTAGACAGAGGTTAACATTATTTGTCACTTGTCTATCAGTGAAGTGTGTTTTTCCAACAATCAGCACAGTCCAAAGATGTACTGGACTGCAGTCTGCAGGCCCCACCATAGCATGCCCACTTTTACTAGTCTGAACCCATGTGCCTTTGGACTGTGGGAGGAAACTGGAGCAGCTAGAGGAAACCTGGTCACAGGGAGAATGTACACACTTCGCAGACATGATGGGAATCTTCTATCCTGGGCACTGTAAGGTGCTGTGCTATCTGCTGCAGATCCTGCTTCACATTTCCTTTCCTCCAGATGTTTTTTACTTGACAGGCTTTGCACCTCGTGCCTTGTTAACAGATTCACTACTTCTACTGAATTTCAATATCTTGATTCATTTATGTAAACCTGCAGATTTTATTTGTGAATCAATGCAGGTCATTGAGAAATATGTGATCAAAACAAAGTATTGCATGAAATTTGTGGAACTAAAGTCTGTGTCATCTGACTTTTTAGAAGAAAGTAATATTCAGATTAAGTTACTGTGCAAAGCAACAAATGATAAACTCCTTTTTAAAGCCACGTTGGACCTGTTCATAATGCCTCAGCAATATGTAGTATTGTGGATAATTTCACTTACCCAGATCTGGCATTCAGATAAATGCTTTCTCCTCCTTCTATAATTATCTTGTTGCCTCAACAAACAATATGCGGGGGTCATAAAGTTCGTTTAAACACAAGTATGTCAAAGTCTATTCTTGTGATTAGCTCTTTCTGCTCCAGAGAACATTGCTCAACCAGTCAGCGGCATAATCTAGATCATTAGTGACATTAAACTAAAGTTCTTTTCTCCTGTCGGGAACTAAGGTGCCACGACACAGGTGAGTCCTGGGTAATGGGTGTCTCAATTCCACTGGTAGAGTTAATCTGACCATTGTTTGTAGGTCTTTGTACTAATTGACCATCACATTTTCTACATTCCCAAATTGTCGATATTAAGGGGTTCATCAGCTTTAAAGCCTCTTGGAATGTCCCAGTGACATAAGTGAAAAGATTCCACTTTTCAGACATCTGAAGTTCCTGGAAATATGGGCACTTGTAACTCTGATATTTGGATAAAAAATCAGGATTTGTTTGAGGCTTTTCATTCCAGGATGAAGGAGATGTCTTCCTTTTTTTTAAAGAATGGGGCTTCCCTTCCTCCGTCTCTCCGTCCCACTTTCTTTCTCCCTAGGCCTCCTATCCCATGATCCTCTCCTTTTCCAGCTGTGTCTCCCTTTTGCCAATCAACTTTCTAGCTCTTAGCTTTATCCCTCCCCCCTCCTGTCTTCTCCTATCATTTTGGATCTCCCCCCTCTCCCTCCCACTTTCAAATCTCTTACTATCTCTTCTTTCAGCTAGTCCTGACGAAGGGTCTCGGCCCAAAATGTCGACTGTACTTCCTATAGATGCTGCCTGGCCTGCTGCATTCTACCAGCATTTTGTATGTGTTGCTTTGTTTTTTTTTCATGATTCCAAGCCTACTAGTCTTTGGAAGGGAAAAGTGGATGGACAAATGTGCCTTTGTTCTTCTGCTTTTTCTTACTGCAATCCCTTAGACCTAAGACCACTCACACAGGATGATGGCGTGCATATATAATGAGAAGGGACCCGCATACAATCAATCCCACATGAGCTCCAGGCTCCAATCCCAATTCCTTCTGAGCTGGTGGGTTTGGGGATGGGTGAGAAGTCAAACTGAATACCAAGTATTTGCACTAATAAATCTTCCATTCTCTATAAGGCACTAATCGGACTTCGTGTGCAATGGGCAAACATAGGAGGGTCATTATTACCGTACTCTGTGTGATTGCTGGTTTAGCAATCATTGCTGTTGCTGCATATTTTGGTAAGCCAATTTGTATTTTGCAAAATGCTTTGAAGGTGTTCCTCCTTCCTATATCCTTCAATATCACTGAACTTCTGCTTTCTGTCCTGCACTGCTTCCTCCCCTTGTTCACAGATAAGTTGGGCATCAAATGTCCATCAGTTGTTTGCATGAAGTACCGCACTTAAAGTTCATAAAACCTCATCTTGCAGCTCTGTGCAAACCTATGTGTTCAAACTAGAGGTGGGGTGGTGTGGAAAGGTGGGGGGAGGGTCGAGACTTAATATTGAACGGACTGTATATGATGACCCTGGATGATTAGAGCTAGAGACTGCTGGCAGAGGGAGAAGCAAATCTCTTTGAAATCAGAGTGGAAAAGTGTTTAAACTTCTGAAGTAGATCCTGGGTGCTTGATACTCCCTCACCCTCGAGCTTAAATGCTCCTTGTGTTTAGAAATTTATTGTTGACTCTCCGTCTTGAGCTCTTCTGGAGAGAGGTTTGTGGAATTTCCCTGTTCTTTGTGAGAGTTTTCTGATGTCACTCCAGAGTGCCCTGCCTCTAATTTTAAAGCCATGTGCCCTATTCACTCCAGGAAGTGATTTTCTCTTTCTCCATTAATCATCTTGAACACTGCAGTCAAATCACCCCTGCATTTGCCCTTGGCAGTCTGACGTACTGTAATAGCTTATGGGAGGGGTTGAAAGTTTTTAAACAAAACTGCTCTATATTTTGGCTCATCAGTTTCGTGGGGGAGCAGAAACTGGTGACAAGGCAATGGTGACAGTCCAACTTCATTTGTGATGACTGGTTGTTCTAATGGGAAGCAATGGACAGGGATTGGAATGGGATTCTTGGTTAACTTCCAACTCCAAGGTTAGAGGTGGAATTGGCTTTCTTGAACAGTTGAGGCTAAGCTGGCATATGATAAGCTGGCTTGGCATTCAGTTTCCTGTTGATGGTTCCATCATGGTTTGCTGTGATCGCAGTGCAGAATCTCCAGCTCAGCAAGTTGTTGGATCTTCAGCTTAATTTTGTGAAACTTTGCCTCAAAAAGTTGAAGTCACTTCCAAAGAATCATGAATACACCTCACCAGTGACACTAGGCAGCCTTAAGGTAGTTTGGCAAGTGCTGATGTCTAACCAACATCATTCTTTACCTTTCCAGTGAAGGTTGCTATCGACACTTACTACTACTTCTGTCCCAACACTTTCAAGTTCATTGCTCTTGATTTGCAATGCAATGGGATCAAAGACTGTTCAGGAGGTGAAGATGAGATTGGCTGTGTGTCAAATTTCACCTTCCAGGATGAATATCCAGGTAGGCAAGTAATGGATTTCTGCACATTTTTCTTCTGATTGCCTTGTTGAATGAACCAATGTCATGCTTCTGTGTTCCCTTCCAGTGCGGATTTACGGACCACACTCCATTCTACAGGTGAAAGATTCAACAACGCAGCAATGGGAAAGTGTGTGCTATGATAATTGGCAATCTAAATATGCACAAGTAGCATGCAATCAGCTAGCCTACTCAAGGTACTGAGAAGTAGCATTGGAGACATTATACAGATGTTAAAAAACTGCCGATGCTGGAAATCTAAAGAAACACAAATTGATGGAAGTGTCTGTTAGGTTTGCTACATCTATGGAAAGAGAAATAATGTTTTCGGTCAAAGGCCCTTCATCAGACATTGTCCTCGTGAAGGGTTATAGTCCTTAAATGTTTAACTGTTTCTCTTCCCACAGATGGAGCTTGGTTTACAGTATTTTCTGTCTTAGATTCAACTGTGACCTCATATAACATATAACCATATAACCATATAACAATCACAGCACGGAAACAGGCCATCTTGGCCCTCCTAGTCCGTGCCGAACCCTTAATCTCACCTAGTCCCACCTACCCGCACTCAGCCCATAACCCTCCACTCCTTTCCTGTCCATATACCTATCCAATTTTACCTTAAATGACACAACTGAACTGGCCTCTACTACTTCTACAGGAAGCTCATTCCACACAGCTATCACTCTCTGAGTAAAGAAATACCCCCTCGTGTTTCCCTTAAACTTCTGCCCCCTAACTCTCAAATCATGTCCTCTAGTTTGAATCTAGTTTGAAATGTGCTCATCTAGCAGCACATTTTCTCAATTGTAACAGAGGTACATTGACACTTGGGTTTCATGTTCTTGGATCATAATAGAATGCATTAAATCATCAAGCTAAGTATCTAGAGGGCTAGTGTACTACAGCTACTCAAAACCCTGGATAGATCACGTCTGGAGTTCTGAGAGCAGTTTGGGGGATCACATGTTCAGGAGGAAAATTGACTTGCTGGTGGTGTAGACTATATTTGCCAGAAGGGTACCTGGACCCAATGGGTTTAGTTACAAGGTGGTATTGTAAAAACAAGGGTTATGTTTTGTACAAATCATCAAGGGATGATTTTATATGTAGTTTCTAAGATATTATGGAGGATTACTAATATTGTGAAGGGTTTATTTCTGCTACTCGGATACAAGATTGAGACCCAGCGCTGAAATTGAAGTCAATTCTTTGAGATGTGAGGGTAGGATATAATTTAACAAACAGAACTTGATGGGTTGATTGCCATATTTGGGATAGCATGGTAGCATAGTGGTTAGCACATTGCCTTACAGTACCAGTGAACCAGGTATGTTTCCTGCTGCTATCTGTAAGGAGTTTGTACGTTCTCCCCGTGACCGCGTGGGTTTCCTCTGTGTGCTCCGGTTTCTTCCCACAGTCTAAAGACATCGGTTGGTAGGTAAATTGGTCATTGTAAGTTGTCCTGTGATTAGGCTAGGGGTAAATTGGAGGATTGCTGGGTGTTGTGGCTTGAAGAGCGTGGAATAGGCCTAATCTCAATAAATAAATTAAATGTTTAAATTGCTGGGGGTGGGAGGGGCGGAGAAATGAATGGATCATAGTGCAGTTGCTGAATGACAGAATATCCTCAAAAAGCACATGGTCAAGGAAGAATGCCCAGAGTAGAATGGCACCTGTTAATAGGTGTTACAAAATCACACCATGGAAATAGTACTGGTGTATGTGACAGTGGAAACTTCTAGGGAGACTGGTGTGTAGACAGAAGAATGCACACATGTAGGGAAATGGATGAGCTCTGAGGTACATGACTACAAATCCAAGTGCCAAGTGGTCCTCAGCTAAATAATGATTCTCAAACAGTCCGGAAGTGACTGTGCTGGCCACATTTACAATTGTATTTTTTTTCTTTAACAAGTACTAATGCATGTTAGTGATAATAAACCTGATTCTCTGCAGAGACCCCAAAAGTGTCCCATTGGAAAAGAATCTCTGGCCTTCCTACAAGATCATCAATACCAACAAAATTATACTCTCAAGCACCATCCAAAGTCTGTTAACAGATGGGTGAGTAGCATCTAGTGGCCTGTGGCCCTGTGATATTTGGTGAGACATGTGGCTTTCATTCAAACGTTGTTCATGGGATTCCCTGACCATGAAAGCTGATCCAGAAGGCACATGGGGTGCATGGAGATTTCGTAGACTGGACTAGATTAAAAACTAGTTTGGTCAAGGAAGAGAGGGTAGTGATGGTGGATTGTTAGGGCTGTGACTGGTGGTGCTCCACAGGGATCAGTGCTGGAACCTCTTGGTAAGCTTCGCCACAGCTCCCACCGTCAAGTTACAGGAGAGTGATGAAGACACTGGAGACGGTGGAGAGATATAAGCAAATCACCAGGACTGAAAAATTAACCATGGCAGAAGATGGTTTTCTTTGGAGCAGTGGAGGCTGGACAGATTCGTGATGAGTGTAAAGCAACAATTTAATCCGTGGGCCCATGGTAGCAAAGTGGTTAACACGATGCTATTACAGCTTGGCGTCGGAGTTCAGAATTCAATTCCACAACCATCTGTAACAAGGTTGTACATTCTGCCCTGTGAAGGCATGGGTTTCCTCCGGATGCTCTAGTTTCCTCCCACATTCTTGTTTAGTAGGTTAATTGGTAATTGTAAATTGTCCGGTGCTTAGGCTTGGGTTAAATTGATGGGTTGGGGGTGGAGCAGCTCATTGGGCCAGAAAGGCCTGTACTGCACTGTATCGCTAAATAAATAAATCGTTCCACCAATAGTTTTAAGTTGTTTTATTGATCCCTTCTGCCTAAGAAATGGATCTCTGCCAGGCTCTAGCCTATCTCCTGTTTGCAAGCAGTTCCAGCATAGACTCCCTTTTCTTGTACTGTCTCAGCTAACAGGCATGTAAATGGCCTTCATCCGTAACCCTGTCTCCTGAGCCAAAACCAGCTTTGGATTGTCAGAGTGGTGCAACTCCAATTTGTAAAATAATAAATCTGCCATAACGGAATGGTGGAGCAGACTCTATGGGGTGAAGGAGCAAAGTAACGTCATATGCCTATGCTCTAAATATAGATCTGGATCCAGTTTGCCCTTTGCCTCTTACATTTCATTGACTAACTTGCAACTGCAGTGAATTTCCATCAAGCATTTGACAATTTTTTTCCCCCATGCACTGCTCTCAACTCTTGTGACCTCTTCAAATTTGAAAACAATTATTAGTCAACATTATCTTCCTTTAACAAATCTGTGCTGAACGTATATTAGAGATTTAGAGGGAAGTGATTTTATGCAGAGTCACTTAATTCTAAAGCAGACAGTAATGTTAGTCAAATTGCTGGAAATGTAATGTTGTGTAAAGGAAATATCAGAAATGGGTCTGGTGTATAGAAGAATAACTTCGGGTCATAGAATTTGCCGCTGACCCAAAATTCTTCCTTCATGTATCACACAATAGACAATAGGTACCGGAGCAGGCCATTTGGCCCTTCGAGCCAGCACTGCCATTCACTATGATCATGGCTGGTCATCCACAATCAGTATCCTGTTCCTGTCTTCTCCCCATATCCCTTTAAGAGCTCTATCTAACTCTTTCTTGAAAGTATCCAGAGAATTGGCCTCCACTGCCTTCTGAGGCAGAGCATTCCACAGATCCACAACTCTCTGGGTGGAAAAAGTTTTTCCTCAACTCCATTCTAAATGGCCTACCCCTTATTCTTAAATTGTGGCCTCTGGTTCTGGACTCCTCCAACATCGGGAACGTGTTTCCTGCCTCTAGCGTGTCCAATCCCTTAACAATCTTATATGTTTCAATCAGATCCCCTCTCATCTTTCTAAATTCCAGTGTATACAAGCCCAGTCGCCCCACCTTTCAACATATGACAGTCCCGCCATCCCGGGAATTAACGTTGTGAACCTACGCTGTACTCCTTCAATAGCAAGAATGTCCTTCCTCAAATTTGGAGACTAAAACTTTACACAATACCTGTGGTGAGGCATCTCATTTTGAGTACATGGCTTCTCAAAGAGTAAATCAGTTGGCTCCACTCCCTGTTCTTTCAATCTCTGAATTTTTCACCAAGCGTTTATCCATTTCCTGTCTGAAAGCTGCTCTTTCCATTAACCCAGCCAGCAGTGGATTCAAATACTTGGTTTGGGAATGGAATTGTTAATGTTTTGGGTCTCGACCCAATGCTTCCACAATTCTTTGCCCCCTACAGATGCTGTTCAACCGACAGAGATTCTCCTGTTCCTCCTGACTCCAGCTTCTCTCTCCCCTATGCAATGGTTGTTTGCGACTCCCCATTTCAATGCCAATTGTCTTAAACCTGTGTCCTTCACAATCGGATGTTCCACTGGAAACAGATCTCAAAATGCACTCTATGCCTTTTTGGGTTTTTTAAACAAATCTGACTTTCCTTTCAGACACAGGCAGAGAAGCTGGTGTGAAATCACATGACCTTGCCTGCAAATGTTTTGATAACTCATTTATGATCAATTGTTGGAAGCTCCATGTACAACAGCAACTTTTTAATATTTTCCCTGTCTCAGCTCAGAGTCAATTATGAATTTAAAAACTAGTGAAAGTAAATCAAGATGGTGAAAATTTTCTGAAGTGAACTCTCCCTGAACCAATGTTTCCTTCTGTTCTCTGTTCAGGACCTGCAATTCCAATCAGATTGTCTCTCTTGTTTGTGCACGTGAGTTAATTATTAAACTAAATATTCAGTGTTTACTAAATTGTTCTCCATATTCTGTGTGTTCTGGGTAGAGGCAGATAAACTCTCAAAGAACAGATTCTATTTACTTTGCCTCCAGGTAGTTGTCTGTTGAGAAGGCAGCATACATTTGATTAATGAGTGATCACAATCAGTTAGTTTAATCCAGACTAACAGGGGTACTGGGCTACCTGAATGCTTTATCGTTGGTTGGCTCTGCGGTAATGGGAGATCCAAATATTTAAGGTCATTATCACTTCCCTGCTATGGCTTCAAAGTAAATTTTATTATCAAAGTACATGTCACCATATACAACACTGAGATTCATTTTCTTGTGGACCTACTCAACAAATCTATAAAATAGCAACTGTAATAGAATCAATGAATAGTAGCCAAACCAGGGATTTCAACCAGGGTGCAGAAGACAACAAACTGTGCAAAGAGAAGAAACAGTAATATAAATAAATAAGCAATAAATATTGAACTTGATATGAAGAATCCTTGAAAGTGAGTCCACGGGTTGTAGGAACATTTTAGTGATTGGGCAAGTGAAGTTGTTCCCTTTGGTTCAGGAGCCTGATGTTTGAGGGGTAATAACTGTTCCTGAACCTGTTGTGAGT
Organism: Hypanus sabinus; assembly: GCF_030144855.1. Taxonomy (NCBI): domain Eukaryota; kingdom Metazoa; phylum Chordata; class Chondrichthyes; order Myliobatiformes; family Dasyatidae; genus Hypanus; species Hypanus sabinus. The sequence goes on along the minus strand of NC_082739.1, from coordinate 7,409,705 downwards.
CCTGAGGCTCCTGTACCACCTTCCTGATGGCAGCAGTGAGAAGAGAACATAACCTAGGCAGTAGGAGTCCCAGATGTGCTCAGTGGTGGGGAGGGCTTTACCTGTGATGGACTGGGCCATATCCATAACATTTTGTAGGATTTTTCGTTCAAGGGCATTGGTGGTTCCATACCAGGCTATGTTCTTTGTTTTGTGGCTGCCTGTTGGAAGATGCATCTCCAAGTTGTATAATGTATGCATACTTGGGTAAATGTACTTTGAACTTTGCAGACAGTCAATACACTCTTCACTGCACATATATAGAAGTTTGTCAAAGTTTTGTATGTCATGCTGAACCTCTGCAAACTCCAAAGAAAGTTGAGGTGCTTCATTATTGCACCTGCATGCTGGGTCCAGGGCAGGTCCACTAAATTGATAACACAGTAATTTAAAGTTGCTTCTGATTCTCCAGGGACAACTGGTTTATGGACCTCTGAGTTCCTTCTGAAGTCAATAATCAGCTCTTTGGTCTTGATGACATTGTGTGAGAGGTTGTTGTGACATCACTCAGCCAGATTTTCAATCTCCCTTCTGTATGCTGATTCATCACCACCTTTGATTCGGCCTGCATCACAGCTTAAGTATGGCACTGGAACTGTGCTTAGCCATACATTCGTAGGTGTAAAGTGAGTAGCGCAGGGGGCGAAGCACACAGCCTAGTAGTGCACCTGTGCTGATGGAGATTGTGGAGAAGTTATTGTTGCCAATTCAAACTGACTGGGGTCTGCAAGTGAGGAAATCCAGGATCCAGTTGCACAAGGAGGTATTGAGACCAAGGTCTTGGAGCTTAGTGATTAGTTTTGAGGGGTTCAAGATATGTGTGCAGTATACAACTCTCCAGACAGTCACAAAACAATTAAGTACGGAAGCAGTTCAAAAGAAAAACATTAACCCCCCCCCCATGCACAAACAAAAACAAATTGCGCAAATGGCAAAAAGAACATTGACCCCCCCCCCCCACAAAAACAAATTGCGCAAACAGCAACAAGAAAATCAACCCCCTTCATGCGCAAAAGAACAAATCATGCAAGCTGCAACGAGAAAGAACGGGTGGAGAGACAGAATATAAAAACATGAAACTGAAGAGGAAAGTGAGCTACAATCCAACCCATAGACCGCAGGCACAGAACTTCGGTACCATCCTCTGAAAGCATGGAAGGGAAGAGGCCATTTGAACGCAGTGTCTCAGGAGCAGCGAGTGAGAGACTGTCACTCAGATACCTTCCTCTGGCAGCAGTGGGTGAAAGGCTGGTAGAGAGCACTGAACACTCATTTGCCTCTGTTTCAGTCTTCCTCTACTCTTTGATCGGCAAAAAATGGAGCCGATCGTGGGCTTGCTCCCTGCTCCCTATCTCTAAGCTTCTTGTCCTCGAGGCAGCTCGCCTCTTGGAATCTACTCGGAGGCAGCAATCAGCCAAACAAACGCCTTCAAACTGTAGATCACAGGTTCCAGCAATACCAGAGACGTTTTAAAATAAAAAGACCTGCAAAAAGTGAAAGAAACAGTTTGGTCTATCTGGAAGATGTTGCCCAAGGTAGCATTGTTTGTTGGTGCCATCTTATAGTATTGAAGATCCCTAGTGTTTTACTCCCCAACTGTTTATTTTCATTTCTTGAGCAATCCCATCCTGTTTCCCGGTGACTTGAACCATCTTCAACTGTTTAATGAATCATTTGTGAAATACAATGTCCCTGGAAATGCCAGCATTTTTTTGCTCTTCTCTAATTAAGATGGTGGTGGGCACCATTTTGGGTGGTACAGCCCATGTGAAGGTGCATCTAACCTTGTATGTAGAAAGTTTAGAGTTTTGACCTTGTGCTGAAGAAGGAATAGCAATATTGTTCCACTTCAGGCTGGTGTGAGCTTTGGACAAGATGTTAGTCCATTGCACTTGCCACTTTGTTCAGCTAGTGAGTGAACAGAGATTTAGGGAAAATGAAACCTGTTGTCTTCTGTAAGACATCCTGTTGGTACTCTACACTGCAATGGTGGGGGAATTAGACGACGAGGGTAATATTTGAACTGACTGAAGAAATCTAACTTTAATCTAGTGCTGGGCTACAAGTGTTAATGACAACACTCAGCTGGAGTGTAGAGGATTCCATGATTTTGATTTGAGCTGTGTTGAAGAGTCAGATAAAAATCCTCGGATTCCAACCTGCTCTAGCAACCGTGTTTTGTGGCTGGTTCAGTTGGGGTAAAGTTGAGCACCAAAAATAAGCCCAAACCATAAAATGGAATCTGTTCTAAAGATTATTGAACTGGGTTCAAAAGAGAATTCAATACGTTTGTGTTCTGCATTTGTACCCAATGATAATAACTGCCTCCAATCTCTGTCTGCACATGATTAGTTTGGATTTTGTGATTATCCGAAATGTGATTTGTTTCAGGATGTGAACGCAGTGCAAGTGAACGTATTGTAGGAGGAGAGGATGCCAACATTGATGAATGGCCCTGGCAGGTCAGCCTCCAGTACAAGGACCAGCACCTGTGTGGTGGCAGCATAATAAGCTCCCAGTGGGTGATAACTGCCGCACACTGCTTTCCGGTGTAAGTCCATGCGTGATGCTGTTCTTCCTTGCAGCTAATTATTTCTGCACTGTTTCACTCATTGTAATATATGCAAAGCATATTCAAACTTTCTGTGCAAGTGCAATGTTGGTTAGGGAGTACATGTCTAAGCATGGCTAGATGGAGACATCTGGGATAATTGCTTTCATTGGCTGGGGCATCTATGTAAGTGCTAGGGCAGTTATAGCACAGCCATATAGGACTTTGGAAAGCCCAAGCACTATGCAGTCCTGGCCAACACCATAGGAAGGATATGATCGCACTGGAGAAGCTTCACAGGAAATTCACCAGGATGCCCATCTAAGCTGGTCACATTGTCTGCATTTGACCCATGTGCCACTAAACCTTTCCTATCCTTTTTACCTTTCCCAAGTCTTTTAAGTGCTGTTATTGTATGTGCTCCAAGCACTTGCTCTGACAGCTCATTGCAGGTACTCTCCACCCTCTGCGTAACAAAATTACCTGTCGGGTCACTTTAAATGTCAGCCTTCTCACTTTAACCCTATGCCTTAAATCTAGATTTTGTTTCATTCCCTGGGAAAACCACAAACCTAACACATTCACCCTGTCTATGCATTCATGATTTTGTACAGGTCTATGGGGTCACCCCTTATTCTCTAACACTCCTGTGAATCGAGTCCTAGCCTGTCCAACCTCTCCCTGAAGCTCAGGCCCTCGTGTCCTAGCAAAATTCTTGTAAATATTTGTACTTTTTTTTAAGCTTAATTGCCCTGACTCTGCTACTCATCAGTCAGGGCACTGAGTCACAGCGTGGTAAATGTTTTTTAAAACCACTGTCTATCTGGGATGTCACTTTCAGGGAGCAATGTACTTGAACTCTAAGGCCCTTCTGGTCAGTGTTTAGAACAAAGTCCTACCCTGGTTTGCTTTCCCAAAGTGCAACACCTTACACTGAATTGAACAGCATTTGCCAATCCTCAGCCCACTTACCTAGCTGAGGAAGATCCTCCTGACTTTTTAATAACCTTTGCTGTCCATGATGCTGCTTATTTTAATGTCATCTGCAAACTTGTTAACCATGCCTTGTACATTGTCATCTAAATTAATAACCATGGATCCAGCAATGATCCCTGAGGCAACCTACTAGTCGCAGCCCTCAAACCTGAAACACAGTCTTCCACCGTCACTCTGCTTCCTACCATCAAGCCGAATTTGTATCCATTAAGTTAGCTCTCACTGGATCCCATGTGACCTTGCCTTACAAACTAACCTTCCAGCATTTAACCTTGTTAAGTCTTTGCTTGAGTCCATGTATTTGTATTCAACATCATCTGCGATGCCCTCATCAGTCCTCTTGTTGCCTCTTCAACAAAAATACAAGTAGATTTCAGTCACACTCTCTCATGCATTATTGTCGTGTCTTATTGTGATATGTACCAAGATGCATTGAAAAGCTTATCTTGCATTACTGTTCATGCAGATCAAATCATTACACAGTGCATTGAGCTAGAATAAGGTCAACGATAACAATGCAGAATGAAGTGTAAAAGCTATGGAAAAAGTGCAGTGCAGGTAAATGATAAAGTGCAAGATCATAATGGGGTAGATTGTGAGGCCAAGAATATCTTTTCAACAAGAGGTCTGTACAAGAGTCTAACAACGGCATTGATGCTGTCCATGAGACTGGTGTACAGGCCTTTGTATTTGTTGCCCGATAGAAGAGGGGAGAAAAGAGAATATGTGGGGTGGGTGCGGCCTTTGATTATGCAGGCTACAATAAGTATACAGACCATAAAGAGGCTGGTTCATGTGCTGAGCCGCGACCCCACACTCTACAGTTCCTTGCAGTCACATGCGGAGCAGTTGCTGTACCAATATCCCTACTGATAATCTTTAATCATGTGTTGGCAGATTTGTGCTTCAGAATATCCTTCAGTAACTTGCAAACAATTGATGTCAAGCTCAATGGCCTGTGGTTCCCTGCCTAGTCTTTGCTGCTTTTAAATATGGTACACATTAAGCACGCTCCAGTCTTTCAGAGCTTCACCAATGGCTAAAAGTGACACAAGTATCTTTGCTAGGACCTCTTGTTTCTTTCTTGGCTTCCCACAAGGTCTGAGGGTGTATTTGGTCAGGCCCTGAGAATTTTTTCACCTACTTTAGGACTGCCAATCCTCTGGTAATTTGTATCTCATCCAGGATACCACAACGTTTTTGCCTCAATTCCTTAGCTTCTATGATCTCCACAGTAGAAACTGATGAGAAATGTTAAAAATCTCACCCATCTCCTATGGCTCAACATGTTGATCCTTAAGGGGATCTATTCTTTCCATGTTCACCCTCCTTGGATTATCCTTAACCTTACCTGCCAGATCCTCTTTTTGCCCTCTTTCAGCCCTCTAGTTTTCCTTCGAATTTTCATCAAGGGATTTGCTTAATCGCAATTGCTTAAACTGATTTTTCTGACCTTGGCTTCAATATCTCTCATTAACCAATTGATCTTTCATTTCCTGACTTGCTCTTGACCCAACAAGAATGCGTTGTCCCTGCACTCGTGTTTAAAAGCCTCCCACTTTCTAAACATCCTTTTACCTACAAACGTTCTCAGCCAGTCAACCTGAGTTCCTGCCAAATGTCTCCAAAACTGATTCTTCCCTAATTTAAGACCTTGTAGAGCAGTCCTATCTTTCTACAACAAATAGAACAGTGGTTACTGGCCACAAAGTTCACCCCACTAACACTTTATTTGCCTTGTCCTGTTCCTTGAGAGGTCCAGTGCAGCACCCTTATAGTAGGACCCTCTATTTTAATTAAGGAAGCTTTACTGGACATTTTTTAAACACATTCCACCCTGTGCAAGCATTTTACACTATGGGTGACCCAGTCAATGCTTGAGAATTTAAAATAATCCACTAATACTATCCTGTTTTTTGGAGATTAAAGTTTCAAGATTAGTTTTATTTGTTACATATACATTTAATGATAGTGAAATGTTATTTGCATCAATGACCAACACAGTCTGCAGTTGTGCTGAAGTTCAGCCAGCAAGTGTTGCCATACTTTTGGCACCAACATGGCACGTGCCCAAGACTGACTAACCCTAGCCATACGTCTTTGGAATGTGGAAGGAAACTGAAGCACCCAGAGGCAATCCACATGCTTGTGGAGAACATACAAACTCCTTACAGACAGTGGTGGGAATTGAATCCCAATATTCTAGTTGCTGGCACTGCAAAGCTGTTAGCCCTACCATGCCACCTCTACCTGCCCTGAGCAGAAGTGTTTTATTAAAGGCCATAGATTTAGGATGAGGGATGGAAGATTTGGAAAGCATTGTTTGAAAAATTTTCATCCTGAAGCTGGTTCTTACATGAACACAAAGTGTGGCATTGAAGGACATGGCTCAAGTGCTAGGAAAGGGCTTGGTATAGAAAAGGAATTCCCAGCCATTTTATGCCGTGGACACCCTGTACATGGGGTACAAGGAGTACACAGACCCCAGGTTGGGAAACCCTGATATAGAGTTACTTAATGATTGTCAAAGCAGTGGGCCAAATGTCTGTCTGCGCCGTTTGACTTTATGCAAGCATTCTCTGAATTACCCAATTAAACGCTTCCCTGAACAGGATCCCATCCATATTAAAGCTTATCCTACGTTGTCCCATTCACCATTGTTTGGATATAAAATAAATCCCTCAATTTGCCAAGGTGCTAGTGTCAAAAAGTTCTTTTTTTTTTGGAAATAATTTGTTGATTGACTTTTTGTTCCAGGGACTACCAGCAGATTGCAAACTGGAGGGTGTTTGCTGGAAGTGAGAGACTCCACTCTGGAGGGAGCACATTTTCTGTCAAGAATATCATCACGCATGGGGACTATGATGAGTTGACCAATGATTATGATGTTGCCCTGGTGAAGTTGAGGTATTCCCTGCCTTACACAGGTATGGTATAGTTTAGTTTAAGAAAGGATAATATTGATTAATGTACTATGTTTATTCTTTAGCCAGCCAGAGTTATTTCTCTTTTGGGGAACTTCTTCCATTTAAACCATTTTCAATACAAATTTTCAGTGGCTGACCTGCAGTTAATAATTGGTCAATTTGGCATCAGTTTCTGGTTGGTAATTATCATATACATTCTGGGGGTAGGGGGTCCCAATTCTTAGCTAAACAGAGTGGCAGTCCAAATCTTTTATTTTTCCGAGCAAGTGGAACTCGGTGGATCAAGCAGCATCTGTGGGAGGAAAGGAATTGATGTTTCGGGTCGAAACTCTGCATCAGGACTTGGGAATCTTTATTATTCCAAGCATCTATGTGATTTCAGAATTTAATCTGCACTCAATGAGTAGCCATGTGGTTACACACTTACTCCACCTTGCACCCAGTCCAGTTACACCCACGGCTGAGGCATCAATTGTTCCCCAGACTAAGAGGAGCCACTTCTAATTACAGGGATACTGCGGTGCTGGAGATCTTAAAAATTCCGAAGGAACTCAGCAGGTCAGGCAGCATCTCTGGAGGGAATAAACAGTTGTTACATTTGTAGTCCCTCAAACTAGTGGAGGGTACAACAGATGAAGGCAGGAGCCTAAAGGGTTAATACCACCTATTTATCATAAGAAATATAACATTCAGAGCACTCTGCCATTATGTACGAAAGAAATTGAGTGAAGAAGTTTTATCTACTTTCCCCAAAAGATAAATATTTGCAAACTGGCCACTTGGATATTTTTGGTTATTAAATAGTACCAGTTTGCTATTGCTACCTGAGGCAGTCTAGTATATCACTGACTGAAAGATGAAATTCCCTAGGCTTCACTGTCATTTACATTGATGTGATGCACAATTTCTTTATATATAAATTATCTTTATTTCTTTCTCCAGATTACATCCGTCCAATTTGTTTACCCAACTTTAACACCCCAGCGCAAAAGAACAAAGCATGGGTTACTGGCTGGGGCTACAGGAAAGAATATGGTAATTATATTTTGGTCACCTTTGGCTATGAGATGGGGGTGAAAGTACCTTAAATTTGTTATCTGCATAGTTACAATATTAACATCGCCCATCTGTTCCACTTCTGTACAGCTAAGTTGTGCCAATTTTGCTTTGCATCTCTTCAAACACAGCTAAATGTTCTCTACCCCATACCTATATTTCACTGGTCAGTATTTAGCCATGAGGTGCAATGTTGCAGCTGCCTTAACTCCAGCCTCTTGGGTTTGATCCTGGCCTCTAGTGTTGTCTGTGTGGGCTTTGCATCTTCTCTGAGACCATAAAACATAGTTAGGCCATTCAGCCCATCGAGTCTGCTCTGCCATTCTATCATGGCTGATTTTATTTTCCCTCACAACTCATTCTTCTGCCTTCCTCCCCATAACCTTTGATGCCCTGAATAATCAAGATCCTACCAACCTCTGCTTTAAATGTACCCAATGGCTTGGCCTCCCCAGATTCACCACCTTCTGGCCAAAGAAATCCCTCATCATCTCTGTTCCAAAGGGACGTCTTTGTATTCTGAGGCTGTGCCCACTGGTCCTAAACTCTACCACTTGGAAGCAGCATCTGCATGCCCACTTGATTTAGGCCTTTCAACCTTTCAACCCCAGCGGGTACAGGTACAGAGCCATGAAATGCTCCTCATATTAACCCTTTCATTCCCAAAATCATTCTCATAATCCCCCCACCCCCAAGACCCTCTGCAATTCCAGCATGTTCGTTCTTGGATATGGGGCCCAAAGCCATACTGGCTGACAGGTTAATTGGCTATTGTAAATTGTCCTGACTGTAGGTGGCTATAGTAATTTCTATCAAGTTCTAGATTTTGTGGTTTCATTTAAAGCTTGATGGCGAATTGGGTGATGATAAAAGAAGATGCTCTATTGCTACCTTGCTTTTGTGGATTCTGTTATTCCAAGTTGTGTGACTGCGCAGTATTTGGAATGCTCCGTGCACGTTGCCACGAAGCTGGAATTTTCTTTTATATAATGTTAATATAATTTTGAAATTGTTAATAGAATTGTGAAATAGTCTGTAATTGTGTTAATGAATATAATCCATAAACTTTCTAAATAATAAGTGTACCACAACCTTTGAAGTATTTTAGAGCTTCAATGTATTTACATTGTCAGTGTTTCACATTACACCACTGTTACAAATTGTAACAATAAACAGATGGAAGTCAGTAGCTCACAATATTCATAGTATGCATATACACTCTATAGCCAACTTACTAGATATGGGGTGGAACCTCGTGTGGCCTTCTGCTGCTGTGGCCCATCCACTTCAAGGTTCAACATGTTGCATGTTCACTCAGAGATGCTCTTCTGCACTTTTCAATGTGTGTATAAAAGTAATAGTAATAATAAATTACTTTTAATCTCTTCTTGAGCTGAAGGCAGCGCTTACTAAACACCAAAAAGCAATTGTATTTGGGCAGAGTGCAAGAACTAATTCACTCCTCATGTAACAGGTCAGGGCCAAATCAGATCAAGTAACTTGTAGGAAAGGAAACTTGCATTTACACTCAGTGGCCATATTCTTCATATGACCAAAGAGTCTAAGATTAGAGGACACAGCCTCAGAATAGAGGGATATCCTTTAGAATGGTGATGAGGAGGAATTTATTTAGCTAGAGAGTGGTGAATCTGTGGAATTCTTTGCCACAGGCAGCTGTGGAGGCCAAGTCTTTATGTATAGTCAAAGAACAATACAGAACAGTACAGTCCATTTGGCCCACAATGTTGTGCCGACCCTTAAGGCAGACGTTGATAGATTCTTGATTGGTCAGGGCATGAAGGGATACGGGGAGAAGGCAGGAGATTGGGGCTGAGGGGAAAATTGGATCAACCATGATAAAATGATGGAGCAGACACAATGGGCTAAATGGCCTAATTCTGCTCTTATAATCTTGCGTCTTTATTAGGTACTCCTGTATACCTGTTCATTAATGCAAATATGTAATCAGCCAATCATGTGGCAGCAACTCGTGCCTAAACACATGCAGATGTGTTCAAGAGGTTCAGTTGTTCAGACCTAACATCAGAATGGGGAAGAAATGTGATCTGTGACTGTGACCGTGGAATTGTGGTTGCTGCCATATGGGGTGGTTTGAGTATCTCTTGGGATTTTCAAGCACAAATCTCTAGAGTTTACAGAGAATGATGCGAGGAACAGGAAAAAACATCCAGTGAGTGGCAATTCTGTGGGCGAAAGCACTTATTTCTGAGAGAGGTCAGAGGAGAATGACTGAAATGATTCAGGCTGACAGGATGGCCTTGTAACTTAACCACGCATTACAACAGTGGTGTGCAGAAGAGCATCTCTGAATGAACAAGATGTTGAACCTTGAAGTGGATGAGCTACAGCAGCAGGTTCCACTCCTGTGCCTAATAAGGAGGCCATTGAGTATATATGGCACCTTCATGGCATTTAAATAGCTTGAGGTAATTTTTAATTGTAGCTAATGTTAGAATGTGTAGGCAACTTGTGTCCATATGTTATTGCCGGAGTTCCTTCTTTGAGATGGGAGGCTAATGTATTTGGCAGAATCAATAAAGAATATTGTGATTAAGGTCCAGGTGATCTACTTTGGTTATGTCGGGCTAGGGCCAAGGAGAAGCATTTTGGCTCTTTGAGGGAGAAGATGCAATCAAAAGAAAGGAAGCTTACAGCTCAGTGTGATGCTGGCTAAGATTTTAAATTGAATGCAAAAGGTGGGATCTCCTGTTCTAATTACGTTGTGTTTTGTTTGTATACAAAGGTGAAGTGTCTCCTATGCTGCAGCAGGCCAACGTATCAATAATTAATCGAAGCATTTGTAATCAGGGGCAGTATTATGCTGGGAGGATCACAGAACGCATGCTGTGTGCGGGCTACCTCACTGGCAAAGTGGATGCGTGTCAGGTATGTGGACGATGCATACTAAAATGTGAATGTGTTGCTTGGGATTTTTGACATCTGCAGAATCTCCTGTGTTTATGGGGTGCTAATACTTGATTTTCTTCTGCAGTTCTGAGTTCCAAAGACTTGGGTACACTGTATAATTAGTAAGCTGGTGTCTTTTGGTCAGACACTGCTAGATGCTTACAAAGCAAAGGGTTGAAAGGTTACCACAGTAGATTAAAATGCAGAGTATATTCTGCATGCTCAGTGGGCTGAAGGAAAGACCCCAGGCATGGCTGAAGACTAATTTCCTCCTTGCTACACTATGCTGATGATGCAGTACTAAAAATTATCTTGTACTGATGTCATCAATGGTGTCAACTTCTTGGCCAATTGAATTTGAGGATTAGTGGATAGTCAGCGCCTTTTTCCCCAAGGCAGAAATGGTTATTATGATGAGGCATAAGGAGAATGTCAGAGGTATATTTCTTAGAGTAACTGTATGGAATGCACTTGTATAGGACAATTTATTAAATAAAAACAATTAACCCACTGGTATGTCCTTGGACTGTGGGATGAAATTGGAGCACTGGGGGAAAAGCCATGCATTCCATGGGGGGGATGTACAGGGACTCCTTACAGGACATGGGAATTGGGCTCTGAACTCCACTTTGAGCTGTAAAGGCATCATGCTAACCACTGCACTTCTGGGGCGCCAGAAATGGGAAGTTGTGTAGGAGGAAATAGGTTAAAAGGTCAGCACATTGTGAGCCAAAAGGCCCATTCGGTCTCTGTTTGAAATGTCGACTGGTTATTCATTTCCATAGATGCTGCCTGACCTGCTGAGTTCCTCCAGTGTTTTGTTGCTTTAGATTTCCAGCATCTGCAGTCTATTGCTTGTGGAAGTCTTGCATTTGCTTCTCTTGGAGCAGAGCTAGTTTCTCGTGTTTGATTTGTTGTACTGTATTGATCTGTTTCTGATGTTTCAACCAGAAATTAACTTTGAGCATAATTGGACTGGAGCTTGTACTTAAGAGTGGGAGAAGTGGATGCTGGAGAGTTTAAAGGGGCTTGGAACAGCTGGGTCAGGGGGAGAAGGTTATGAGAATTTAAGACAGCTGTGATGTTACAGGTATGAGTTTTATAGGTGGGTGAAGTCAAGAGAACATCATAAGCAAAGCCCTCCCCACGAGTTGAGCACATCTTCAAGGTGCACTGCCACATGAAAGCAGCATCCATCATCAAGGACCCCACCATTCAGGCCATGCTCACTGCTACCATTGGGCAAGAAGTACAGAAGCCTTGGGTCCCACATTAGAAGTTTAGGAACAGTTGTTATCCTACATCTATCAGATTGCTGAACCAGCATGGATAACTTCACTTCTCTCAAAGCTGAACTGACACTACAGCCTAAAGATTCAAGATTCAAAAACTTTATTGTCATTCTAACCGTACATCAACTCTGCAGGGCAGAATGAGACAGTGGAATCATAACATAACAAACACAACACTAAATAATAAACATAACAATAAATAGTAAAACACAACAGCCACATGTCAGTTAAAAACAAGTTATAAGTGTCCAGTGCAAGTTAAAAGTGTCAAGGATTCAACAACTCAGTATTATTTTACATTCATTATTTGTACAATTTGTCATTTGCACATTGGTTGTTTGTCAGCCTTTGTTTATAGATTTTCATTAATGCTATTTTCCCCTAAAGAAAATGAATCTCAAGGTTGTATGTGATGATGTATACATACTTTGTTCATAAATTTACTTTGAACATTGAACTTAACTGACTGGGATATCATCAAGTGTTTGAATGGCCTTCTCTTCCAAGGCCCTTGCTATTGTATATTGTGCCAGCACCATGTTTTGACTGTGTCCGTTCCCTCTCCAGGGTGACAGTGGGGGGCCGCTAGTTTATCGATACCAGCATTGGCAGCTGGTTGGTATCGTGAGCTGGGGCACAGGATGTGCCCGGATTGGTCGGCCTGGCGTTTACACCAATGTGACTGTACTACTCAACTGGGTCTACACTATCATGAATGTAAGTATGAATGGGGTGGAGGAGGTTGTGGGGAGTGCGACATTTCTCCCTCTCCTGTCTATACACACTGTGGATCATCTTTCTATTCCTTCATGCAGCCTGAGCATTCTGTCCCTTCCTTTCATCTTCCATTTGTCTCTACTTATTTGTCCTGTCATCTTTCCTCTAATTTTTTTTTGGCTTAAATCTTTATCCACTTCCTCCTTCCTGAATCTCCTGTTAGACCATGACACACAGGAGCAGATTTAGGCCACTGGGCCCATTCTGTCTTCTCTGCAATTCAATCATGGCTGTTTTAATTTCCCTCTGAACCCTATTCTCCCTTTTCCCCATAACCTTTGGCACCCTGGCTTTAAATATACCCAATGACTTGGTTTCCACAGTGAATTCCACAAATTTGTTTCCCACTCTTTTGAATTTTAAACCCATCCTTCCCCCCCCCCACCCCCATAAAAGAGTGATGAATGAATGGACTTAAAAGATGAGAGCTTTTATACTTGATGTACTCGTGGTCCTGTTCTGCCACCTAGTGGCTAGGATCGAAATGGAAAAACAAATACATGAAATTGGCTCAAGTTGAATTTGTCATGAGATGAAAAAAGACTAACTGATTCTGCAATAATGAAGTAAAATGGTCATGGTATTATGCCTCTGTTCACTAATCTTTGATCTGTATTTCTTAGAAGTTATGCTGTTTGAACAATTCATTATGGAAACTAGGCACCTGTGTCTGCTGATCAACTGTATCCAATAGTTCTTGAAATTTGTTCCAAAAGGCCAAATGGCTGCTTTTGTAGAACTGGGATAGCCATGTACCTTCTATCATCCCCCCTCACAACACAGTCCAGACCCCTGCAACTAATGCTTTGCAAATTTTCTTAAACGCTTGCCCCCTCACCCTAAATCTCCCCCCCCCCTTTAGTGTTTGACATTTCTGCTTTGGGAGAAAGACTCCTATTTAGCCCACCTATGCATCCATTTTATGTATTTTTCTGTTGTTGCCTGTGATATAGCATCTCCCAGGGTGAGATCTGATGGGTAGCAATCTTTCTAAGATGCAGGAGATTCTGCAGCTGCTGGAAATCCAGAGCAATGCACACAAAATGCTGAAGAACTCAGCAGCTCAGGCAGTATCTATGAAAATGAATAAACAAACAGTCGACATTTCGGGCCAAGACCCAGGAGTCCTGATGTAGGGTCTCAACCTGGAAGCCTTTGTTCCTAAAACATCTGCTCCAGTTCCCTCCATGGCTTCCTCCCCCATCCTCAGCTGTTGCTGTAATCTCTTAAACCTGTGGTCTCCTTGGTTCTGCATCAATGACTATTGCTTTATTGAAACAGAGATCCAAATGCTGTGGCAACACGAGTGAATCTGCAGATGCTGGAAATAAATAAAAACACAAAATGCTGGCAGAACTCAGCAGACCAGAGAGCATCTATGGGAGGAGGTAGTGACGACGTTTCAGGCCGAAACCCTTCATCAGGAGACCAGGGGTAGATAAGAGGAGGTGTCAGCAAGTTGTTGTCGTGCCTCTGCTATGTACAGGTCAACCTCCTGACTCCTGATGAAGGGTTTCGGCCCAAAATGTCGTCACTACCTCCTCCCATAGATGCTCTCTGGTCTGCTGAGTTCTGCCAGCATTTTGTGTTTTTATCCAAATTCTGTGCTTGTATTTGTGTTCCCTTAACTCCTGCCTCAGTTTTTTTCCTCTCTAGCTCAATGACAAATTTACTTTTTTGGTAATTCTTGGGATGCTTTCCTGCTAAAGGTGCGACATGTTTTAGATTAGTTACTTGGATGGCTTTGATTTATTTTCCTGAGGGCTTTGATACTGGGGTCTTCCTCATTTTAAGATGTTAAGCATCATAAATGATATTGGTCTGTGTACGTGGGGAATAGCACTTGCACTTGGGATGTGATTATTCCATTTTATCCACCTAGCACAGGAATGGGGTTTGAATAATACACCTGCTCAATACACGTCCACTAATGGACTGCTTCATCCCACCCAACCGATATATCCTTTCTATTCCCTGCTCTTGAACTTGTTTAGTTTTCCATTATAGACATCAATGCAAGTTATTTCAATGCACATACAATGCTGGAGGTATCCCCTTGCAGCTGCTTCCCCCCCCCCCACCTCCCTCACCTGGTGTCACCTGTCAGTTTGTACTCCTTTCCCCCCTCCCACCTTATTCTGGCTTTCTGCTCCCTTTCTCTCCAGTCCTGATGAAGGGTCTCAGCCTGAAATGGCAGCAATTTACTCCTTTCCATAGTTGCTGCCTGCCTTGCTGAGTTCCTCCAGCATTTTGTATGTGTTGTTTAAGGTCTCCAACATCTGCAGAATCTCTGTTTAACATTATTTCATTTACTCCATGTCACACAGCACAAGTGTGGTTCCTTCAGCTCAGAGCCGGCTCACCATCATAGGCCCAATTACATTAATCTTACCCTAAACGTATTTTATTCTCCTGTATAGTATTCCACTCTCCTGAGAGTCAACACTAAGGTCAATTTACAGTAGTCAAATTAACCTCTCATTCTGTCCATCCTTGGGATGTGTAAGGAAATCCACATAAAGAATATTATGTTTGTCCTTAATAAAGACAAACTTGGCGTGGGTTTAAAAAAACTTACACATCTTTATTTGGTACGCTCCAGTAGTGGTTTCAGCTCAATACGAGTGCATGCAACCAGCTCACCGACATCAATTCTAGGTGAACCGCCTGCAATGCAGACTGGGAACTGAAGTTCTTTATGTACAGACATAACACAGGATATGCAAACTCCAAGCTAACAGCACCAGAGGTCAGGATCACCTAGGACATGAGCTGTGAGATAGTTCCATGATTGCGTAACAGTTGGTGCATCACTTTACAGTGCCAATGATCATCAATCAGAGTTCAATTCCTGTTGCTGCCAGCAAGGAGTTTGTCCATTGTCCCAGTGACTACGTGGGTTAAACTGGGTGTTCCAGTTTCCTCCCACTTTCCAAAGACACAAGGTTAGAGTTAGTGAGTTGGCACGCTGCATTGGCGCCGGAAGTGTAGCGACACTTGCTCATTGCCCAGTACAATCTCAATGATGTGATTTGATGCAAATGACACATTTCACTGTATGTGACAAGCAAATCTTTCATCTTTGCTGCTGCCTCAATAAGACAATCACATTCTGTTTTGTGTTTAAAGCGTTGCTGTTTTTCCCATGCATTTCTCTAAAAATAACACAAATGTATTGTATTATTTATCGTCTTCTCTCCTTCCAATGTTTTAAAAAACCATTTGCTTTTTCACATAGGAATGAGGCTGAAAGGTCTGAAGAAAAAATTCACACAGTCCTGGATTTCCAGAAGGATTCTACTCTTTAAGATCCTCAAGACTCTGACTTGAACTGTTTACCTGAATTGCTGCGCCTGTGTGGCCTAGGCTGGCAGAATACAGAAGTAAGCACCAGCTGACTCCCTGGTCTTCAGCATTCACACTAAAGGCCAAAACATGTATGCATGGGGTTTTTAAGATGATATTAACTTTGTCAACTTGAAAATTGAATACAATTCTACAGTGCACTTTTTGCTATCACATTTTCATGACGGGTTGAAGTTCTTTTAAATGAAGACGGCCACAAATGCCAATGGGCCAGATTTTGATCTTTTCAAGTCAAATGTTTTCCAAAATTAATTTTGCACCAATAATATTCATAGATGACCAGATTTATTTTGATTCTTGCTTTGCTACTCTAAGACTGGTGACTCAAATGGCCAGATTTTTGCACAGAATTTCAAGGCTGCCAATCAATAAATCCCATTATTGGGAGTGAAGATTTGATTGATAACTTGATTGACCTGTCAGGTATGTCAATGATCACAACCCACTGAAGCCCTTCCTAGAACCAACTTTACTGTCGGAAATAAAAGCAGCTTTTACAAATCAAATGTACACTTGATATGAGAATTGGAGTTCAGAGATGCAGTCTTGCCTTGTTTTATACACCAAATGTTGGAATTGAAGCACTACATGATTAACTATACAAGAATTGATCTGATTCTGGAAGGGAAATATTTCAGGTCCTCAGGTAGTGAGATTCAGTATACCTCAAATTATCCAATACAAAGGGTTAATTTTTGTCCACGTGAGATTTAGTTCTGAGCTGTGGATTTGTTCCTAAACTAGACCGCACATACAACCGGGCTGGGTTTCACCCCTGGGGATAGAGCTGAATGCCAGTGTAGCAAGCAGCTGTCTGCAGTTAGATTGAAAATCTGGGAAATCCTATCCTTGGGGTGCAGTCCAGCCCTGTTTCGATGTCTTTATGCACACTTTTGTCATCTCTAAAATCTCCATTGTTGAAACTTGTTGGGTATTTCAATGTGTTCTGCTTTCAGGATAAAATAATTTTATTTAAATGTCACTTTAATTTGTAAAAGCTTTTATTTAAAATGAAAGCCATTTTTTGTTGAATTTATTAAATTGCACAGGAAGGGATGTTGAAAATGCAGTGTCTAGGCTCAGTGTCTTGTGCTTACTTCCCTTTACCAGCCAGCTGTCTGGTCTATATTGGGAGCTGATCTCTGCCAGTGCAATGGGAGGGGAGGGCATTGGACTGCAATGAAATGCAGTGCCCTTTGATCAGAGCTGAAAAGGACATGTCACAATTTCTAGTGAATCCAGGTTAAAAAGCAAGAGCAAGAACATAGAGCAAGTTCAAGATTTGGCTATGTAAATATCCCTTCTCTGTAAATATCCTGATGGTGTTTACCAGCTGAGTTTGCACGTGCTTAACAGCCGGTTGTAGAAGTGCATTCCGGTGTCAGTGAGATGACCCAGGGGTCCCTTAAGTTGCGTAAAAAGTTTATTCTGCATACTGTATTTGCATTAGGCAAAGCACTTGGAATGTTGATTCTTTGTAAATAGTGCCACAAAGTGATTACAAATGGAAGGCACATCTCCAACTCAGTTTTTGTGCTAGAACATCCTTTACTGTCACCAACCTTCAGGCTCACATGGTCCACCTGGATTTTAATCCTTTGCTGGTGATGAATGACTTTTGTTTTGACCTTGAAAGCTTGTGACAACTTTGTATCAATATGTCATTTTAGATTACTTTTAAATAAATCAATCTTTTTAAGATCTCAGTTTACAATTCTTTTGTAAATGGGAGTTTCCCCCCCCCCCCCACTCCACCCACAGTATGAACAAACTTCTGTGTCTGGGGTCAAGGGGAGGAATTCAGTGGAATGGTTTCAAATTGGTTGGGCGCAGAAAGAAATGACCCAGAATGCTCTTCCTGAAAGCTTACAACATTCCTCAACATTGTCATTAAGAAGAAGTGACCGAATGAATGGAGGTTAAAATTAGCTTTTTTGTCACGTACATTAAAAAATAGAGACATTATATGCATTAAATCAAAGCAGTGAGGATTGTGCTGGGCAGCCCTTGAGGGTCACCACGCTGCTGGTGCCAACTCTGCAGGCCCACAACTTGCCAACTAACCAGACTCTGAGATGTGGGAGGAAATCAGAGTACTGGAGCAACCCACGCTTTAACAGGGAGAATGTACAAGCTCTTTACAACCACAGGAATCAAACCCCAATGTTAAAGCTGATGCTATAAAGTGCTGCATTAATTGCTATGCTACTTTGCTGTCCTGCTTTGGTGGTAATGTTCCTGACTTAATTCAGTTTGTGTTCCTTCGTCAAAGGTTGTGCTCATATGGCTTCTACAATGTTGAATACAAAATAGTAAGACTGACCCCTCCTGGTGAGGTAGGGAGTGGAATGCAGTGGATATTTTTAAACTATCATCTGAGAAGCCTCCTCATGTTGACACAAAGAATCCCACAGCACTTCCCTCCAGTGTCTCACAGTTTAACTCTCAAGTGAAAATCATAGCTAGCAGGTGGAGGCCATTTGGCCCCTCATTACTCTGCCATTCAGCAAGATCATGGTGGTTCTTTTATCTTGATGTTCCTTATTCCTTTAAAATTCTGAAGCACTCTCCAGCTGATTATAGGCCACCTGTAGGTTAAGAATGGCTGACATTTGGCATCAAGTACATGGATTTGAGCATATGTAATATGATAAGTTCAAAAGTCTAACACAACACCTATGAGGAACATCTTGTATTCCAACTGGTATACCTCCAACCTCATGACATGAATGTTGCTTTCTCTAATTTCTGGTAATTTCTTCCAACTCCCCTTCACTTTTTTCCTTTCCATTCTATTACTCACTCTGGCTTCCTTCTTGCCCCTTCTCTTCTCACCTACCCATCCATAACCTCTTGTTCTCCTCCTCCCCTTCCCCTCTGGGCTGCTGTTCACTCCTGTCAGCTTCCTCCATCAGCCCTTTATCTATCGTCTCCTATCTTCACTTTATTCCTACCCACCCACTACCTCCTCACCTATCACCTGCCAGCTTGTACTCATTTCCTCTTCTCCCCTCCTCTTCCCCCCTTTTAAAATTCTGAAATCTTCTTTCCTTTCCAATATTGATGGCCTTAGCCCAAAATGACAACTATTTGCTTCTCTTCATAGATGCTGCCTGACCTGCCAAGTTCCTTCAGCGTTTTGTGTTGCTCTGGATTTCCAGCATCTGCAGAATCTCTTGTGTTTGTGAAAGTCTTACATGCGTTTGCTCTTACAAAGAGCAGAGCTAGTTTCTGCTCCCCCTCCTTTCGGTCTTCAATATTTGATGCCATTCACCACAACATTGGGCAATCATAGATGTTTGTGTATTTTCTGACTTGTAGGCAAAATAGTTTACTACCCGGACACTCGTATCTAAATTCAGCAATGCTTCCATCAGTGATTTGACTGAAGAGTGACTCAAGTACAAAAGGATAGGTTGAAGTGTTTTTATTTAATTTGTGACTGATTTTTGTTTTCCAGTATAAAATAGAGCTATAACTGGCATACAAAATTAAATACAATCTAGGATATTAATCCTTGTACTTTAGCAACACCTGCATAGTGTGTATTTGGCATCTAAATCAAAAAGGCAATGCATATTTTGTAAAGAGCTTGAGAATCAGTTATCTGCCTGCTACCGTTTACCATGAGACCATTCCTTCCTGCAGTGTGGCACATGCCAGAGAGCCGCATGCATGTCTACGAGGTATAGGTGCAGGGTGGGATATGTCAACGTGATGGTGTGCTGTGCTTTGAGCTGTACGGATATTGTGTTCAAGCGCAGTGAACTACGAGGCCTGCGTTAATCGTTTAAAAGCCAACATATTGATTTGTCATTTTTTAAAATTCACGTTGCAAAAGAGTTCTGACTATAATAAAATCAATCCCATCCTCTCCTGACTGGTGACATCAATCTTTCACCACCTGACCTACCCTCTAACAATTTGCTTAAGGGATGGTCTGCCAGCACTAATCTTGCCCATTTTGCGGACTGACAGCTCTAGAGGGAGGACAAAATGAAAACCAAATTCTTCTTATCATTATCTGTAGAATGTTGTCACCACCACCCTGTCTCACACCTGTATTACCATCTTATTTCACATTGGCTGCATTCAAGATGACATTGTTTTACTTGTGTGAAGTGTACTAGGGTGAGGAGTATTGCAATGTCACTGTTTCTCTTGCACCAAGTGGGCGCCCTATCTCAAGCCTCCTTCCCTAACTCCGGGGTAGCAATGCAGACAACACCCCACCCACCCTCAAATTAGAGTGATTAGCTATGATCCTCTCTTTGGGAAGGAAGGATGAGGTGAAAAGTTCCTGCAGCAAGATTGCAGGCTGCAGGTACTGCGAATTTTAAAAAAGATTCTTGGCTTTATTTTTAATGCCAGAGGTCTTTGGCAAATCATGACTCGAGGTCGATTGTGTGTGTCACAAAAGGAACTAGATTAAGTTAATCAGCATTTCACCACTCTAATGATCTCATAAAGGTCATATCATTTCCATTAACAATCTGGCTACCATTTGGGTGGCTGTTAAGCAATACCAGGAAGCATCTAATATTTACAACTGACCCATAATAGTGGCTGACAAATTCCTCACAATTACCAATGAGAAGAGCTCATCTCCAGTGGCATTTGGAGTTATTCACTGATTGGCTTTGTGGATGAGGATGAAAGGTTTGGTCAATGACTTGAACACTATTTTCTTTTTAATCCCAGTTTGCAACCTTCTGTACTCAGACCCAATTTGAGTCTTGTTCTTTTCAGATCCCAGCAGCACTGCGATCTTTGCCGCAGTGCTTTCTGCATGGAGATTTTTGTGCTGCCTTAGTCAATGACCAGGTTTCTGTCATTGAGTTGGAAACTGATATATTTCACTAAGGTTCAGTGAGTGTCATGCCCCCAGTTCTGGTTTATCCTGAGTCAGGCTTCTCAATTGGATCATGTTGACAGGCAAATGGGCTTCATCAGGGCATAGTGCCTGGTGGAGAGTCAAAGATTCATCAGCTGCTCTGATGTGCCCAAAGAGGGCAGGCATCTTGTGAACCAGAGCATGTTCAAATTGTAAATTCAAAACAGTAAGGTTGGGCTGCTGTTTGTACATACTGAGTTGCATTTGACTAAATTGTTTAGCCAGCTTATCAGGCAGTGCTATATACTTTAGATGCTTCCTGTTTACAATATTGCGAGGAATAATATAAATAATTATGAATGTACAGAAGTTTATATTCAGGTTAAACAGTTCCGTGCTGCATAAACAAAACTGAATCCCTGCAAAAGCGAAGAATGAGATTAGGACATGGATTGATTTCCAGCTGGTTGCAACACCTACATCGCCTTACACCCTCATCCTCATACCTCCACCCCACAACAAGGGCAATAGAGCACTAAAGACGATTGGTGGCTACACCAATGTGAAGTCAAAGGTAGTAAGTGGAAGATTAGGTAATGGAGAGGAAGGAGTTTTGAATGGAAGGCTGTTCTTTTCCAGCTTGTGTCTCACTCATGGAAGTTAAATAAGGTCCCTGCTGGAGGGTTGACTCTCTCGAAGTACTGGCAATGGGCAAGGTGAGTTGGGATGTGAAAAGAAGAGTGCACAGAAAGCAAAAAAGAGCAGAAAGGCCAGCAGGAAATGAAGAGAGATGTAGGAAGAGGAAGGTGAAGGGACAGATCTAAAGGTAGAGTGGAATAGAGAGAAAAGAGGAGAGAACAGTATGAGGGAAAAGTAGTGATGGGGAGAGGGAAGAATCAGGCACAGAGGGGGAGTTGGGGGAAGGGATGGCAGAGGAACACAAAGCGGTTGGAAGGGGAGGGAGTGACTGTAGATTTTCTTTCCTCTTGAGAAGGGCAATGAAGCAAAGAAGAAAAATTGCAGGAAGAAAACCTTTCTGGACTGTCGATGTGAAATTTGAACAATATGTTCACACAGTAAGCTCCAAGATGGCAGTGATAATCAAAACAGATGAAGTAGGATATATTTTTGAGGAACATATTTGGAATTTAGCTAATATTTATTACTGTGATCATACTGTCTCATGAATAGTGGGCAGTCCAATTATAATGTATTGAGAGATGCTTGTTGTTCAGGATGCTAACTACCCAAACAGTGTCTACTATCAGTACAGTTTTTGATAAGAACATGGTGGCTTTTGGTACTCAGTTTGTGACATTAATCTAGTAGACAGTAATCCTATAATACCCTGTCCCTTTCCTACCCCTTCTCCATTCAATCCTAAACTAAAAGGCAAATAAAATGTTCCAAATGCAAGGGGCATCACACTCTGGGAGAACGTGGTTTGTGGATTTGGTTTAAAGGATAGCTTGATGAAATGCTGTACGATGGTATGAATTGGTGTCATTACATCACCTGCATGTGTTGGAGGAGGAACTTGGACATTGCTGGTTCTTCAGAGTTTGTGCTTGTGACCTTGCCTTTTGACCTCTGCTGCACCATGAGTGAAGGTCTATACAATGGGAGACAATGTTCTAATGAAAGGCTATCACTAGGTTTCCCAGCTGGAGAGAGGGTTGTTCAGTTGGAGCTTAAGAAGGGAAATAAGAACTGGAACATGCCAGTAGCCAAGCTGGAATTCCTCCTGAATCTGTGTGTGACAGTTTCCAGGGAGTAGAATGGACATGGCCTTTTCTGCCAGATTAGCCAGGCTGAAGGAGACTGGGGAGAGGTATAGCTATGTCTTCCCAGTGACACTACCCATAACTGCCACAGAAGGTAATATGTGGTCAGTTATCCTTGCGTAAATAGTCACTATGCACTATTGGGTTCAAACTTGCAAAGTGCAGAGTGCAATGTTATGCAATTACTCTCACTCCTGGTGTGCTGGGCAGTATAGTGTGTACAATTTCCGGTCCAGTGATGGTGAAGGCTGCTACAACAGCTAACTGTGAGGCAGTTTGGAATCACATGTTATTCAGTAATTGTCCAAAGTGATCGCTGTGAGTAAGAACATGCATAAAGTTCAAGTCAGATGAGACACGCATTCAACCAGAGAGAGGTGACGAATCCCACAATGGATCTGAGTGTCTGAATGGTCAATGATTGATTGAATGTGAGATCTTTACTCACAAAATGCCAAAAAATGGTGGGACATGAATGGAGGGGGTAAAGTTCATGGATTGTTTTAACAGGAAGCAATCATTGAATGGGCTATTTTGTAAATTTTATTTCTAACTTCTAAGTTACCAATCACAATAATGAAAGTCACTTCCTGATTGTCAAAGCTCTTTGTTTTCTGGAGATGTAGAATTGGGAATAGAAAGGGTACTGCTCTTTGCAGACTTGAAACTTCTCTCCTGTGAGTAGATTATTTGAAGACTGGAAGGTGCCAATGTTGTAGTTGGGGAGGAAATCCTTCAGTTCTTGCTTGCTATACCGCTGAAACTAGCCTTCGTATACGAAGGGCTTGATTGCTCAACTTCCAGCCCATAGTGATATCACCATTTCCTAACATCTTGTCATAAAAATTCCCAGCACTTGACATCAAATAAAGAAAACTGAGACAAAACACACAGAATTTTGTAATCTTCCATGCTGTACTGCATTTGAAATTCATCATGAAGAAGCAGGGAGCTACTAATATTATATTCTGAGCCATTCTGAATAGCATCATTTTTTAAATAATATCATTGGACATGCAACTGGATGCAAAGTCTCCCAGTGTTTTAATCATCTAGCATATATTTAAGTTATTAATACACTTGCAATGGTAAAGGAGCAGTGAACCTCTCTTGCTGATCTGTGTGGTGGGTAATACACTCCTATCTGGTCCTGTACATCTTGGTGTAGGGCACGGATAATGCACACGTCATGTTCTCTTCACTGAGAAGCTGAATGCAAGAATTATTTCCATGAAGCATCTGTGGTTTTTAAAAAAAACAATAGTGTGCGGCTCCAGTGACAGTCACAACCAATGGGATGTCAAACAGTAGCTTTCTCTCTTCTCCTGTCTATTTGTGCCCTAAACATGGGACAAGGGTCAAACGGATGATCAGGCAGAAGGATAATGAGGAGGAGTATTTCCCAATATTTCTACAGTCACTATTTCCTGTTTGTTTCAACCATTTGTGGTATCATCTCTTGCTTAGTATCACTGGACATGCAGTCAGAGGGGATGCAAGTTTCCTTGCATTTTACATCAGTTTCACAACTATCTGTCCATCTTTTATGCTAATACTCCAGGCAAGCACCACCTACCCTACTTTTTCTCATTCTCATCTCCAATATGATTATCTAGCCTTGCTATAAATGCTTCAATACCACTATTTCAATAATTCCATGCATTAGCATGTTTCAACATTCTGTCCATGCTTAGAGATACATTCTATCAACTGCATTCCAAATGAAATGTATTTACCCCCCCCCCCCCCCCCATGGATGTTGCTGAATCTGAATTGATGGTTTATGAAAGTGGTTCAATGTTATGTTTAAGGAAGCTAATGCTACAGCCAGGGGAGAGGATCACTGATTGTCACAATCGCTGTGACCACCTCTGATAGCCAGTGAGTGTAATATTCAGAAGATCTTCAGTTAGGTTCTGTTTTCCACAAACTGTGCACTTGACCATACCTCTTCCCACCACAGCATTATCCGTCTAACCCTTCTTCTGATCCCAGGGCTAAAAGTCTATATCTGTGTCATGAATTAGTAACTAACTCTGGATAGGCTGACAACCATAGAGTTTGAGTTTTAATTGGTTTAGTAGCTAGGAAAACCTCTGAATAGCTGGATCATTAATTCAGTTGTCTTAAGTACATGCCCATGTGAGCTGAACTTTCAACTTTTGCATCATTATCTGCTCTTGATGTAACCACCCTGACATGAATAAACTAATTGTTTTACAATGTGATTTTTTAGGGTTGTTCAGGACTATGAATTTCATTGGTGGTTTGACCAGGAGATGACTCTCTCCAGTCAAAAGTCGGGAACACAAATTAGATTTCAATGATGACGACCTCCTGATTCACATAGGTTCATCTATACAGAAGTCCCTTTTGATAATATCCCACATTCTCCTAACAATTCAAAGATCAAAGATCTAAGTAGTTGCTGTAGTCTTCCTGTCATTTTTGACCCTTTTGTCAATCACTTTCCTTCTATGATACCAATTTGCAAATATTTATCCAATACTGAAGAGCATATCTTTCACCCAGCATTAGCAATGCTGATGTGTCAATGAATAAACTGACATGACATTGCTACAGCCAGATAGTCAGACGGTACAGCAGTGAATGTCCAATCCTGTAGCAATCTTTACTCTAACAACAACTACTTCTGGTTCAATGGAAGGATGCATTATAGATTTAATACAAACGTAATGAAAATGACCAGGGTGGTGGAAATGAGGGTTTTCTCCACATCAGCAATTCATCAATCAGACCAACATCTAGCACCAAAATAGTCAGATCAAGATGTCATGTTAAGCAGTTGTGTGGCAATTTTCCGCATTAGAAGACATTTTTCAGCTTTCCCAATATTTTATTGAATGCTCCTGGAGACAGTGAGAATACATGATTTTCCTGCCCCTTAGTTCCAATAAAACAAATTAATTTTGTGCATTCAAAGTAATTAATTGATTTTTTGGGGGGGAAAAGAAAGGATAAGATTGATAATATCAACTAAATGAGAAGAATGGGAATAAACCCAAAGGAGTATGAGTGTTTGATGGTTCTGGGCCTGTACTCGCTGGAGTTTAGAAGAATGAGCGGGATCTCATTGAAACATATCGAATAACGAAAGCCCTAGGAACAGTGGCTATGGAGAGAATGTTTCCTACAGTGGAGGAGTCTAGGATCAGAGGGCACAGCCTCAGAATAGAGGAATTTCCATTTAGAACAGAAATGAGGAGTAGTTTCTTTAGCCAGAGGGTGGTGAATCTGTGGAATTCATTGCCACAGATGGCTGTGGAGACCAAGTCATTGGGTATATTATTTAAAGCAGAGGTTGATAGGTTCTTGATTAATAAGGGTATCAAACATTATGGGGAGAATGGGATTGAGGGGGTTAATAAATCAGCCATGATTGAATGGTGGAGCAGACTCAATGGGCCAAATAGCTTATTCTGCTCCTACATCTTATGGTCTTAAGTGGATGGATCCAAGACATAATCAAAGAGGTTTATGGAATGAAGGACTTTATCTCAATGGGAATGGAGTCCGAAGAGAGGACAGCTTTGCACCCAATACATAATATTCGACAAATGTCCTTGTAGTTGGTCTTGGAACTGGGTGAAGTGCACTTCCACCAAAATTATACTGGCCATAAAGAATTCAGTAATGAGATAATCTTGCATTAATATGACTTTATCTTGGAAGGCTGATGGCAGATGTAACCAATGTCTTTAAAGTGACAAAGGGGGTTCATATGGCACAATCAAGTGTAGTACTTGAACTGTGTGATTGGCAGCCCAAGTTTTGGACCATTGATTCAGAGTTCAAATCCCATGGGTCAGCTAGGGAACTTAAATTCAGGGTCCCTATGCATTGTTGCAAAAATATAACTAACTCACTAATGTTCTTCAGGGAAGGAAAGCCACCATTCTTGACTGATCTGGACTAGAGATGATTCCAGATCCATTAATGTGATTGACTCTTAATTGCCTCCTTAGTTCAGAGCCAATTCATAATGGACTTTGCCAGAGATATCCCACAACAAATAAATAAAGCTATTTCATTAGGAGTGCAAAAGTCAGAGCAATATTACAACTGGAACTAGCCATTAAGAAATAAAATCAGGATGTACTTTTTTTTTATTTCAAGGGTTATAGCAATGTGGAACCCTGCCTCCACTGAAAGGCTCTAATGCTTTACATTAGGGAAGGATATTAGATCATATGAAGAAAAGAAAGGATATTATTGAGGTACAGACCAGCTGCAAGAAATGAGCAATTTTACAGAAAGTTAGGGTTAAAATAGCATAGTCATAGAAACAGTAATGCAGAATTCTGGCTTGATGACATGGTGCTGCACATTGAAGCACCACCATTGCAACAATTGAAATTTAGTTCTATTATTAAAAATGGACCTAGAATGAAACATTTCTAATGGTAAGAATGATCACAAAATTACTGATTTGTTAAATAACCCATCAAAATCATCAATGGTGAGGAGAAGATGATCAAGAGAAATAGTTTTTTTTTGATGGGCAGTCAAAACAGATTTAATCACTTAAAATGGCAAAAGAAGAGACATCAGAACAATTTTTTTCACATGGCAAATTGGAATTTGGTGCTTGAGAGAGTGATGAAGGTAGATTCAATTGTTGCTTTCAAAAGGTAATGCAATTTTCCTTCAGGTTATGGGGGATAGGAGTGAGTGATTGCATGAAATGAGGTGGGCCCCTTGGGCCAAATGCCTTTGTCCCATGATATAACTGTTCCATGGTCTTAAAGTTTACTAACTTTTTTTTTCATTCTTATCCAGTCTTGCTTATGTCTGACTCTGGATAATATTTTTGAATTATAATTGTCCACTGAAATTATCTTGTCAAGTAGTTAATTCAAGGGCGATTGGTGTTGGGCAATACATTCTGATCTAGTGAGTGAAGGAATCCTGTCTATGAACATTTAAAAATAATTGAAGAGCTCAGCATTTTATAAAGATCATAATGTGGTTGTGATGTGCTATTGTGTCAGTTTGTTGGATGAAGTCCCAAATGACATTGTCAATACATGCAGCTGCCACAATGTTATCAGGCAAAATCTGAAAGGTTGTTGCCTCCAGATGCATGTAATTACCACAATGAGTTATGTACCCGATTTCCCCAATGTAGAGCCGTGCAGCAGACTGGGAGTCGATCCTCCCAAGCCAGACTTACTTGTGCTGCCTGCAAATGATTACTCAGCCTACCAGCGATGCTTCTCAATGGGAATTACTGATCTCCTGGGCTGATCAATTCAACTACTTGATATACATGAATTCCAGTTAAATTACAGAAGGAATGGGAAGTTATATCTGTATCATAATGACAACTCCCAATTCCCTAGAAACCAATTTGGATAATAATCTAGCTTCAGAAGCCCCTGGTACCTCATAAAAGGCATTTGTTCATACTCTTTCCAACAGTGTGCATTTTGAACTGGCAATAGATTAGATTAGAGATCCATCTCAGAGTACTTACAACAGCCTCAAGATATCCAGTCCAATTACAGGTGAGTCAGGAGCCCATGATAACTTGTTGACAGTGCTTAGCTCCTAACTGACGGCTGTGCAAGTAATTATTAACACCTATCATACTTGGAGGACACTAAGCCAAAGAGGAAAGAAATTAAAATGACTAACATATCAAGTAAAAGGCCACATGTGATACAAGACTGGTGCTGTACAGCTGGTGTCAATCCCTGTACGAATAGCATATACATGCTGCAAGGCAGATGAGTTGCATGCCCTAATATCTGAGAGTTTGAGATGACAGTACTGAGGATTGAGAAGGAGAGGAGTTCAGTATGAGTCAGGAACAAACGTATCCCCAACTCTGTGGTATCTCATGCTGATGGCTCCATATATCTCCAACGTAAATTGTGTATGCTCCTCCCCTCCCTCCATCTTGTTGCAAGTGTGGTAGGGTTACCTTATAATGTGTGTACTTGCTAGTGTATTAATAGGCACATCCCATGTCTTTAAGCACTGATGTTAAATTTGGTGCAATCTTCACGCCTTTGATGGGCTTTTGAGGTCAGCTTTGGAACCGTAATGTCCATGTTCAGTGTTGGCGCAGGAGTTTACCAGGCACTCCTTCCTAGAGAGACCACAGCAAGCAGCATGAATAGAACCACCTACTCACTGACTTCGTCCAGTTAACACTTTACTTGTGGGGATACAAACAAGCAATTGCTTCACCAATCAGTTCAAAGCTATCAGCCCCAAACTTCCTCAGAGCCAACATCCACCAGCAGTGCTGCTGTGACTTCAGAGCAAGTACATTTCCATCTCCTTGATGGGGAGGTCACAACAGTACAGTAAAAGCTGATCCTGGGAATTCCAGTTCCAATTTAACTAGTCGGCATTTGTGGTGCTTATATCCTGGCTATTGTGGCTTTAAGATATCCTAAAGTGTTTACCACTACTTTTGAAATGTAGTTGCTATTCTAAGATGGGAAATACAACTGGGTCCTACAAGCAAAGTTTCCATTGACAGAATAACTACTCAGTGACATGGTTTGAGGAAGACGTTTTGGCATTGGAAAAGATCCAGAGGGGATTCAGGAGAATGATTCTGGGAATGGAAGGGTTAGCATATGAGGAGAGTTTGGTGGCTTCGGGTTTGTATTCACTGGAGTTTATAAGGATGAGGGGGATCGCATTGAAACCTATTGAATATTGAAAGGCCTAGAGAGAATGGAATTGGAGAGGATGTTTTCTATATTGGGGGGGGGGGGGATTAGGAACAGAAGACACAGCCTCAGAATAGAGAGAAATCCATTTAGAACAGAGCTGAGGAGGAATTTCCTTAGCCAGAGGGTGTTGAATCTATAGAATTCATTGCCACAGGCATCTGTGGAGGCCCTGTCATTGGGTATATTTAAAGCAGAGGTTGATAGGTTCCTGAGTAGTCGGGGTGTCAAAGGTTATGGGGGGGGGGGGAGAAGGCAAAAGAATGAGGTTGAGAGAGATAATAAATCAACCATAAAGGAATAGTGGAGCAGACTTGATGGGCTGAATGGCCTAATTCTGCTCCTATGTCTTATGGTCTAATACTAGCCAGGACCCCAAAGAAGAAATCCCTGGTTTTCTTTGGTTAATACAAGGATCTTTAACATCCAAGTGAGTCCTTAGTTTAAAGTCTCACCAGTAAGGGTCAGTTCCGGCAGAGAAATATTCCCTTAGTAAATCTATGGGAATGCTAGGCTGTATTATGTGCTCAATTCTCTTGAGCGAGGCTTGAATTCATAATCCTCTGACTTAGAGATGAGCGTATTAAGGCAATTGTTAACTGAGGACAAACAATTTAAAAAAAGGATATAATGATCAGAGGGCAAAGATTGAAAGACAGTGGGGTGGATTCTCTTGAGTGACTTTCCAAGTTAAACCCTTGCATTCTGATGTTCCACACGTTCACAGGCCAGAGGCCAGTGGGAAATGCACAATTTTAACAACAAAATTCGACTTTAGCCTGGTTTATCTGGATGAGGATAAACTGGTTGAGATCAATATGTTTGTGAGAAAGGGTAACAAATTGTGTACCATAATATGGAAGCAGGGAATCCAAAAGTGAGACAATAGTGAAGAATATTGAAGGATGAGAAATGCCCCAGTAATATTATTACATGCAGAGTAGTGGCTGATAATCAGAAATAGAAGTCTGTTAGCAAGCTGTGTATTAAAGATAAATCCTTGAGGGTATGCCCCCCCCCCAGAAAAAGAGAGTTTTGCCTCCTGTTCAGGAAAAAATTCTATATTGATTCTATAGTCAATCAGACTCTGAATGTCAGCAGCATGCAATTATTCCCTATAACTCTCTGAAAGGGACGTGTTTACCTCTCCCAAACAGAGCTTCAGAACATAACACCATGTCATGTTACGTTGACTCCAACCGATCTTGCCCTATCACAAGCTCTAACTCGGATTCATTTTAAATATTTATTTACTTATTTATTTAGAGATATAGCATGGCAACAGGCACTTCCGGCCAGTGAGCCCACGTCACCCAATTCCCATGTGACCAATTAACCTACTAACCCGCATATCTTTGGAATGTGGGAATACCGGGGTACCCGGTGGAAACCCACACAGTCATGGGGAGAACATAGTGTACAAGCTCCTCACAGACAGAGATTGCACTATTTTTGTATTTGCGGGGCTGGGGTGTTATTACTTTTGCATAGAATTAGAACCACAGAGTACCTACTACTAAACAATGCAGGTCATATCTCGTTCAGTCTTTGACATCTCTGAGATAACTAAAGGGTTGAATACTGCCTTTCTCAGAATATTACAGCACAGATGAAGGCCACAAAAGCTAGTGTGCCTTATCTTATTGAAACCACTCCTACTAGTCTGAACTAATTGAGTTAACTCATGTTGAATAACATAGAGCCATGACAATAAAACTATCGGCATAGACTATAGGCAGAGGCTACTGAGAGGTATATCAAAAGGTATTAATAGTTAACCAGCTTGTTCATATTCCCATTGTACAAATTGCTAACTGGAAACATTCTCTTTAAAATGGTTTGCAAATAAGGATGTTGGATAATAACGTTTTGCATATACACATCTTACTTACTTCTTTTTTCCAACTTGCTTAATTAAAAACATTACAAGCTTTTTAATAATAAATATTAA
Source organism: Hypanus sabinus (assembly GCF_030144855.1). Lineage (NCBI taxonomy): Eukaryota > Metazoa > Chordata > Chondrichthyes > Myliobatiformes > Dasyatidae > Hypanus > Hypanus sabinus. Next base: position 7,378,494 of record NC_082739.1, on the reverse strand, counting down.
AATGAGGAATCCTATCAACCCTCCGATAACGGAAAGAATGATAATTGTCACTGTGTTGTCCACGGGTAACACTGCAATACAAAGGAGAGATTTACAAATTAGTATAGTTTCATCAATGGGGTGCAGAATGAATACAGTGGTATAATGGGAGGGGTATTTAATGCAGGATATGGGAGGTGCTCTCTTTGTAACAACAGAACTTTGTCTCTACGATGACAGTAATGGTCTGTTGTACCCCGTACCAGTTTGATGTATTCGTTACAGATGGAAGACAAGATCAAGACTGGGGTTTCTACACATTGATTCCCTCACCATTTGCCATGGGCCCAATCTGAAGACCTGGTCCTCTGCCCTCAGATAGCTCGGCTAAAGGTGACAATTTGTGCTTCATTGGCTCAGAGCTAGTTAATAGGTGGTCATCAGCAGGATTCTTTTCCCATATTTGTCATAAAACCTTGTGGAGCCTAGAGTTAAAGTTGCACTCTGGTATTAAACACCACCATGCTGCCTCTTCTGGTTGGTCTAGCTCACAATTGGGTCAGGATGTACTGCCGAGACTGCAAAGGAGTATCCTCAGCTAATGGATGAAAGGCACAAAATTATGAGCATACCAGGCTGTTGCAATTCTACTGCTCTAGTCTACAGGATTGCACATGGCACATCCTTGGGTTGGTAAGGAAACCCTGCAGGTTAGACATACCACATGAGCCTTCCTCCCTCTCACCATCTCCCCGCCACCCCATGCCCATCTCAGTGTGCAAGCTTATTGGCATTATTCTTCCTTCCTTTAACTTTTGCAAGTTTTCACATAATTTATTTTCATTATTTACAGAGACAGCACAGTAACAGACACTTCTGACCCAATGAGCCTGTACTGACAATTAAGATCATAAGATATAGGAGCAGAATTAGGCCATTTGGCCCATCGTGTCTGCTCCACCATTTAATAATGACTGATCCATTTTTTCTCTCAACCTCAATCTCCTGCCTTCTCCTTGTATCCCTTCGGGCCTTGAACAATTAAGGTTTAACCTCCGCCTTAAATCTTGCATAGAGGCATGACCTCCACAGCCACCCGTGGCAATTAACTCCACAGATTCACCACCCTCTGTCTAAAGAAATACCTCCTCATCTCCACTCTAAAAGGGCGCCCCTCTATTCTGAGTGTGTCCTCCAGTCTTGTACTCTCCCATCATAGGAGACATATTCTCCACATCCACTCTATCAAGGCCTTTCACCATTCGATAGGTTTCAATGAGGTCACCCCTCATTCTTCTGAATTCCAGTGAATACAGGCCCAGAGCCATCAAACACTCTTCACGTGACAATCCATTCAATCCTGGAATCATTTTTGTGAACCTCCTTTGAACCCTCTCCAGTTTCAGCACATCCTTTCTAAAGTAAGGGGCCCAAAACCGCTCACTCCAAGTGAGGCCTCACCAGTGCTTTACAAAGCCTCAATATTTCATCCTTGCTTTAATATTCTAGTCCTCTTGAAATGAATACCAACATCACACTGAGAGTCTTCCACAGTGAAGACTGATGCAAAATGCTTATCCAGCTCATCCACCATTTCCTTATCCCCCATTCTACCTCTCCAGCATAGTTTTCCAGCAGCCCGATATCAACTCTTGCCTCTCTTTTACACTTTGTGTATCTGAAAAAACTTCTGGTATCCTCTTTAATAATATTGGCTAGCTTACTTTTGTATTCCATCTTCACCTTCTTAATGACTTTTTCAGTGGCCTTCTGTTGGTTCTTAATTCCTCCCAATCCTCTAACTTCCCACTAATCTTTGCCCTATTATATGCCTTCTCTTTGGCTGTTACGTTGGCTTTGACTTCTCTTGTTAGCCACTGTTGTATCATCTTTCCTTTAGAATACTTCTTCCTCTTTGGGATGTACGAGGGGTGATTGATAAGTTTGTGGCCTAAGGTAGAAGGAGTCAATTTTAGAAAACCTAGCACATTTATTTTTCAACCTAGTCCCCTCCTACTTAGTCCAGCAGTCGTGGAGCGTACGGATCTTGGACCTCCAGAAAGTGTCCACAGATGGGGTGATTGATAAGTTCATGGCCTATGGTAGAAGGAGATGTGTTATACAGATTTTGTTACATGCAAATGCAGTTCAACTCTTTGAGTGATTATGCAGAAAGTTTGAAGTTAATAACTCATCGGGGTGATTGATAAGTTCATGGACTACAGTAGGAGGTGAGTTATTAGCTTCAAACTTTCTGCATAATCACTCAAACAGTTGAACTGCATGTGCACGTAACAAGAGCTGTATAACTCAGCTCCTTCTACCTTAAGCCACAAACTTATTAATCACCCTCATATATATCCTGTGCCTTCTGAATTGTTTCCACAAAATCCAGCCATTGCTGCTCCGCCATCATCCCTGCCAGTGTTCTTTTCCAATCAGTTCTAGCCAACTCCTCTCTCATGCCTCTGTACTTCCCCTTACTCCACTGTAACCCGGATACATCTGACTTTTGTTTCTCCTTCTAAATTTCAGGGTGAATTCTATCATATTATGATTATGATTATTTTCCCCTAAGGGTTCTTATACTTGAAGCTCTCTAATTAATTCTGGTTCATTGCACAACACCCAATCCAAAACAATTGATCCCCTAGTGGGCTCAACTATGAGCTGTTCTAAAAAGTCATCTTGTGGGCACTCTGGAAGTGGAATCCAGGAATTCTCCTGGAATCCAGCACCAACCTGATTTTCCCAATTTACCTGCATATTGAAATCCCCCATGACTATTGTAACATTGTCCTTTTGGCATGCCTTTTCTATATCCCGCTGTAATTTGTAGATGGCATCCTTAATACTATTTTGGTTGTCTGTAAACAACTCCCACCAACGTATTTTTTACGCTTGCAGCTCTATCTACAACAATTCCAAACCTTCTGACCATATGTCACCCCTTTCTAGTGATTTGATTTCATTTTTTACCCAAAGAGCAACACCGCCCTCTCTACCTCCTTGCCTATCCTTTGGATACGATGTGTATCCTTGAACATTAATCTTTCAGCCATAATTCCATGATTCCAACATCATACCTGCCAATCTGCAACTGTGCTAGCTACACCCACATGACCAATGAACCTACTAACTTGTATTTCTTTGGAGGGTGGGAGGAAACTGGAGCACCCAGAGGAAACTCCGGGGCCAAATTGAACCCGGATTGCTGGTGCTGTAACAGCATTATGTTAACCACCATGCTTCTGTGCCAGCAATAAATACTGAAAATCTACATTATTCACCTCAGCTACGCAAATGCTAGTGATCTCCATGTTCTAACCCAGCACAGAAGTCTGCCCCACATGTTCTACTGCGTGTAATAATAAATATTGTAAACATAATTCCCTCAGTTTTTGATCTTCAGAACACCTCTATCCCTGTTGGCTGATGTGTAAGTAAGCATGTGAGCTGACCTACTGTATTTCAAGTTTGAGTTCACTGGTGAGAACCTATTAATACATAATTAATATAATTCTTGATTGTTAATTATGTCAAGAAACATTAGAACACTCACATTCACTGACAACAATGAGCTGCAGAGTCGCTTGAGCCCTCTGATCTTTTTCCACAGGGTTTTGGAAGTAACAAGTGTAAAATCCAGTATCGTCAAAATCCACATCATCCAGCAAAAGGGAGATATTCTTTGATTTAATGTTCCCAATGAATGAAATTCTGTCTTCTTTTGTAACGACCGAGGGCCTTAACCCTGACAGTTTGATCACAATAATCTGTACAGAAAAGAACCAGAGTTAGAAGCATGTTGGAACCAAAAGGGTTAGGTCATCTGCCCTCCTATGCTATTAGCCCAACCGTAAGGCAAATAAACTTGTCTCTGAAGCATCTTCCACTACACCAGGATGTCACAAATCATGTGACAAATCAATGAAGCCCTTTGAAGTAAAGAGGAGAAACAAAGCAGTCAATTTACACACAGCAAGATCCCACTAACAGTAATGTGACGTTGACCGGATCTTCTGTTTCAGTGATATTGATTGAGGGATAACTATTATAAAACACTACAGGCTCTTTGACCCACAATGTTGTGGTGACATTATAACCTACTCTGAGATCAATTTCCAACTATTGGTCCAGGAAATTCTGGGTGGCTCCCCCCACCCCAACCTGCCCCACTCCAGGCCCTTTCTTTAATACATTACCCAAAAGATTTAACTTTGATGGGCCTCCGTTTAAAGGCTTTGTCTATGTTTCAAGACAGGACATGGGATACCATTTCAACTCATCACTCAAGCACTAGTATTCTGAAGACTGTTCAAAAACAAAGGCCAGTATAATTGTATCCTTATCTGATGCCCAAAAGAGATAAAATTTATTTATCACATGTACATTGAAACATACAGTGAAATGCATCGTTTTGCAACAACAACTGATACAGACTGCACAATGTGCTGGGGGCTGCCTTCAAGTGTCGCCACACTTCCGGCACTGACATAACAGGCCCACAACTCACTAACCCTGACTGTAGACCTCTGGAGTGTGGGAGGAAACCAGAACACCCAGAGTAAACTAATTTGGTCACAGGGAAATTGTATAAACTCCTTACAGACAGCGGCGGGTACTGAACCCTAATTGGTGATTGCTGGCACTGTAAAGCGATGCACTAACCACTACATTTCCATGCCACAGAGAAGTATCCTAACGGAGTGAAGCAGTGCCTCAACGTGATTTGATCAGGTGCGATAAATTTAACCAATGTTAAATAACAATATGGTAGAGAGATTGATAGTAAAACTAGAAGACAAAAGGACACAATTAACATTTGTGTTTTTAAAATTACGTCTTGTAACTTAGTAGTGTTAATGCACCATTATTAAAACTATTTATAATTTTTGAGTAAGTTTATTCCAAAAATATTAGTTTCTGTTGAAACTGAAACTGTGTGAGTCAGCTCTGAGAAACTTTGAAACAGAAATGAAAATCTGGAATTGTAATGTTGGACATCTGAAATAGACAGAGTGTCGAATGTATTCCGCAGATCAGAAGAGAGAAACAGTTAAAATTTCAGTTGAAAATCCTTCAGCATTTTCTGTTTGTACTTTTGTGGAATGAAAATTTAGGAGACCATAAAAAGAGGTTACCCTTTGGCCTGATAAATGTCTCACATTAAATCTCATTCCTAATTATAATTCAAACTGGCACCTGAACTTTCCAGAGTTATTTTGTATAACAAGAAATCAGAGAGGTCCAAAGCCTGACAGAACGACCAAAGCAGGAAAAGCTCAGAGGAGGCGATGACAGATAATGGAGATGTTGCAACTGAGAAACAGTGATTTCAATTGAATGAGAAGCTTGTCGTTTCAACCATGATGGCAGGGCAGACCAGATCTGATAGGCCAAATAACCTAACGCCTTTGTTTTAAGGTATTTCACACCTCCTTTATAGAATCCCAATGCACTTTACAGCCAATGAACCACTTTCAAAGTAATGGAAATGTAGCAATAAATTCCAGTGCTGCAAACACCTACAAACAGGAGAGTGATACAACTAGGTAATCTGTGTTTATGTTGTTAATAGAAGACTGGGGATAATTCCCCAGCTCATCTTTACTACATAACAATGTGATCTTTTTTGTCCCCTTGAGAGTGTTATTTCATATCATCACATTCCAACAATGCAACTCTGTCTCCAGGACTGCACTGGACCATCAGGCTAGATTTGTGTGCACAAGACTCTGGAGTTAAACTTAGAACCTAAAGATATAAAGACTTGTAGCGGTGTGCTTACACGCAGCGCTAAAATAACGACACGGAGTCGGTAAACTGCAATTAAAGATGATTTTTTTCGAACTTCACAGCCTTGCTTTAAAGCCTCCCTGTAAGGGACTGTTAAAGCTGTAAGGGACACGTACTCACAGTCCCGCGCGAGCTTTTCCCTTTGTTGGTGAAGCAGACCTGGCGCCCTTTTGGGACTGGCCTTTATGCCGGCGCGCTGGCTATTTGTGAGCCGGTTCGAGCGCGCTAGGAAGTGGGTCGCCACATAACCCCCCCCCCAAGAACCAGCGATACACCCCCCAATGTCCACAGTCTGGGCTGGACCCTGTTTGGGAGTTCAGCCCCTGCGCCGCGGTGCTGGGAACTTGACCGGTTGCGCCACGTCCACATGGGCCGGTTTGAGTCGGTCCACCGTGAAAACCTCCTCTCTCCCCCCAACGTCCAACATGAACGTCCCCCATTGTTCCTGAGCACCGTAAACGGCCCCTCATTGGGCCATTGTAGCGGTGGCTGATGCCTGCCCCTTCGTACAAACACAAACTTACAGTTCTGCAGGTCTTGGGGTATGCAGGTCGGGTTCTGCCCATGCTGTGAAGTGGGTATGGGGCCAGGTTGTCGAGCCTCTTGCGTAGTCTGCCCAGGACTGCTGCGGGATCTTCCTCTTGCTCCCTTGGGGCTGGTATGAACTCCCCGGGGACGACCAGGGGCGCGCCGTATACCAACTCGGCCGACGAGGTGTGCAGGATGTCCTTGGGCGCTGTGCGGATGCCGAGTAGGACCCAGGGAAGCTCGTCCGCCCAGTTGGCTCCTCGCAGGCGGGCCATGAGGGCCGACTTCAGGTGACGGTGGAAACGCTCCACTAGCCCGTTCGACTGTGGGTGGTAGGCAGTTGTGTGGTGCAGCTGTGTCCCCAAAAGGCTGGCCATAGTTGACCACAGGCTGGAGGTGAACTGGGCGCCTCTGTCGGAGGTAATGTGGGCCGTGCTACCCAGGTTACAAGCAGCGCTCGGGCGCAGGAATCGGCGGTGGTGTCAGTGAGCGGGACCGACTCTGGTCACTCGTGAACCGGTTTACCATAATTAGGAGGTACCGCACTCCTCGCGACACTGGCAGGGGCCCCACGATATCCACATGAATGTGGTCGAAACGCCGGTGGGTGGGGTGGAACTGCTGCGGTGGGGCTTTGGTGTGCCGCTGCACCTTGGCCGTCTGGCAGTGCGTGCACGCTCTGGCCCAGTCACTGACCTGCTTGCGGAGTCCGTGCCAAACAAACCTGCTGGAGACCATCCGGACAGTTGTCCTGATGGAGGGGTGCGCCAAGTTATGAATGGAGTCGAAAACACGTCGCTGCCAAGGTGCCGGGACGACGGGACAGGGCTGGCCAGTGGTGACGTCACAGAGTAGGGTCCTCTCACCTGGGCCCACGGGGAGGTCCTGGAGCCGCAAACCGGAGACTGCGGTTCTGTAACTCGGAATCTCCTCATCCGCCTGCTGCGCCTCTGCCAGTGCCTCAAAGTCTACCCCTTGGGAAAGGGCATGAACGGTAGGGCGAGAGAGCGCATCCGCCACGACATTGTCCTTACCCGAGACGTGCCGGACATCCGTTGTGTATTCAGAGATGTAGGACAGGTGGCGTTGCTGGCGGGACGACCAGGGGTCGGACGCTTTCGTAAACGCAAAGGCTTGTGGTCCGTGAACGCGGTGAAGGGCCGACCTTCTAGGAAGTACCTGAAATGCCGGATTGCCAGGTAGAGCGCCAACAGTTCCCGGTCGAAAGCACTGTATTTGAGCTCGGGTGGCCGCAGGTGTTTGCTGAAAAACGCCAGGGGTTGCCAGCGGCCGGCGATGAGCTGCTCCAGCACCCCACCGACTGCCGTGTTGGATGCGTCCACTGTGAGGGCGGTAGGGGTGTCCATTCTGGGATGTACTAGCATCGCGGCATTTGCCAAGGCTTCCTTCATCTGGATGAAAGCGGCGGCGGACTCCTCGTCCCAGGTAATGTCCTTGCTCGGACCCGACATCAGGGCGAACAGGGGGCGCATGATTCGGGCAGCTGAAGGGAGGAAGCAGTGGTAGAAATTGACCATACCCACGAATTCCTGAAGGCCTTTGATCGTGGTGGGTCGGGGAAAGTGGCGGACCGCATCTACCTTAGCGGGCAGAGGGGTTGCCCCGTCTTTAGTAATCCTGTGGCCCAGGAAGTCAATGGTATCGAGTCCGAACTGGCATTTGACCAGGTTGATTGTTAGACCGTATTCACTCAGTCGGGCGCAGAGTTGACGGAGGTGGGACAGATGCTCCTGACGACTGCTGCTTGCTATGAGGATGTCGTCCAAATAGATGAACGCGGTCCAGGTCCCGTCCCACCGCGTCCATTAACCGCTGGAACGTCTGTGCGGCATTCTTCAGGCCAGACGGCATGTGGAGGAACTAGAAAAGGCTGAACGGGGTGATGAGTGCCGTTTTGGGGACGTCGTCCGGATACATCGGGATTTGATGGTATCCCCGGACGAGGTCTACCTTGGAGAAGATCCGAGCGCCGTGCAGGTTTGCTGCAAAGTCCTGTATGTGCGGCACAGGGTAGCGGTCTGGCGTTGTAGCCTCGTTCAGCCTGCGGTAGTCGCCGCACGGTCTCCAGCCCCCTGTCGCTTTGGGCACCATGTGCAGGGGGGAGGCCCATGGGCTGTCGGACCGCCGGATGATCCCCAATTCCTCCATCCTCTGGAACTCCTCCTTCGCCAGTCGGAGCTTGTCCGGGGGAAGCCGCCGAGCATGGGCGTGGAGGGGTGGTCCCTGGGTCGGGATGTGGTGCTGTACTCCATGTCGGGGCGTGGCTGCCGTGAACTGCGGTGCCAGAACCGATGGGAAATCCGCCAGGACTCTGGTGAAGTCGTTGTCAGACAGCGTGATGGAGCCAAGGTGTGGGGCTGGCAACTGGGCTTCTCCCAGGCAGAACGTCTGAAAGGTCTCGGCGTGGACCAGTCTCTGCCTCGGCAGGTCGACCAGCAGGCTGTGAGCCTGCAAAAAATCCGCACCCAGAAGCGGTTGGGCTACAGCGGCCAGTGTAAAGTCCCACGTGAACTGGCTGGAGCCGAACTGTAGCTGCACCTGTCGGGTGCCATAGGTCCTTACTGTGCTGACATTCACGGCCCTCAGGGGGGGACCCGGTGCCCTGTTGCGGGTGTCGTAACTCGTCGGAGGTAAGACGCTGATCTTGGCACCGGTGTCGACCAGAAAATGGCGTCCCGACTGCTGGTCCCACACATACAGGAGGCTATCCCGAAGGCCAACTGCCATAGCCATCAGCGGCGGCTGGCCCTGGCATTTCCCGGGAACTGGCAGGGCGGGCGACAACGGCGGGCTTCTGCGCCCCACCGCTGGTGGTAGAAGCACCAGTGTTCATTGGGCCAGGCTCTGCGGCCGGGCCTGGACTGGTTTGCTGCTGGGAGCATGGCCTGGTGATCTGTGCGATGGACGCCCCACTCACCTTCTTGGCATTCCACAGCAATTCCGCCCGGGCTGCCACCTTCCGGGGGTCACTGAAATCCGCGTCGGACAGCAGCAGGCGTATGTCCTCGGGCAGCTGCTCCAGGAATGCCTGCTCAAACATGAGGCAGGGTGTGTGTCCACCAGCCAGAGACAACACCTCATTCATTAAAGCCGATGGAGGTCTGTCTCCCAAGCCATCCAGGTGCAGTAAACGGGCAGCCCGCTCGCGCCGTGAGAGTCCGAAAGTCCTGAGGAGCAGGGCTTTGAATTCTGTGTACTTGCCGTCCGCTGGGGGAAGACTGTACGAACTCCGCAACCTGGGCCGCTGTGTCCTGGTCGAGGGAGCTCACCACGTAGTAGTAACGTGTGTCCTCTGAGGTTATCTGCCGAACGTGGAATTGGGCTTCTGCTTGCTGGAACCATAGGTGAGGTCGCAGCACCCAGAAGCTTGGCAGTTTCAACGATACTGCATAAACAGATGCGGCATCATTCATCTTTGGCTCAAATATCGTTTGGACCATCGGGGTCACCAATTGTAGCGGTGTGCTACACGCAGCGCTGAAATAACGACACGGAGTCGGTAAACTGCAATTAAAGATGATTTTATTCGAACTTCACAGCCTTGCGCGAATGCTGTAAGGGACATGTACTCACAAACCCCCCAGGCTTTTTCCCTTTGTTGGTGAAGCAGAACTGGCGCCCTTTTGCCACTGGCCTTTGTGTGCGCTAGGAAGTGGGTCGCCACACTGGCCTTTGTGCCGGCGCGCTGGCTATTTGTGAGCTGGTTCGAGTGCGCTAGGAAGTGGGTCGCCACACTGGCCTTTGTGCCGGCGCGCTGGCTATTTGTGAGCTGGTTCGAGTGCGCTAGGAAGTGGGTCGCCACAGACTAGCTTTATTTGTCACACGTATATTACAACATCAAAATGTATGGTGAAATATGTTTGTGCCAATGTCTGAAGATTGTGCTGGGGGCAGCCCACAAGTGTCACCATGCTTCTGGCGCCAACATAGCATTCCCTTTACCAATCTTTACTTGTGCGTCTTTGGACTGTGGCAGGAAACTGGAAACCCACAGGGTCACAGAGAAAATGGGCAAACTCTGTACAGACAGCGGAGGGAATTGAACCCTGATCTTACAGCTGCTGCTGTAATAGCAATATACTAACTGCTACGCTACCGTGCTACTCTTTACCTCAACACCAAGTGCACCAGCTATTCAGCAACTGTTGACTCAAGAGTAGATGATGTTATTTTCAGCACAGTAACTTGGTGGGACAGAGGGAGTTTGAGGGAGATGACAGTCTCTTGAGTGGTAAACTGCATGCAATGGAGACTGAGTCACAGAGTGAACTTCCTTAGTTGTTGCTGGGAATATTCTCTCCCTAACGTGCTCGCTATCGTTTCTTGTGGAAGTGAACTTCACAAGCCTGGGGAGGGATTATGAGGGTAAAAACAAAGTTGCGATGCTCACTGTATTTTTTGGTGATGTTTTATTTCTCTGGAAGTCCCACCAGAAGGTAGCACCTTCGAAGCTCTTGCAGCTGGAGAAAGTACAAGGCAGGATGACATTACTGCCATTCACGACCTCAATCCTTGACAACTTTCCAATGCTAACTTCAAGCCCTAAATTAACATGAAATAGAAAGAGACCTGCCAGGAGAGAAAGACAAGTTAAATTACAACATTGCATTTGCTCCGATTCCTTTCTTCTGCTCCCACTAATTCCATTCCCACTAACTCCTCGAAGGGATGGCTGCTTTCCCATTTCACAAGTGCTGTTGCCAAGGGGCCTCTCATGCCTCAGTAATGATGGCTCATTCATTGTTAGGAGTCTATTCAGTCATTCTCTTCAGTTTAATTCAGGGTCCTTCATGAAGTTACAGGCACAAGCATAAATTGCATCAGTATGAAGAGGCTAAATACAAACCAGGAATGAACATATGTCTCTTGACAGCAATCAGGGTAGGAAATCTGGGCTGATTTTGTTTGTAATGCTTCAATTTGTCTTAAATCCGTTACAACTCATTAGAACAATGATTCTGAACTTTCATCTGCTGACTCAGTCACTGAACCATTTTAATGATTTCTAGAATGGATTCTCAATTCTCTTAAACTTCAGCTCATTCAAATCTCTGTTGCTGACAACCTAACACAGACTGATAGACCATCTAAGCCCAGATGATCCATCACCCTTTTTATTGCTGATTCACACAGAACATAGAACATACTGTAGAAGGCTACTGACTAACTGCAGTATGGCCTGGTACGGGAACACCAATGCCTTTGAATGGAAAATCCTACAAAAGTTAGTGGATTCGGCCCAGTACATCATGGGTAAAACCCTCCCAACCACTGAGCACATCAAGATGAAGCATTGTCGTAGGAAAGCAGCATCCATTATCAAAGATTGTCACCACCCAGGCCATGCTCTCTTCTCACTGCTGCCATCAGGTAGAAGGTACAGATGCCTCAGGACTCACACCACCAGGTTCAGGAACAGTTACTACCCCTCAACCATCAGGCTCCTGAACAAAAAGGGATAACTACACTCATTCTATTTCTGGTATTCCCACAACCAATGGTCTCACTTTAAGGACTCTTTATCTTGTTATTTCATGTTCTCATTATTATTGCTATTTATTTATATTTGCATTTGCACAGTTTGTTGTTCAGCTGAGTATGTCCGCAGAAAAAAGAATCTCAGCGTTGTATGTGGTGACATGTATGTAGTGTACTCTGATAATAAATTGTACTTTGAACTTTGAGAACATAGGACATGGAACAGTACAGAAGAGGAGGGCGGTTGTGATAGGGGATGTCATAATTAGAGGAACTGAAAGCAGATTCTGGGGATGCAAAAGAGACACCCGGATGGTATGTTGCCACATAGGTGCCAGGGTCAGGGATGTCTCAGATTGGGTCCAGAGCATTCTAAAGGGAGAGGTGAACAGCCGGATGTTGTGGTAGATATTGGTACCAACGAAATAGGTAGGAAAAGGGAGGAGGTCCTGAAGAGAGAATAAGGGGAGTTAGGCATAAAGCTGACAAGCAGGACCTCCAGGGTAGAATCTCTGGATTGCTGCCTGCGCCATGCGCTAGTGAGGGTAAGAATAGGATGATTTGGCGGATGAATGCATGGTTGAGGAACTGGTGCAGGGAGCAGTGTTTCAGATTTCTGGATCATTGGGATCTCTTCTGGAGAAGGAATGAGCTGTACAAAAAGGACAGGTTACACTTGAACCTGAAAGGGACCAATATCCTTGCAGGCAGGTTTGCTAGAGTTGCTAGGGAGAGTTTAAACTACTTGGCAAGGGGATGGGAACCAGAGTGATAGGCCTGAAGATGGGTTAGTTGGTATAAAACTAGGTGTAGTGTGTAGTGAGCCTGTGAGGAGGGACAGGCAGATGACAGGGCAAAATTGCATTCAGTAGGATTGAGTTGAAGTATAACAGGGGATCAGATTTGAAGAGGGTGGTGAATACAGGACTGAAGGTGTTATATTTGAATCCATGCAGTATATGGAATAAGGTAGATGATTTTGTAGCACAGAGAAAGATTGGCAGGTATGATGTTTTTGGACATCACTGTGTCATGACTAAAAGATCATAGTTGGGAGCTTAACATCCAAGGCGACATCAGATCGGAAGATGTAGAATTCTTGTGGGTAGAGTTAGAAAAGACATGTCAAAAGGACAATGTTATCATAGTCATGGGGGATTTCAATATGCAGATAGATTGGGAAAATCAGGTCGGTGCTGGATCCCAAAAGAAGGAATTTGTAGAATGTCTATGAGATGGTGTTCTAGAGCAGCTTGTGGTTGAGCCCACTGGGGGAGCAGCAATTCTGGATTGGGTGTTATGTAATGACCCAGATTTGATTAGGGAGCTTAAGGTAAACAAACCATTCAGAGACAGTGATCATAATATGATAGAATCATCCTGCATTTTTGAGAAGGAGAAGCTAGAACTGGATGTATCATTATTCCAGTGGAGTAAAGGGAATTACAGAGGCATGAGCGAAGAGCTGGCCAAAGGCGAATGAAGAAGTATTCTAAAGGAAGGATGGGGTAGCTGTGGCCAACAAGGGAAGTCAATGACAGCATAAAAGCAAAAAAGAGGGTGTATAATATAGCAAAAATTAGTGGGAAAGTCTGAGGATTGGGAACAGAAGGCAAATAAACAAGCCATAAAGAGAGAAGATGAAATATGAAAGTAAGCAAGACAATAATATAAAAGAGGATACCAAAAGTTTTTTTCAAATATATGAAGAGTAAAAGAGAGGCGAGAGTGGATATGGATCACTAGAAAATGATGCTGGAGAGGTAGTAACGGGGGACAAGGAAATAGTGGACAAACTGAATAAGTATTTTGCATCAGTCTTCACTGTGGAAGACATTAGAGTATGGTGTAAATTCAAAAGTGCCAGGGGACAGAAATGAGCGTCATCGCTATTACTGAGGAGAAGACGCTTTGGAAGCTGAGAGGTCTGAAGGTAGATAAGTCACCTGGTCCAGATGGACTACACCCCAGAAAGGGGTAGCTGAAGAGATTGTGGAGGCATTAGTAATGACCTTTCAAAAATCACTAGATCCCGGAATGCCTCCTGAGGACTGGAAAATTGCAAAAGTCTCTCCACTCTTTAAGAGGGGAGAGATGCAGAAAAAAGGAAGTTATAGACCAGATAGTCTGACCTCAGTGGTTGGGAAGATGTTGGAGTCAATTATTAAGGATGAGGTTTTGTGGTACTTGGAGACTAATGATAAAATAGGCTGAAGTCAACATGGTTTCCTCAAGGGAAAATCTTGCCTGACTAATCTGTTGGAATTCTTTGAAGAAGTAACAAACAGGATAGACAAAGGTGAGGTAGTGGATATCGTGTACTGATATTTTCAGAAGACCTTTGATAAGGTGCTGCATATGAGGCTACTTATCAAGTTATGAGCCCATGGTATTACAGGAAAGATTCTAGCATGTATAAAGCAGTGGCTGATTAGCAGGCAGTAAAGAGTGGGAATAAAGGGAGCCTTTTCTGGTTGGCTGCCAGTGACTAGTGGTGTTCCACGGGGGTCTGTGTTGAGGACAATTATTTTTACATTATATGTCAATGATTTGGATGATGGAATTAATGGCTTCATGGCCAAGTTTGAAACAATATGAAGTTAGGTAGAGGTAGTTTTGAGGAAGCAGAGAGGCAGCAGAAGGACAGACAGATTAGGAGAAAGGGCAAAGAAGTGGCAGATGGAATACAGTGTCAGGAAGTGTATGGCCATGTACTTTGGTAGAAGAAATAAAAGTGTAAACTAGGGAGAAAATTCAAAAATCAAAGGTGCAACAGGACTTGGGAGTCCTTGTGCAAGATTCTCTAAAGGTTAATTTGCAGGTTGTGTGGTGATAAGGAAAACAAATGGAATCTTAGCATTAATTTCAAGAGGACGAGAATACAAAAGCAAGGATGTAATGTTGATACTTTATAAGACATTGGTCAGACTGCATTTGGAGTATTGTGAGCAGTTTTGGGCCCCTTATCTAAGAAAAGATGTGCAGGCATTGGTGAGGGCCCAGATGAAGTACATGTGAATGATCCCAGGAAGAAAAGAGTTAACATATGAAGAGCATTTAATAGCTCTGAGCCTGTACTTGCTGGAGTTTAGAGGACTAAGTGGGGGGATCTCATTGATCTGCCTTAATTACTGTTGCCCAGTAGCACTCACATTGACAGTGATGAAATGCTTTGAGAGGTAGTCATGACTAGACTGAACTCCTGCCTCAGCAAGGACCTGGACCCACTGCAATTTGCCTATCGCCACAATAGGTCAACAGCAGACGCAATCTCAATGGCTCTTCATGTGGCTTTAGACCACCCGGACAACACAAACATCTACGTCAGGCTGCTGTTCATCGACTACAGCTCAGCATTTAATGCCATCATTCCCACAATCCTGATTGAGAAGTTGCAGAACCTGGGCCTCTGTACCTCCCTCTGCAAGTGGATCCTCAACTTCCTAACCCGAAGACCACAATCTGTACAGATTGGTGATAACATATCCTCCTCGCTGATGATCAACACTGGTGAACCTCAGGGGTGTGTGCTTAGCCCACTGCTCTACTCTCTATATACCCATGACTGTGTGGCTAGGCGTAGCTCAAATACCATCTATAAATTCGCTGATGATACAACCATTGTTGGTAGAATCTCAGGTGGTGACGAGAGGGCGTACAGGAGTGAGATATGCCAGCTAGTGGAGTGGTGTCATAGCAACAACCTGGCACTCAACGTCAGTAAGACGAAAGAGCCGATTGTGGACTTCCGGAAGGGTAAGACGAAGGAACACATACCAATCCTCATAGAGGGATCAGAAGTGGAGAGAGTGAGCAGCTTCAAGTCCCTGGGTGTCAAGATCTCTGAGGATCTAACCTGGTCCCAACATACTGATGCAGTTATAAAGAAGGCAAGACAGAGGCTATACTTCATTAGGAGTTTGAAGAGGTTTGGTATATCAACAACTACACTCAAAAACTTCTATGGATGTACCGTGGAGAGCATTCTGACAGGCTGCATCACTGTCTGGTATGGGTAAGCTATTGCACAGGACAGAAAGCAGCTGCAGAGGGTTGTAAATTCAGTCGGCTCCATCTTGGGTACTAGCCTACAAAGTACCCAGGACATCTTTAGGGAGTGGTGTCTCAGAAAGGCAGCATCCATTATTAAGGACCTTCAGCACCCAGGGCATGTCCTTTTCTCACTGTTACCATTAGGTAGGAGGTACAGAAGCCTGAAGGCACACAGTCAGTGATTCAGGAACAGCTTCTTCCCCTCCACCATCCGATTCCTAAATGGACATTGAACCCTTGAACACTACCTCACTTTTTAAAATATATAGTATTTTTGTTTTTTGCACGATTTTTAATCTGTTCAATATACGTATACTGTATTTATTTATTATCTTTATTTTGTGTTTTTTCTCTTTTAGATTACATATTGCATTGAACTCCTGCTGCTATGTTAACAAATTTCATGACACATGCTGGTGATAATAAACCTGATTCTGATTCTGAAACCTATTGAATATTGCAAGGCCTAGGTAGAGTGGATGTGAAGAGGATGTTTCCTATAGTGGGGAAATCTAGGACCAGAGGGCACAGCCTCAGAATAGAGGGTCACCCATTTAGAACAAAGATGAGGAAAAATTTCTTTTGCCAGAAGGTGGCAAATCTGTGGAATTCATTGCCACAGATGGCTGTGCAGGCCAAATCAATGGGTATATTTAAGAGGGTGGTTGAAAGGTTCTTGCTTAATTAGAGCATCCAAGGTGATGGGGAGAATAGAATTGAGGGGGATAATAAATCAGCCATGATGGAATAACCAACCGAATGACCTAATTTTGCTCCTATATCTTATAGCATTCTAGTACAGCATAGTACAGG
This sequence comes from Hypanus sabinus, assembly GCF_030144855.1. Taxonomy (NCBI): domain Eukaryota; kingdom Metazoa; phylum Chordata; class Chondrichthyes; order Myliobatiformes; family Dasyatidae; genus Hypanus; species Hypanus sabinus. The sequence continues at coordinate 7,361,823 of NC_082739.1, read as the reverse complement.
CATTTCAGACACGATGTTATGTCACCTATCTCTTCCTTCCTACAATCATTTCCTCCATTTTTCTATCATCCATGTATGTATCTAAGAGTTTCTTAAATGACCTAATGTATCTGCCTCTACCACCACCCCCAGCAGTACATTCCACACACTTACCACTCTGCGTAAAAAATCTATCTCTGATATCCCCCCTATACTTCCCTTAAATCACCTTAAGATTATGCCCTCTTCGTATTATTCATTTCCACCCCAGGAAAGAGTCTCTGGCTGTCCATTCCAGCAATGAGTTGGTTTTAAATTATTCAGCCCTGATTTCAATGTCTCACATCTTCTACCCTCATCTCTCAGATGTCAATCCTCATCCGTTTCTGGCTTCTGGTTTCTGACTATTAGTACACCTTTGGTAGCAATACCTTTAGATGCCTTGACCCTCAAGTCTCAAATTTACCTTCCCAAACCTCTACACATGCACAGTGCTCCTTAAAATCTATCTTAATAAAACAAACTTTCAGTTATCTGTCCCCACATAGTGTCAAGTTGCCCATTTTGTTTGGTCCTATTCCTGTGAAATAATTCAAGATTCAAGATTGTTTATTGCCATTCTTCAGTACACAAGTGTAAAGGAGAACAAAATGACTATTACTCCAGATCTGACACAGCATTAAATAAACACAATAAGCATGAAAATTACGATAAGTATAATTATAAAAGCAATTCTATTGTTATGAGAGATGCACAGACCTGATGGTCAATGGGGTGCAGAGTTAACCATTCCCAACCCCCTCCTGAGAACTATGAACTATTGCTGTTGCTATGCTGCTCATGAGAGAGAGAGAGAGAGAGAGAGATAAAGCCCAGGCAAGAACATCTGCTACAGATAAGAGTGGGAGAGAGACTGTTGATTTACTGTTTTATGACTCTTCCTGGATTATTTACCTTCTGCTACAAGGACTTTACTTGGCTCGTTAACATTCCTCAGGAGATAGCAGGAGTGGCCTGATTTGATGGACACGGTCATTCAGAGTTGATGGATAGCTGAGACCCTGTGAGTGGGGATAAAAGACAGGTCTGGAGAGACACCCTTCAGACACACCAGTGGACACTGACTGAGTGTTATGAACCCACAGAAAGGTGGGGGCTTCGGAGACCGAACCAGGAGATCGGTCAGTAAATCTCACAGTGTTACAGCAGGGCCGGTGGGGACTTGTGTGTGTGTCCACTCATGCCAGAGTGATGAGTCCACCACAGAAGAACGGTCTAGCAGAAGGACGGAGGGGTCATAACTGAATGACCACACCGATACGACGGATTAAGAAAGCAAAGGAAGGTTTGCCTGACTGTAGCTGTTACATCTCACTCGCTCTCTCTCTCTCCAACGATTACAATACAACAACCATAACTACATCAGCACTCATGAACTGAACTGAACTTTATACTTTTCTATGACAATTTATTTACCCCTAGACATCGATAGAGCTTGTTTATTATTGATTATTATTATTCCTACACTTTTAGGTTTATTACTGCTAACTTGTTTTATATGTATATTTGCATTTTTGATATTGTATTGTGTAGTTTACTTATAAACACCTTCAGTTTGGTACCACCAGACTCCAACGGATTCTTCTTTCCCTGCTGGTCAGACACCCAGTTACGGGGTACGTAACACTATGAAACATAATGTACAAGTAACAGTTGAATGTGGCTGTATATACATGAGAATAGCTTATATACATACTGAATGTAATAAAATGACACTGGGTGCAGGAGTGTCTGTACATAAGGCAACTCTGACAGGAAATGATAAAGTGACATTTGGGAACTTTTTACGATGTTTTTAAATTAAGTGCTATTGTTGAATGAAGAGTCCTGTCTAGTATGTTCTTTTCGCCTGCTGTTAAAATTTACTATGTCCAACAAACACTTATCCACAAATACCTTTAATCAAAGAAGCTGAGGAACATTATTTCCTTGGAATATTTATTCATTCTGGGCTGCCCTTTCTTCCTAATCTTGTTTTCAGACAATTATTCCTCAATGAATAAACATGTTCTAACAGATTAAACTGTGATGCAATCATATGACATCATCAAGGAGCGATGCTTTGAAAAGGCAGCATCCATTATTAAGGACCTCATCACCCAGGACATGCTCTCTTCTTGTTGTTACCAACAATGAGGAGTTACAGGAGCCTGAAGACACACACTCAATGATTCAGGAATAGATTCTTCCCCTCTGCCATCAGATTTCTGAATGGGCACCGAACCTGTAAATGCTACAACAAATTTCACGACCTATGTTGGTGAAATTAAACCTGATTCTGATTTTGATTCTAGTTTGGAAGTTTTCATCTGAGAGATTTTCAAACGATGTTTGAGTTTTGGATACTTGTTAACAGTACAGGTCTGCTTTTGGTTCGGATTCCAGTATCTACAGTTTATTTACGTATTTTCCAGGTCTGAAGATAATCAGGTCTGGGGCATAAAACATGAAGAACTAGTTTAATTCCTATTTCAGCCAAACAATATTCCTCACGTTCCTTGTCCACAGGACATAAATGTTACAAGATATATGAGACAGGTAATTAGTGTAAAAATGAGTGAAAATCAGAAGCCATTTTTACTTAAACCAAGGAGAAACTGCTATTTTCAGACATTTTGGGGTTTAAGGATAAAGGGTTCTGGAACAAATTTTAGGATATATATGGGAGGAGGGAGGGGGGCTTTGGGGTTCTAACATTTTCTGTCATTGATTCTTTGGGTCTTTTCTCTCTCTGTTTTGTGGATGTCTGTGAAGAGTAAAAATTTCAGGTTGTATCCTGTATACATTCTCTGATATTAAGTTGAACCATTCAACCATTGAACCTATGATCTCATTGAACCAAAGGATGGGTTCAAGCCACTGATATGTCCACAACAGTTGCAGTACACCTTCCAATGAATCAAAAACACCACTCTTCAGTTGCTGATCAATGGCATATTGGCTGACCTCATTTTCCAGCTTTATAGATTTGTTGTACCTTTCTACATCTTTATAGGCTCATGTCAATTCTGATAAATGAGTTCACTGCAGCAACACTGGTGGGAACTGCTGACAAAGACATCTCCACATTCCTCATGTTAATTTATCACTGTCTTACCTTGTGCAACTGTTTCACAAGGGAATCAGGGTAGTTTATTCAACTGTTTCACATAATGCTATACAGAGAAAAAAAATTATAGAGACTTTCAAGATTTCAGCATACTGCATCAATGAAGAACTTTTAAAATGTAACTTGCACTATAGAATGCACTATAAATGTAACTTGCACTATAGAAAACACAGCAGCCAATCTCTGTGCAGCAACCTCCCACAAAGAACAAAGAGAACATAAACTGGCAGCATTAATATCAATACTGATTTAAGGATAACCATTTGCCAGGATGTGGCTTGCCGTAGAGCGTTGGGCTTCTAAGTTTCTTGAGCAGCTGTATTTACTAATTTACTAATTGTTAGAATCATTAAGCCCTGGTGTCTTCTGTTTAATCTTGTCGAGTTAATTGTGACTGGCACGGGTTTCCTGCACTCTATAATTATTTAAAGGCGACTCCTGTTTAGCATTGAGTGGAGTCCCTGTATGTTTGAAGAGCATGATTTGTCTTGCAGTGTCGCTCAGTAGTGCCTCCAGTGTTCTGTCGGTACCCCTTTGTCAAACCTCTTGCTTCCTTCTCTGCCAATTTCTCCACACCTGGGTCCCGCCCTGCGAGTGCCCACCGTGGCAACAGGTTAAAAGGTAAACAGTGTAACTCTACTGGCATTCCATACATGATGAGACCTGAGTGGTGGGATGGAGTTCAGTAGTCATTCTAGAAGCTGTTTCTCATCCTAACAGTCCTTGTCCTAATGCTATGGTACCCCCTGCGAATGGTAGGGGAATTGTTGGACAACTGGGAGGAATCAGTGACAATGCTAAGAGCCCTGTGTACACAGTGCTCCTGATTTATCTCTGGGATTATAAGGGTGGACAATTGACCTCACAATCATGGCCCTTGCACTTTATTGTCTGCCAGGGCTGCACTTTCTCTGTAACTGTAACACTACATTCTGCATAATGTTATTGCTTTGCCCTTTGTACTATTTCAATGCACTTAGTTTTGAAATGATCTGCAAAATAAGGATTTTCACTATATCTTGGTACATGTGGCAATAATAAACCAATTCCAATATGATGGATCAAACTCAATACGTGCCCATTGAACTTGATGGGCACTTACTGAACTTGATCAGTAACGTTGTTGTTCCTCTTCATGCCTTGTGGCACATCGGGCAGCAACCTTATCACTTCTTTTGCATTTTTATCTTTTTTTAACGAGGCCAAGTTGCTAGCTCAACCCAGCATGGATGGAAAGCATCCAAGGAGCCAGCTGGATTCGAACCCAGGACCACTTGCCTCCAAGTCTGATATTGATGCCACTACACCACCAGCTGGCTATTGATTAGTAATTGCATCACTCAAAATCAGAATCAGGTTTAATATCACTGACATATGTCATGAAATGCATAAAGAGTGAGCAATTTCAAGTTCCTGGGTGTCAACATCTCTGAGGATCTATCCTGGGCCCAACATATTGATGTAGTTACAAAGAAGGCATGACAGCAGCTATATTTCATTAGCAGTTTGAGGAGACATGGTTTGTACCAAAGACTCTCACAAATTTCTACACGGAGATCATTCTAACTGGCTGCATGGTCTGGTATGTGGGGAGGTCTACTGCACAGGATCAGAATAGTTGCAGAGAGTTATAAGCTCAGTCAGCTCCATCATGGGCACTAGCCTCCATCGTATCCAGGACATCTTCAAGGAGCAATGGCTCAAAAAGGCAGCATCCATCATTACGGACCCCCACCACCCAGGACGTGCCCTCTTCTCATAGGTACCACCATGGAGGAGGTGCAGGAGCCTGAAGGCTTCTTCCCTTCTGCCATCCAATTTCTAAATGGACATTGAACTCATGAACACTATCTCAGTACATTTTTTATTTTTATTTTTGCACTACTTATTTTTTTAAAAATATACTTACTTTTTTTATTATGTATTGCACTGTACTGCTGTCACAAAAACAACAAATTTTTGATAAGTAGCTATATTTGCGAAACAAAGTGTTAATTTGAGCAAAGCATCAAACCACAAACTGCAACTTGAAAATGACTAAATCATCAAGGGTCAACTTTATTGGCCACATACATTTACATACATTTGGCATTTGCTGTGGTGTGTGGGCACGACATGCGACAATAAACAACATTCAATAGTTATAAATAATAATGAATTATGTAAAATAAATTAGAGGTTAAAGTACAGATAAGGAATAAAATGTGCCTCAATTCATAAATATCAGCATGTATTTACAGTGTAAACAGGTTAGGTTGTGGAAAAACATTGACTTGATAGAATCTTGATTAGTAAGGGCATCAAAGGTTATGGGGAGAAGGCAGGAGATTGGAGTTGAGAGGGAGAATAAATCAGCTTGATTGAATAATGGAACAGACTTAAATGGTCAGATTCTGCCCCTACTTTTTATGGTCTCATGGTCTAAATAGTCTTTGCTCGTGTAAGTAATGCCATGGAACCATACATCCACTTGAGAGGGCAGACAATTTAACACTTCCCTCAGATGGTGCTGTACACCAATGAGTACTGCAAGGCGATGGTGCTGAAATCATTAGAACAAGAACCAAATTTATACCCTTCTGATTCTGAGGCAAGACTGCCACCCATTGAGCTACAGCTGGAATGACTAAGGAGGACATGAGATGCTGTAACACCCGTCTCTCGGTTGTACCAAGTTTGCTGCATTCACAGGCCTTGATGACGCTGATGCAGCATAGTAAAACAACTCTCTCTGTCTTTGACAATCAGAGGTGTTCAATAACAGTTAAAATATTACAGGACATAGATCAGTACAGCGCTGAAAAAATCCAGGTCAGTGACCCTATTCAAATGAACATCAGGAATGGCTGGTTTAACACTAAGGGCATTCAGCCCCACCTTAGCATCTGTGAGCTTGTGGGTGGCCAGCCAAATGCGCTGGTGTCTGACCTCCAGCTTTTTTCTCTTGTGGCAATGTAGGAGAGAGAAAGTTAGGACCAATCTGATGTGACCCACTGTGAAGAGAGTGCACAGTTCAGATGAATTAATGTCTGTGACAACAGTGTGCGGGTTCCGATTATTTAGCTGGGTAAAGATCAAATACCAAATTACTTGGCAAGATAAGGAATACACCCACTGTGCAAACACTAAAGATTTACAGGTCACGTCGAAGGTAAGAATCATTCCAATACAACAGTACTTCGTTCCACATTTCAGTATAATAAGGATCACGCATTCTGATAACAACACACACCTCCAGATTTTTGAGATGTGCAAGGATTATTTGCTGTGTCAATGGAATGCAGTTTTGTTTTAATTCTGCAATTTTGGGTGTGTGTACCTCTGGATATCAGAACTCAGCAGGTCAGGCAGCATCTATGGAAAGGAATAATAGTTGACGTTTCAGGCCGAGACACTTCATCAGGGCTGGAAAAGAAGGGGAAAGAAGCCAGAAGTAGAAGGTGGGAGTGAGGGAAGGAGTACCAGCTGGCAGGTGATAGATGAGACCAGGTGAGGGGGAGGTTGGGTAGGTGGGGAGGGATGATGCAGTTTTATGTTATTTACTGAGGTGTTAATACAAAGATTCTGATCTTTCAGCAAAAACCATTGTTGGCAGAATCTCAGATGGAGGTGAGAGGGCATACAGGAGCACTCAACGTCAGTAAGACTAAAGAGCAGATTGTGAACTTCAGGAAGGGTAAGATGAGGGAACAAAAACCAATCCTCATATAGGGATCAGAAGCGGAGAGAGTGAGCAATTTCTAGTTCCTGAGTGTCAAGATTTCTGATGACCTAACCTGGTGTCAACATATCGATGCGTCTAGAAAGTAGGCAAGACAGCGGCTATATTTCATTGGGAGTTTGAAGAGATTTGATTTGTCACTAAAACACTCAAAAACTTCTACAGATGTACTGTGAATAGCATTCTGACAGGCTGCATCACTGTTTGGTATGGAAGAGGGGGGCTATACTGCACTGGATTGAAAGAAGCTACAGAAATTTGTAAAATTAGTCAGCTCCATCTTGAGCACTAGCTTCCATAGTATCCAAGACATCTTCAAGGAGAGCTGCATCAGGAAGGCAGTGCCTATTACGAAGGACCCTCACCATCCAGGACTTGCCCTCTTCTCATTATTATTGTCAGGTAGGAGGTACAGAAACCTGAAGGCACACACTCAGTGATTCAGGAACAGCTTCTTCCCCTCGGCCATCTGATTCCTAAATGGACATTGAACCTGTGAATATTACTTCACTTTTTTAATATTATTTCTGCTTTGCACTATTTTTAATCTAACTATTTAATATAATATATACTTACTGTAATTGATTTACTTAATTATTTCTGTATTATCGTGTATTGCATTGTACTGCTGCCATTAAGTTAATGCATTTCACAACATATGTCAGGGATATTAAACCTGATTCTGATTCCTTTAAGGATGACTCATTGCGTAAACGGAAGAGCTTTGTTTCTGTGATAAAGTAATGGTTACAGAACAGATTTTATGAAGTGGACAGATAGAGAAGCGAGAGAAACAGAGTGATATTGGACAGGAGTATGCTTACGTCCCTCCTTGTTTATTTATGATGCAGACTCTGAGGATATGGGTCATCTACATCCAGATTATCATCAGATACAGTCACTATGGAGCAAAGTGCTTACTCCATGTCAGCACGATATGTCTCTTCATTGTTGCGTTGTGATTAAACCATGGACTAGAGCAGCCGAGAATTCCACTTGAGACAAACACAGAAATGCTCGAAGAACTCATGCAGATGCTGAATATGGAAACAGAATCAGTCAGCACCTTTTCCTCAGAGCTGGTGGGGGAAGAGGGGAGGGTTTGCAGTTTGAAAGCAGAGTCGAGGGCAGGACTAATGTGTTAAGACAAAAGCCTCTGTGGAGATAGGTTAAGAGTGATCAGGTAATGAGGAATATGAGTACTCATCATAAGCGAGAGCATTTAAAGAAAGGGTTATAATATAATATACTGTTATACTATACTATAATATACTGTTATACTATACTATACTATACTTCTTATACTATTGAAGTCAGCACTCCCCCAATGTAAGACTAGGTCCAAGTTTGTCCTGTATCATAACTACATTTAAATTTACCAAATTGTGGCCACTGTTCACAAAGGATCAAGAAGAATCAAGAAGACTAGCTAGTTCCACCAACTTTTTTTGTGTGTTGCTTTGGATTTCCAGCATCTGTAGACTTTCTTGTGTTTATAATTTACCTTCAACTTCTCAAGGCAAGTAAAATGAGCAGCGAATACAAGCCTTGCCAGGCAAAGCCACTTCAAAGTCAAAGACATGTTTACTGCCATGTGCTTAAGTCCATGTGTGCACAGGTGGAATGAAAAACTTACCTACAGCAACATAATATCAGGTAAGCAGCATCCACAAGAAAAACACAAATTAAACAGGAATTAGACACTTCATAAGAATAGAAATGGCACTGACCTGATTAGAGCTCATTTTCATTTATGTATTTATTGTAAACTGATCAAGGCAAAACCACCTTTATTTCCTGCCACTAAGAACACTAAGATCATTAAGAGACACCAATATCGATTGGTCAGGGCAGCAAATATTCTTTCTTGAATGACCTCATTGAATAATGGTAGGTTTCAAATTTGCTTTTCTGCTGACAATATGCCAATCCCAAAAGTTTGACAACAGGGAAATGTGACCTATGACTTTCCACCATGATTGAGCACAAATGCATCTCCCAGTGTTGGGTTGGAAGGTTGAGGGTTAAAGCCCCATTCTCATGACTTAGGCACAAAACCTGCACTGGCACTCCAGTGCAATACATCCTATAACAGCAATAGGAAGCGTCTCCTACTTGGTGAAACATCCATTCCAATTCCCATCTGCTGTTACAGTTGAATGGAAAATACCCCAAAGGTGTTACCTCAAAGAAGAGCTGAGAATTTCTCCTCAGTATTCTGGTCTACATGTATTCCAAAGCAAGGTCACAAATATAAATTATCTGATTATTCTCTCCTTGGTTTGCTGTGGTTTTTATGTGCCCATTTTGGCTGCTACAATATTACAACTGAGACTACACATTAAAAAAACACGTCACTGGATGGAAAGCAATTTGATTCATCCTGGGGTTATGAAACATGCCATATAAATGTGTATTTTTTTTCAATAGCACAGATACGAATATAATTCAAGGTTGGTCGATGAGAATTCACAGGGAGCGTTCTGATCCCTCCACCTTCCTAGCACGGGATACTGTGTAGTGACCTATCCCATCAATACAGGTTTGTGCTGGAGTTGGATGAGATCCAGCCACATCTGCACTGAGAGTTATGAATCCTATGCAGCTGAAAAATTCCGGAACCACAGGCTGTAAGAGCCTCTCTCACTAAACTGCAACAAATCTGACCATCTGCATTCAACCAAGCAGTCCTCTCCTACATCATATTCCACCCTGAGACAGGAACTCAATTTCTTTCCTGCCTCTCTTCCTCTGCAGTGCCTCACTAACTTGTCTTCAGTCGTGTTCCACTCAAACACCAGCAACCATCTGCTTAATATTCTATGAAACACCCTGAAAAGAGCACCGGCAAGGGCAGGCTCACCCAGTGGATCCTTCATTTAGAACTTAAACCTCACAGACTCCAGAAGTGCCAACACTCTCCACTGATGTTAACATCAGTCATTTGCATAAGGAAGGGCAAAGAATAGACCACCCTTCCACTCCTTACTTTCACTGAGAAAATACTTAACACACACAAAATGCTGGGGGAGCTCAGCAGGTTAGGCAGCATGTAGGGAGGGGAATGAACAGTCGACAGTTTGGACTGAGACCCTTCATCAGGACTGGAAAGAAAGGGGGAAGAAGCCGGAATAAGAAGGCGTGGGGGAGGGGACAGTGTACAAGCTGGCAGGTGACAGGTGAGACCAGGTGAGGGTGTAAGTGGCTGAGTGGGGAGGGGGTGTGAAGTGAGAAGCTGGCAGGTGATGGGCGGGAAAGGTAAAGGGGTGAAGAAGAAGGAATCTGATAGGAGACAAGACCATGGGACAAGGGGAAGGTGGAGCAGCACCAGAGGGAAGTGATAGGTAGCTGAGGAGAAGAGTAGAGATATGAAAGGAGCCAGAATGAGGTATAGAAAAAGAGAGAAGTGAGAGGGGTGGAGCAATATACATTTATTTCCATTTCTGTTTTAATTCGTACAGTGGAAAGCGAATCGACCTTTTATGCTTACCTCATTTCTTTGCATCCCCCCGTTCTTTTCTCATTTAATCCACTAATTTTACAGCATGTACTTTTGCAGACTGGCAGAAAGTAAGCATATTCAGCCATTTCCACCCTCCCTGTCCAGAAAATTAGGGAACACTTGGTGTAGATTACCCATTGTTGTAGAGTTATAGAGTCCTACAGCAGGGTAACAGACCATTCAGCCCAACTCATCCCTGTCATCTGTTGTTCCTGCCTGAATTTGACCCACAGCCCCCAGACTCTCTCCTATCCTTGTACTTATTGAGACGGCCTTTAAACGTTGCTAATTTGCCAAGCTCAACAACTATTTCTGGCCGCTCATTCCAAATATGCACCACCCTTTGCATGAAGAAACTGCCCCGGCGTCCCTTTTAAATCTCTCACCTCGGATCTTAAAAGTATGCCATCTTGTTTTTAGCACCCCTTCCCTAAAAAAATGATGATGTGCTTTCACCCTATCTATGTCCCTCATGATTTTATTCACCTCTATCAATGCACTTCTCAGTCTTCTACATTCCAGGGAATAAAGTCCTACTCAATGGAACCTCTCCTTGTACTCAGACATCAAGTCCACAAGTCCACACAAGTCACTGCAGTATAGAAGAATGAGGGGTGATTTGATAGAGGTATATAAAATTATGAGGGGTATAGGTAGGGTAAATACAAGCAGGCTTTTTTATTGAGGTTGGGTGAGACCAGAACTCGAGGTCATTGGTTAAGTGTGAAATATAAAATGTTTTAAGGGGAATCTTCTTCACTCAGAGGGTGGTGAGAGTGTGGAACGAGCTGCCAGTGTAAGTGGTGAATGAGGGTTCAATTCAAACATTTAAGAGACGTTTGGATAAATACACGGATGGGAATTGAATGGATGGCTATAGTCCAGGTGCAGGTTGATGGAACTGGGCAGAATGATAGATTTGGTACAAACTAGATGGGCCAAAGGTCCTATGTCTGTGATGTAGTTCTCTATAACTCTAACATTTAAGCAACGGTACTTAGGGATGTGCCACTGAATCACACAACCAGTGAAAATCTCTCTTCCTTATAATCACCAAAATGTGCACATTGCTGGTGCTGACTGATCATGATCCCCTGATTTAGGATTTATTGGATACTAAACCAAAGGCATTTCCCAAAACTATTGGTCCTCAAAGATCAATCAATGCTAACAATAAGAAATTACTTTTATTTAATGGCTTTCTTTGGAAATGCTTCCTAAGGCATTTTCACTGGGGCATTATCAGACAAAATTCGATGGCAAGCCATATATGGTCACAAATGTAAGTTTTTTTTAGAAGCATCCTGAAGGAGGATAGAGAGGAAAGTGAACTAGAGAAGGAATTCCTGTATTCAGGATATAGAACTGTGTGCATGGTCACCAATGGTTTGGTAATCAAAATGAGAGATGTTCAAGGTGGCAGACTTGGATGAACATGGAAATCAGAGGATTACGGGCTTGCAGGGATATGGAAGATTATAGAGATTTGGAAGGGGAAATTGAGACAAAAAGACTACACATGTTAGCATCTAGAAATGTCCATGCATAGCATAACAATTGGAGGAGCCTAGGACCACAGTGCACAGCCTTAGAATAGAAGGACGTCCCTTTAGAACAGAGATGAAGGGAAAATGTCTTTAGCCAGAGGGTGGTGTGTCTGTGGAATTCATTGCTACAGACAGCTGTGGAAGGTCAAGTCCCTGAACATCCTTAAAGCAGAGGTTGATAGGTTCTTGATTAGCCAGAGCATCAAAGGTTACAGGAAGAATGGGGTTTCGTGCGATAATAAATCAGCCATGGTGGAATGCTGGACTGCTTTGATGGACAGAATGGCCTAATTTTGCTTCTATGTCTTATAGTCTTATCTATCGCTTTACCCATAACCTTCTTCGTAACTAGCAGCTTCTGTGGAGGGAAGTGGACAATATTTCAGGTCAAGACCCTTCATCTGGATTGGAGGTTTGGAGTGAGTGGCCTATGAAGGATTTGAATACAGACAAAATAACTATGAATCCTATGGAGATGTTGGGCTGAAGATGAGCAGGAACTGATTTACTCAAGCCCTTAGGACATAGGTTGGATGCCAGTCACCTCAGTTCTCAAGTCTTAGAAGCCTAAAAGCATCATCATAGACAATAATAAACCAACCAAAAAATAGGCAAATTATCAAAGACCTTAATATACCACAGGGCAAATGAGCATGCAGGAAGTCGAGTACACCTGCAGATGGCACTCACCACCTTTCCCTGAAATCCATTTCTTTCATTATAAAACTAATTGATCTTGTTTATCTGTTTTTTTTTACCAAGTTGATGAAAAAGCAAGGGATGTGTCCTTTTCCAAATAGCAGTGGGTGCGTGGACAATAAATACAAATGGGCAAGAAACTCTCGCTAGAACAGTGAAGGAAAATTCAGGATTTCCTCCAAGTTATTTTTAATCAAATGGGAACAATTAGGAGTTGGGAAACGTTCTTTCACGCCTAGTGCGTTTCCTGAGTTTACCTCAGCCATAGAACAGAGAACAGTACAACACGGGAAAAAAAAACACTCTGTCCCATAGTTTATGTGCCAACCATGAGGTCAATTTAAACTTGTACACAGTTCATACCACTCCACTCATTACCTCTCTATGTATCTTTCTATGTAAGCTTTGCTATATCTGCTTCCACCATATCCCGAAGCACATCCCAACACACTATAAAAAGCCCTGGTCCAATCCCGGTCTGGTTATCCTGCTTTTCTCAAATCTCACCTCTTCCCCTATGCCGGATTATTTTCATTCCCGATTTCTCGTTTCTCTTGAAAGCTCGAACTAAACGCAATATATAAAAAAAGATCCTGGTTGGGTTCTGCTCAGCCCAAAGTCGAGGGTGGGGATAGACGAAGGCCGAATCATCGCATTCCGAGCTAATCTTGCTTTATTTTTGGAAGTGGTGCAGAACGCTCTATTCTGATTTAAGCTCCTGCAAACACAACACGGCGACTGGTCCCGGTATCTGGTCCCAATTAGAACTTTTGTAAAAGTTTCTGATATTTGAGTTCATCAATTCGTGAGATTTTCTCACCGAACACCGAGCAAAACTCACACCCACAAAGCAAAACAAACAAAAAATCAATAATTGGGAAATCGAACAACATTAGACATAGTTTTAACATCCCTGCCAAATAGTCTTATTAAACATTAAGATGTGAAATATTCTCAGGGAACGCAGGTTATATCTGGACCTGTCAGCGGAATTCGCGAAAATATTGGGTTCCTTCCTTACCCAGCAGAATTACCAGCGAAAATCTACTCAAGGAGGTTTTCACTGATTCGGCTCCAAGCAAGCCCAAGGAAGCTTCGCCAGCGGCCATTCCGAGGACGGAGTTCGATGCCTGCAGTTGAGATCACTGGCTGTGTGAGTGGACAGGGGAGGCTTGAGGTGCTGGGGAGATGCGCGTCTCTCTCAGCGCCCACAGACGTAGGAAGATGACTTAGAGCCGGCAAACAAGGTGCCCCAGGAGGAGCTGCGGATCTTCAGTTATTGGTTGACTGAGCAGGGCACAGTTGTGAGGACTCTTGCTTGCTGCCTCTCGCTCCTTTTCCTTCCTTCCCTTACTCCCCCTCCGGCCGGTTCTGTCTGTACTGCCCCAGTCTCCGCGCACACTGCGTAAGACTGAGCCGGGAGCCCGGACCAGCCAACTCCAGGATCCTTCCCTTGCAATTCTGCATTGCAGTCACAAAACTGCTTTCGTCATCGCCCAGAGGGGCCCGGCAAAACAACAACCCTCATGCCAGCAGCTTGATATAAACCTTAGCAAGAAAAAAAATTAGAAACACACTCTACCTAACTCATTGCAATATATTGACTTCTAATACATCAAAGAGATGGGGGAGGGGAGACAGATTTTAATTGATTATTAAAGTTCTAAAACTTTCTGAACTTTTTCGCAACTTGATGTGCTGTGGGACGCGACTCTGCTGGAGGTGTGAGGATTCTGAGTAATGTGACTCCTTTGAAGTTTGTCCGATCTAGAGTTACTCGGGTTATTCTGTTCACCCATGTCACAGGCTTAAGATGTTGATTTCCTCTCTCCCTCTCAAGTCAGGAGCTATTTTTAAAATCAGGAGCCATTGCAGCGAAATGTATAAAGTACCATTTTCGTTTAGAAATTAGGGGGGGGGGGTAGTAGCTGGTGCGCACAAGGATGATGGAGTGCCTAACCGTTATCTCTGCTCTAGAAAATCGCCGTGTGAGTACTGCGGCAGGGCGTGCACACATATTGAGATGCAAACCGCTTCTCTAAGAGTAGTTTAGTCAGACACCGTGAATATGTACAGAGGCGCGTTTCCCCAAAGGTTAAGAGCTAGTTGACCATGTACCCGTTCGCTGCACCGTTACATTTGCTACTGCGAGTGTAATTTGGTAAGCATCCCTTGTCAGAAAGCTTTACCAAAGTGCAGAAAGTGGCAATTAATCACAGCATTTGGGGGGAAGGAATGTGTGAAAGACACTGATGTGTTGGACTAGATGGTGGATGGAGGCAGAGGCAAGACAGATGATATTGACAGTGTTTTTAGCTTTTGGCCCCTGACAACAACGCAGAGGGATTGCTGCAGGATGCAAAATGCTTGGAAGGTCTGGGGTGTTGGCTGGTAGCTTCTCCAGGAGGCAGGTACTCCCGACATTTCAGAAGCATCAGCCAAGCACTTGAAGTGCCAAGGCAGAGAAGGCGACAAACTAAATGCAGGTACGTGAATGAGTCGAGTATACTGTACGTAAGTACAATGGTTAGCATAGCCATTGTGGGCTGAAGGGCCTGTTTCTGAGCTGGATGACTCTGAGACCAACTGATCTCTGTTACAATTACATTATTTCAGTGGCAGAGGCTACCCGCCTCTGTGGAAGTTTCAAGAAGTGCAATGTCTCTGTAGATAAGACGATTCTGCTGTTTCACGTAGCTCTTTTACAGATAGAATACCCGTTTGTTAGGTTAAGTTACTGGCCATCCTTGGAGAGGAATAGTGACACATGGTGACAGAAGTCATAGTTAATGAAGATAAGAAATATGGAGTCCAAATCTGAAATTGGGCACTATATACCAGGTGTGACCTCTCCCAGTGAGGTAACTTGTGGATGTGTGCGAAGAGACCGCGACTGAGTGATTCAATTGAGACAGCACACAAGATTGCTGAATTCTTAGACAAGCAACTCGTGTAGATAATGTAGTACAAATGCACTGAGTACAAGTGCCACACTGCACATTAAACTGGCAGTGTTGGATAAAATAGAGCAGTTGCTGTATCTGGTTGGTGACAAGGGCAGAGTATGGTGCCTTCTGACCCTGGAGAATGCATTACTACTCACCCAGAAATCAAATCGTCGACACTTAGCCAGGAACGTGGAGATAAACCGAAGAGAATATGCACAGGACTTGACAGTCATGTGTAAACTCAAAAGGCTGTTAAGGAATGTTAGATGGGCTGTCCCTGAGCTACTGATGATGGCCAAGTGGTCACTGCAGGCAGCTTTGTGAGATTCTGAAAGGACAGGCTGATTGTTTGCCGGACATCATCACCTGCCTTTTTACAGAGTGATAGAAACGCAAATAATAAACACGACAGATTCTTCAGGTGCTGGAAATCCGGAGCAGCACACATGCACATTACTGTAGGAACTCAGCAGGTCAGGCAACATCTATGGAAATGAATAAACAGTCGACGTTTCAGGCCGAGCTTTCTTCAGGTCTGGAAAGGGAAGGGAAAGGCGCCAGAATAAAATGGCGAGGGGAGGGGAAGAAGGATAGCTAGAAAGCAATACGCGAAGCCAGATGGGTGGGAAAGAAAGGGCTGGAGATGAAAGGATCTATTAGGAAAGGAGACTGGACCATAGGAGAAAGGGAAGGAGGAGGGGCACCGAGGGGATGTGATAGGCAGGTGAGGAGAAGAGGTAAAAGAGGCGAGGGTGTGGAATAGAAGAGGGAAGGGGGAGAGAAAAAAAATAACTGGAAGGAGAAATCGATGTTCTTGCCATCATATTGGGGGCTTCCTAGACGAAATATAGATGTTGTTCCTCCACTCTGAGGATGGCCTCATCATAGCAGAAGGGGGGGGGGGGAATAGAAAATAAAATGGTTGACCACCGGGAAATTCCGCTTGTTGGGGATGGAGCCGAGGTGCTCGACAAAGCAGTCCTCCAGTTTATATTTGGTCTCACCAATGTATCGTACTGTGAAAAAGTCTCAGGCACATATATATAGCTAGGGTGCTTAAGACTTGCACAGTACTGTATTTGTCAACGTGGAGTTACAAAATTTGCAAGTTTGTAAATCTGACGGGAGCAAAGGATATTGAGAATGGCGAGGGTGGAGCACCGAGGGAGGGTTGTGTGAGACAGGTGGCAGAGAAAGAGTGCTAGGGTCGGGGGCGGCGTGGGTGTAGACACACCCAGTCCTGAGACGCCAGGCAAGGTCATTTGATTCCAAATAATTGATTTATTGATCATTACAGAATGTTGCTTCCCGTTGCCTCCCCTCTCCCTTCCCCTTTTCCCAACCATGTCCCCCCTTCCACACTCAGTCCACAACAGAGACCCATATCAGAATTAGGTTTATCATCACTCACATATATTATGAAATTTGTTGTGTTTGTTGGCAGCAGTAGAGTCCAATAACTAAAGTTACCACATACAGTACTGTGCTGAAGTCTTAGGCACCCTAGCTTTAAATATATATAAATGCAAAAGTTTGGGCACCCCTGGTCAAAATTTCTGTCACTGTGAATAGCTAAGCAAGTAAAAGATGACCTGATTTCCAAAAGGCATAAAGTTAAAGATGACACTTTTCATTAATATGTTAAGCAAGATTACTTTTTTTTTTATTTCCATCTTTTACAGTTTCAAAATAACAAAAAAGGAAAAGGGCCCGAAGCAAAAGTTTGGGCACCCTGCATGGTCAGTACTTGGTAACACCCCCTTTGGCAAGTATCACAGTTTGTAAACGCTTTCTGTAGCCAGCTAAGAGTCTTTCAATTCTTGTTTGGGGGATTTTCACCCATTCTTCCTTGCAAAAGGCTTCTAGTTCTGTGAGATTCTTGGGCCGTCTTGCATGCACTGCTCTTTTGAGGTCTATCCACAGATTTTAGATGATGTTTAGGTCAGGGGACTGTGGGGGTCATGGCAAAACCTTCAGCTTGCACCTCTTGAGGTAGTCCATTGTGGATTTTGAGGTGTGTTTAGGATCATTATCCTGTTGTACAAGCCATCCTCTTTTCATCTCCAGCTTATTTTTAAACAGACGGTGTGATGTTTGCTTCCAGAATTTGCTGGTATTTAATTGAATTTGTTCTTCCCTCTACCAGTGAAATGTTCCCCCTGCCACTGGCTGCAACACAAGCCCAAGGCATGATCGATCCACTCCCGTGCTTAACAGTTGGAGAGGTGTTCTTTTCATGAAATTCCACACCCTTTTTTCTCCAAACATACCTTTGCTCATTGCGGCCAAAAAGTTCTATTTTAACTTCATCAGTCCACAAGACTTGTTTCCAAAATGCATCAGGCTTGTTTAGATGTTCCTTTGCAAACTTCTGATGCTGAATTTTGTGGTGAGGATGCAGAAAAGGTTTTCTTCTGATGACTCTTCCATGAAGGTCATATTTGTGCAGGTGTCGCTGCACAGTAGAACAGTGCACCACCACTCCAGAGTCTGTTAAATCTTCCCGAAGGTCTTTTTCAGTCAAACAGGGGTTTTGATTTACCTTTCTAGCAATCCTACAAGCAGTTCTCTTGAAAAGTTTTCTTGGTCTTCCAGACCTCAACTTAACCTCCAGTGTTCCTGTTAACTGCCATTTCTTAATTGCATTACGAACTGAGGAAATGGCTACCTGAAAATGCTTTGCTAACTTCTTATAGCCTTCTCCTGCTTTGTGGGCATCATTCATTTTAATTTTCAGAGTGCTAGGCAGCTGCTTAGAGGAGCCCATGGCTGCTGATTGTTTGGACGAGGTTTGAGGAGTCAGGGTATTTATAAAGTTTTGAAATTTGCATCGCCTGGCCTTTCCTGACAATGACTGTGTACAAGCCATAGTCCTAACAAGCTAATTAAGGTCTGAGACCTTGGTAAAATTTATCTGAGATCTCAAATCTCTTGGGATGCCAAAACTTTTGCATGGTGCTCCTGTCCTTTTTTTCCACCCTAACAAAAATAATACACTAATCTTGCTTAAAATGTTGAAAAGAATGTTTCATCTTTAACTTTATGACGTTTGGAGATCAGTTCATCTTCTACTCACTTAAATATTCACAGTAACAGAAATTTTGACCAGGGGTGCCCAAACTTTTGCATGCTACTGTATATATATATAAGGAAGGTTGTATTGGGATCAGTGGATACAATAGATGACTCCAGCAGATTCACAGGTGAAGTGTTGCCTCACCTGAAGTACTGTTTGGGGCCCTGAATTGAGGTGAGGGAGGAGGTGAATGGGCAGGTGTAGCATTTCTGTGCTTTCAGAGATATGTACCAGCAGAAAGATTAGTGGGGAGGGATGAATGGACAATGGAATCATGGAGAGAGTGGAGGGGAAGTAAAGATGTGCTTGGTGGTAGAATCCTGTTGAAGATGACGGAATTTGCAGTGACTGATGTGTTGGATGCAGAGGCTCATGGGGTGGTAGATGAGGACAAGCAGAGCACCTCAACAGAATGAACAGGATGTCTGGGAAATGGCAAGTAATGATGTGAAGATGGTTGAGCAATAATGAAGAAGAGTAAAAGATCACAGACCTTTATTTTAGTGTGCGAGCCTCGCATAATATTCTGGGGCAAGGGGCGATGAGAATATAGAACCATAGAACATTACAGCACAGAAACAGGCCTTTTGGCCCTTCTTGGCTGTGCTGAACCATTTTTCTGCCTAGTCCCACTGACCTGCACCTGGGCCATATCCCTCCAAACCCCTCTCATCCACGTACCTGTCCAAATTTTTCTTAAATGTCAAAAGTGAGCCTGCATTTACCACTTCATCTGGCAGCTCATTCCACACTCCCACCACTCTCTGCATGAAGAAGCTCCCCCTAATATTCCCTTTAAACTTTTCCCCCTTCACCCTTAACCCATGTCCTCTGGTTTTTTTCTCCCCTAGCCTCAGTGGAAAAAGCCTGCTTGCATTCACTCTATCTATACCCGTCATAATTTTGTACACCTCTATCAAATCACCACTCATTCTCCTATGCTCCAGGGAATAAAGTCCTAACCTATTCAACCTTCCTCTGTAACTCAGTTTCTCAAGTCCCGGCAACATCCTTGTAAACCTTCTCTGCACTCTTTCAACCTTATTAATATCCTTCCTGTAATTAGGTGACCAAAACTGCCCACAATACTCCAAATTCGGTCTCACCCATGTCTTATACAACCTCACTGTAACATTCCAACTCTTATACTCAATCCTTTGATTTATAAAGGCCAATGTACCAAAAGTTCTCTTTATGACCCTATCTACTTGTGACGCCACTTTTAGGGAATTATGTATCTGTGCTCCCAGATCCCTCTGTTCTATGGCACTCCGCAGTGTCCTACCATTTACCTTTTTGTTCTACCTTGGTTTGACCTTCTGAAGTGCAATACCTCACACTTGTCCGCATTAAACCCCATCTGCCATTTTTCAGCCCATTCCTCCAACTGGTCCAAATCCCTCTGCAAGCTTTGAAAACCTTCCTCACTGTCCACTACACCTCCAATCTTTGTATCATCAGCAAATTTGCTGATCCAATTTGCTACATTATCATCCAGATCATTGATATAGATGACAAATAGCAATGGACCCAGCACTGATGCCTGTGGCACTGTGGTGAACTACATATACCTGTCTGGACGCACCCCCTGCTGACTGCTCCTGTGGCTCCTCCCACAGACCCCGGTATAAAGGCCATTGAGGTCTGAGCCCTGCCCTCAGTCTCCAGGATGTAGTATGGTGGTCACTCACTGCTTGTTCCTTCTTCCAGTCAATAAAAGCCGATATCTCGTGTAACCCCCTGGGTCGCCTCAGGCTCGCTCAGCTCATTTCGTCTAGGGGGAGCAACCTTCGGCCCCGCCAAACTGGGTAATCAGCTGATGTGGACGCTGTGTGATGTCCCCGCCTCGCCCAAAAACAGACAGTACACCATATGCGATTAAATGAGTACAATTTATAAAGGTTACTATAACTAAGTGATTAATAACGATACAGTATATATGAAGAGAAAATTAAAGAAAAGGCGCCAAACTTATCAAAGTCCAAACCACTTCGTGCACAGCTGTTGGAGCTCAATTTCTGAAGTCTTCTGGCCACCATTCGATCCCCTCCGAACTCCTCGACTCTCCAAACAGCTCAGGACCCTCCGAACTCCTCGACTCTCCAAACAGTTCAGGACCCTCCGAGTGGTCAACCAAGCACATCTAGCTTCATTCCCCCCCCCCGGAGAATCTCCTGGCCTCGGACCCCCCTTTGGGGTCCGATCCTCGCCCAGCTTAGAGCATTGCGTCCTCTCTCTCGACCCCCTCGCGCCGATCTGCCTAAAAGCCCGTCAACAAAAGCTTACAGACTCAGAAGAAAGAACATTAATCCCCATTTGGTTTACAAAGGAATACCATTCTCGTTATCAGTAAATTAGCATTCCTGCTAGTTAACAAAAGGAAACCCTTTCCCACCAGTAACAAAGAAAAAAAAAGAAACCCCCTTTACACTCGCCTTCACGTCTCAGAGTGAGTTATTGATGGTGCATCAGGCACACCACTAGTCACAGGCCTCCACTCAGAGTAGCAATCCTCCACTTCCATTGAGCCAATGTCTAATCCAATTTACTAACTCTCCATGTATACCTAGCGACTGAATCTTCCTAACTAACCTCCCATGTGGGACCTTGTCAAAGGCCTTAGTGAAGTCCACGTATACAACATCCACTCCCTTCCCTTCATACACTTTCCTGGTAACTTCCTTGAAAAACTCTAACAGATTGCTTAAACATGACCTACCACGCACAAAGCCATGCTGACTTTTTCTAATAAGTCCCTGTCTATCCAAATACTTGTAGATCCTATCTCTTAGTATTTCTTCCAATAATTTACCTACTACCCATGTCAAACTTACTGGCCTGTAATTTCCTGGCTTACTTTTTGAGCCTTTTTTAAACACCAGAACTACATGAGCTATCCTCCAATCCTCCGGCACCTGACCTGTGGATATCGACATTTTAAATATTTCTGCCAGGGCACCTGCAATCTCAACACTAGTCTCCTTCAAGGTCCGAGGGAATACCCTGTCAGGTCCTGGGGATTTATCTACTCTGATTTGCCTCAAGACAGCAAGCACCTCCTCCTCTTTAATCTGTATAAGTTCCATGACCTCCCTACTTGTTTGCCTTGTTTCCATAGACTCCATTCCAGTTTCCTTAGTAAGTACAGATGCAAAAAACCCATTTAATATCTCTCCCATTTCTTTTGGTTCCATACATAGCCAACCACTCTGATCTTCTGAGTATCTTTTGACCACTCTGATCACTCTGAATATCTTTGGAGACATGAACAATTACCCCATTCTCAGCAGCGGGACCATTAGAACCAGAAAAACTAAATGTGTAAGAAGGAATGCAAGTTCTTTTGCAAATGAGATAATCAGGTTGCATTACTTGCTAGCCTTAAGCACACTGAGACAATCCAGGTAGTCGCTAGGTTACATAACGGTTCCATCCCTGAGAACTGTCCATTAATTGATTTTTCTATAAGTCAGAAGCATTAGTTTTTTACAGTAATCCTGGTCATATCACTTGACATAGATCTGCTATAATTCCTTTATTTCATTGAATAATCACCCTAAGACCACTCATAATTAAACTAATGCAATATATATTGTACTCAGTCATTAATGAACACAATAAATATTTTATTATTATAACATTGTATTATTATTGATGAATGCTATGGAAGAATTTTTATGTCAGATTTACTTCAGAAGGTCATTTGTTACCCGAGGAGCCCCAATACGGACACAACAGTAGTGTAGCGGTTAGCATAACACTTTACAGCATCAGCAATTGGGTTTCAATTGCCACCACTGTCTGCAAGGAGCTTGTTCATTCTTCCCTTGACCATGGTTTTCCTCTGGGTGCTGGATTAGTGAAGGTTAGTAAGTTAGCCATCTCCAGTTACTACTGGTGTTCCACAGGGGTTGGTGTTGAGGCCGCTGTTTTTTATGCTGTATATGAATGTTTTAGATGATGGAATAGATGGCTTTGTTGCCAAGTTTGCAGATGATACGAAGATTGGTGGAGGAGCAGGAAGTGCTGATGAAACAGGTAGGATGCTGAAGGACTTAGACAGATTAGGAGAATGGGCGTGAAAGTGGCAAATGAAATACAATGTTGGAAAATGCATGGCCATGCACTTTGGTAGTAGAAATAAATGTGCGGACTATTTTCTAAATAGGAGAAAATCCAGGAATCTGAGATGCAGAGGGGACTTGGGAGTCTTTGTGCAGAACACCCTGAAGGTTAACTTGCAGGTTGAGTCGGTGGTGAGGAAGGCAAATGCCATGTTAGCATTCATTTCAAGAGGTCTAGAATACAAAAGCAAGGAGGTGATGCTGAGGCTTTATAAGACACTGGTGGGGCCTCACCTTGAGTATTATGAACAGTCTTGGGCCCCTCATCTTAGAAAAGATGTGCTGACATTGGAGAGGGTCCAGAGGACATTCACAAGGATGATTCCAGGTTATCATAGGAGGAACGTTTGATGGTTCTGGGTCTGTACTTGCTGGAGTTCAAAAGCATGAGGGGGGATCTCATTGAAACCTTTCAAAAGTTGAAAGGCCTAGACAGAGTAGACATGGAAATGATGTTTCCCATTGTGGAAGAACCTAGGATAAGAGGGCACAGCCTCAGAATAGAGGGGCGCCCTTTCAAAACAGAGATGCAGAGTAATTTCTTTAGCCAAAGGATGATGGATTTATGGAATTTGTTGCCATATGCAGCTGTGGAAGCCAGGTCGTTGGATGTATTTAAGGCAGAGATTGATAGGTTCTTGATTGGACCTATCAAAGGTTACAGGGAGAATGCCAGGAACTGGGGTTGAGGAGGAGATAGAAAAAAGGATCAGCCATGATGAAATGGTGGAGCAGACTCTATGGGCCAAATGGCCTAATTCTGCTCCCATGTCTTATGGTCTTATGGTCTAAGCTGTGTGCATGCCATATTGATGCCAGAAGCATGCGGGGGGCACATCTTGGACTGTGTTGGATATTGATGCAAATGATGCATTTCAATGCACATGTGACAAATAAAGCTCAGCTCTAATCTATTCAGTACTGGTACAAAAAGTAGCCAATTGGACAATGTAAACTTGTAAGTGAGTTTGACTCTCCATTACCAGAAGAGATATCCTGAGACTCACATTCTGGAATTGCAGGTCACTCTGAGAGATTTAATGTTCTTAAATGATTTGTCTCAAGAGTGAAATCATTCTACAAGGCTCTAAATCTTAATTTGGATTGGATTACAGCTGCAATTTTACAAAATGCCAAACAATTACAGCGTTGATTGCGCTGGGAACAAGATAGAGACTAAGCGAAGTTTTCTTTCAATATCGTTTGCCTCAGTAGATCTGCATCTGTGGTTGGATGGTGATTAATATTTAAATAGCTCATCATCCATTAGTTTTAAAGACACTAAACATTTGACCTAAGAGATTTCATAAGCTGTCAAGAAAACAGAAATACTATCTCATTGAGATGGTCCCAATAGAAACAGTGAGTCACTAACCAGGAGACTTTTAACGTGAAGCAAATGAGGTACATGATTGCAAAATCACCCCTGACTAAACCTTATTCTGGCATTGCCTAAATTATTCTTCAAGGCCAATCTGAATATATGGCTAGTTGGCAAGTGTTTCTGAGATTGTCAGAGGTATCTGAATTCACTGCCTGCTGGATTCTGGTGTAGAATAGTTATTTTTCTTGTATTTTCTATGCTTGCTTGTATTTTTGTATAATCATCTATATACATACAATTGTTCAGTGAATTTTCTAGCAGTTACAGTACAGTTACTTCTATATTTTTCTAGAAGCTCCTTAGTTTTCAGTAGCAGGTGCAACGCCACTTGAATCTGGCGATTTTTTAGGTCAATTGTTATCTCTAGTCTGCGTTTGAGACAACCACGACTGATTTTTCCTTTATCTTTTCTTTGTATTCTCAGCTCCTCTTTCTTTGTTTGTTCTTTGTTCTTGTAAAACTTAAAGTGGACAAAAACAACAAGTTAAGTCAAGTCAAGTCATTTTTTATTGTCATTTCGACCATAACTGCTGGTACAGTACACAGTAAAAACGAGACAGCATTTTTCAGGACCATGGTGCTACATGAAACAGTACAAAAACTACACTGAGCTACATAAAAACAACACAGAAAAAACTACACTAGACTACGGACCTACCCAGGACTGCATAAAGTGCACAAAATAGTGCAAGCATTACAATAAATAATAAACAGGACAATAGGCACAGTAGAGGGCAGTAAGTTGGTGTCAGTCCAGGCTCTGGGTATTGAGGAGTCTGATAACTTGGGGAAAGAAACTGTTACATAGTCTGGTCGTGAGAGCCCAAATGCCTTTTCCCAGATGGCAGGAGGGAGAAAAGTTTGTATGAGGGGTGCGTGGGGTCTTCCATAATGCTGTTTGCTTTGCGGATGCAGCGTGTAGTGTAAATGTCTGTAATGGCGGGAAGAGAGACCCCGATGATCTTCTCAGCTGACCTCACTATCTGCTGCAGGGTCTTGCGATCCGAGATGGTACAATTTCTGAATCAGGCAGTGATGCAGCTGCTCAGGATGCTCTCAATACAACCCCTGTAGAATGTGATGAGGATGGGGGGTGGGAGATGGTCAAGGGTGGCTGAGAACGATGATGCTTGTGTGGGTGTATCTATAAGAACCGTGTGTGCATCATGATATGGCCTTTCTATACTTTTTTTTACCAGAATTAGTTTGAGAAAGGTTGATCTGATAAAGGATTGGTAGATGTGTCGAGTAATGGTTATGGCAAATGAAACAGCACTAAGGAAAGCCAACAAGTGTCTTAATGGAAGACTTCCATTCCCAGTAGCAGTGGTTAACAGATATCAGCTGGTTGATGTATGATGGAGGAGAATTCTGAAATGAATATCCACAGAAGTCCTCTGTGCATGACTCCTACCCACCCAATCTAGCAAAGTTAACTCCAACAACTGAAACTCTTGGTCGTGTGGAGAGCAAGAAGACAGCTCAGATTCTAAATTGACTGAAGGCGAACTGTGGTCATAACAATAATATCTATGATCTTTTATAAAGCATAGGATACATAATTCATTGAAAGTGGCGTCACGGGTAGATAGGGTCATAAAGAAAGCTTTTGGCACATTGGCCTTCATAAATTAATGCACTGAGTACAGAAGATGGGATGTTATGCTGAAGTTGTATAAGACATTGGTGAGGCCTAATTTTGAGTATTGTGTGCAGTTTTGGTCACCGACCCTCAGGAAAGATGTAAACAAGGTTAAAAGAATGCAGAGGAAGTTTACAAGAATCTTGCTGGTTTCGGAGGACCTGAGTTATAAGGAAGGATTGAATAGGTTAGGACTGTATTGTTTGGAGTGTAGAAGGAGGAGATTTGATAGAGGTATACAAAATTATGAGGGGTATAGAAAGGGTAAATGCAAATAGGCTTTTTCCACTGAGGTTGGGTGGGACTATAACTAGAGATCATGGCTTAAGGGTGAAAGGTGAGAAGTTAAGGGGAACATGAGGGAAAACTTCTTCACTCAGATGGTTGTGACAGTGTGGAATGAACTGCCAGCTTAAGTGGTCCATGTGAGCTTGATTTCAACGTTTAAGAGAAATTTGGACAAGTACATATATAGTAGAGATATGGAGAGCTATGGCCCTGGTGCAGGTCATTTGGAGTAGGCAGTTTAAATGACCTTGGCATAAACTAGATGGGCCAAAGGGCCTGAATCTGTGCTGAATGATTATAATAGAGGAGTACAGCAAAAAAAAAGAATCAATAGTTTGGTTCCAGGGAGGAGAGGATGTTCTTTGGGGTGACTGAGAAGGATGATCCTATCTTCTCCAGATTTAAAATACAGATGGTCTCAAAAAAGATAAAGTACTTACAGAGGTTGATAATTTATGATTTTCTTGCCTTTTCTGTTTTGATGAATTTCTTCATTTTTTTTAAACATTGAAGAGGTTAAAGAGCTTGTTTATTCTTTTGAGGGGGAAAATTGGACATGTAGTGCACTTTTGGTATTTGTGCTGGGTTGGGATAACTGCAGACTTGTGGCGCTCCTGAAACATGCTATTTTATGTTATCAATATTGTTTCCAGAAATATACAAATGTTTGTATCAACCCCTGATTCAACCCTAGACTGATCACAGGATAACTTATAACTTACTAACCGGTACCTCTTTGGACTGTGGGAGGAAACCGGAGCATCCGGAGGAAACCTATGTGATCATGGAGAGAATGTACAGATTCCTTACAGATGACGTTGAAATTGAACTCTGAACTCCAATGTCATGAGTTGTAATAGTGTCATGCTTACTGCTACACTACACCTTCAGATGTAAGCTTTAGAAATGTGGACAGTCCAGGTTATTATATTATTTTAAAAGTTAGATCAAGTGCAGCTTTCTTCTTAATTATTTATTATGATATGAGCAAGGCCATTTGGGCCATTAGGTGCTGCTGACTCACAATAGAGTCATCCCATCAGTCCCAGTCTCTCTTCTATCTTTTCACTTCAGTTTATTATGGAAATCAGAAGATTCATACACTTGGTGGTCACTTTATTAGGTACACCTGCTCACTTATGCAAATATCTAATCAGCCAATTACATGGCAGCAACTCATTAAAAAACATACAGACATGGTCAAGAGGTTCAGTTGTTATTCATATCAAACTTCAGGATGGGGAAGAAATATCATCTAAGAGTCTTTGACTGTGAAATGATTTTTGGTGCCAGAAAAGGTGGTTTGAGTATCTCAGAAACTGCTGATCTCCTGGGATTTTCACACACAACAGTCTCTGGAGTTTACAGAGAATGGTGCGAGAAACAAAAAGCATCCAGTTCTATTGGTGAAAATGCCTTGTTAATGAGAGAGGTCAGAGGAGAACAGCCCAACTGGATCAAGCTGACAGGAAGGTGACAGTAACTCTAATAACTACCCGTTACAACAGTGGTGTGCCGAAGAGCATCTCTGAATGCACAACATGCCGAATTTTGAAGTGGATGGGCTACAGCAGCAGAAGATCACGAACATGCAATCATTGGCCACTTTATTGGGTACCTCGTGTACTTTTCTAACTGAGTGTATTTTTTTAACTTCAGCTGAGGTTGTTAAAAGAAAATAAAGTATTTCAAGATGAGTATTCAAGTATTTCAACTGACTGCAATCCCTGTATTTAATTTGAAGTTGCAAACAGGTTTCAGATTGGAGAGGGAACATCTTAGACTTTAACAGTATCAGATAACAATCTTAAATGTCCTTTGCATCTCAGCAGCGTGCTAAAATAGAAAGCCGCACAAAATATCCAGTATCTTATCTTTCAACTTCCAGGAAAACACCACAAGGTATGAGATTACTTCTAAGATGCAGCAGATGTATTTTTTCCTTCCTTGCTTACCTGAGTTCGGCACAACATTGTGGGCCGAAGGGCCTGTACTGTGCTGTACTGTTCTATGTTCTAATATATTGGGTTAATATATTGTAGGTATCACCTGGCATTGTGGTGAATTGGCCACTTGTCATGCATTTAAATAGACCGGTAGACTCCGCCATCTCTCCCCTCCAACCGATTTGCCACAGACTGACCTGATGGGGCATTGTTTAATTCCCCTCCTAGTTCTTGCCTGATGTCAAGCTAATTTTTGGAGCTGGTAAATAGAGTAACCAAAAGGTAATAGACAGGTCTGTTCTCTGGAAGCCTGTCTAAATGTGATGGAGGCTTATCCCTGTGTGTGAATGTGGGTTGGTGGGAAGGTGGCAAAGCGGCTTGTTTTGCTGTTGTTTTTGCTTGTGTTGTTCTGCCGAGCATTGTGGGCATGTTATGCTGGCGCAGAATGTGTGACAACACTTGAGGGCTGCCCCCAGCACATCCTTGGGTGTGTTTGTTATGTACATGTGATAAATAAATCTGAATCTGAAATATGCAGAGAAGCCTTGAGCTCCCCTAAAGCTTACCATCTCCCCACTACCAACCCAATCATAGACCCCTGCTGCTGCCGTCTGACCACTTCACCAACTGCAGTTTGGATAGTTTGCCGCCATTTAAAATTGAGTCTTGAGTGCCCATGAGCTATTTCTTTGTGACAAGCAGTTGGATTGGTCTGTAGAATTGTTATTTTTCTTGTAGTTTCACTTTCTTATGCTTGTTTGTATTTTTATATAATCACCTATATACATTTAATTGTTCAGTGAGTTTTTTGGTGGTTATAGATGCCTCTGTATTTTTATGGAATCATCTTGGTATCACATTACTTAAATCTGGCTATCCGATTGGTTAACATTATCAATGGAATTTACTGTTATCAATTGAACAAAGGTAGTCTGGTATAAGAAGACCAGACCACCTTTGTTCTCTCTCTTTTTTTCCTTAGGCTCTTTCTCTACACGCTCTTTCTTCATTCCCTCTCTGCATGCTCCTTCTCCAGTGTCTTCTTTGTTCTTGTTACACTTTCAGGTTGGCTGCCGGTGACTAGTGGTGCTCTGCAGGGTTCAGTGTTGGGACCACTTCTTTTTGACGTTGCGTGTCAATGATTTGGATGACAGAATTGATGGCTTTGTGGCCAAGTTTGCAGAGGATATGAAGATAGTTGGAGGGACACATAGTGTTGAGGAAGTAGGGAATCTGCAGAAGGACGTGGAAGAAGGAGCAAAGAAGTGGCAGGTAAATATAATGTAAGGTTGTGTATAGTCATGCATAGAAGGAAGAAAGGTGTAGACTATTTTCTAATTGGGGAGAAAATTCAAAAATCAAAGGGACTTCAGGGTCCTTATGCAAGATTCCCTAAAGGTTAACTTGCAGGTTGAGTTGGTGGTGAGGAAGCCAAATGCAATGTTAGCATTCATTTTGAGAGGATTAGAATATAAAAGCAAGGATGTAGTGCTGAGGCTTTATAAGAAAACACTTGGACTATTGTGAACAGTTTTGGGCTGCTTATCTAAGTAAAAATATGCCGGCATTGGAGAGGGTTCAGAGGAGGTTCATGAGAATAATTCTGAGAATGAAAAGTTAATGTATGGTGTGGAGAAAATTTGATGGCTCTGGGCCTGTACTTGCTGGAATTTAGAAGAATGAAAGGGGATCTCATTGAAACCTACTGAATATTGAAAGGGCTAGATAGAGTGGATCTGAGGAGAATTGTTCCTATTGTGGGGAAGTCTAGGACCTTAGGGTACAACCTCAGAATAGAGGGACGTCCATTTAGCAGAGATGAGTTGGAATTTCTTTAGGCAGAGGATGGTGAATCTATGGAGTTTATTGCCACAGACGGCTGTGGAAGCCAAGTCATTGAGCATACTTAAAGAGTAGTTTGATAGGTTCTTCATTAGTTAGGGCATCAAATGTTATAGGGAGAAGGCAGGAGAATAGGTATGAGAGGGATAATAAATCAGCCATGATGGAATGGCAGAGGAGACTTGATGGGCCAAACAGCCCAATTCTGCTCCTATGTTTTATGGTCTTAATAAAACAGGTTTTATGCCTCATTCTTAACTTCTGAAGAACCTTTGGATCCAACAAAGCCTTGTTGTGTGATGAGCTCTTGCATGCATCCTCTCTGAAGTCTCTGAATTTGGAGGACTGTTTTTATCGCCAAGCCTAATGTAGGAACACTGGATCAGTTTCAGAAATTTTGGGAATGGTCCCTGTCCACATTATTCTACACAACTCATTTTAAATCTTCTCAACAATAGTGCAGGATCAAGCATATTCAACCGGTGCTTTTCATTCATCTGACCAAATTTTAACTTTGCATTTGCATTTGCTTTACTCTAGTGGTTGAAGATCATTCATAGCACAACACATCTTTGGTTAGGTATGTTGAGGGAGAAGGTATGTATTTAAACCCAATCTCCTTTCATTGAAAGGTCTTAGATACACTTTGACAAAATCTAGAATCTCATATAAAGCAAATAGAGCAACAAAAATTCAATAGATTGATTCCAAGTAGGAATGGGTATCCTATGAGGAAACATTAAGTAGAATGGTCCTATCTTATCCTGACTTCAAATAAGGAGCAACACACAAAATGCTGGAGGACGTCAGCATGTCAGGTAGTATTTATGGAAAGGAATGAAGAGTCAACATTTCAGTCTGAGGACCCTTCATCAGGACTGCTGTCTGACCTGCTGAGCTCCTCCAGCATTTTGTGTATGTTACTCTGGACTTGCAGCATCTGCAGAATTTCTTGTATTTAGAATAAGGAGAAATGGTCTCAAATAAAATTTCTTGGAGGGAATGACAATTTAGATTCTGCCTCAAGTGTGCTCACTAGAGTCCCTAAATGTCTGGATGAGGAGTTCATGCAAAATGTGAGAAACTCCTTTTCTCAGAGAAATGTTAGTCTTTAGAAGTTTAATCAAATTGTTGGTTGCTAGGGTCAATAAATTCTTGTGTGCTATGAGATCTGGAGGTAGCCCAAGAAGTAGGTTTTGAGGAGAAGTTCAGCCATGGTCTTACTGAGTGACACAGCAGGTTTGAGGAACAGTTTGACCAATTCCTGCAGATAGATTTACATCTAGAAAAGTATAAAGTGATTCACTGTGGATGATTGAACTTGAAGGCAGAGCACAGGATTCTTAGGAGTGCGGAAGAACAAAGGGATCTTGGGACCCACATCCATAGATCCCTCCAAGTTGCTGCACAAGTTGGTAGGGTGGTTAAGAAGGCGTATGGTGTGTTGGCCTTCATTAGTCAGGGAATTGAGCTTAAGAGCTGTGAGGTAATGTGGTTAAACCACACTTGGAATATTGTGTTCAGTTCTGGTTGCCTCATTACAGGAAGGATGTGCAAGGTTTAGAGAGAGTGCAGAGGAGATTTACCAGGATGCTGTCTGGACCAGAGAGCATGTCTTATGATGATAGGTTGAGCGAGCTGGGACTTTTCTCTTCGGAGTGAAGGAGGACGAGAAGTGACTTGATAGAGGTGTACAAGATGATAAGAAGCATATACAGAGAGAGAGTAGCCAGTCATTTTTCAAAGGTGGAAATTACTAATACAAGAGGGCATAATTTTAAGGTGATTGGAGAAAAGTGTAGAGGGGATGCCAGAAGTAGTTCTTTGTACAGAGAAAGTGTTGCTTGCGTGGAACCCATTGCCAGGGGTGGTGGTTGAGGCTGAAACATTAGGGACATTTACTAAATTCCTAGATAGGCAAATGGGTAATAGAAAAATGGAGGGCTATGTGGGAGGGAAGCGTTAGCTTAATCTTGGAGTAGGTTGAAATGTCAGTACAACATCAAGGGCTGAGAGGCCTGTACTGTGTTGTTGTGTTCTATGGTCTCTTAAGATGTGCATTATGTTTTGATTTAACTGATTCCCAAGAAATAATAAACAGTGGGTTGGATGTTGCATCCAGCTAGTTTTTATATTCATTAACATTCATATTTTCACTTCCGGGATACAGGTGCTGCCGATAAGGCCAATGGTCATTGTCAGATGGTGAGCTACCACCTCTGGCCCAATAACTATATTCCCACATGCCCGCTGTGCTTGTCTTTCTTAGTAATAGAGCTTGCAGGTTTGGGAGGCCTGTCGGAGAAGGCTCGATAAATAACCAGAGCACATTTTGTAAATGATAGCAACTACAGTCACTGTGCATTGGAAGTAGATAAAATGAATGTTTCGGGGGGTGGATGAAGTCCTAATCAAGTGGATTGCTTCGTCCTAGATGGTGTGGAGTTTCTGTGGTGTTGCTGGAGATGCATTGATCCAGACATGTGGAGAATGTTCTATCATGCTTTTGTCTTGTGCCATGGAGTACCAGGTAACGAGTCACTCTTGACAACTTTTCAGAGATCGTCTGCTTAGCGTCAATGGTCGCATAACCAGGACTTCTTACATGCGCCAACTGCTGATAAGATCACCCGTCACCTTCTCCCATGGCTTCAGGTGACCTTGATCGGGGGGGGGGGGGGTGCGAAACTAAGCAAGTGCTACACTTTGCCCCAGGGTGACCTGCAGGCTAGCAGAGGAAAAGAGTACCTTACACCTCCTTTGCTACAGTAGACACGTATCTCCACCTTGCCACCTGAATGGACCATAGCTGCTAAAATTGTTATGAATAATATGGAGGAGTATCAAAATACATACTTTATGCAAAATATCAGTAATAATAATTTATTTAACATGGAATTGTGGAAGAATATAGATTTTTGTTGGAAAAAATTATGAGCAAGTTTGCAAGAGATTTCTTGATGTCAATCAAGTATATTTTTACTAATAGATTCTGAAGATTAATTAACAACATTTCTTTTCCTGCTTCAGGTAATTAAACAAAATTTTTCTTTCTTATTCTATGCAATAAACAGATGTCAACAGACTGAGCAGATCTAATCTTCACTGGCCATCGGTAGAGTTCTTAGAGTAAATACCAGGAATATAAAATATTCAAGAAAAGATTGAACTAAATAACAGTCTTACTGCTTTATTGAGTTTATTTGAAACAGCATTTGGGGTGAATAAAAATAAATGTTTATTCAGAATGTCCATCCTAAATTTGATAATGCTGCAATCCATCCAGAACATAAAGAATGATGTCTTTGAATTTGATATTAAAACACATTAGAGGAAAAGACACTGTTGCTGCCTTATATTATTAAATTATAAACACACATTCAAGTCAGACCCCTCTGAGCTTTTCATCTCTCTCACTAATTTATATTGCTTTAACTCAGTAGAATTCCAGGACGTTCCAGAACTCAGGTGGAGGAATCTTGACATATATTAACTCCGCCGTGGGCAGTATCAAGCCTGACTGTGAAAGGAGGAGGGTTGGGTATGGGGTAGCAATTCCATCCCATAAAAGCCCAGTGCTACAGAAATGGCAACAGAATCTCCTAAGGCCTCATCCCTGGGAGAGGAAGGAGAAGATGGGTTACATCTGGTGACAGTTTGACAGACTCAGGACAGAGGACTCTGTTGAGCTGCTGTTGGCGGCCTATGCCCCGGTACAGGTGATGGGCTGAAGTAAATAATCCTGATTTACCTTGTTCCTTTACAAAACAAATTTGGTTCACTGAACCACTTTTGCTGAAGACTTTCGGTCCAGTTTATTGAAGCAGTTTTAAGAATGTATACTAGTACAATCACACACTTGCACTGTTGTGCATGGGCACAATATTACACCAGCCCAATGGTGTAGTAAAAGCAGGAAAAGCAGGAAACGCTCAGCAACTCAGGCAGCACCTGGGACAGAAAATCCATTTCAATTAGACACAAAGAGCGCCTAATATGAGTGGTTAACTCTGCTCCTCTTTCCTCTACAGCAGTTTGATTTGATTAATGCTTCCAGCATTTTCTGATCTTATTTAAGATTTCAAGCAGCTGCGTTTAAAAAAAAAATCTACCTCAATAATACATATGCTTAACAGTACATCTGTACTACAGAGCATTAACATAGTGATGTGCTTACCCATCATCCTCTTGCACTAAAGTAGAGAAATGAATGGTGCATTAGCCCAGTTATACACTAAAGATTAGCTTTATTTGTCATATGTACACTGCAACATCCAGTGGAATACATTTTGTGTCAACAACCAACATAGTCTTGTGTTGGGGGCAGCCCACAATTTTTGCAACACTTCTGGTGGCAACATAGCGTGTCCACAGCTCACTACCCTTAACCATACATCTTTGAAAAGTGGGAGGAAACCAGAGCACCAGAAGGAAACTCACACAGTCACATGGAGAAATTGCAAACTCCTTGTAGACAGCAGTGGGAATTGAACCCCGATCGGTGATCGCTGGCGCTGTAAAGCAATTGTGTTAACTGCGATGCTACTGTGACACCCTAAGATGCATTAGTCACATATCAGGCCAGTTGCAAGATAATACACATATTGCTCAATTAAAAGACACAAACCCAGTCCAAGATTCAGTTCCAGCTGAGGACTTGACTAAGTCTTTGAGAAGGTGGTGGAGGTGATTGATGGAGGTAGGGTAGTGGATATTGTACACACAGCAGGTAGTAAAGCTCTTGACAAGGTTTCTTATGATAGGCTGATCCAGAAGATTAAGGCACATGGGATCCATGGAGACTTAGTAGATAGGTCTTAAAATTGGCTTGGTCACAGAAAACAGAGTGCTGTGGTGGAGGGGTGTTATTCTGTCTGGATCAATGAGCAACATCAGAGTTCTGCAAGGGTCATCACAAACAACACTGCTGTCCAGACTGAATGACACCCCTCCAGAACTACCCCGACTTGTGTGACCAAGCCAATTCTGAAACCCACACGCATACATATATTTACATAAATGATATAGATGAAAAAGTAAGTGGGCTGATTTGGGGTGAAGTAAAAATGATCAGAGTTGGGGATCATGAGGATGTTGTCAGAGGATTCAACAGGAGAAAGACCAGTTGGAAATGTGGGCAGAGCAATGACAGATGGAGCTTTATCTAGGAGAGTGCAAGATGCACATTGGGTGGTCACAGACGAGAAGACAATGCAGTAAATGGCATTGGGAGCATTGATGTACAGAGAGATCTTGGGGTGAAAGTCTGTACCTCCCTGAAGGTGGCAACATAAACAGATAGGGTGATAATGAATGCGTACGACGTACTTACCCTCATCTGTCAGTCTGTATCACACTGAAGTTGTATAAAACTTTGGTTAGCCCGCTTTTGAAGTATCATGTGTACCTCTGGTTGCTGCATTAGATTATGTGCAGGCTTCGGACAGGGTGCAGCAAAGGTTCACCAGGACGTTGCCTGGTTCAGAGACTGTTATCCATAAGGAGAGGTTGGCCAAACTCAGAGATGCTAGAAGGTACGAATGCTGGAA
Organism: Hypanus sabinus; assembly: GCF_030144855.1. Classification (NCBI taxonomy): domain Eukaryota; kingdom Metazoa; phylum Chordata; class Chondrichthyes; order Myliobatiformes; family Dasyatidae; genus Hypanus; species Hypanus sabinus. The sequence goes on along the minus strand of NC_082739.1, from coordinate 7,326,407 downwards.
TCTAGAGCAAGTGACAAATTTGGATTGTTTTCTCTGGAGCACCAGAGGCTGAGAGTTGTTCTGGTGGAAGTTATAAAATTATGAGAGATATAGACAGGGTAGATAGAGACCTTTTCGCAAAGTTAAAATCTAAAATACTAGCAGGCATAGCTTTAAGATGAGAGGGGAGAGTTCAAAGGAAATTTACGAGGTAAGTTTTTAAAAAAATACAGACATTAGTAGATGCCTAGAATGCTCTGCCAGCGAAACTGGAGGAAACAGATACAATAGTAATGCTTCAGCGGCATTTAGAAAGGTATGTGAACGGACAGGATATAGACCATGTGCAGACAGGTGGAATTAACTGGGAATGGCATCATGGTCAACGTAGGTGAATGGCCTGTTTCTGTGTTGTCCTGTTCTATGATATACACATGGCTTACTGCCATTCATTACATCATGCACATCCTTGTAAAGGGACCAGTGGTCGTGTTTATTACTGCACTCTCCCACCCACAAAAAAAAACACAAAGTCAATGATGAGACAAAGTGTTGAGCTTATTACCAATAAATTAGATGAAATTTGTGCCAGTTAAAAGGACAAGGTAACATCATACCAAATGTGGCATGACTGGACCCTGAGTCCACCTCGTGTGCCATGTTGTAAAGGTCAGCGTGAGTCTGCAGCTGCACTTGTCACTCTCGAGTACATTCATCTCGTTTTACTCATTGAGGTGTAACCGCACCAGGCCATGATTTAAAAGGAAACGTTTCGTTGCTATACACCCAGTGGGTGCCATGTTCAGTGACAAACCTGAGTAGAAATTTACCTCCTTCAACCAATTGGTTTTGTTCAAATTAAAATACTGAGTTTATTACCTCAGCATGTGTAGAGTGTCAATGCTGGTGTCCTGAAATGTGGCCAAAGCCCCCAATCTCTTGAGTCAGAAGCAAATGCCCTAACACTGAGTTAATATTAATCAATTAATATTGATATTGATGTTAGTATTAACACAGTTATTATTTAATCGTAGGTTCATATTCCACTTGGGTAAAATATCTAGGTTAAGATTATTAAGGGATTGGACAAGATAGAGGCAGGAAATATGTTCCAGATGCTGGGAGAGTCCAGTACCAGAGGGCATTGTTTGAGAATAAGGGGTAGGTCATTTAGGACAAGAGTTAAGGAAAAACTTCTTCTCCCAGAGAGTGGGGGTCTGGAATGCACTGCCTTGGAAGGTAGTGGAGGCCAATTCTCTGGATGCTTTCAAGAAGTTGCTAGATAGGTATCTTATGGATAGAGGAATCAAGGGATATGGGGACAAGGCAGGAACCGGGTATTGATAGTAGTTGATCAGCCATGATCTCAAAATGGCGGTGCAGGCTCGAAGGGCCGAATGGTCTACTTCTGCACCTATAGTCTATTGTCTATTGTTGTCTATAAAACCTTCTCACAATCCTCACAATTATTTATCCTTCCACCAAACAACACCCTTCTCCTCCTCACTTTGCTGTGCTGAAAATGGCTATTAAATTTCCTGTGTTGTGACAGGAAATACATTTCTAAAGTCCGGCACTAACTGTAAAGTGCTTTGATATTCTAAGACTATGATGGGTTTTAGAAATTTAATGCTTCTTTCTAATAATAAGCATCAAGTACAAAATGTTGGCCAATTGACTGGAGGCTCTCAAAGGTCTGTTTTTTAGACTGGCTCATCCCTCAGTCAGGAACTAACATATTGTTGGTTAATCAAAATAGCTAATAACATTCACAAAATGCTGGAGGACCTCAGCAGGTCAGGCAGCATCTATGGAGAGGAATAAAGAGCCAACACTTCTGGATCTGGATCTGAAGTGTCGATTCCATCGATGCTGCCTGACCTGCTTCAGCGACTTCCATGTGTTCCTCTAGATTTCCAGCAACTGCAAAATCTCTCCTGTAAGCCAATAACATTTCTTGATGGTCATTGAAGAACCAAAACTCTGCATTTAAAATGAATTAGGATTATCTAGTATGATTAAAACCAACTAATAATACATTCAAAATTAATGAATAAAAATAAATCTCACTCAAATCGGTGTAAGTTAACTAAATGATACCACTTGATGTCAACCAATGAGTTGCAAACTGGACTTATTGATTCTTTTCTTTTCAAGACACTACCCGGCCTCACCCCTCTTCAAATATCTCTTGTCCTATGACCAGCAGGAGGTCTGCATTGCACTTAGCTGTTTGACTTCGTCATGCTATTGGCAGCTTCATTGCTATTCATCATTTTGAATCCTAACCTCTGGTAATTTTTCCTAAACCTTTCCACCTCCATCTTTTGATTCTCCTTCAAGAATAATCCCTAAAATAAATAACTTTTAACCAAAGTTTTAAACACCAGTCCTAGTAGCTCTTTGTGTGTGTCAATTTGTTTTCTAAAATATACTTTGTTGATAATTTATAGTAAATACAATCAGGAAATAAAGATAAAGATTAGCATTACTTTTTCGCATGCATATTGAATTATCAAAATATAGAGAAATGCATTGTTTTGTATCAATGACCAACTAAGTCTGAGGATGTGCTGGAGGCAGCCTGCAAGTATCACCATGCTTTTGGCACCAACGTAGCATGCCCACAACTCACTAACCCTAGCCATATATCCTTGGAATGTGAGAGGAAACTGGAACACTCAGAGAAAAACCATGCAGTCACGGGGAGAACATACAAACTCCTTACAGACAGCAGTGGAAGGTAACCTCAGTCTTTCAGTCCCTGGTACTGTAGAGTGTCACATTAACCGTTAACCAGGGAAAATGTCTTTCTTTACTTTCATTGTGCCATCAATTGAATACATTCTGTTAACATCACTTGCGTTGATCTTTAAATTGTGAAACTTCCATAGGGCCCAATGTCCCGAGGCTGTAGGACCTTATAGACTGCTCGTCCTCCACACCACCCCCACAGAGCAATACGTAAAAACTTATAATTGTTGAGAATGATGGATAAGTAAGGAGACACATCAAGCCTGTCACTTTACAGCAGAAGGATCACCATGAGCTGCTGAAATGGAATTCATGATCAAAGTTATATGGCTATTGCTTGATTGATTAATCTTACTAACCCAGCAAAATGTAGCCAGCAGAGGATGGATACACAATAGAAATGATGTACGGGAAATCATAAGCTTCCTGGCATAGAGCCAATTTTCTCTATTGTGCCCAGAACTAATGCTACCACCATTCAGCCTTAAATTCACGAATAGCCGGTAACATGTCAAACGTTTGGAATTACATTGAATGATCTCGGAGTTGCTAAAGTAAATGTTTATGATTCCTGGTCTAATTCTCTACCAGTGATTCTGAGTCTGGTTTGTTAACCTTTCCATTGCCATCATTATTTCTCGTAAACTGGGACCAGTGAGGTTTATTTTTATTCCCAGCAATTTGACAATAGACAATAGGTGCAGAAGTAGACCATTTGGCCCTTTGAGCCTGCACCGCCATTTTGAGGTCATGGCTGATCATCTACTATCAATACACGGTTCCTGCCTTGTCCCCATATCCCTTGATTCCCCTATCCATAAGATACCTATCTAGCTCCTTCTTGAAAGCATCCAGAGAATTGGCCTCCACTACCTCCCAAGGCAGTGCATTCCAGACCCCTACAACTCTCTGGGAGAAGAAGTTTTTCCTTAACTCTCTCCTAAATGACCTACCCCTTATTCTCAAACCATGCCCTCTGGTACTGGACTCTCCCAGCATCTGGAACATATTTCCTGCCTCTATCTTGTCCAATCCCTTAATAATCTTATATGTTTCAATCAGATCCCCTCTCAATCTCCTTAATTCCAGCATGTACAAGCCCAGTCTCTCTAACCTCTCTGCGTAAGACAGTCCAGATATCCCAGGAATTAACCTTGTGAATCTACGCTGCACTTCCTGTACAGCCAGGATGTCCTTCCTCAACCCTGGAGACCAAAACTGTACACAATACTCCAGGTGTGGTCTCACCAGGGCTCTGGACAAATGCAAGAGGATTTCCTTGCTCTTGTACTCAATTCCCTTTGTAATAAAGGCCAACATTCCATTAGCCTTCTTCACTGCCTGCTGCACTTGCTCATTCACCTTCAGTGACTGATGAACAAGGACTCCTAGATCTCTTTGTATTTCTCCCTTACCTAACTCTACACCGTTCAGATAATAATCTGCCTTCCTGTTCTTACTCCCAAAGTGGATAACCTCACACTTATTCACATTAAACGCCATCTACCAAGTATCTGCCCACTCACTCAGCCTATCCAAGTCACCCTGAATTCTCCTAACATCCTCATCACATGTCACACTGCCACCCAGCTTAGTATCAAATTTGCTGATGTTATTCTCAATGCCTTCATCTAAATCGTTGACGTAAATTGTAAACAGCTGTGGTCCCAATACCGAGCCCTGTGGCACCCCACTAGTCACCACCTGCCATTCCGAGAAACACCCATTCACCGCTACCCTTTGCTTTCTATCTGCCAACCAGTTTCCTATCCATGTCAATGTCTTCCCCCCGATGCCCTGAGCTTTGATTTTACCCACCAATCTCCTATGTGGGACCTTATCAAATGCCTTCTGAAAATCGAGGTACACTACATCCACTGGATCTCCCCCGTCTAACTTCCTGGTTACATTCTCGAAAAACTCCAACAGATCAGTCAAGCATGATTTACCCTTGGTAAATCCATGCTGGCTCGGCCCAATCCTATCACTGCTATCTAGATATGCCACTATTTCATCTTTAATAATGGACTCTAGCATCTTCCCCACCACCGATGTCAGGCTGACAGGACGATAGTTCTCTGTTTTCTCCCTCCCTCCTTTCTTAAAAAGTGGGATAACATTAGCCATTCTCCAATCCTCAGGAACTGATCCTGAATCTAAGGAACATTGGAAAAATGCTTACCAATGCATCCACAATTTCCAGAGCCACCTCCTTTAGTACCCTAGGATGCAGAACATCTGGACCTGGGGATTTGTCAGCCTTCAGTCCCATCAGTCTACTCATCACCATTTCCTTCTGAATGTCAATCTGTTTCATTTCCCCTGTTACCCTATGTCCTTGGCCCATCCATACATCTGGGAGATTGCTTGTGTCTTCCTTAGTGAAGACAGATCTAAAGTACTTATTAAATTCTTCTGCCATTTCTCTGTTTCCCATAACAATTTCACCCAATTCATTCTTCAAGGGCCCAATATTGTTCTTAACTATCTTCTTTCTCTTCACATACCTAAAAAAGCTTTTGCTATCCTTTATATTCCTGGCTAGCTTGCATTTGTACCTAATTTTTTCTCTCCGTATTGCCTTTTTAGTTAAGTTCTGTTGTTCCTTAAAAACTTCCCAATCATCTGTCCTCCCACTCACCTTAGCTCTGTCATACATCCTTTTTTTTAATGCTATGCAATCTCTGACTTCCTTTGTCAACCACTGTGGCCTCTTTCCCCCCTTTGAATCCTTCCTTCTCCGGGGGATGAACTGATTTTGCTCCTTGTGCATTATTCCCAAGAATACCTGCCATTGCTGTTCCACTGTCTTTTCTGCTAGGCTATCCGACCAGTCAACTTTGGCCAGCTCCTCCCTCATGGCTCCATAGTTTCCCCTGTTCAACTGCAACACTGACACCTCCGAGCTGCCCTTATCCTTCTCAAATTGCAGATAAAAACTTATCATATTATGATCACTACCTCCTAATGGCTCCTTTGCTTCAAGATCGCTTATCAAATCCTGTTCATTACATAACACTAAATCCAGAATAGTCTTGTCCCTGGTCGGCTCTCGTACAAGCTGTTCCAAGAATGCATCCCGTAGGCACTCTACAAACTCCCTATCCTGGGGTCCAGCACCAACCTGATTCTCCCAGTTCACCTGCATGTTGAAATCCCCCATAACTACTGTGACATTACCTTTGCCACATGCCAATGTTAACTCCATATTCAACTTGCACCCAATATCCATGCTACTGTTTGGTGGCCTATAGACAACACCCATTAGGGTCCTTTTTCCCGTACTGTTCCTCAATTCTATCCACACAGACTCTACTTCTCCTGATCCTATGTCCCCCCTTGCAAAGGACTGAATCTCATTCCTCACCAACAGGGCCACCCCACCCCCTCTGCCCACATTTCTGTCCCTACGATAGCACGTATACCCTTGTACATTCATTTCCCAGGTCTGATCTCCCTGCAGCCATGTCTCCGTTATCCCAACAACATCATAGTTACCCATTCGCACCTGAGCTTCAAGCTCATCCACCTTATTTCTGACACTTCGTGCATTCAGATATAGAATTTTTAGCCCATTTCTTCTCTCTCTGTTTGAATCGCTGCCTATTGTGCTTAACCCAGCTCCCTGAACTCCCATCGGGCTATATGCCCCTAGAATTTTGTTGTCCTTCCTAAATTTACTTATTCTTTCTGCACATTTAACTCCATGTTCCGTTAGACCATCCCTCTGTACATGTGTCCTCCTTATCACTTGTTCTGCCTCACCTTTCTCTACTACACACTTAACATTCCGGAACCGTGTAGTCCCCACCTGTCCTTTATTCTTCCTCTCGCTATCCTCTCTCACATTCCGGATCCCTGCCCCCTGCAAATTTAGTTTAAACCCCCCAAGAAGCACTAGCAAACTTCCCTGCAAGAATGTTAGTACCGCTCCAGTTCAGGTGTAAACCGTCAGAACAGATCCCACCTTCCCTGGAACAAAGCTCAATTATCTAAAAACCTGAAGCTCTCCCTCCTGCACCATCCTCTCAGCCACGTATTAATCTGTATAATCTTTCTGTTCCTTGCCTCACTCGCACGTGGCACCGGTAGCAATCCTGAGATTGTTACCCTGGAGCCCTTCAGCTTTGCACCTAACTCCCTGAACTCCCTATGCAGGACCCCCTCACTCATCCTACCCACATCATTGGTCCCTACGTGGACCACAACATCTGGATTCTTGCCCTCCCTCTCGAGAATAACTTGCACCCGATCTGAGATGTCTCAGACCCAGGCACCAGGGAAGCAACATACCATTTGCTTTATGTGAGTGGGATGAGGCAAAGCTCACAACTTGTTACCTTTAGAATTATGCATCCTATTATCACAATATTTATTTCAGTGATGGTATGGATACAAGAATAAGGTTAATGCAAGTTAAGTGATTAAAGATAAGCTTTTAATAGCCCTCCATGTTGAACAGAAGACATAATTTTGTCCATCATAACCCAGAGATAAAACTCTTGCATATCACATCTGGCTCCGTTAGAACTCTCTGCTATTCCTGTGGCCAACATCACAAGTAATTGAAATAACATTGGAAGGCATTGCTTACGCTTGTCCTAAAGCATTAGTCTGATTTCAGAAATGCTATTCTGATATAATGCTTCTTCAAGTTTGGTATCCTTGAAGCCTTGATCACTTTCCATTGAGTTGCAGTATTAAGGTCATTTATGGTAAACTTGAATCTGTAGTCACCTTGAAAAGAAGCTCTAGAATATTGATAGTGTTGCTGATGAACTCGGCTCTGAAAACATACACTTGTTCCTCAATCACACTGTATTAACTTGTGTACAAGGAGAACAGTGTGACCCCTGTCACCAAGCTGGTCTAAAGTTTGAACAAACAACCGCTGTTTTTTTTAAATATAGAAATTGACCAGTTGGATAGAGATATTGACCAATTAGTAACCTTGTGGATGTTCAGATCCCTTATTTACATATTCAGTCACTAATCACACTACAATAATCCAAGCATTAATAGCCAATAGAATCTACATGGTAAAGGCCCATAATACTTCAGAATCAGTAAAATAACTAATCAAAAGCAAGTGTTGCCCTAAAATCCTCCATTTGCATTCATGCATTGGTAAGCCAATGGCATTGGTCTCCTGCTGTGCAAAGAAGATCTATCGTCTCAAGGACCTTTCTTGCCTTAGCTTATGGCACGTTATCTACCCTTGCCTTGTCACGACATCCACAGCAGTCTTTTGCATAGACATCAGTAAGTGCTGGTCCAACACATCATTGGACTTCTATTTGGTTGTCAGTTTGTCAAAGTAGTCAAGCTTGTTGGCAAGATAAACACAGCTCCATTTTTGCCATTTATTTACAGTGGGTGGAAGCTAATTGGAGACCAATCCATTTAGCCTGAAAGGGGGTGTGGTGGTGTCTGTGCTCCAACATAGAGGTGGGGCTGCTTTGGAAAGATTCTCTCCCAGTGTTGAAATCATTTGCTGAGAAACACAGGGATGAGTGTGTTGTAAGCATTTTTACACTTCATAATCATCTCTGAATTACAGCATATGCTAAACATTCAGAGTTAATTTCATGAAGTAATCTTTGGCAACTTTCCTTTAATTGCATTGTCAGTGCAGTGTATAATGCAAGTATTAGTTAATGCATGCATTGGAGGTAGAATCAATGAACAGTCATGCAGGTTATTAATGTGCCTTGTAAATAAAAGTATGACTTACAGTATTACATGAATAAAGGAATTTTGATGCCTTCATTTGTTTTGGGGCTTAATTTATATCACTTTCTTTTGCTGAACACTTCTTGCTTTCTTATGGTGCTCTCTGATGGTCACTCCAACATATATGCTGACCTTGAAGATGATTGAACCTCAAAAATATTTCAAGCTTTCAAAACTCTAAGTCTCAGAAAATGTATTTCTGGTTTGAAAGATAATGACAACTAGGGAGAGTGGTGAGGATTTCAGATAAATGGGATTGGATTGAATACAAATACTCAGAAAAGTGGAGGGTTATGTAGAAGAGAAAAGTTAGGCCAGGGGCTCCCAATCTGTTTTATACCATGAACCATTCACAAGCAAGGGTCCATGGACCCCATGTTGAGAACCCCTGGGTTAGATTGATCTTACTTCATGAGCTGAAAGGCCAGTACTGTGCTGTAACATTCTATGTTCTGTGAGTGAGGGCCTCGACTGAAATTGTAAGATAAATGTTATTTAGATTCTCCATACTATAACCTTTCAAATTTATAGGTTTGATCACCTTTCAAATTACATAACTTATTTTATATTGACACAAACTGGCAAGAAGATACGTTTCTGCCATATTTCTTTTCACACCCTGGGTGCCATTCTGACCGAGGGAGAGAGAGGGGGAGAGAGAGAAAGAGAGAAGAAAAGTGAGAAATCATTGTGTTTTAAATAGCAGAAAGTGGAAAGGGTGTAGAGACCAGAGGGAATATCTATGGTAGGGTGTAGACCAATTGTCATGGGAATCATTAAATACGTACTAGCAATTAGAGACAGAAGAGAAACAAAGGAAGAAATTGAAACTGAAATATCAATGGCTGTTCATCTGAAATAATTGGATTCAGTATTGATACCCAAGGATTGCAATATGCCCCTATGGAGGATGGGGTGTAGCTCAAGCTTACATTGGGCAGCACTGGATCCGTGCAGAAAGCCAGAAATAAAGTGAGAGGTGACTGGATGCTTGTCACCCTTGCAATGTGGAGGAAATGGTTACCAATGTTCAATGGATTCTCCAAGCTAAAAGTTATAATTATTCATGTTACTACACACTGAGCACCTGCTTACAGGCTGTTGGCTGTCCGTCGTATTCGATGATGCAAGCAAACCTGTGCAGGAGAGTTTTTTAAGTGGAAAAGCCATTGCATTAGGGAAGTTCTACTCTCTTGATCTTGGATATCTGGGTCCAGTGGTACGAATAGTCATCACAGCTGGGGTCTTGCAGGCTATCAGTGGGTGGAGGTTGACAGGTTCTTGATTCACCAGGGCATCAAAGGTTGCCAGGAGACGGCAGGAGAATGGGGTTGAGAGGGTTAATAGATCAGCCATGATGGAATGGTGGGGCAGACTCGATAGGATGAGTGGCCTAATTCTGTTCCCATGTCTTATGGTGAAGATGTTAAATTCTAGAACATTCATATGGCTCTATTTGCTTGCATTGGCTTGTGCTACTGTAAGAGTTGACTCTCAGATCACTTATTGCAGTACAGCTTGTGCCTCAGCAAAACTAAATCAGGGAGGATGTCAGAATCAGAATCAGGTTTAATATCACTGGCGTATGTTGTGAAATTTGTTGATGTGCAACAGCAGTGCTATGCAATACATGATAATAAAAAACTGTAAATCACAGTAATATATATAAAGTTAAATCAAATAAATAGTGCAAAAAGAGAAAAAAAGTAGAGAGGTAGTGTTCTTGGCTTCAGTGTCCATTCAGAAAGCTGATGGCAAAGGGGAAGAAGCTGTTCCTGAATTGTTGAGTGTTTGTCTTCACACTCCTGTACCTCCTCCTTGATGGTAGCATTGAGAAGAGGGTATGTCCTCGATGACAGGCAAGAAGCTGTCCCTGAATCGCTGAGTGTGTGTCTTCAGGCTCCTGTACCTCCTCCCTGATGGCAGAGGGGAAGAAGCTGTTCCTGAATCGCTGAGTGTGTGCCTTCAGGCTCCTGTACCTCCTCCCTGATGGCGGAGGGGAAGAAGCTGTTCCTGAATCGCTGAGTGTGTGTCTTCAGGCTCCTGTACCTCCTCCCTGATGGCAGAGGGGAAGAAGCTGTTCCTGAATCGCTGAGTGTGTGCCTTCAGGCTCCTGTACCTCCTCCCTGATGGCGGAGGGGAAGAAGCTGTTCCTGAATCGCTGAGTGTGTGTCTTCAGGCTCCTGTACCTCCTCCCTGATGGCAGAGGGGAAGAAGCTGTTCCTGAATCGCAGAGTGTGGGCCTTCAGGCTCCTGTACCTCCTCCCTGATGGTAGCAATGAGAAATAGTTAAGCAGAGGCAAAAATGCTTTTTAAAAGTAGTTAGTTAATGGAGAAAGTGTTATAGCTCATATTGAGGAAGTGATAACAGAACTTGCTTTCTTTTCCTCTTTCCTTCTCTCCCTCTCCTCCTTCCTCTTTCTCTCTCACTTCCTTTTTTTCTTCTACCTGTATCAGGCAGAAATGAATAGCTGGCATCATACTCGAGTCTGTTGACCATCTTGACAGCTCCATTACCAATGTGTTGATGAGGACAATGTTCCAGTACTAGCTTATTGTAAAATATTCAAAGCCAACTCGTCAAATTACCTTTCAATCACAGTATTACTGCACGGAAGTTCAATGTCACTGTAATTGCCTTGATTCCGTGACAAACTATTTTTTCCTAATTCTCTCTGTTCTCTATTTGCTTAAAGATTAGCTTTATTTGTGACATGTACATCGAAACATACAGTGAAATGTGTTGTTTTGCATTAACGAACGACATAGTCCAAGGATGTGCTGGGGGCAGCCCGCAAGTGTCACCATGCTTCCAGCATGCCCAAAAATTACCAACCGGTATGTCTTTGGGATGTGGGAGGAAACCGGAGCACCTGGAGGAAAGCCGCGTAGTCATGGGGAGAACGTACAAACTCCAGTGACAGGCATTGAATCCTGACTGTTGGTGCTGTAAAGCGATACGCTAGCCATTTCCTGTGATATTTTTACAATTTCAAAATGTTCCATTGTGCCAATGAAAGGAAATAAATCTCTGTTACTATTGGAATGCAGTAACATTAGCTGTCAGCTTGGACATAGTAAACTCTGACAAAAGGAAATTGAAATAAATTATAAATTCAGTTATGTGTTTTCTCCAGGGTAGGGGAACCTAAGCAAGCGTGCATGGGTTTAATGTGAGAGGAAAGATTTAAAGGGAAGCTGAGGAGCAAATTTTTGCACAGAGGTTGTTTGGTATATGGAGGAAGTGGTCGAGGTATTACTTATTATTTTTGTAAGTTATAGTAATTTTTATGTCCTGTACTGTTGCTGTAAAACACCAAATTTAAGGACATAAGTCAGTGATAATAAACCTGAATCTGATTCTGATTGAAACCTAATTGCAACACATTTCACAAAGGGACAGCACAGTGCTGCGGCTAGTGGAGCTGCCTCACAGGTGTAGTGATCCGGGTTCAGGCCTGACCTCTGGTGCTGTTCATGTGGAGTTTGCACGTTCTCCATGTGGGGGATTGTGTGCATTTCCACTGGTGATCCAGTATTTATTTATTTATTGAGATACAACACGGAATAGCCCCTTCTGGCCCTTTGAGCCTCCCAGCAACCCCCGTGTAACCCTAGGCTAATCACGGGACAAAATACATGACCAATTAACCTACTAACTGGTACGTCTTTGAACTGTGGGAGGAAACTCGCATGTTCCTTGAGCAGTACATACAAACTCCTTACAGATGACATTGGAATTGAATTCCAAGCTCCAACGAAGCCTCGAGCTGTAAAAACGTTGCACTAACTGCTGCACTGCTGTGGTATTGTAGCTTCCTCCCACATCCCAAAAATGGGTGGGTTGGAAGCAATGTTCCCTCTACTTTGTAATGACCAGCGTGCGCAGAAATCTTGTGCTGTGCAATTTTTTGCCCAGTGACAACAACATGTGTTCTGAATGTTATATACAGGGGTATTCATTTTAACAGCTAGCAAAACACTGTCAATGAGCTTTGATCTCCTCCGGGTTTGATCATTTACACTTTCATTCACTTGCACTCTCACAAAATATACATAGCAGGCCTGTAGCGGGTAATGAAGGATTTTATCATCGGAACTTTTGCAAACCATCCATTATGTGACTTGCTAGCTAAGTGATGCTTTAAAAAGTCAAGTTTCTAAACATCACTCCACTTCTTCCCACTTGCAAGTTCCCCAGCAACTTTTGCATCGTGACAACACACACAGGTCACACCAGTTTCTGTATCGTAAATAAATATTTCTTGTAGCTGCACGTTCCTGACCTCATGAGCTTTCAGTGGAGCAGTTTCTACTGATTCATTAAGCCATTCTGCTGTAAATGAACGAGCAGTTCTTTTGCGCTTCACGCCCTTTGCTTCTTTGGAATTTGACATAGTGAATCAATAATTTCTTCAATTTAAAAACTCTCAATAAGCCAGTTCTAAAATCTGCAGACAAATCATCGCAAACTCCATGTTGTCAACAGAGTCCGCATCAGAAACCAGAAAAGGAAACGTGATTGTGTACGATCATGAACTATACTTAACATGCCAATGAGGTAGAAGGTGACAACCTTTTGTGCGCAGTTTAAATTCCTTTGTGCGCTAATAGTAAAAGACGTGTGTGCGTGCACATGTGCACACCTTAGAGGGAACAAGGTTAATTGTTCCCTTGTATAGGCGAGTGGAAGAATCCATGGGGAGCTGATGGGAACACAGGAAGAATAAAATGGATTAAGGTAGGGTAGGTAAATGGATACCTGATAGTTGGCATTGAGTTGATGGGCCATATGGCTTGTTTCTATACTGCGTCTCTCTATGATTCTAACATCTACAACATTTTCTCCAAAAGGAGGATAAAAGCCAGCTGTGATCAAGTTTTTCATCCCCTTTATAAAGTGCGTAGTGTGCGTACCTTCGGTGAAGGCAGGATCAGGCTGGTCCAAAATCAGAATCAGGTTTATTATCACTGACAAATGTCTTGAAATCTGTTATTTTGCAGGAGCCGTTCTGTGCAATACATAAATAATTTACAATAAAGATATATTAAAATGTATATAAATAATGCAAAAAGAGAGCAAAATACATAGTGTTCATGGACTGTCATAAATCTGACTGTGTTGTTCCTAAAATGTTGAATGTGTGTCATCAAGCTCTTAAAACTCCGTCCTGATGGTAGTAATGAGAAGAGGGCATGCCCTTAACGATGGATGCTGCCTTTTTGAGTCATCTCCATTTGAAGTTGTCCTTGATACTGGGGAGGCTAGTGCCCATGATGGAGCTGGCTAACTCTACGGCCCTCTGCAGCTTTTTCCCGATCCATTGCTTGCAACCCTTTGCATTCCCATGCAGCCCTTGTGATGCCCACTGTTGAGAATCAGTGAGGAATGCAAACAAGTGCAAAATTTAGACAGTGATTGTACCCAAGATCAGATAGTGCCTGTGAAGGGCGAGTATAAAAATAAATTCCAACACCACAAGGATTTATTTCAATCACATTTACTTTATTTTTAACTATGTTACAACTAACAGGTATCCAGAATCCCTGACAATCCTTTCTGGCAATACTGAAAACCTCCAAAAGGGAAAACACCATGAAAAAGATATAAAAAATCATCAATTCTCAAATGCAACCCAACTTGCCCAGCAAAATAATTTGTGGTGGGTCAATCTGTTAAGGAAGGTGACTGTTACGGGTGTGATCACATGCTCATTCTATGGAAACTCATTCATATTTCTGCTAGAAATCAGAGGGGAAAGGTATCTCATCACGGTAGGTAGAGCATCATGGGAGGGTTACACCACTGACAGCAGAAGTTCATTGGATTAGCCGAATGTGTGGGTTTCTCAGCTCCTCCAGGCTTGTCCTGGAATCCCCAGATTCACCAGCTTTCCAGTATTAAATGGCCAACAGTCTCATAGTGGGTAATTTGAAGGGTCTGTTTTCTAACGGGATGAAAGGTGGACAACTGTGACAATGGATGTGTCAGGCACCAATGGTGGGGACCTAGAGAGAAGCTAGCCAACTTACAGATCATGTGACAAAACCTCCTAAAATATGCAAAAGCAAAGTTGGCAACCTAGCTGAAGTTAAATTGTCAGATTGATGTCAGCCCCACAATACCATATGCCTCCAAATTACCTTTTGCTATTTTCACGCTGGTCACATTCCCTGTGGGCTTGAAACAACAGGAAAGCACTCCCATTTAAAAAATGATGTCCAGCTAGGAATAAATTCAGGTCCTTGGACAAGGAAGACTAATAACAGGGACTTAAGCAAAGCAACTTAGTCGTTGAAAGCTTAAGCATTAGTTAAAGCATTAAACCTTGAAGGAACAATCCAGGTAGGGCAGTGCAAGGAAGGTGAAAGGCCCATAGACTAGTAATGGACCTCATCAGTGTTAATCTAGACATGCTGGCTTGACATAAAGGATAGGATGTTGCCGTGGAAAAGCAGAAGGTTGCTAGGTTGTATGAAAACCCCAGTGGAGGTCAGAAACACAGAGCTGCCATATCTGGTTTGATCACAATACATTCTGATCACAACATTTGATTACATACAATACCTGATAATGTAATCTTCGATTTCATGATAATTTATAAAATAATCAAATATTAACTCATTCACTTTGAAATTGTGTTTTAGTCTACACCTTGATAGCCATATGTAGTGCACTGCCCTGTGATTCAATAGATCTTGGTTAAAGGACCCAGCTCCTCATTGCCCTCTTATTTCAACCAGCTCAGAATCTTTGTTCCTGCTTTCTTCACATCTTACCCTTCACTGTTTATCCATGGGAAGATCATTGGGTTTCACTCCTCCCCCTTCCTGCCTTCCCCGCTGGGGCCTATTCTCACTCACCATCCTGTTCCTTCTGATCCTAAAAAAACAGAATTTTATGAAAAGCCTCTGGCCTAAAACAGTAACTCGGATTCTTTTTCCTGACCTGCTGAGTTTTTGATTTCCTTTCAGATTTCCAGCATCTGCAGTCTTTAAATTCTCATTGTCCACTTTCCAGTCCCTACAAACTCACATCCTCATAAGACATAGGAAAGAGTTAAGCCATTCAGCCCATTGAGTTTTCCCTGCTATTCCATCATGGCTGATCTATTATCCCTTTCAACCCCATACTCAGGCTTTCTCCCCGTAATCTTTGACACACTTACTAATCAAGAAACTATCAACTCTGCTTTAAGTATACTCAATGACTTGGCCTCCAGAACTGTCTGTGGCACCAATTACCACAGATTCACCTCCCCAAGGTCCTGCCACCCTTCTCTCTTTTACCCCAACTGGCCTCTTTCTCTTTCCCAAGCTATAGCTTCCAAGTCTCCCTCCCTTCTCTTCTTACTCCATTCCTCTGATAAAGAACCTACCACGCTCCCAGAGAGTTGTGGCTCTCAGAGAGCGATAACTCTGAACAGTTTCCCTAGCTTAGTTCTGAGGCTCAGATTGGGAAAGTCATAGAATCAAGGAGTGAGAGGTATATAGCACAGAAACAGGGTCTTCAACCCTACAAGTCTGTGCTGTCAAACATATACATTAATCCTATGCGAATCCCATTTTATTCTCTCAACTTTCCTATCATCTCTCCCCAGGCTCCACACATCCACATAATACTCTGGCTAATTAACCTACTCACCCACACGTCATTGTGAAGTGGAAGGAAGCCGGAACACCCAGAGGAAGCCCATGAATTCACAGGGAGAGCATGTAAACTCCCCAAAAACAGCACCAGAGATTACAAATGAACCCAGATCACTGGTGATGTGAGGCACCAGGCCACCAAGGTCTTTTAATAAGTGCCTGATTCTAACTCCCATGACTGTGAGCCAAGCCATTATTCACAGGGCTTTATCTCAGTGTTTGTTGCCCACGTCAGTGACCTACATCACCAGTTCCCTGGGTTATTGGAAATATTGCCCAGGATAGATACCCTCAATTTGAAAATTTCAGGTTATTTTTGAGAAGGTTAGGAACCTTACCAGGAAACCTCTTGTCAGCCCCAGTGTTTAGAATAACATGTTTATTCCATTGTTGGCAGTGTGGGACTTCAGCTTGTACTCATATGTATAAAGTTTTTCTTTTATTTATGAAAATAAATCCTCTTCCGATCCATAGTAAGCTCAATTTCTAATCACAAAATTACCTCACATTTAGCACAGAGGAATTGGATTTAAAAAGTAAGCCGTTCTGTGCTGTACAAAACCAATGTGTCTGGAATGTTCCCTGCCACTGATTGGCAGATGTGTTGTAACTACCTCCTTCCTTGGGGGAAAGACACAAGAAAATATTTCACAATGGTCCTGTCAAAGCCTCCATTTTGAGAATTCCCCTGATCTTGGATAAATTGGACAAGAAGTATCCTGTGATATATTCAGGATTCCTTAGGCACACCCTACCAAGAAATTGGAGTCTTCCAAATCATTACAATAGATATTTTGAGGTGCTATTCTTTTCTTAAAAACAAACACATACATACGCCTTCAGCAATTTTAATTGAACCTGCCTGCTGGAAAATGTACGGAATTGGTTGCAACATTAGTTTTTTTCTATCACATGTGATTTACTCACTACTGAGGGACAGAGTCAAGTGGGAATATGAAGATGGTAACACCTTCTCTGGTGGGATTCCTACTCAACAACAGCGCGGGATCAACTACAGCAGAAGGACAATAGTGGTTCATGAAAGCAGGTCACCAAAAACTTCTCAAGGGCAATTAGAGAAGGGTAATAAATACTGGCCTTGCTGGCAATGCTAACCTCCCAAACAGTGAATAAGCAAAACAACTATATTTACGTTCCCCTGAATGAATAACGAAGCAGGGTGTATATTATTTTTACTTGTAATGTGCCACCTACTCACTGACGCTCAGTTAAAGCGTGCACAATTAACACCCTAGTTATAATTCACCACACTCATATGGCACTTGGCATGATAATTAGCATTGTATTTACGCTGATGGTGTGAAGCTAGTGCTTGCGTTGAATACTGCCATGTTCAGTGGTATCACTTGCGCGCAGTTTGGAGGTTGACGGCATGCACGATGGATCGAACGCAGTTTTGCAGCGCAGCAGAAGGTGGGCACATCAGCACTCGTGTTTAATGTAAAGCAGCATGGAAGAGAATCGGTAACATCCCGTGAAGCATGAAGAC
Source organism: Hypanus sabinus (assembly GCF_030144855.1). Lineage (NCBI taxonomy): Eukaryota > Metazoa > Chordata > Chondrichthyes > Myliobatiformes > Dasyatidae > Hypanus > Hypanus sabinus. The sequence goes on along the minus strand of NC_082739.1, from coordinate 7,308,781 downwards.
CAACAGTCGTCAACAGAGGCAGGTCATCCTCAGCCATGTTTCACTGTCCCTAGTGCTGCCTACAAACACAAAACTCAGTTAGAACAAAGCTAGAATGAATTGGAATCTCAATGCCAGAAACAATTGGGTTTCTTGCTTCCGCATTGTTTTACAAAGAAGGAGTGAACAAGCTTTTGCACCAATATAGAACTTGGTCCTCAAACTCACTCCATGTGTTAATAAAATTATGGCTGAACTGATTGTATCCTCAGTTCTGCACTCTCATCTACCTATGGTAATTTCCACCTCTTTGCTTATGAAGTGTCTGTCTTCCTCTGCCTTAACAGTAGCAATTGACTTGTTTCCACCAACCTGTCAGAAAAAGGTCCAAAGATTTATGATCATCATTTATGAGTAAAACAGTTGCATTATACCGTATTCAATGGGTGACTCTTATTGCTAACCTTTGACTTCTAGTCCCAGATGCTCCCATAAGGGGCACCATCGTAGCATAGCAGTTAGCGCAGCAATATTACAGCTAGGGGCTTCTGAGTTCGGAGTTCAGTTGCAGTGTCCGAGTTTGGAGTTCAATTCCGACACCGCCTGTAAGGAGTTTGTGCGTCCTCCCGTGAACATGTGGGTTTCCTCTGGGTGCTCTGATTTCCTCCCACAGTCCGAAGACGTACTGAATAGCAGGTTAATTGGTCATTGTAAATTGTCCTGTGATTAGGTTAGGGTTAAATAGGTGGGTTGCTGGGCTGTGCAGCACTTTGGGCCGGAAGGGCCTTTTATGTGCTGTATCTCTAAATAAATAATAATAAAAAATAAAGAGAAAATATCTTCACATTCACTCTGTCAAGACCTTTCAATATTATTTTTGGTTCAGTGAATTCCTCTTTATTTCTACTAAACCCCAGCAACCACTTCTCGAGTTTAGAAGAATTAGAGAGGAATTGACTGAAACAATCTTATTCCATCCAAACTTTCCTCATAAGCAGATCCACCCATTCCAGGTCTTTGTCCAGTTTACCTGCTCAGAACAGTTTCTAACATATTAATATTCTTCTTTCTATAACAAATCCAATGTTTTGCACAGTACTCCAGATGTAGTCTTCTTAAAGTCGGACATAACTGAAGCAGAATCTCCCAACTTTTGTATTCAGTTCCAAAAACAATAAACTATTTCATTCTGAGAGTTTTCCCAATTTTTGGGGTGGGACGGTAGCATAGTGGTGAGCACAACGCTTTACAGTACCAGTAACCTGGGTTCAATTCCCACCGCTGCCTGTAAAGAGTTTGCATATTTTCCACCGCGACCGAGTGGGTTTCCTTCAGGTGCACTGGCTTTCTCCCACAGTCCAAAGATCTACTGATTGCTGGCTTAATTGGTCATTGTAAACTGTCCTGTGATAGGCCAGGATTAAATCGGAGGGTGGGGGGGTTGCTGGGTGCAGCAGCTTGAAGGGCTAGAAGGGCCTGTTCCGTGCTGTATCTCTATAAAAAAAAACAAACAAAAAAACAAATGCTTACAGTACCTACATGCTTGCTGAATCGCAGACTAGATCCCTCTGCAACCATTTATATAATATAGTTCTTTTTTTATTCTTTGCTTTATAAAACTTCATTTGCCAGATCATTGCCTCATTTAATCCATCTATATTCCTTGAAATCTCCCCATGTCCTCTCCACAGCTTACTTTCCTACCTATCCAAGTGTTGTTAGGAAGGTTAGCAACTGTAACTTTTGTGCCCTCATCAAAATCACTTGGATAAATCACAAAAATTAAAATCCCAGCAGCAATCCCTTGGCACTCATTACATCTTGTCAAATAGAAAAAAAGACCTATTTATGCCAAGACTCCATTTTGTGTTAACCAAGCAATCTTCTACCTGCACCAACCTGAAGATAAAGTCCACCATGGATGGTCCCAAGCTCGGCTGTGAAAGGAGGAGGGTTGGACGAGGCTAGCAACCCCACCCTGTAAAAACTCAGAGCTACAGAAATGCCAGCAGAAGCTTCAAAGACCTCATCCTGGGAGAGAAAGGATCTAAGAAGATGGACTACACTTAGCGACAATTTGAGAGATTGGTCCAGGACAGAGGACTCTGGCAAGTTGCTGTCAGTAGCCTATGATCTAAAAAGGGTGATGGGCTTAAGAAGAAGAAGAAGGAGAAGAATTGAAAGATAAAGATTAGATAATGATTAGCTTTATTTGTCACATGTACATCAAAACATGCAGTGAAATGTGTTGTTTGTTTCAAATTGAATCAGTGAGGACTGTGCCAGGCAGCCCACAAGTGTCACCATGTTTCTGGTGCCAACATAGCATGCCCACAACTCGCCATTCCTAACAATACATCTTCTGGAAAGTGGGGGGAAAACAGAGCACCCGGATAAGACCATGGTGGGAATCAAACCATGATCTTACAGATAATGCCGTAAAGCATTGTGCTAACTGCAAGTCTACAGTGCCACCCCTTAATCTGTCACCTCCTGCGCTATGCGCTTCTATTTTCTTTACTGATGTTTGCTGCAATGTCTTATCAAATGCATTCTGAAAATCTAAGGATAGTACATCTACTGTTTCTCGTTTATGTATGTTGGGTTTTCAATGAAAAGATCAATTATAAAACAGCATTAAAAATGCTCAGTGCCACAGCATTAAAAATGTATCTTTCAAACCAACCACCTACGAGCAGCATGATAATAACAATCAGATCATTTGCTTCTTGGTCATATTGTTTGAGGAATATGCAGTATGTTGGTCTGTATTGGGGGATCTTCTCTTTGCATTAAAGTAATGTTCTGGGGTCTTTTACAACCACCCAAGATTCCAGTAAGAAGTTTGGCATCATCCAAGACAAACCAGCCGGTTGCATTAGCTTCTCATCCCCCATCTGAAATGCTCATTCTGGCCCCTGCTTGAAGATTATAGCTTAGAGTGTAACATTGACACAAGTGCCCTGCATTTGCTCAGCTAAAAGATTAGCTTTATTTGTCACATGTACATTGAAACAGACAGTGAAATGCATCGTTTTCATCAAATCAAATCAGCGGAAATTGGGCTGGGCAGCACACAAGTGTCGCCACACTTCTGGCGCCAACAACTCACTAACCTTAACCGCTTGGACTGTGGGAGGAAACCGGAGCACCTGGAGGAAACCCATGCAGTCACAGTGAGAGCATATGAACTCCTTACAGGCAACGGCGGAAACTAAACCCTGATTGGAAGTGCTATAAAGCAATCCGCTGACTGCTATGCTACCATGCTGCCCTGTGGTTAGCTAGGTTGCTCTAACAAGACTTCTTAAACATGGGAACTTTACTATCAAGGACAAAGGTAGCAAAGACCTGGGAATAACATAATCTGCTGATTCCCCTTGTGGTTCTACTCTGTCCTGACTTGGAAACAGAGCACCATTTTGTCATTGACTTGAGAGATTCTGCAGGTGCTGGAAATCCAGAGCAGTACACAAAAAATGCTGGAGTGACTCAGCAGGTCAGGCAGCGTCCATGAAATAAATAAAACATCAACATATTGGTCTGAGAACCTTCATCAGGACCAGAAAGGAAGTGGAGTTTGATGCCTCCCTCCAACTTCTTACTCTGGCAGCTCCCCCTTCCTTTCCAGTCCTGATGAAGGGTCTCAACCTGAAATGTTGATGGTTTTTTCGTTTCCATAGAAACTGCCTGACCTGTTGAGCTCCTCCAACATTTTGTGTGTGTTACGTTGTTGGTGGGTCCAGATTCAGGACCTCAATGCCCAAGAGGGTGTCATCAGAAGGACTGAGGTGGTTAAGCAGGGTAGCTCACCACCACCTTCTCAAGAGCAATTAGGGATGGGCGGTAAACATTAACCTTAGCAACCACCCTACATCCAATAAAATAAATAAAATACAATACTTGGAGAGGCTGTTGAGCCTGCGACCCAGCTGACTCCATGGCCCTTACTTTTCCTCTTCTTCCTGATTGCCTTCCCCGTCCGTTTTTCCTTCTTCTTCAGTCTTCTGATCTTCGGATTGGTTATCTTGTTTCTTTTTCCTCCTCACGCACTTCACTATTACTAAAATCAGAATGACGACAGCAAGGAATCCACCAACGGAGGCGCCAATGATTACAGCGACGGTGGAGTCACGCTCAGGAGCCACTGAAAGAGAGAGCACCTGTTAGCAACTGTCTACCACTCGACACAGGAGATTCTGCAGATGGGGACACTTCCCAACCTGGTTACCCTCTTGTCCTTCGCTTTTCTTCTCCCACTTTCATGTCCATCACTTCCCTCTGATTCCCCTCCTCCTTCCCTTTCTTCCATGGTCCACCATACTCTCCAATCAGATTCCTTCTTCTTCAGCCTTTTACCTCTTCCACCTATCAGCTCACATCATCCCCTCTCTTCCTCCTATCCATCTTCCCTTTCACCTGGTCTCACTTGTTACTTGCCACCTTGTATCTCCCTCCTCCCACATGTTCTGATTCTGGTTTCTGCCTCCTTCATTTCCAGTCCTGATGAAGGGTCTTGGCCCAAAATGTTGACTCCATACAATATTTTCCTCCATAGATGCTGACCCGCGGAATTCCTCCACCATTTTCTGAGTCTACTTTTTCCGGCACGAGGCATAAAAATGGCAGCATCAGTGGACTTCCTCTCTAGGACAGAAGGCGGTGGAGGCTATAAGCACTTAAGAAGCAAGTGGATAATTATTTTTTAATTTATGGAATTGCGGGGAAATGGCTGGAAGAAGGAGTTGAGGCCTGTGGTAGATCAGCCATGCTCTTATTGAATGACAGGACAGATTTAAAGGATCAAGTGGCTAACTCCTACTATTTTCTCGTGCATCTTTTCAGGGAAACAATCTGCTTTAAAGTTTGTAAATACCCACCCCTTGCCCCCCCCCCACAGATGTATTGGTCTCCCTCTTTCTGTGGAAAGGATAAAGTGGAATTGGCATCGGATTAGTGTAGGTACAATACTATGCAAAAGTCTCAGGCATATATACTGTATATAAATAGGATCCTTAAACTTTTGCCCACTTCTGTATTTCTCAATGTGGAGCGGAGAGCAAGTTTGTAAATCTGACGGGAGCAAAAGATGTTAAGAATGGTGAGGGTGCAGTGCCATGGGTTGGGGTGTGTGTCAGGTGGCAGAGGAGTGCCAGGGGTACGGGCTGGCATGGGTGCAGACATACCCAGCCCTGAGACACCAGGCAAGGTTGTTTGATTCCAAACAATTGGATTATTGATCATTACAGAATTTTTCTCTGGTGGTTCCTGCTCCCTCCATTCTCCCTCCATTTTTCCCAACCATGATTCCCCTCTCCCTGATCCCTTCCCACTCTCAGTCCGCAATAGAGACCCATATCAGAATCACTCACATATGTCATGATTTTTTTTGCAGCAGTACAGCACGATACATAAAATGACTGAAGTACTGTACAAAAGTCGTTGTGGCCCTAGCTATATATACAGTATGTGCCTAAGACACAGTGCTGTAGGTGCTAGTTGTTGTTGTGGGCCTAAGGGCCTGGCTTTGTGCTACGACAAATGGTAAATGAGGAAAGGTACTGACAGGTGAGAGGTTTTTCTGACGATACCTTCTGTGACCACGCTCAGACGGATGGTCCCCAATCCTTTGTGCCGGTCAGGAGGGTTTAAGACGTAACACCTGTAAATGCCTTCATCACTAGTCTGGATGTCATGAATAGTGACAGAAACATCTTTCCTTGCCAGGCTGCCGGACCACTCCACGCGACCCAAAAAGCGGTCTGTTTTGGAGATGATGACCCGGCGGCGGAATTGGACAAACTATAAAATCAGAATGAGAATCAGGATTATTATCGCAGGCACATGTCATGAAATCTGTTGCTTCATGGCAGCAGTACAGTGCAACATATCAAAAATTACTATAAGCTACAATAAAAATACAAAATAAATAAGACCATAAGATATAAGAACAGAATTAGGTCATTTGGCCCATCGAGTCTGCTCCCCCATTTCATCATGGCTGATCCAATTTTCCTCTCCGCCCCAATTCCCTGCTTTCTCCCTGTATCCCTTCATGCCCTGATCAATAAAAATTCTATCAACCTCTGCCTAAGTATACGTACAGACTTGGCCTCCACAGCTGCCTATGGCAAAAAATTCCAGATTCACCTCTCTCTGGCTCAAGAAATTCCTCCATATCTCCGTTCTAAAAGGATGCCCCTCTATTCTGAGGCTGTGTTCTCTGGTCCTAGACTCTCCCACCATAGAAAACATTCTTTTCAAATCCACTCTATCAAGGCCTTTCACCATTCAATAGGTTTCAATGAGGTCACCTTACATTCTTCTGAATTCCAGTGATTACAGGCCCAGAGCCATCAGACGCTCTTCATATGACAAGCCATTCAATCCCGGAATCATTTCGTGAACCTTCTTTGAACCGTCTCCAGTTTCAGCACATCCTTTCTAAGACAAGGGGTCCAATCTGCTCACAATACTCCAAGTGAGGTCTCACCGGTGCTTTATAAAGTCTCAACATTACATCCAATCTTCTAGAAATGAATGCTAACATCACATTTGCCTTCCTCACCACAGACTCAACCTTCAAAATAACCTTTAGGAAATCCTGCACAAGCACTCCCAAGTCTCTTTGTGCCTCAGTATTTTGTATTTTCCCTCTACCTAGAAAATAGTCAATCCTTTCATACCTTCTGCCAAAGTGCGTGACCAAACACTTCCCGACACTGTATTCCATCTGCCACTTCTTTGCCCATACTCATAATCTGTCTAAGTCCTTCTGTAGCCTCTCTACTTCCTCAAAACTACCTGACCCTCCACCTATCTTCATATCATCTGTAAACTTTGCAACAAAGCTATCAATTCCATCGTCCAAGTTATTAACATATAATGTAAAAAGGATTGCTCCTGTGGAACATCACTAGTCACCGGCAGCCAGCCAGAAAAAGCTCCCTTTATTCCGACCCTTTGCTTCCTGCCAGTCAGTTACTGCTTTATATATACTAGAATCTTCCCTGTAGTACCATGAGCTCGTAGCTTATTGAGCAGCCTCATGAGTGGCACCTTGTCAAAGACCTTCTGAAAATCCAAATACACAATATCAACCAATTCTCTTTTGTCTATCCTGCTTATTGTTTCTTCGAAGAATTCCAACAGATTTGTCTGGCACGATTTTCCCTTGAGAGAACCATGGCGACTATGACCTCATCCTTAAGAATCAACTCCAGCATTCTCCCAACCACTGAAGTCAGGGTAACTGGTCTATAGTTTCCTTTCTTCTACTTCTCTGCATTCTTGAAGAGTGGAATGGCATTTTCAATTTTCCATTCTTTCTGAGCCATTCCAGGATCCAGTGATTCTTGAAAGATCATTACTAATGCCTCCACAATCTCTTCAGCCACCTCCATTAGAACACTGGGGTGTACACCATCTAGTTCAGGTAACTTATCTAACTTCAGACCTTTCAATTCCCCAAGAGCCTTCTCCCTAGTAATGGAATCTTCACACACTCCATGACCCCTGACATCTGAAATTTTCACCATGCTACTAGTGTCTTCCACAGTGAAGACTGATGCATTGTACTTGTTCAGTTTGTCCGTCATTTCCTTGTCTGCCATTACGACCTCTCCAGTATCATTTTCCAGCGGTCCAAATTTCCACTCTCACCTCTCTTTTACACTACGTAGCTTAAGAAACTTTTGCTATCCTCTTTAATATTTTTGTCTAGCTTACATTTGTATTCCATCTTTACCTTCTTAATGACTTTATTAGTTGCCTTCTGTTGGTTTTTAAAAGCTTCCCAATCCTCTAACTTCCCACTAATTTTTGCTCTACTATATGCCTTCTCTTTGGCTTCTCTTATTAGCCACAGTTGTGTCTTTCCTTTGGAATACTTCTTCCTCTTTGGGATGTATATAACCTGTGCCTTCTGAATTGTTTCCAGAAATTCCAGCCATTGCTGCTCTGCCGTCATCCCTGCCAGTGTTCTTTTCACTTCTGGACAACTCCTCTCTCATGCCTCTGTAATTCCCTTTACTCCACTGTAATATTGATACATTTGACTAGCTTCTCCTGCTCAAAATTCAGGGTGAATTTGATCATATTATGATCACTTCTTTCTAAGGTTCTTTTATCTTAAGCTCTCTGACACAGGGAGAATATTTACCACCCAAAATCAGAGTCACAGTCACACAATAAGGAGTAGAAGATTAGGATTCAGATGAAGATTTATTTATTTACAATACGTGGGGTTGGCAAATTTCTGGAATTCTCTACTCCTGCTCCTATTTCTTAAATTCTATCTCAGGAAGTTTGTTCCAATCTTCTGGACTGAACAGATCTGAAAATCTGTTGCCCGCGTCCCAATTTTTGCTCCCATCATCCACGGTGATTTTACCATCTCTACATCGGCTCCTCTTTGTTTTCAAATTCCCTATGACTCTGATCCTCCCACACTCTGCAACAACCACCGAGTAAGACTGTAAGACCATAGGACATAGGAGCAGAATTAGGCCATTCAGCTCATTGAGTCTACTCTGCCATTCCATCATGGCTGATCCCGGATCCCAGTCAACTCCATACACCTGCCTTCTCCCCATAACCTTCGATGGCCTGACCAATCAGGAAGCTATCAATTTTCACTTTAAATATACCCATGGTCTTGGTTTCCACAGCTGTGTTTTGGAAACCCCCACCATAGGAAACATCCTCTCCACATCCACTTTATCTAGTCCTTTCAACATTTGATGGGTTTCAATGAGATCCCCCTGCATTCTTCTAAATTCCAGTGAGTACAGGCCCAAAGCTGCCAAATACTCCTTAAATGTTAACCCCTTTATTCACAGAATCATCCTTGTGAACCTCGTCTGGGCTCTCTCCAAAGACAACACATCCTTTATGAGATATGGGGCCCAAAACTGTTGATAATACTCCAAGTGTGGTCTGACCAGTGTCTTATAAAACATCAGCATTATCTCCTTACTTTTATATTCAATTCCCCTTGAAAAAAATACCAACATTGCATTTGCCTTCTTGGCCACACACACAACCTGTGAATTAACCTTCTGGGAGACTTGTGTGAGGACTCCCAAGTCCCTTTGTACCTCTGATGTTTGAATTTTCACCCCATTTAGATAATAGTCCATATTATTGTTCCTTTTACCAAAATGTATTATCATACATTTCCTGACACTGTACTCCACCTACCACATTTTTGCCCATTCTTCCAATTTGTCTAAGTCCTTCTGCAATCACATTGCTTCCTCAGCACTACTTACCCCTCCACCTATCTTCGTATCACCAGCAAACTTTGCCACAAAGTCATCAATACCATTGTCTAAATCATTGACACACAATGTGAAAAGTAGTGGTCCCAATACTGACCCCTGAGGAACACCACTATTCACTGGCAGCCAGTCAGAAAAGGCCCCCTTTATTCCCACTCGTTGCGTCCTGCCTGTTAGGCATTTCCCTATCTATGTGAGTATCTTTCCTGTAATGCCATAGGAATTTATCTTGTTAAGCAGCCTCATGTGTGGCACCTTATCAAACGCCGTCTTAAAATCCAAGTAAATGACATCCACTGCCTCTCCTTTGTCCACCCTGCTTGTTACATCCTCGAAGAACTCCAACAGATTTGTCAGGCAAGATTTCCCTTTTACAGAAACCATGCTGACTTTGACTTATTTTCTCATTAGTCTCCAAGTACCCCGAAACCGCATCCTTAACAATGGACTCCAACACTTTCCCAACCACTGAGGTTAGACTAACTGGCCTATAATTTCCTCTCTTTTGCCTTCCTCCCTTCTTAAAGCGTGGAGCGACATCTACAATTTTCCAGTCCTCTGGAACCACGCCAGAATCAAGTGATTCTTGAAAGATCATGACCAATGCATCTGCTATCTCTTCAGCAACCAGTCTCTGCAGCACAGACTACATATATACACACACACACACACACACACACACACACACACACGTGTATGTATATACACATGCACACTCATATGTATACACTCATGTATTTATACACACTCACAAACACACAATTTCACCCACATTCTCTCAGCCCTGCTAGCCTGCTTGAGATGGCTCTCCCTCAACATTCCTACCTCCCTTTCCTTTACTATTTCCCTCAGACTTTTGCACTTCTTTCCCTCATCCTTCATGTCCCCAGCCCTCTTCCTTTTCCTCTCTGATCCTCCCCCTCCCACTTTCCAGGTGGTTGCTCCTAGAACGAGGTTGTCCAATGGCTGCTGAACCATATGCATGTTTTTATCAATAATTTAGTCAGATGGTCCCACCAGGGGATGGGGGGGGGGGGGGGGGTGGGGCGGCTAGTGTTTCAGCTGTTGCCTCACACCTTCAGTGACCCAGGTTTGATCCTGGCCTCAGGCTGTATCTGTGAATAGTTTACCCATTCTCCCTGTGACTAAATAGATTTTTCTCTGGTGCTCCAGTTTCCTCCCAAAGCCCAGCAATCTGCCTATTCAATCCGATCTTAATCATGGGATAATTTACAATGACCAATTAACCTACCAACGAGAATGTCTTTGGAATGTGGGAGGAAACTGGAGCATCTGGAGGAAACCCACATGATCACGGGGAGAAAGTACAAACTCCTTACAGACAGTGGCAGGAATTGAGCATGGGTCGCTGGGGCAGTAATAGCTTTATGCTAACCACTATGCTACTATGCTGCCCCATATGCCTATCTATGAGTCTGTTAAATGCCCCTGAAGTATCTGCCTCTACCACCACCCCTGGCAGTGCTTTGCAAGCACCTACCATTCTGTGTGGAAAACAAACCCCACCTCTAAACATTCCTCCACTCAGTTTAAAACAATTTAGCTTTAAGCCCATTACCCAATACTGGAGCACAGGCCAGCAACAGCAGCTCCCAGAGGCCTTTGCCCTAGTCAGGTTTTTTAAGTTTTCCCCAGCTGTAGCCCATTTTCTTTGCATATCCTTTCTCTCCCAGGAGTGAGGTCTTTGGAGATTCTGTTGGTGTTTTGTAGCACTGAATGTTGTGTATTTAGTAGTTCAGTAACATTTGAGTAATATTATAAATATGGATTGATTAAGCTTTCTTTGTTTGTTAAAATAATTCATTGCAGTTCATACGTAAAAGTACGTGAATGGCATACGTCATTATGCCACCACGTCACAAGTGTGCGCCTTGCTTAAAGTTAGAAGATGAAACTAAGACACACATTTCTGGCTCTGCTATTTTTTGCTTTCAATTAGTTTTATGCTTTGGAATTACCAAACATAACACTAGGTTTTTAATGGGATGGGTTAGCTAGCCCCATGCCCAGCCCTCCTCTTCCACAGTCATGCTTGCAACTGTCCATAGTGGAGCTAAAAAGACGATGTCCTTTGGTATTACTCATTGACAGCCTGGGATAAAGGCTTTGATCGGAATATGAGGGGAACAAAAAGGGTTCAGGTAAGATTGTTATATAAATGGGTCTCTATGTCTTCACGAACTTGGTGGGGCTTAGAGGCCTGTTTTTCTATAGTTCCATGAAAATTCAATAAATTGGATTTAAAAGCTAGTAACAGCAACGGTGACTGAGAAATTACTGATTTTCTGCAAAATCCTATCTGCTTCACTGATACCCTTTAAAGTATGAAGTCAGGGTATTTCCCTGGTGTGGAGTTGTGTGTGCCTGCAGACCTTCAGTAATGTAGTCAACTTTTAACTACATTCAGAAATGGCTCAGTAAGTAAAAGCAAATAAATACAACTGATACTGAACATCTGAAATATAAACTGGAAACTGTTATGTAAAGCAGCATCTATGGAAAGAGAAACGGTTTACTTTTGCTGCCAGAGATAAGTATATTTGAAAGTGGCTGAACAGGTTGATAAGGTGGTTAAGAAAGCTTATGGATTGCTTGCTCTTATAAGTCGAGGCATTGAGTTCAAAAGTCAAGAAGTTATGTTGCAACTTTATAAAACTGGTTAGGCCACATCTGGAGTATTGCATACAGTTCTGGTCGCCCCGCTATAGGAAGGATGTTGAGGCTTTGGAGAGGATGCAGAAGAGGTTCACCAGGATGCTGCCTGGTTTAGAGGGCATGTGTTATCATGAGAGGGTAGACAAACTTGGGTCATTTTCTCTGAAGTGGCAGAGGCTGTGGGGAGATCTGATAGGTTTATTAGATTATTAGAGGCATAGATAGAGTAGACAGGGAATATCTTTTCCCTAGGGTTGATATGTCTAATTCCAGAGGGCATCCATTGAAGGTGAGAGGGGTAGGCTCAAAGGGGATGTGAGGGGTAAGATTTTTACTCAGAGAGTCATGGATGCCTGATATTGTGGTAGAGGCAAATACATTAGAGGCTTTTAAGAGATGATGCAAGGAAGATGGAGGGATATGGACATTGCGTAGGTTGGAGGGATTAGTGTTTGGGTTTTAAAAATAACTACTTTTTAGCTGGTTCAGCACAACATTGTGGGTCAAAGGGTACGTTTAAAGCTGCGGTTGATAGGTTCTTGATTAGTCAGGGCATCAAAGGTTACGGGGAGAAGGCAGGAGAATGAGGTCGAGAGGGATAATAAATCAGCCATTGTGGAATGGCGGAGAAAACTTGATGGGCCAAATGGCCTAATTCTGCTCCTTTGTTTTATGGTCCTATTTTCCATGCTCCCTGAGTCTTTGTCTATGTCTCTGTGTCTAAATTCTGGCTTTGCAACTTCCTCTGAATAATTAAGAATTTACATAAATTTCACCAGAGAAGTAGGCCATTTTGATGATGCTGGTGACACACCACTTTTAGTACATTTACTAATAAAGGATATCTTAAAGAAATTTAATCTATCATTTCAAATATCAAATTTCCTATTTTATGTTTAAAAATCTTACCAAATTCTTCATCTGGTGAGACAACCACTTTCAAATTGAAGGCAGCAATAAATATTGCCTTAATCTCTTGACACACGGGCAAGAATCCTACCATTGGTCAACTGAGCACAACACAAGTAACTAAACAATTTACCAAGATTACATTTTGATATTAATACTTCTTTATCATTGATTTTTTATGTGCTGGAATAGTAAAGTTTGGCAAATTTCTGTTAGTTCCTTTTATAAATCTCTTACAAATTCGGGAATGGATTAACTGAGCAAATTATCACCAACCCATTTATTGGTGAACTGAGGAGTTCTTGACATCTAACTGCGCAGAATGTTGATTCAGCTGAAGGAAAAACACTGCTATCATTCTAGGTGTCCTTCAGTGAGTCCTCGATCACTTTAAGTAGTTGTTGGATTCAGTAATCTATCTCACTGTGCCTCAGCAATTAATCCAGCCATGTTTACTGTTCAGCACTTTTGAATCAAATACTGAACCATAAAATACAGAACACTTACGAGATCTTCTGAGCAGTTATTACATTCCTGATAGGTCCAGTTTAAGGAGAACTGCTTCTCACTGGCATCGTAACATGAGTTAAAGGTGCAGGTCAGTTTGGCTGATGTCCCATTCAGCTTGACAACATTGGGTGTAACTGTGACTTCCATCCCAGATCCGAGGCGGACTACAGGGAGCAAAAGGAAAACAGGCAATCAAAAACCAGATCTTTCTTTAGCGTTAGGACAAAGAATTGAGTCAATTTCTTTGGACAAAGAAATTGACTCCAGGATCAGTAAGGCCAGCCAGGCTCCGGGGAGGCTGCGTACCAGAGTGCTCAATCAACACAACGTCCTCAACTCCACAAAGCTGAAAATCTACAGAGCTGTGGTCATCCCTTCTCTCCTGTATGGATGTGAGACCCGGACTCTGTACCGATGACACATCAAACAACTGGAGAAATTTCACATGTGCGCCCTCTACTCCATCCTTGGCATTCGTTGGCAAGACCGTGTCTCCAAGCTGGAGGTCTTGGATCACGCGGAGTCCACCAGCATTGAGTCCCTGATCATCAGAGCCCAGATGCGGTGGGTGGGACAGGTCATCAGAATGGATGACCACCGTTTGCCTCGCCAGCTGCTCTGTGGTGAACTGGAGACCGGAAAGAGACCTCAAAGTCGTCCACACAAGTGCTACAAAGACACGGTGAAGGAAACCCTACGCTACTGTGACATCCAGCCAAGGGAACTAGAAGCTGACAGAACCCATTGGCGAGCCCTGTGCTAAGAAGCCGACACCAATTTTGAAGACAGACACTGCCAAAAACTGATGGAAAACCATGAGTGGCATCACAGAACAGCAGCCACAATTATTACCACAACGGACTTCTAGTGCCACCATTGTGCTAGACTCTGTGCTTCCAGACTGGGACCGCAGAGCCACCTCCGTGTCCACAGATGAACTGCACAGCATCATGACTTCTTTGAATCTGAAGGACTGCCACTATATGTTAGCATTTATTACCCTGAGATTCATTTTCTTATAGGCATTTACAGGAAAATAAATAAATAGAATTTATGAAAATCTATACATAACAAAGACTGACAAACATCCAATGTGCAAAAGAGGACAAATAGAGCTAATAATAAATTTTTTAAAAATAAATAATTAATACTGAGAACATGAGTTGTATAGACCTTGAAAGTGAGTCCTTAGGTTGTGGATATAAAAACGCAAACACGAGGAAATCTGCAGATGCTGGAAATTCAAGCAACACACACAAAATGCTGGTGGAATGCAGCAGGCCAGGTAAGGAGAAGCACTGTTGACGTTTCGGGCCGAGACCCTTCATCAGTAGGACCCAAAATGTCGACTGTACTTCTCCCTATAGATGCTGCTTGGCCTGCTGCATTCCACCAGCATTTTGTGTGTGTTCCTTAGGTTGTGGATTCAGTTCAGAATTGAGGTGAGTAAAGTTATCCTCGCTGGTTCAGGAGCCTGATGGTTGAAGAGTAATAACTGTTCATGAACCTGGTGGCGTGGGACCTAAGGCTCCTGTACCTCCTGCCTAATGGTAGTAGTAATACTTAAATACTCAAGTTAATAATAAACTTAATATTTCTAAGTAGGAGAGAGAAGCAGAAATGTCTGGGATCTGGTTGGTAGACCACCCTTTTTGAAAAGGCCTCTGGTATGACCAGCCCTGATGATGCAGGTTTCATTCAGCTCCCTGAACTGCACCAGTTTTTCTGCTTCTGTCATCTTGCAGTTGTGCCTTTTCCCTTTGCAGTTCTATTTGCATATTGCTGCACTTTAAAAAAAATCTATATCTCCAATCGCTGCATCAATCAGAGGCCAATGCAGCGAGCTGGAATGCTGACTCTGCAGGACTCTCACTGAATGATGCTAAGTTCGGCCTATCCCAGGGGATGCTGCATTAGAACAGGATCCATTCCTCACAAAATATTTAACCGAATCGCATCCTGTCTTTACAGCTCCTCCTGTTTAATGCCTGGTTTACATCTTTACTGTTATGCTGTATGTATTTCATTCAGCAGTTCGTCTGTACTGCTTTCAGACTGTTTGGGTCATTGCTGAAGATAAGGGATGATGAGGAATGTGTGCCATCCAATTAGGATGGTGGAACTGGGGGGAGGTTTTTTGGTGAGGGACACTAAGGTTGGTCTTGGATCATTTCTTCGGCGGGAGGTGAAGAGAGAAGACACTGGGGAGAACCGGTCGTAGGATACGACCCGGTGGGAGACCCGTTTGTTGGAGATGGATTGCGAGCGACGTTCGGAAGGTGGTGTGTGCTTTCACACAGACTGAGGACCCGGCACGTGAGTGACAGAGAAGTTCAAGATGAGCTCCAACTTGTGCACGTTTGACTGTTTCATTAGAATGGGCCCTTTTCTTTTTGTTATTCTTCACCAACCATTTAGTTAAGTAAGGTTCATAAATATAATTCCTTTAGTCGTACGCAGTGTGCTGTCTGTTATTTCCTGGTACTGAGTTGTAACAGGGTAGCAAATTACACAGCATCCACACAAACTGGGGTTTGGGTGGGAGAGCTGTCTCAGTCTCGCGAGTTTGACGCGACTGGAGAGTATCTTCCCTAGACTTACGCAGTCAAGGAAACCAGCGGGGTTTCATTTGATGGGGGTATCATCCCTAATCAATTTCATTTGATGCTGTGTGATTGCCCTGAGCATTGATCCAGTGGGTTGTGTGTTTAAGCCTGTGTTAAACTATTGTCCGGTAAAGTGATAACGTTACGTGGGTATGGACGCTACAGGGGTTGAGCGGTGGTGCAAATCCACGGGGTTACCAGTAATTAATGCGTGTGTATTGAGTGGGGTAGACACTCATATTCCCAATGAATTGTTCATTCAAACTTTAAGTACTGTTAAAGCATTAGGCAAAGTTACAATTGTGGAGCAGAGGTTTGACAAAATGACGGGCAAAGACTTCGTTTCAGTTTAGACTAGCGCTGACGTAACGGCAGTGGAACTGCCTGGTACTACTGGGCCCTGGGCGATTGGGTGCCGTGGGCTGTCCAGACTTTCCGGGAGGAGGGGAATGAAGGCGAGTGGGCCGAATCGCAGGTTGAGTCTGGGGGTGGAAACTTCAAAGGCAGGGTGCTCTCGTTTCTGCAGAGCGAGGGGAAGGAGTGGACTGATTTGGAAGGTCTAATGAGTTCTTCAGTGAGGGGTGAGCATTCTGAGTTGGTAGCGGCCCTTACCACCCTGGAGAATAAATGGAAAAATGCCCAGCTTCAAAGTTCCAGCTATTGTACACTGAGAATGTTCTCAGTAATGAAGCCCACTCCTAAAGGGGAAGGGGAGTGTGAGACTCTCAGATGCTGGATGAGTGGCAGTGCTCTGATGACGGAAAAAGACAGTAGAGAGTTTGAAAGGGCTGGCTGCTGATGTACTGAGATCCTTAAACACATCCTTTGTTTAAACAGATCCTTAAACAGATCCTTTGCTACCTCTGCGGGCTACATGCAGGTGCTAGAAAATGCTTTTGGCGCGACACAAAGCCCAAGGGAATTTCTGACGGGGTTTCAGAACATGTATCAGGAGAAGGGGGCGAAACTTTCCACCTACGTTTTTCACCTAGAAAGGCAGCTGAATTTCTTGCAGTATAGAGGGGCCATCCAAACGACAGAGCTGGATCAGTCAGGAATGGGCCCAGTGGCGAAAGGCGCCCAATCGCCAGACCTGATTACTTGGGGTCTCCGAATGTCTCGTAAGGCGCACCCCACTCCCTTATTTGTTGAGCTGATCAGAGAAGAAAGTGAGGAGGAGAATGCGTTGGAGGCGCGGGAGGCTCCATTAGCAGGGTACAATCCTCAGTAGTAGACCCCTTGGCTGAAGTGACCACAGATAGTCCACCCCGGGGAGTGGTGAAGGAGCTCATGGCAGAGTTTAGGTCTGAGATGTCCCGGTTGTTATCGGTGAGTTTGACCACCCCACATGACAAAGCCGACAGGGAGTCTGGCCCCCTGAGAGGACGGACTAAGCAGATGGCTGTAAGTGAATGGGGTCCCAAGAGAATGGGGGGAGGGGGTCTGGTGTTGTCTGATATAACCGTGGTGAAGAGGGACACTTCAGGATGGGAAAATCTTTGGGGAGTGAGCCCCCGAGTACCTAACTGGAGAGACCCAGTGAGGGAAAGGCCAGGCTTCTCAGGAGAAGCATGTTCCCAGCAATGTATCACAAAACCCTATTGCTGAAGTCTTAGTGGGGCCAAGCTCCAGTGTATTGCTACGGATTGAGATATTTGTGCTAGAGACATACTCGACGCTGGCTCTCGGGTTACTTTACTGTACCATTCATTTTACAACCGGTATTTGATGCATTTACCATTGACGCCACTCAGTGCGCTAGAGATCTGGGGTCTTAGTACAGATGACTAACCATATGATGGTTACTTGTCATTGAAGCTGGAATTTTTGGAGGCAGATGTGGGAGTAGCTGAGGTCCTTGATACATTAGTGTTGGTTTGCCTGGACCCGGTCGAGAAGGGCGAAGCTTCAGTTCTTGTGGGGACAAATACTCCTAATTGTGAGGAGGCTAGTGGGAGCCTGCAAGGATAAGGTTGGAGAGAACTTTCTGAAAACCTTGTCCATTCACCTGGTGTTCCGAGCTGCTTTTGAGGAAGTGTGTGGCCGCGCTGGACTGGATGAAGAGAATAAACGAGGGATTCACCCAGTCCAAACCAGTCGTGTTACGGCCTGGGGAAGTAGCTAAAATGATGGGAAACCCCAAATTTTCCCAGAATTCCTGAGGCCGAGGCCCTCATGGTGAATGCTCCTGAAGGCCATGGAGAGGAGTCAGGCTTTCCTGCTGGGGTACTGGAGAGGACTAAAATGCAGAAGCCCTTGGATGTACAGGTGACAGTGAGTGTCAGGGACTCTTCGGAGAAGGACATCACCTTCAGGCGGGGGATGCCACTGGTGCACCTCTTTCCGGTGACAATAATGTATAGTATCCCTGTGAGATAAGCCGGGGAGAAACTCTCTCTGTAAAAGGGGAAGTTGACTGCTAAATCATTCAACTTTGTGGATTCCCCGGTTTTTGCAGGTTGGAAGAGGAGTTTGATAGAGAAGAAGTTGAAGCTGGAAGATGTCTTTTCTACTGACAAGTTTGATGTGGGTTGACAGAGGACACCCCATTCAGAGTGAGGTCATGCAGGACGTTTGGCAACATCTGTGGAAACTGGGATCATCACTGAGTCCAGAAGTTCCTATGTGTCCTCAATAGAAGTGGCCCGGAAGAAGAATGGGAAGGTACAGATGTGTGTGGACTATCAAACTCTGGACAGGCTTACCATCCCCAACCAATATACGGTCCCAAAAATTGAGGACACACTGGTCTGCCTGAGTGGTGCAAAGTGGTTCACTGTGCTGGATTTGAGGAGTGGAGTTTATCAGATCTCTGAGTGAGGCTGACAAAGAGAAAATGGCATTTATATGTCCACTGGGATTCTTCCAGTTTGAAAGGATGCCCCAGGGCATATCGGGAGCCCCTACAACCTTCCAGCAGGTCATGGAGAAAATGGTGGGGGATATGAACTTGCTTGAGGTATTGGTGTATCTGGATGACCTCATAGTGTTTGAGTCCACCTTGGAGGAACATGATGCGAGGCTACTGAAGGTGCTGGGCCGCCTAAAAGCTGAAGGATTAAAGCTTTCCCTGGACAAGTGCCAGTTCTGTAAGACATCTGTCAGCTATGTTGGGCACATAGCCTCACGGATTGGAGTAGTTACGGATCTGTCTAAGATGGAGGCGGTAACCACATGGCCAAGGCCCCAGATTGTCAGCACTTTGTGCTCGTTCCTTGGGTTCTGTGGGTACTATTGGAGGTTAGTGAAGGGCTACCCGAAAGCGAGTCACTCTTTAAAGCAGCTTCTGGGTGGTTACACTCCCTTGGGGAAGAAAGGGAGGAGGACAAAAGGAGAGGAGGGTAAAGAGTATCTTAGCCCTTCGGAGCCTTTTGGAGTGAGGTGGGATGTGAAACATGAAGAGGCCTTTCAGTCACTGAAGGAGCAGCTGACACAGGCGCCTGTGCTGGCTTTTATAGACCCCCGATTGCAGTGTGTACTGCATATGGATGCCAGCAGAGAGGGCTTATGGGATGCCTTGTATCAGGATCAGGGCACCGAGTTGAGACCTGTTGCATTTGTCAGCCAGAGTCTGTCGCCCTCTGAGAAAAGCTATCCCATGCACAAGTTGGAGTTCCTGGCATTGAAATAGGTTGTGGTGGATAAGGTGAGTGACTATCCATATGGTGCCAAGTTTGAGGTGAGGATGGACAACAATCCATTAACTTATATCCTGACCTCAGTGAATTTGGATGCCACAGGCCATTGGTGGTTGTCTGCCTATGATTCGTTTTGATAATCCAGAGGAGTAAGGATAGATAAAGGATGAGGACAGAGAAGGCAATACAAATGATCTTAGGTAATGAATTATCTGAAACTGGGAGAATGGAGATGGCCAAGAAAACACATGGGCTGTTCTCAACAATCAGATTCAAAAAGTGAATGCTCAACAAGAAACCCACAAGAAACTATCTGAATGATGAAATGCTGTCACTATCCACCTCCATGTCTGCTGGACTAAGAACCAGAGTTAATTGACAGTGAACGCAGAACTTTTCCACCAAGGAAATTATATTGCCAGTGAAAGCTGAGTCACGCGACAGAGGGACTCACTTTCCTCATCTCCGCTTCCAGTGCAGTCGAACCAACCTCTGCTGACTGTGGAAGATTGATGTCCCTCACCTTAAATAAGTGGTGGGAGAGCTGGAAGTGGAGATATTGCCAAAAAGCCCAAAACAACATTAATAATAATAAATAATAAAAAGTTATGAAGTCTTTTGCAATGACCTCTAAACTAACAAACTGCCTGGACGCTCCCCTACAGGGTTGTTTCAGAGAACATTCTGACAGAGATTTAGTACATAATGAATTGTGGTAACAAGGGGCTGTGGATAATCAGAGTTAAGAGGAGAGAGATGCTGTCCCAACCCTGGAAGCACTTCATGGGATAAGGTAGAAGGGCAGCACATTGGTACAGTTTGTAGAGTTGCTGCCTCACAGTTCAATCCAGTCTGTGTGGAGTTTGCATGTTCTCCCAGAAATTGACAATTTGTTTCCTCGCTCAATCGCTGAGTTTCGTGAACAAATTGTTGTACCTTTACAATGTCTATCATGACTTTATAAAGATCTGTAAGGTTACCCATCAGCCTCTTTCACTCCAAGGAAAATCATTCCAAATTATCCAGTTTCTCATAAAGTGATAGAGTCATAGAGCACAGTCGCACAGAAACAGGCTCTTAAGCCTATCTAGCCCATACCGAACCATTGTTCTAGTCCCAGCAATCGCACCTAGACCATAGCATTCCATACCCTTCCCATCCATGTACTTATACAAATTTCTCTTAAATCTTACAATCAAACTCACATCCACCACTTCCACTGGTAGCTCGTTCCACACTTGCACCACCCTCTGAATGAAGAATTTCCTCCTCATGTTACCCCTACACCTTAAACTATGACATCTAGTTCTTGTCTCACACAGCCTCAGTAGAAAAAACATGATTAGCTTTATTTGTCATATGTACACTGAAACATACAGTGAAATGCCATATGCCTTCCTCACTGTCCTGTCTACCTGTGTTGTCACTTTCATGTACTTTTATCTTATTGCTCAGTAATATTCTCCAGGGCCTTGCCCATCATTGCATATGTGGAAGGAAGGTAGAAGAGAAGAGCATCTGGGGAAGAGAGGGACTGAGTTAGCATAAAGTAAAAGACAAGAGTGAATTTGGGATTTATGGAGTTAAAGAGTGGGATGTAGGGAGCAGAGAAGGGAAGACAAAAGAGATTCTGCAGATGCTGGAAACCTTATATAGCACCTGATGAAAGGACTTGGCCTGAAACATTGGCTGTTTATTTCCCTCCATAGATGCTGCCTGACCCACTGAGTTCCTCCAGCATTTTGTGTGTGTGTTGTAGCAGGGCAGGGAATGAGCAAAGGAATATAATAACCACAGGGATTTTAATAGTCAAAGGAATAGATGGTATTCTCTGTAACTGCAAGTGAGAGTTTCAAAGGCTGAGTTGCCTGTCCTGTGATGGGATTAAGAATATGTGGAGAAGGAGGAATGGGAAGGGAAAGAACCAGCTGGAGTGATCCATTGAGGTATCAGTGATATTGCCAGTCTTAAGAAAGAGGATCTCCTGAGAGAGCATGCAGACTGCAAAGGTGTTAATCACTTGATTACTACCTGAACCACATGCAAACTGTGGTCAATGAGATGAACAACTGAATGCATAGCTCAAAGATTGCTTTGGGTGAAGTGGGTTTCAAAGGATCAAGACTGGTGAATGAGTTGTTCTGTTCAGCCAGATTTCCGTTGAGTTTAGCTGCAATCAGTATTCAGCCCCTCCTCTTTCCATTTCTTCCATGGTATACTGTCCATTGTATAGTATCAGATTTCTTCTTCTTCAGCCCTTTAACTCTTTCACCTATCAAATTGCAGATTCTCACATCATCCCCTCTCCCCTTCCCATCCACTTTCACTCTCAGCTAGTCTCACCTATCACCTGCCAGCTTGTATGTGTTTTCTTCCCCTCCCCCATCTTCTTATTCGGGCTTCTGCCCCTTTCCTTTCCAGTCCTGAGGAAGGGTCTTGGCCTGGAACATTGACTGTTTATTTCCCTCCATGAAGAGTCTTCATCCAGCATTTTGTGTGCATTGCTCAAGGTCTCCAGCATCTGCAGGATTTCTTGTGTTTGTATATTATGTATGTTGCTTAGGTGTCTAGCACTGTAGATGGAGCTTCAGACTGGGGGCACTGTGGAAGTGAGTGGGTTTTTGAGAGCTGTAAAAGTTAGAAAATTAGGTAGATAAGAGAGGTGAGAGTAAAATATATAACAATAACCAGATTGGATCAAGAAGGAACATTGTGCAAATATATGAGTGCACCTGAAATAGGGTTAAGGTTGGAAATGCAAAATTATAGGTTCTTCATATGAATGTAAAATGTGGAAAAAAATGATCAGGAAGCAAGTCATCAGCTGCACTGAGTCAGTTTTTTTAAGGCCTGCAGGAGAGTGAGCTATGATATTCCAGACATAAGCATGTACAGGTCATGGAGTGTCTGGTTCCTCTGCACTGTTATCCAGCTTCCTCTGAGTCCGCTGATCATCAGGATTATTTCCTGTGGGCGCAGGTTCCACATTCTCACTGATTGCTGGATAATGAATTGTTCTGAATTATATTTATCAGAGATTCCCTTATATTTCGGGCCACCGACATATCTGGGAGCATTGCCAAAAGCAGTGCACTCACTGCCTCCAGTACGAAATGCTCAAGATATGATTTGGAACCTCTGGTTTACTGGTCTTAAGCACAGGCCAGTGTGCTTGGGAGCATATGACTTGGGAGCAGGTAACCTAGATTGCATAGAAAGATCCCAGAGTTTCAGGAATCTTCATAAATAACCAGAGATTCCAGGATAAACTCAGACTGTTTCCACTCCAAATCACCAAAAAATCTCTCAGTCAACTTTATCCAACTCACTCATAATCAACAAGATCTCCATCAGGTCAGTCCTTAGATTTACCCAAGGATCCTATGAGCAACAGTGTAGAGATCCGGTCTGTATAGCTTAGAGAAAGAGGGAATAGGTCTAAAATGAATGAGTTTGTGAATACGATAGGGTGAATTGTTAGGGTAGTACAATGGCACACTAGTGGAGCCAGTGCCTGACCGCGATGGAGACCTGGATTCAGTTCTGACCTTGAGTGCTTATCTGAGTGGAATCTGCATGTTCTCTCTATGTGCGTGAGTTTCCAGTTCATATTTTATTCGTTTAGGGACAAAGCACGGTAACAGGCCCTTCTGGCTCAACAAGCCCATGCCACCCAATTACACCCATGTAACTAATTAACGGACTGTCGTGACTGTGAACAAAGTTACCGGTGAGACACAGAAGCTGGTGAAATAGAAGTCTTTTATTCAGCAAAAACAAGCAGACATCATTCTGAAGACACTCTTGGAAGTGGCTCTCTGATCCAATATTACATGACATTTTATATGCTAAAGATCAAAGGTAACAGCAGGACAATTCTATACTTACAATGCATTCGTAATGCTTCCTTTGCATTGCAGATCATTTCAAACACCTAGAACTTCACACCTACACATCCCAAATGAGTGTCAGTCACCCTTGTCTCCGAGTTGCATTCATGCATATGCAGACATCTCAGGTGAATAGCTGTTTCCTGGTTTGCAATCAACCCCAGCCTGCTGCTCCAGGAAGATCATTGTTCTAATCTGCATTTTAAACTCAATCTACAATCCACTTTCAGATCTGAAGACTAGTTGCTGTGGAAATTAATATTTGGTATATTCCATAGCTCCAGAATACAACCTAACAGCTACTAAATTGTATGCCTTTGGAATATGGGAGGAAACCAGAGCACCTGGAAGTAAAGCCAAACAAGGCCATGGGGAGAATGTACACTCTTTGCAGACAGCAACGGAATTGAATAGTAATAGGGCTAAGCTAACTGCCACACTACCATTCTGCTCACGTCATGAAGACATACAGGATGGTAGGTCAACTAGCTGCTGTAAATTACTCCTAGTACACAGGTGAGTGGTAGAATCTGGAGAAATCTGAAATGAATAAAGATTGGGATTAATGTAGAACTTGTTTAAGTGGGTGACTGATGGTTAGCATGGCACTAAGCTGGCTGAAGGTCCTGTTTCCATGTTGCAGGTTTCTATGACTCTATTCCCATAGAAGAGAGAACATCAATATGAGAGGTAGATGGAGGGAGTGAGTGCAATGAAGGTCATGAGAATAGGAGGGAGGGAGGCAAATGAAGTGTGGTGGAATGAGACTGGGGTGCAAGGAGAGGCAAATGGCTAAAGTGGAAGAGTGAGAGTTGGAGCAAAATTTGGGGTCATGGTAGTGGAGTGAAGGTGTGAGAGTCAAAGAAGGCAGGCAGCTTGGAAGAAGAGACTGGGGCAGGAGTACGTGGAGAAATGAAAACGAGGGAAGTGAGGCTGTCTGTAGGATCCAACTGAGCTTGGCAGAAGTGGAGAAGAAGGGAGGGAGGTCAAAGCAACTCTGCCCCTCCCTCTGCTCGCCTTCAAGTCTGTTTATCTCCCTCCAGCAGTTGTCACTACCTTAACCCTCCTCCCACCCCTCAACTTCTGCCCACTTCTCCTCTTTTTCCCCTTCTGTTCTCATTACCACCCATCCACCTGTCTCCCAACCACACCCCTCCCTATCTTCTAGCTGGTTTCATCTTCCCTTCATTCAACCCTCTTCCTCACAGTCTGTCAATCATCTTTGTCCCTTCACTCGCCTCACCACTCTATACTAGATACCTCCTCTCTCTGCTCTATCGTGATGTAGGTCTGGACCTGAAGCATCAACAATTTATCTCCTTCCTATGAATGCTGCTCAACCTGCTGAGTTCTTCCAGCAGATTGTTGTTCCAAATTCAGGGCACCTGCAATATCTAATGTCTCCCCTCATTCTGTGGCTAAACTCCAATGCAGCAGCAATCAGAGTTTATTTTTTGATTCCAGCACTGGACTAATTATATCTACATCCTGTTTATGTAATAAAAGTAGTGGCAAATGTCTCACTTGAGGAAGGCTGGGGTGGGGGTATGAAGTTGTTAAGTCCAGCATGGAGCAAGTAACTTCCTTGCCCGGTGAGTCTCCGCTATTGGAAGGCAGTGCGGTTTAAACACAGAAATCTGAGTTAAGCGTTTGGCTGATCACGTGGGGACCTGCAATAGTGTAAAGCAGGACAAGCAGTGACTGCTTAGTCAATTCGGAGTGTAAATTTTAAAAACCTGCAGCTGAAGGAGTAACACTAATGTTAATAATGGTATTGGCAGCTGTAGAGACGGCATGCTGGTGTAGTGTTTAGTAGCTTTAGCTTTACAGAGCCAGCAATCCGGGTTCAATTCCTATCGCTATCTGTAAGGAGTTTCCAACTGAGTGAGTTTCCTCACACATTCCAAGCACACAGGTTAATTAGCCAAATGTGTGTAATTGGGCGGCTCATTGTTTCTGTGCGAGATCTCTAAATAAATAAATAATTTGCACTCTATAATCCACCTGTTCACTAGCTACTGGGTCAGCCCCTCTATGTCTGTAACTAAATATTTCCATGTCTGTGACCGTGATTCCGTGTATGCCTCACAAAATTGAAGCCCACTGTTCCTCTGCAACTATTGCATAGAGTAACCATCAAATGGTTATACAGCATTAGTAAAGATTCAGAATTTGTTGGAGAGGGAATATCGCACTGAAGGAAGAATACCACTTCACAGGCTCCCAACATGATTCATCCACCAGTCTCTTAAAATTAAATTGACTGGTCAACTTTGATAGAGCTAGTGGATAGTCAGAGGCTTTTCTCCAGGGCTGAAATGGTTAGCAGGAGAGGGCATAGTTTTAAGGTGCTTGGAAGTAGATACAGAGGAGATGTCAGGGGTAAGTTTTTTATGCAGAGAGTGGTGAGTGCGTGGAATGGGGTGGCGGTGGCGGTGGCAGAGGCGTAAACGACAGGGTCTTTTAAGAGACTCCTGGATAGCTACATGGAGCTTAGAAAAATAGAGGGTTAAGGATAAAGCCTGGGTAGTTCTAAGGTAGGGACATGTTCGGGACAGCTTTGTGGACTGAAGGGCCTGTATTGTGCTGTAGGTTTTCCATGTTTCTATGTTTATAACTTTTTTGGACTACATTCCTCAACTGTGGAATTCAATACCTAAAACTATAAGGGATGTAGCCTCAGTTGACACTTTTTTGACGCCAGCTCAAAGCCTATTTAATTAACCTTGCTTTTAATTAACATATTTTTGTCATTATTTTCACGTTTGCACTTTATCCTATTCGAAAGCACTTTGGACTACATCATATGTATGAGTAGTGCTCTGCAGATAAGTTATTACTATTATTATTTTTTTTCTCAGCTCAAGCTGGTAAAACCTGAGGTACGGGCATAGCCAAGCACACTCATTTCTCAATTGTTAGGAATTTCTAGGGGAAGTTCCTAACTAATACTAAAGACCACTATTCCAGTGGTGTTTAGTATTGTGGCTTTCTGAAGATTTACATAAATATTGCCGTGTAGGCCTAATTGTTTAACACTATTCTCTAGTGACTTTGGGATGATACCAGTTGTAGAAATTAATATTGGGACAATGTATATCCTGTTCATGTTCCAAAGTCTTTCAGCTTCCTCTTTTAATTCAGCAGATTGATTTTTGTATGTTATATGTGTTTGGAATGGTTATACCTATTGAGTAATTTGTTCTTGCTTGTGTATCCTGTATTATTATATCTGGACGGTTATTTATGGATTGTTCTATCAGTAATAATTGATCAGTCATAATATAATTTGTGGGACTCTGTCTCTAAAACTGGATCAAGCTTGTATTTATAGTAAGGTCTGGTGTCTTTTATGAGTTTGTATTTTAAAGCCAGATTTTGGTGAATGATGTTTGCCATTTGATTGTGCCCGTGTAAGTAATCAGATTGAGTTCTGGATCCTTTCTGGTTTCTCTTGGCATTTTCTGCCTTTATTGTCTTGAATTTGTTGATCCATATTATTTTATGATCATTTTTATTATTATTTTCTGGAACCTACAGAAAATGACAAGGGGATGAGTTTAGTTAAAAATACGGTAACATGTAATATAATGCATAACAAGCAATATGCTACAATTTATCACCCAACTTGTTTGTTTTCATCCTAGGGTCTCTTTGCGTGAGTTTTACCAGATCCTGGTGTCTCAGAGTAAGTAACTCTTTTGTGTCTATAACTGGGTCCCATGTGACTATGTAATTGGGTTCCACTCTGTGACTAACTAGCCTCTCTGAGTGTGCAAGTATTTCTTCATCCAGGTCTCAATTTCTGAAAAATAAATAATGTAATTGCAAGACACACAAAATGCTGGAGGAACTTAGGAAGTCAGGCAGCACCTATGGGGGGGGGGATGAACTGTCAATGTTTCGGGCCGGCCGTTCATCAGAACTGGCAAGGAAGGGGGATGAAGCCAGAAAAAGAAGGTGGGGGGAGGGGAAAGAGTACAAACTGGCAGGTAATAGGTGGAACCAGGTAAGGGGGAAGGTGGGGAATGAAGTGAGAAATTGGGAGATGATAGATGTAAAGGGTAAAGGCTGAAGAAGGAACTCGACAGAAGAGGAGAGTGGACTTTGGGAGAAAAGGAAGGAGAATGGGCAGCAGAGGGAGCTGATGGGTAGGTGAGAAGAAAGGGGGTAAGAGTGGATCCAGAATGGGAAATGGAAAAAGAGAGATGAGGGAGAGGGGAGAGATTATAGAGAAATCAATATTCATGTTGCACGGAGTGACTGAGGAGAACCCAAGTGCAGGACACAGGCATAGAGGTTGAGTTGGGGATGCTGGTGCAGGCGTGAATGTTGAACAGAAAACAGGAGGAATCTTGACATGGAGCTCTGTGGAGTCTTGACACAGAGACAGAGTTTTCATGGTATATCCACAAATGTAGAAACTGGAGCTGAACTTGGAACTAATTGGTTCTAATTGGTCAGGAAATGAAGTTATCACACAGGAATAGACCAACAAACTGGCAACCAGTGGTTGTGATGCCAGGATTCCTATACTGCAGTTCTTGATGGAGACCACGTGTGCTGTCATCAAGCAAGTTAGCAGTAAATGGGAAATTAACGATCATAATCAAGGCATAATCAAAGGAGATTAGGGGCAAGATAGGGGATTAACAATCGGGACCATGACAATTCATGCTGTCTTAATTACTTCTTCATGCTGGTGTGAATTATTGATAACTCCATCATAAACAAAACAACATTTTTTTCAACTCCTGATCTAGGCCATCATTCCACAAGAAGGCCAACTCTTGGACAAAGAGTGGGAATAGGAAATTTGACTATGTGGGTCATCAGCCAAATGAATCCAATCCTGAGTCAAGATATTCACACCTCCAGTGGGGAAGTGGCATTTCAGATTCCAAATGTGTCAAGATTTAAGGCTATATTCCCTTCTTTGTCTCTTTGAATATATTCTTTGTTTGGTATCTGGGTAAATACATCAATTATTTATCAGCCTTACAGATCCTTCAGGCACTGTCATCCTAAACATGATCTTCTCTGATTGTTATTGAAGAGGAAATTACATGATTTAGATCCAGCAATAATGAAGGAGTGATGTACAACTTCAATGTGCATTTTGAGATAGTGATTTCCCATGTGCTGGAAACCCTTCTTGGAGTAGAGGTCACAGGTTTAGAAGATGCTGATGCAGTAGCCCAGATGAGTAAGCACAGAGCATTTTGCAAAGGATTCAAATGACATTGTGGTGAACTACATATACCTGTTTGGACACGCCCCTCTGCTGACTGCTCCTGTGGCTTCTCCCGCAGACCCCTGTATAAAGGCAGTTGGAGGCACTGCTCCCCACTCAGTCTCCAGGATGTTGTGTGGTCGTTTCTTGCAGCTAATAAAAGCCTATCGTTTGCCTCCCGTCTCCGAGAGTTTTTGATGGTGCATCAGACAGCCACTATGTGCTGCTAGTAGAGTTAGGTTGATGGTGTGGAATCTATTGAGCAGAGGGCTTTCACCTGGGTGCTGCTAAACTGTTCTCATCTAGGTAAGTGAAGAGTATTTCATTGCACTTCTGACTTGTGCCTTCTGGGTGGTTGAAAGGTTTTAGGGCAGGTGTTCCCAACTTTGTTTTGCCATGGACCCTGACCATTAACCGAGGGGTCTCCAGACCCCTGGTTGGGAACCCCTGCTTTAGGGAGTCAGGAAGAGAATGACTCACCATGGATTACCAGTGCTTTGACCTACTCTTATATGTACCATATTTATGTGGCTGGTGAAGTTGGATGCCAGGATGTTGATGAATTCAGTGTTTGGAATGGCTGTGAACTGTGGATGGTCATTGATGTAAACAATGCATTTCACTGTATGTTTCGATGTACATGTGATAAATAAATGTGAATCTGAATCTCTCTTGTCTGTGATAGCCTTTCTTCCCACATTCAATATTATGCTCTTTTGCTGACTGATTGTGAATGAAACTGAACATTATGCATTTATCAGGGAATATCCCCACTGCCGAATTTATGATAAGAAGGCCAGTAATGAAGAAGATTATTTTCAGAAGCAGCAGATACTAGTTGGGTGTAGGGCATGAGAAAGTCTTGCTGAAGTATTCTTGGGGCTAGAATTATTAACCACATTTTCTATTCAGGAAAAGTGCAATTCCAACCATCAGTCATTATTCCTTTGGTTCCTACTGGCCAGTTTTATCAAGGGTCCTTGATGCCACAGTTGATATCAAGGACAGTCACTCTCATTTTCACCTATGGTATACAGTTCTTTGATTCGTCCATTGGTGAAGGTAAGAGAGGTCTGGAATTCAGAAGATTGAGTGGAACTCGAACTGTGTACTGGTGAGAAGACTCTAGTAAGATGGTGCCACATAAAAGCACCAGATAATCTGATAGAGGAACTCAAAGTTTGAGCAGCAACAGTGTGAGGAAAGGAATTGTTGACACTTCGAGTTGAGACCTTGCATCAAGACTGATATCACTGTCAATAGCTTCTCCTCTCAGATAGTGGTGACTGAGTGTGGACTAACTGGGCTGCAGCTAGATAGTGGCTGGCCCCATTATGGAGCCAGAGCTAGTCAAGAAATCCCCCAGGGTGATTTGAAGACATCCTTCACATTCCTTCACTTCTGTCCTTTGCAGTAATTTTAATAATTCAAGCATTGATGACCCTACCCTTGGTTATCATGGCTTTGCTCTAGAATATTTCCAGAAAATTCTCTGTCAGTCTGTCTATTTCCCTTTCATTTTCTGCACTCTTAAAGAATTGATTAAAAATCAACCTGTGAACAACTTGGTGACCACTTACTGATACCATTGTTCCTTCCATTGGTGGTGGGTGCCACTGCATCCCCAACATTTACAGACCGTTCCAAATTGTCCTTGAGAGTGTGGGGATAAATTGACTTCCTGAACCACTGGTGGTAGTATAGTGACAATTATCCCACAGGCCTGATAAGCAGGAAATACAGACATGGATACAATGCTAGTACAGAGTCAACAACACAATTCCAAATTAGTGGTGGGCCACTAGGAGATGATGCCATTCTCATGCACCTGCTGCTCTTGTTGTAAAGGTTACATGTTTGGGAAGTGCAGTTGAAGTTATTAGATTGCACATTTAGATAGCACGTACACTGCCCAGAGGTGTGGAAGTTCAGAATGGTGAATGGGTTGGCAAGCAAGTGGGCTATTTTCCTCTGGATTGTATCAAGTTTCTTGAATGTGTTTGGAAATGGACTTCATCAAAGAAGTGGAGTGCATTCGCACACAATTTTGACTTGCTCATCATGAAAGATAGCAAGACTCCAGGAGTAAGGATTTGTATCACTCATCATAACATACTCAGCCTCTAACTGCTCTTGTAACCGTTGTTTTCATCTTTCTGTAGGCATTCAGTTCTTTATGCAATTTTATTCTTGTAAAGAGGTTTGGGGTATTTTTTACTATGATGAAGGTAGTTTATAAATGTAAAGAGATGAATGGAAGTCAACTTTGCCATCTATTATTCCCAAGGTACCTTGTAAATGAGTTGTTACCATCTATTATAAGTGCATAAGACCATAAGACATAGGAGCAGAATTAGGCCATTTGGCCCATTGAATCTGCTCCACCATTCAATCGTGGCTGATCCTTTTTTTCACTCTTCTGCCCTACTCTCTGGCTTTCTCCCCGTTACCTTTGATACCATAGTCCAGTCAAGAACCTATCAATCTCTGCCTTAAATGCACCAACAACCTGGCCTCCACAGCTGGCTGTGGTAACAAATTGCACAAATTCACCACCCTCTGGCTTAAGAAATCTCTCCGCATCTCTGTTTTAAATGGACACCCCTCTTGTCCTAGACTCCCCCACCATGGGAAACATGCTTTCCACATTACCCTGTCTAGGCCTTTCAACATTTGAAAGGTTTCAATGAGATACCCCCTCATCCTTCTAAATTCTAGTGATTACAGACCCAGAACTATCAAACGTTCCTTGTAAGATAACCCTTTCAATCCCGGAATCATCCTTGTGAACCTCCTCTGAACCTTCTCCAATGTCAGCACATCTTTTCTTAGATGAGGAGCCCAAAAATGTTTATAATACTCAAGGCAAGGCCTCACCAGTGTCTTATAAAGCCTCATCATCACATCCCTGCTCTTGCATTTTAGACCTCTTGAAATGAATGCTAACATTGCATTTGCCTTCCTCACCACTGACTCAACCTGCAAGTTAACCTTTAGGGTGTTCTGCACAAGGACTCCAAGTCCCTTTGCAACTCAGATTTTTGGATTTTCTCCTTGTTTACAAAATATTCTGCATATTTATTTCTGCTACCAAAGTGCAAGACTATGCATTTTCCAACATTGTATTTCATTTGCCACTTTCTTGCCCATTCTCCTAATCTAAGTCCTTCTGCAATCTACCTGTTCCCTCAGCACTACCAGCCCCTCCACCATCTTCAAATCATCTGTAAACTTGGCAACAAAGCCATCTATTCCATCATCTAAAGGATTTATATGCAGCATAAAAAGAAACGGTCCCAACACTGACCCCTGCAGAACACCAGTAGTCACTGGTAGCCAAGCAGAAAAGGATCCTTTTATTCCCACTCGCTGCTTCCTAACTATCAGCCAATGCTCTAACCATGCCAGTAACTTTCCTGTAATACTAAGGGCTCTTAACTTGGTAAGCAGCCTCATGTGTGGAACTTTTTCAGAGGCCTTCTGAAAGTCCAAATATACAACATCTACTGCATCCCCTTTATCTATCCTACTTGGAATCTCCTCAAAGAATTCCAACATGTTCGTCAGGCAGGATTTTCCCTGATGGAAACCACACTGACTTTGTCCCATCTTTCCCTGTGTCACCAAGTACTCCATAACCTCATCCTTAAAAATTAACTCCAACATCTTCCCAACCACTGAGGTCAGGTTAACTGGTCTATATTTTCCTTTCTGCTGCCTTCCTCCTTTCTTAAAGAGTGGAGTGACATTTGCAATTTTCCAGTTGTCTGGTGCCATGCCAGAGTCCAATGATTTTGAAAGATCATTTCTAATGCCTCCACAATCTCTACCGCTACCTCTTTCAGAACCCTAGATCAAGTTCATCTAGTCCGGGTGACTTATGTACCATTAGGTATTTCAACTTTTTGAGCACCTTCTCCCTTGTAATAGTAACTGCACTCACTTCTCTTCCCTCACATCCTTCAACATCTGGCACACTGCTGGTGTCTTCCACAGTGAAGACTGATGCAAAATACTCATTTAGTTCATCTGCCATCTCCTTGTCCCCGGCTATTATTCCTCCAGCCTCATGTTCAAGCAGTCCTATATCCACTCTCATCTCACTTTTATTTTTTATATACTTGAAAAAAGCCTTTTCTACCCACCTTGATATTGTTGCTAGCTTCCTTTCATCTTTTCCCTCCTAATGATTCTTTTAGTTGCCCTCTGTAAGTTTTTAAAACTTCACAATCCTCTATCTTTCCACTAATTTTTGCTTTGTTGTATGCCCTCTCTTTTGCTTTCACATTAGCTTTGACTTCCCTTGTCAGCCACAGTTATACTATTTTACTATTAGAATATTTCTTAATTTTTGGAATACATCTATCCTGCACCTTCCTCATTTTTCCCAGAAACTGATGCCATTGTTGCTCTGCTGTCATCCCTTCCAGCATCTCCTTCAAATTTACTTTGGCCAACTCCTCTCTCATACAACTGTTAAGGAAGTTAGATATGGCCCTTGTGGCTAAAGGGATCAGGGGGTATGGAGAGAAAGCAGGTTGGATGATCAGCCATGATCATACTGAATGGCGGTGCAAGCTTGAAGGGCCGAATGGCCTACTCCTGCACCTATTTTCTATGTTTCTATGTTTCTAACTATAATTCCCCTTACTGCACTGAATTACTGCTACGTCAGACTTTACATCCTCCCTATCAAATCTATCAAACCCATTCTCCAAGGCGCCTTGTAAATGAGTTGTTTGATGAGTAAAAATGGTTGCTTTGGAATGAAAGAATGACACACCCAGGAGTTTTTGTTGTCCCTGACAAGCACAGCCTTTCATGGTCCTGTCCGTGGAGTCCACGGACCGGACCGTGAACTGGAACGCTGACTCCATGGACCGGACCATGACACAGCCAAATGTGGGTGTATGAGCCTGGGCTAGGTTCATTCCCTTAGAGGGTGAGTATGTTGAATGGACTGTGAGAAATCAAAACTGGGTAAGGAAATGGATTCCCACTCTTGATTGGAAAGATTGTTCCACAAGAGGTACAATATTGAGGTTTGGAGTGATACCAGTAATTTAATTCTGGGAGGGAAATGATGAGTGTTAGAGAGAGCTGATAAGATCAGAATATATTGAAGGTATTCTTCCACAGAACTTTAACCAGTTTGCTCTCTATTGATGCTGCAGAGAACTCCTAGCCCTTTATGCTTCTGCTTAAGATTGTTGCTATAGTTTTATTATTGATTATATTTATTATTTAAGTACTATTTAGAGTATTTCCGGGGAGGAGAGACGTAGGGAGGTCTGGTGTGTAAATGAAAGTCAGAGAGGTATCAATAGATTAATTAGTATGGCTTAGAAGTTACTGAGGGTGAAGGAGAGAGATCAATAGATCTGATGATTTCTGGGAGGGAATGGAAGACTGTCATGGAGACATCAATAGAATAGATTAGTCCCCAGAGGAAAAATATTGTGAGTGACAGAGAAGTCAAAAGATCAGTTAATTTCCATGCTGGAATCATTGAGGGATAGAGAAAGACCACTTGGTTAGATTATTTCTGGGAATGAAATAGTTAAAGAGATATCATTAAGTGCCAAGTGAGTGACTGGAACTAATTTATATGGAAGGAGTTTAGATTAATAGCTGAGTGCCTAATATTTATATCAAGCTTTCACAAATCTTTATTGAATTACCATGATAATTATAATCAGATTCTACTTTCATAATCCAGACAGCATATGGAAAAAGCATGCAGACGATTTAGCAATTCTGAGTGCAAATTCCCTTTTATTTATTGAATTATTGGGGCTGACTGCAGTCAATGAAAAATTTCATTGCAACATTTCTCAGTAAGACCCTTCACTGGAATTTCTGCTGTGTGGGTAGCTGCACAAAAAGGCAATGTTTGTCTTCTTCTTGAGTCTGAGTTACTGTTGAAGCTGGCATTCTCATAGTGAGCAACACAAACAAAATGCTGGAGGAACTCAATGGGTCAGGCAGCATCAATGTAGGAAAATGTGTGTTGACCCAAATTTCCAGTGTGTGCGGTCTCTCGTGTCTTTGTATGCTCATAATGATGGCATGGCAGTGTAGCATAGCAGTTAGCACGACAGCGATCACCATTCAGGGTTCAATTCCCACCACTGTCAGTAAGAAGTTTGTACGTTGTCCTGTGACCGCAGGTGTTCCTTCCACATTCCAAAGATACGGGTTAGGGTTAATAAGTTGTGGTCATGCTAGGTTGGTAGCAGAAGTATGGCGACCCTTGTGGGCTGCCTCCCACCTGAAAACAACACATTTCATTGTATGTTTCAATGTGACAAATAAAGCTAATCATTAAATCTCTATGATGTCGAAAGGTCCTTTTACAGCTTACTGTCAAATAGGAGTTACAATTGCAAATACTCTCCCAAACCAGTAGATGGAAAGCAAAAAAAAACTACAAATGCTGGGAAAGGGCAGCACTATAACATAGTGGTTAGCACAAAGTGTTACAGTACCAGTGACCCATAATCAATTCCTGCTGTTGCCTGTAAGGAGTTTGTACATTCTCCCTGTGACAGCATGGGTATTCTCCGAGTGCTCTGCTTTCCATACGGTTCGGTAGGTTAACTAGGCATTGTAAATTGGAAACATAGAAGCATAGAAAACCTACAGCCCAGACAGGTCCTTCGGCCCACAAAGCTGAGCCGAACATGTCCTTACCTGAGAAGTGACCAAGGGTTACCCATAGCCCTCTATTTTTCTGAGCTTCATATACCTGTCCAGGAGTCTCTTGAAAGACCCTATCGTATCCACCTCCACCACCATCGCTGGCAGCCCATTCCACACACACACCACTCTCTGAGTAAAAAAACTTACTCCTGATATCTCCTCTATACCGACTTCCAAGCACCTTAAAACTATGCCCTCTCATGTTTGCCATTTCAGCCCTGGGAAAAAGCCTCTGACTATCCACACGATCAATGTCTCTCATCATCTTATACACCTCCATCAGGTCACCTCTCACCCTCCGTCACTCCAAGGAGAAAAGGCCGAGTTCCAAAATTAGATTAACTACCATAGACTAACTAAATAACTGGGTATAATCTCTAAACAATTTTATTTTATTGCTGCTAGTTAAGAGATGAAGATTGGCCAGGAACCTTGGAACAGATCTCCATGCTCTTCTCCAAAGAGTAAGTGGAATTTTTTATATTCATCTGTGAGTTACTATCTCTCTAGAAAGGCTGCAAGGCCATATGATTCCCTGAGTTCTGCACTTTGAGCTTCAAATTAGATTATCTCGGACCTCAGACCTGAACCACTTTGGAGACAGTTTCATGTGGACAAATAGTATTTCTTCCTTGGATTTTTTTTTCAAAATGTTCATATTTTTAGTTTAACATTGAGTCACAGAGTACTACAGCACAGAAACAAGTCCATTGGCCCATCTAGTCCATGCCAACCTGATCTTTTGCCTAGTTTCATCTACCCATACCTGGACGATATCCCTCCATACCCCTCCCATCCATGTACATATCCAAATTTCTCTTAAATGTTGAAATCGAACCAGCATCCATCACTTCCGCTGGCAGCTTGTTTATTTATTTATTTAGAGATCCAGCACAATAACAGGCCCTTCCGGCCCAATGCCACGCCACCTGTTATGCCTATGAAACCAATTAATCTACAAACTTATCCTTTGGAACATAGGATGTTATAATTGAAGCACAGCTATCACTTCCACTGGCAACTCATTCCACACTCGTGAAACAGTGCGAAAGAGTGAACCAATTTACAGTGACTTGTTTTTACCTCATCAAGTTATTTATAAATCTAATTGATTAATTGGATAGCCAGGCAAACCTAGTCACAAGCTGCCTGTTAATAGGCCAGATAGATTTTTACCAGTGATGCACATATTCCATTAATTCCCAGGGGCTTTGTCAAATATTTGACGC
Source organism: Hypanus sabinus (assembly GCF_030144855.1). NCBI lineage: Eukaryota > Metazoa > Chordata > Chondrichthyes > Myliobatiformes > Dasyatidae > Hypanus > Hypanus sabinus. The sequence goes on along the minus strand of NC_082739.1, from coordinate 7,272,128 downwards.
AATTCCACGGAAAGAAATACAAGGACAAATAACCAAAAGCTTAGTTAAAGAGGAAGGATGATGGAGAGGTTTAGGGTAAGTGCTTCAGGTTTAGGCTGCGAAAGGCATGATGAAAACTGTGCTTGCAGTGGAGGGCAGATTTGAAGTTTCAAATCATAAACACGAGAACACACAAGGGCACAGACAGCAGATGCTGGAAATCATGAGGGACACACATGAACTGCTAGAGAAATTCAACTGACCGGGCAGCACCTATGCAGAGGAATAAACAATTGACATTTTGGTTCGAAACTGGAAAGGAAAGGGAAAGAAGTGAGAATAAGAAGATTGAGTGAGGGAAGGAGTACAAGCTGGCAGGTGATAGATGAGAGCAACTGAGGGGGAAGATGAGTCGGTGCGGGGGAGGGGATGAAGTAAGAAGTTGGAAAGTTGTAGGTGAAGGAGGTAAATACCTGAAAAGGAAGGATTCTGATAGGACTGGAGAGTGGGAAGGAGGAACAACCATGGGAGAAAAGGAAAGAGGAGGGGACCATGGAGGTTGTAGAGATCCTGTCTATCCCTCCCAGTCCAGAAGAATTCACTATATGCAATGAGTCAGTAAAAAATAGAACATCTTCAACTGGCCCATAGATTCACAGTACATCAACTCCACTGCATGTTAAATTCTCCCCATTTCATAAAGGTCTTGGTAGGACCTGATGTAACAACCCCACAACTAAATTGCCACACCCAAAAACACTGAAGAAAGCCACAGATGGGTAATGATTGTAAATTCCCCTGTAGACCTGTGAAAACTGTCCCTGACTTTGAAGATACAAGATACTGCACATGCTGGAAATCTGGAGCAAGCACAAAGCAATGGAGGAACTCAGGGTGCCTTTGAAGACTGGATTGCTCAATAACATTATTTACCACAAATGGCTCTGTCGCAATAACTACCTCTCTCCTGGATGGACCACAGAAGGGTCTACATTGGAAAACAGAAACAGGCATTTCGTTTTAGGGCCAGTTTCCCAAATATGGAAACACGGGAAAGAAAGAAAGTGAGGCGAGGATAGAAGCTATACTTAATTAACCATTTTTCCCTCTTCGCAGATCAATTGGGCATTTCAGCGCTTTTTTTCCTGCAGACATTTTAGCAATGGTACAGGAATTAATCTTTTATTCCTTCTGTAGAGACCCTGTCAGTGCATGCAGTCATTCACGGCCACTCAAAGGAAGATTCAAGGAGAAGAGTTAGTGTGCGTTTGCTTTTTTTATTGCAGCTGACTGCAGCACTAGGTAGCTTTCCTGGAGAAAGGCTGGTGACTAGGATGAAGACATTTTTTTCCTATCAGCCGGAGCAAGCACAAGCTTTCCGTTTCTGGGTGTACGCAAAGTAATCTAATTTCTCACATCAACAGTCTCTCAGATAACAGAATCTAAAAAGATATTACATATACAATGATCTAAAAATAATAAATATGTAAATATGGCAAGAAATGAATTAGAAATATAACAATTTAACTAAGATATTGCGAAGCTATATGGAGCAGGGCTATTCGCAATTTTAGATATTCCAACATCAGATAGAAAGTGTTTTTAATTTTTACTTTTGCTGATAGATTGCAATTTGGTAATATCTAGTTTGCTTGTTTTTTTCTTCTCAGATCCCCTTTTCTATACACTCCCACCACCCACCTACTCGCGCCCCTCTCTTCCTCCCAGATCGTTTTTTTTCGAGAAAGCTTATAAAATACATGGTTCGAACTTACCCAAACCGTTGGACAGCAGCATAAGCCCGGCCAAGCCGAAATGGAGGAAGGGTAGAACGGGTCTGGTTTTGACTTTCATTGTGGATTTCCCAAAGATGGAGACAGTGGAGATGAAGGAGGCAGCGGTGAAGAGAGGTGCGGAAGTGTGAGCTGCTCGGCAGAGGATGTTTTTGTCCGTGTTCAATATGGCTGGATGTGTGTCGGCAAGGATGGGAAGGGGTTCATTCTGAGCTGTGGAAGAGATGAGGGGGCTGGAGGCGAGAAGCAAGAACGATTCTATTTACCAAGCAACGAATGTACCGCAGGTCGCGGGCTGAAATCACCCGGGTAGCAAGCAGCACATGTAAACTGGGTCCGCTTTAATTAACGGGAAAATTGCCAGCGTGAACTATTATTGTTTAACTCTCCACGTATTTTATCTCCATATTTGGGCTCTTGAGTGTGCGAAAAAAAACTAACAAATTAACTACTTAAACTGTACCAGCATCGGTATGTGCCAGAATGTGCACAATTACACGGGAGGGGAAGAATGAAAGGGTTAAATGTAGGGTGCGGCTGAAGGGACTATTACTGTATCATGTTTAATACATTATAAAGATAAGACATACACAAACTTATTTTCCATTCAAAGTTTATTTTTATATATTCGTTTATAATCCCTCCTCCCAGCTCACTGAAGATAGCTGGTTCTTCTTGCCTGGGAAGCCTATTTCATATTTGCTTTCTCTCCTCGCTCCCTGGAATCCTCTCAGCTACCCTACCCCGCCACCCGCCACTACCACTACCACTACCCACAGTGTTTCCATCTTCCATCTCCTTCGCCTATTAATTCTATCAAAACCTCCTTGCGCTTTTACAGACGCCTGTCGAACTTAAACAGAATTCTTTGTGGACATGCAAATAATTGCAGTAGCGGATAAATATTGTATTTCTGACTTGTTCCCATTGCATCATCTTTACCCGTGCTGTACACAATTTATGTTTTTATCAACGCACACAAAAATGCTGGAGGAACTCAACAGGTCAAGCAGCATCCATAGAGGGAAATGAACAGTCGACATTTCGGGCCAAGTCTGATGAAGGGGCTCGGTCCGAAACGTCTCTGATCATGTTTTTGATGTTCGGTCTAATGACATGCTAAAGCATGGACGCATTGACTACTAAACAAGAGAAAATCTACAGATGCTGGAAATCTTGAGCAACACTGGCACAAAATGCTGGAGGAACTCAGCAGGCTGGGCAGCATCTATGGAGGGAAATGACCAGTCAACATTTTGATACCCCTATTTACTAAACAGTTAATGAATAACTACCCATATTCTCGTCTTTAGCCGACTATGTGTATTGTGTTGACTAACTCTGTTCCCTTTAATGGCTGCTCCTCATTACCAAGTTTCCAGCCCAAACCGTTCTATTTCCCATATCAATTTGCATCTTCTCCATCTGCCATTTCAGTAACATCAGTGTGAATGTACCTTTCCCCATCCACGGACTGCTCACAACAGGCGATTCAAGAAACTGCTCTTTATTCCTGGATAGAGTGCAAAGACATACAGCACAGAACCTTTCCAGAACATCCAGATTGCTGGAGAAGCTAAGGTGATTGGGCATTCTCTGGACAAACATGTCCAGATAGACTATCTATCACTCAACCACTTATACCACTCCTACACTAATCCCATTTTATTCTCCCCAAGTTCCCATTCTCTGATTTTTTTCTTATTTTTCGCACTATTCTCTGTAAACTCTAGGGACTGTTGTGCCTGAAAATCCCAGAAGATTGTGAATTTCTCAGATACTCTAACCACTCTGCCTTGCACCAACAATTATTCCAGAGTTAAAGTCACTTAGATCAAAGTTTTTCCCCATTCTGATGTTTGGTCTGAACCTGTCCCAGACCCAGCATGTAAGTGCAATTATGAAGAAAGCTCAGCAGCATCATTACTTCCCTAGGAGTTTGCAACAATTCAGCAGGGCATCTATAACTTTGACAAATTTCTATAGATGTGTAGTGGAGAGTATATTGACTGGCTGCATCACAACCTGTACAGAAACACCAATGCCCTTGAATGGAAAATCCAACAAAAAGTAGTGGATATGGCCCAGTCTATCATGGGTAAAGCCCTCCAAACTATTGAGCACATTGACATGAAACATTGTTGAAGAAAATCAGCATCCATCATCAGAGACCTCCACCACCAGGACATGCTCCCTTCTCACTGCTGCTATCAAGTAGAAGGTTCAGGAACCTTTGTATCTGTACAGTTTGTTGTCTTTTGCACACTGGTTTAACACCTGAGTTGGTACGGTCTTTCATTGATACTGCTATGGTTATTATTATATAGATTTGTTGAGTATGTCCACAAAGACATGAATCTTAATGTTGTATATTGTGACATATTTGTACTTTTAATAAATTTACTTTGAATTTTTGAACTTTGAACAACTGAACCTCTTGGCCATGTCTGCATGCTTTAATGCAATGAGTCGCTACCACATGTTTGCTGATTAGGTATTTGCATTAATGAACAGGTGTACAGGTGTACCTAATAAAGAGGCCACTAAGTGTATATCTCCCCTCTGTGGAAAAAAAAAGTTGGCCTTCCACTTCCTATTAAATCTATCCCCTCTTACCTTCGATTTATGCCCTCTAGTTCTTGATTCTCAAACTCTGGGGGGGAAAAACTGAGTGCATTCACCCTATTGATACCCCACACAATTTTATACACTTTAGTCACCTCTCAATCCCTTATGTTCCCAGGAATAAAGTCCTGGGCAGTCCAACATCCCCTATAACTCAAGTCCTGGCAAAATCCTTGTTTATTTTCTGCATCTTTCCAGTTTAACACCTTTCCTTTACATCCTGGACTTGATATTGAGCTCTGACTTTTGATAACATTCTTCCCACCCCACTACCCCCACCCCATCTAAATAAGAACTAGTTCCACAGTGATTGCTTTCTTTCTTTTTCACTTTGTGTATTGTCTGGTCTGTTGAACATGTCTCTGTATGCCAGAGCCTCATCAGCCACAAATTGTACATCCCTGGTATTTTATCCATTGGCCAAACATGTTCAACCTACCTGAGAAATCCCCTTCTTTTTACCCACATTTCTGGCTGCTACCCATAATGACTCTCTTTGTCTGGTCTGGTGAAGGGTTCTTCATCTGAAATATTAACTGCTCCTGTTCCATCCAGATGAGGGGTTTTGGCCCAAAACATTGACTGTCTATTCCTTTCCATAGATACTGTCTGACCTATTGAGTTTCTCCAGCATTTTGTGTGCCCCACAGATGCCGCCTAGTTTATACAGTGGTGTGCTTTTCTTATTGACCTTATCACTAACAACCCATTTCATAGGCCCAGTGGCTTGTTGTTGTTGTTTGTCCTTCGGAGTCGAAGACGACCACGACTTCTGTCAGGTGGAGGGTTTGAGACTGTGGGTCCGGAGGTGACTGGTGAGGCCAATCCGGGCCCTGAAAGCTCGCCCACATGTGGGACACATGAGGGTAGGTGCTGCAGTGGAAGTGGAGGTAGCTCGAGCCTTGTGCGTTTCCTCTGAGCCTCTGCGGTGCGGCTGATTTCTGCTGCATACGCTCCTTTAGTGGTCCTGCTCCACCAGGTTGGGCAGTCCAGAGCAAGTGATTCCCAGCTACTGGGATTGATGTTGAGGTCTTTGAGGCAGTCTTTGTAACATTTCTTCTGCCCTCCAACTGAGCGCTTGCCCTGACTCAGCTCTCCATACAGCAGCTGTTTTGGTAGTCGACTGTCAGACATCCTGACAACATGGCCAGCCCATCTGGCTTGGGCTTTCTGTAGGAGGGGGTAGACGCTGTGGGTGCTAGCGCACTCCAGGACCTCTGTGTCTGGAACTCTGTCCTGCCATCGTACGTGGAGAAGTCTGCGGAGGCAGCTCAAGTGGAAGTGGTTGAGCTGTTTAGTGTGTCTGCTGTAGACAGTCCAGGTCTCGCTGGCATAGAGGAGGGTGGTGAGAACCACTGCTCGGTAGACCTTCAGCTTGGTGGTAAGGCTGAGTCCTCTCTGCTCCCATACGTTCCCAGGCCCAGTGGCTTAATGTGCTGAACACTGTCCCATCTTGACTCTTCCTATCACAGACTCCTGTTTTACCTTCCTTCCTACTGAAAACCTACTCACATCTCTCTCTTTCCCAGTTCTGATGAAGGGTCGCAGACTGACACACTGTCTGTTTTTCTTTCTACAGATGCTGCCTGACTTGGTTCCTTTATTTGATGGTCATCACATTGACTCATAATGGATTCAATTATCATTAATAATGGATCAGATGAAATCAAGGTTAAACCTAATGCATCTAGATTACATTCACTATTAATAAGATCAATAAAATCACTAATGTCCTCTTTCACAAAACAATTTACACACTTAATATTGAATAGTGCCCCAACATGATCCAGTCACCAGTCAGGTATATATGATGACTTGTCAGCTATGACTTCTGCTATTTTATTTTTGCAGAATCATTTCCTTTTCTATAAGTACAATCTTATTCTTCTCTGTACACCTCTACTCTCACTTCTGCCATTATTTGTAAAATAAAATTCTGATGGCAGGTTTACATTGACTTTGTTAAATTAGGAATCTGACTGCAACAGCACCAATGTAATTGAGAGTAGTGGTGCTACATCTGATCTTTTGAGGGGGGGGAGGCTACTGGGAAATGTTATTAAAGGCCTTGTGGAGAGCATCCTCAATCAAGAGGTTGTGTATTCATGCCATTTTAGACATGTGGACGCACACACATCTACTGCCACTCTGAGGAAGTGCTATACCTGCAAATCCAATTATAATCTAGGGCACACTTTCTACACCTTTAGGTATGTATAAGTGATCTTGTGGCGTTAATTGCAGGGAAATAGGGTTATGGTCCTGTGGCCTCATCTATTCCCTTTCACGTAGACCCTTGCATGCTGACTGACATTGGCTTATGGTTAAGGAAGGTGTTATTTTTAATATTTAACTTGTTTTCAAATCCTTCAGTGGCCCTGTCACTCTCTAATTTTTCTTTATGCATCTGCACCAGCTCCCATAATAATTGCTCCAAATGCTCCTTAATAATTTCACTCATCCAATTTCATCCACTTTATCAATCACAATTCAATCTGCTGCAATTCTCTGGAATTTCCAAAACCTGCAATCTGCCTACCACTCTCTCCTCAGTTAAGACATGTTTTATCTCTTTGACCAAGCTTTTAGCCATCTGTCCCAGTGGAACTTGATAGAAAATAGAGCATAGAGCAATACAACACAGCACAGGCCCTTTGGCATCCAATTCTTCCTACTTCTAATCAGCCTTCTAACTTACTCCAAGATCAAACCATCTTTCCCTCCTACATAGCCCTCCATCTTTATTTCATTAGTTAACATTCTTGTGAAGAAATTTGATAGGATTAAAGCATAATAAATGTTTTGCTATTGTGTCCTTGCCAATACCTATCGTGGAACAAGCAACAGTAAGGTATAGACTATTTCTTCTCATTACAGGAGCTTGCTGTTGTTACGTACTCGTGACACATGACAGTGGAGCCCTTGTCATGTGACTGGGGTTGAAGCTGTACTGGACTTGAGGTGATGGTCTTGTGATGGTGGTGACGTCATTTTCCCGCCAGTAGAGATCATGTGACGGTTTTTTTTTACGGGTTATACAAGGTAGACCCCACCCTGTGAGGAGGGGCAGTTCGTGGCTGGATTTGCCAGGTTGACTTCATGCCACTGCATGTTTGAAGTGATGACGCAGTTTAGCTGAAGGATGAAGTTTTTATTTAATGCCTAAAGTTTAAGAGGTCATTGCCAGCAGGTTCTTTATGATTCTGTTAGTTCGAAATTAGTGGAGAGTGAAGATTCGAAGTTGGAAGTTAAAGATCGAGGAGAATCGCTTTCTACGGTGAAACGGGGGCGACCTTTGTTTGATCCTTATTTGGAAGGATTTCGTTGACTATCTTCGTGTTAATCCCTAGGTTTAACTAGAAAGGATTGAAGGTAGTGGAGAAGGAAAGGTCAGTGCCTTTAAGCCGTTCTGTTTCGTGAATTCTTCGTGGGAAGTTCGATGTCGGGGATCGAAGCAAGCGACGTGAAAGAGAACCTAAATCGTCCTATAAAGTCTGTCCTTTTAAATGGACTGTGAGCATATCGAACTTTTGGCAATACCACTTTAAAGAACTGTTTTTGGAATATCACTTTACGAACTGTTTGGGCTACCGCTCAGCAGCTGTTTTCGGTTACGGTAGTGTTTGTTTACTTTTGGGGGGTTTGTTTTCTGTGTTTAATAAACGTGTTGTTTGTTATAAGAAACCCTTGCCAAACTCATATATTTATTGTTGCCTGAATACGTAACACTGTGTACAGAAAGTCTACAATACAAGCAATTCAAATATATTTATTTGATCATAAAACACATGAATTGACCCAAGGTTAAAGAGCACGTCACGTAAAAGGAAGTTTTTCCTTCTGTTAGGGGAGAAATCTAAAGTCAAAAGGCTGTAATGCAGCTCTGACATAACTTCCTCTTTGAAGTCTGTACAGGTACTCACAATCCACACAAATTGACATAACAGTGAAAAACTGCATTCTAGTTTAAAATTCTCATGAGTGCCAGCAAGACAATTTTTGTTTGTTTGACTGTCTGATTGAATAGAAAGTGGATTAAAAACTGTTATTGAAACACACACAAGTTTAAGCCAGCGCGTCCTCTTCCCCCAACTTCTATACAATAACCTCCCTCCTCCTTCCCTCCAGTGCCCCATTTTAATTCCTATCCCCATTCCTATTTCAACATGTTGTTCCATGGCTGCCTCCTCTTTTGACACGATGAAGCCACTCTCAGGTTGGAGGAGCAACACCTTATATTCCATTTGTGTAGCCTCCAACTTGATGGCATGAAAATTGATTTCTCCAGCTTCCAATAACTTTGCCCTCCCCTTCCATCTTCTTCAATTCTCCACTTCAATACCTCTTCTTACCTGCCTATCACCTTGCCCTGGTGCCCCTCCTCCTTCCCTTTCTCCCACAGTCCACTCTCCTCTCCTATCAGATTCCTCCTTCTTCAGCTCTTTACTTTTTGCATCCATACCCACCCAGCTTCTTGTTTCATTCTTCCTCTCAGCCCTCTCAGCTGGCTTCACCTACCATGTTCTGGCATGTACTCCTTCCTCTCCTCCCAATTTCTTATTCGGGCATCTTTCCCCTTCCTTTTCAGTCCAGCTGAAGAGTCTCAGCCCAAAACATTGACTCTTCGTTCATTTCCATGTTGCTTGACCTACTGAGTTCCTCCAGCATCTTGTGTGTGTAACTCTGGATTTACAGCATCTGCAGAATCACTTACGTATATTTACTGTATGCAATCAAAGAACTAATTTTTGACAGTTTTTAAGAAGGCACCATGGTTGAAGTTTGTAAAAATTAGACCCAGAAGTGTTTTTCTTCTGCAGGCAATGAAGCCGAGTAAGCTTGATTCAGCGTGGCAAGAAATACAGTAAGTGTGTCAAGCTATTTCTAGCAAAAGTGTTTTTGAAGAATTGTTGATAGGTTTCCTGTGTTACTAAAATCGTGAGTGATAAGTACCTTAAAGTTTTAAAAGGAAAGACATCAGAGGAGAACCCTAGACTTGTTGGGTATATTCTTGCTGTATCATTGTTGTTTGACTGGGTTAGGAGACTAGTCACTTGTTTTCCTGGTTCCTGAGAATGCATGCTAAAGACAAAGGAAAGACAGCATTAGAAATGGGTTAAGGCCAATGACAATAGAACTAAATCAACATTTCTGATCTTTGCGTTGTGTTAATTACAATAAATAATCATAAGCTTCCATATCATTTATTATGAATAAATTCCCTGTTACTTTGTGTAAGAAACTGGTTAAATTGTGGAATTAAGTCAGCTGCTGCACAACTTTAATGTCACATGCACTTTGAACCATGAATAAAGCGATGGCCCTCTGAGCATCTCACATTTGACCTTCACTACACTATACCCTTGTAAATTGAATTCCAAATCTAGTTGCCACAAACAAATGGCTAAATCACAATAAACTGCAGGAAAAGTGAGAAATTCTTAGGGCTCATGTGATTAGATGAAGGAAGTGTATGTGCTAAAGAGCATGAGTATGGTGGCTGAATGACTGAAATATTTTCCAAAACTATTTTCTTGGATTATTGCTGGACACTTTGGTTTGAATATAGATTATGGTGTCCATGAAACTACCAGACTGCCATCTTATTCACTAATTTCCTTCAGAAAAGAAAATCTATCATTTTTACCTGGTCTGGTTCTTAACTTCCCTCTGAATGGCTGAGCAGGTCTCTCAGATTAGGACAGTTAGAGATGGAACTAAATGGCAGTCTTACCTCTGATGACAACATGCGAGGAGTAAGTAACTTATAACCATATAACAATTACAGCATGGAAACAGGCCATCTCGGCCCTCCTAGTCCATGCCAAATGCTTACTCTCAACCTAGTCCCACTGGCCCGCACTCCATTCCTTTCCTGTCCATATACCTATCCAATTTTACTTTAAATGACAATACCGAACCTGCCTCTACCACTTCTACTGGAATCTCGTTCCACACAGCCTCCACTTTCTGAGTAAAGAAATTCCCCCTCATGTTACCCTTAAACTTTTGCCCCCTAACTCTCAACTCATGTCCTCTTGTTTGAATCTCCCCTACTCTCAATAGAAAAAGCCTATTCATGTCAACTCTATCCCCCTCATAATTTTAAATACCTCTATTAAGTCCCTCCTCAACCTTCTACACTCCAAATAAAGACCTAGTGTGTACCTTAACATTCTTCAAAGCACACTGTCATCTTCAACCTTTTCTCTGTTCCAATGATGTCTTCCCCCGCCCCCTTCCCCACACACACACGTCAACCTACCCACCCCCGTCCTTTATTTTTCACGGTACAGTCGAATTGGTGCAGGAAGCCTCATGAAGGTCAGGAAGCATGAGATTTTAAAAAAGGAGCTTTTGACAGTCACAGCTGAATTTGTGCAGGTCTCATGCAAGTCAAGGAGATTTAAAAGAAGGCATTTTCGTGGGATTTCGGCTTTTTCGGTGACATAATCACAACTCATTAGCAAGGGCAAATAAAACTAAGTGAAATGGTCATTGTGTGAGTTAAGGAGTGGGAAGGCTTTGGCAGGAACAGGTTTGGCAAGGTTAATATCTGGTAATTTTCTTCTTCATTCTTCGTTGCTTAGTGCATAGTTGATGCAGTGAGGATGACTCTAGACATTGTGTTGTGTTCTTTGTGTGACTTCCCGCCTCCTGGATAGCTACATCTGCACTGGGAGCATGGAGCTGCAGCTCCTTAGAGAACATGTCAGGGAATTAGATCTGCAGCTCGTATGGGAAACTGAGATGATAGGAGCTACAGGGAACTGTCGGCTGTGGCTGGAAAATAGGTGACTGCCAGGAGAGGGAAGGGAACTGGGTAGTCAGTACAGAATACCCCCGAGGCTGTTTCCCACAATGAAAAGAATACCGTTTTGGATACTGTTGGAAGACCTACCAGGTGGGAGCTGCAGCCACCAGGTCTCTGGACTGTCTGGTACTGTAACTCAGAAGGGAAAGATGGAGAAGAGGACTGCAGTAGTGGTAGGGGATTCCACAGCTACAGTAGACGACATGAGATACAGATATCCCGATGGTATGTTGCCTCGCAGGTGGGTGCCAGGGTCAGGAATACTGGGATCAGGTCCACAGCATTCTAAAGTGGGGATTGTGAGCAGTCAGAAGTCTTGGTAAATATTGGCACCAATTACATAGGTAGGAAGAGTGAGGAGGTCCTGAAGAGAGAATTTAGCGAGCTAAGTAGAAAGCTGAAAAGCACGATCTTCAGGGCTGCTGTGCCATTTGTCAATGAGGATAAGCATAAGATATTCACAGATGAATGTGTGGCTGAGAAACTGTTGCAGCGGGCAGGGTTTCAGATTTCTGATCATGGGGGGTGGGGAGGGGGAAAGGCATAACCTGTACAAAAGGGTCAGGTTACACCGAACCCAAGGGGGGCCAATACCCTTGCAGGCAGGTTTGCTAAGCTGTTGAGGAGTGTTTAAAATAATTTGGCAGGAGGGTTGGGAACCAAAGCAATGGGGCTGAGGATAGGGCTGTTGGTTTAGTAGCAGAGGCAGCGTGTAGCGAGACTGTCAGGACGGACAGGCAGATGATAGGGCAAAATTGCAGTCAGTGGGATGAGTTGCCATGTAAAAGGGAGACAAAATTGAAAAGGTAAAGTACTGAAGAAGTTATATTTGAATGCATGCAGGTACAAGGAAGATGATGTTGAAACTCAGAGATTGGCAGGTATGATGTGAGCATCACTAAGTCATGGCTGAAAGAAGTTTATATTTGGGAGCTTAACGTCCAAAGATACACACTGTATCAAATGGACAGGCAGGTGGACAGAGGGGGTGGTGTGGCTCTGTTGGTAAAAAGATGAAATCAAATCCTTAGAAGCAGATGACATCAGAGTGGAAGATGCAGAATCCTTGTTGGTAGAGTTAAGAAACTGCAAAGGTAAAAAGACCCTGATGGGAGTTATATACCGAGCTCCGAAAAGTAGCCTGGCTGTGGGCTAAATAATTACAAAGGGAGATTGAAAAGGCATGTCAAAAGGACAATGTTACGATAATCATGGGAATTTCAATATGCAGATAAATTGGGAAAACAGGTGGGTGCTGGATCACATTTCTGGAACCCCTACGAGATGGCTTTTTAGAGCAGCTTGTGGTTGAGCCCACGAGGAGATCAGTGATTCTGGATTGGGTATCATGTAATGAACTGAACTTCATTAGTGAGCTTAAGGTAAATGAACCTTTAGGAGGCAGTGATCAAATTCACCCTACAGTTTGAGAGGAAGAAGCTAAAGTCTGATGTATCAATATTACAGTGGAGCAAAGAGAATTACAGAGGCATGACAAAGGAACTGGCCAAAGTTGATTGGAAGGGGAGACTAGCTGGGATGACACCGGAGCAGCAATGGCAGAAGTTTCTGGAAACAATTCAGAAGGCACAGGATAGGTACATCTCAAAGTGGTAGTATTCTAAAGGCAGGATGACACAACCATGGTTGACAAGGGAAGTCAAAGCCAACATAAAAGCAAAAGATAAGGCACATAACAGAGCAACAAAAAATAGTGATAAGTTAGAGGATTGGGAAACTTTTAAAAGCCAACAAAAGATACTTAAAAAGGCATAATTGGGGAAAGATTAAATATGAATGAAAGCTAGCCAACATTATCAAGCAAGATACCAAAAGTTTTTTTCAAATATATAAAGAGTAAAAGAGAGTCAAAAGTAGATTTTGGACTGCTGAGAAGTGATGCTAGAGAGGTAGTAATGGCGAACAAATTGAGTAAGTATTTTGCATCAATCTCTCTCTCTCTCTTTGGCTGTCCATCGAGTTTCGATGATGACTGAGGCCGGGGCAAGGTTGTATAGAAGACCGGCAGTTGCCCATGCTGCAAGTCTCCCCTCCCCACTCCACTATGGGCATTAGGACCCATACAGCTTGGCACCAGTGTTGTCGCAGTGCAATGTGTGGTTAAGTGCCTTGCTCAAGGACAGAACATGCTGCCTCAACTGAGGCTCGAACTAGAGACCTTCAGATCACTAGACCGACACCTTAACCATCTGGCCATGCGCCACACATGCAATCAATCTACACCATGCAAGTCATTAGCAGGATGCTGGAAGTTCAAGAGAGTCAGGAGGCAGAAGTGAATGCGGTTGCTATTAATAGGGAGAAAATGTTTGAGACACTGAAAAGCCTGAAGGTAGACAAGTCACCTGGACCAGATGAATTACACCCCAAGGTTCTGAAAGAGGTAGTTGAAGAAATTGTGGAGGCATTACTAATGATCTTTCAAGAATCACTAGATTCTGGAATGGTTCTGGAAAAGTGGAAAATTGCAAATGTCACTACAAGGAGGGAGAGGGGCAGAAGAAGCAAAATTATAGGCTAGTTGCCTGACCTCAAGTGATTGGGAAGATGTTGGAACTGATTGTCAAGGATGAGGTTTCAGGGTACTTGGAAGCATATAATAGGCCAAACTCAGCATGGTTTCCATAGGGGAATATCTTGCCTGACAAATCTGTTGGACTGCTTTGAGGAAATAACAAGCAGTATACACAAAGGGAAAGCAATGGATGTTGTGTACTTGGATTTTCACAAGGTCTTTGACAAGTTACTGCACATGAGGCTGTTTAACAGGATAAGAGCCCGTCATATTACAAGAAAGGTACTAGCATGGACAGAAGATTGGCAGGAAGCAAAGAGTAGGAATAAAGGGAGCCTTTTATGATTAGCTGCTGGAGAATAGTGGTGTTCCACAGGAGTTGGTGTTGGGACCATTTGTTTTTATGTTGTATGTTATTACATGCCAAAGTTGTTTTTTATTAACCGTAAGCGTCATTTAGGCGCATGGATGATGTCATATCAAATGTGTGGAGGTTCTTTCTATTCGATTTGAGAAGTTTCTGGAAAAATTCATCAGTTAAATAGATTCAATGGACCGTGAGCTACCAGGAGGGAGTGAATTGAGTTGAGTGAGTTGAAGAGTTCACTACAGCAGTGGGCAGTCCCAATATTTCTCCGGGTCGAAAGATTGTGATAATTTGCGGCACACGATGTATATTGGATACATGACTGTCACTTTGTATGATACATACTTGGATTTCTGGAGTATTCTGTAGTGACCACTCTTTGTTAACCTATACATGGATTCGGGTGTGTTATGTGGCGACCACTTGTGTTAAGGAATATTCCAAGACTGTCACTTTGTTATCCCTGCGTGGACTCTAGTATTTAAGTGACGACCACACGACTTCTGGAATCTTTTGTAATAATGTACAAATTCATATATAATGCACCCATAAACAGTATAAGGTATAACTGACAAATAAACTCTTCCTAGGCTTCCAGCTGGGTACAGATATCAATTTTAACTGATGTTTCAATAATGGTAAATTCAATACATGTACCTGGTTGGATGCCGGAGAAGAGTTTATTCATCATATACGCCAGGAAAGCACTAGATCCTTTTTCAAAGGTAGAGTTATAAAACATGAATACAGAAGTGAGCTGAACCAAGTGATGATAAATCAGAGCTGGTTAAAGGGAATTAACTGGTGTAATGAATCCACTGCCTCTGAGCTTCTGTCTAATATGAGATGGTAAAACGTGTTGTAATCTACCGAGTAAGCAGTTATAAGAGAATAGTTGCCTTTATTTTAATGCAATAAAGTTGCTGTAACTGGACTGGTGTCACATCAAATCATTGTCTTTCTCTTCTCAGACGTCTGAGGATTCGAGTTCTACTTTTGGGAAAACTGAAAATTCAGACTGCCTCTCCAATTCAGCACCGTGGGAGTGCCATCTTCTGGTTGAGGTGTTGAACTTTTGCCTTCCCAGGTAGTTATTAAGAATTCCATGGTATGATTTTAAAGAAACACAGAAACCTGGCATCCTGGTCACCCACTAACCCATAACTAACATTGAAAACAAATGATCACATTATTGTTATGTGAAAATCTGCCTGCTGAGTTTTCTACTGTGCAAGAGTGAACTCTGTTCAAAAGGTACCTCAGTGACTGTGAGGTAATTTGTTTTGGTTTGCAATTGTAAAAGACAATAAAGAGATGCACAATCCTTCCCATTCTTTATCTAAGTAACCACCTGTATAGTGATGCAGCTTACCCTTGCCCCATTATTTCACACCATTTTATTATTTGTATATTAATGATATTTCTTCAAAATGTATTTATTCAAAAATATGATGTCAGAAATGTTCCTAGTGAAGCTTATCTGGTACTTCTCAAAGTTGTTAATCATGGATACCTGGTATGGTGTTAGAGGCAAATACATTAGATGTTTGGATAGGTATATGAAAATAAGGAAGATGGAGGGATATGGACATGATGTAAGTAGAAGGGATTAGTAAGCAAGTGTTTTTGATTTGCTTAGTAGCTGGTTCAGCTCAACACTGTGGGCTGAATGGCCTGTTTCTGTGCTGTACTCTTCTATGTTCTATGGATACTCCAGAACCATCCAAGAGGGATGGGAATTGTTGGTCCATTTTGAGGGTAAACAAATAAATTCCATTGATAATTCCTGCTTTTCAGAATAGGTTCAGTGGTTTGATTTCTTTGGTAATCTCAATGGAATCTTTGAGTTAATAAGGGCAAGTGGCAAAGCTGCTCTGCATAAATTCTTCATTGGTTCAAATGCGAGGGAACAACTAAGAGGAACTGAGGACTAAAAGATAGGACATAGGAAACTTCCAAATTGTATAACATATGACCAAACCAACTCTTTGGATCACACAACTTAAATAATTTCAAGAAGTCCTGGGGTGCATTTTGGAGAAAGAGGTTCAAAGGTTCAAAGGTCCAATTTAATGACAGAGAAATGTATACAATATACATCCTGAAATGCTTTTTCTTCACAAACATTTGAGGCATTTGACTGGAGGTGATACATCGGATTGAGTGAGAATGAGATGTGGGAACGTTTGTGGGAACTGTTGTAACAAATAAGAGTTAAAGTCAGTATGTAGGATTTTGGTATTTTTATAGGAAAGTGAGAATGAAATATATGATAGGTTGTTTGGGAAATGGAACTCCTACGAAGTTTTTACATTATGTGTGCATCCAATGGCAAATTGGTAGGTTAGTTTATTGCAGTCATATGTATCAAGATACAGTGAAAAAGCTTTATTGTGCTGGCCATTACAACAGTGTACTGAGGTAGTCCAATGGAAAACAGTAACCAAATTCAGAATAAAGTGTTACAGTTGGATGGATAATTTTAGATAGCCAACCTGTATAATGTTTTCTATTTACAGCAGTCCTCTATATTCAGAATTATACCTCTAAACATCTTACCATTGTTACATAGGTTTCATCTTCATCTTTTTTTGTTTCCTTATTTTGCTTTTCCTCCACAGATGTCCTTTTTCTGTCGTTCTGATGTGCCGGCTGCCGGTTCACAGTTAAGTAACCATCTGTTTCCTGATTGTTGATGAAAATACTTGATTAATCAAATGACTCTTTGTCCTTCAAAAATTCTAATTCAGTTCCTACTGGTCTTGACTTGTATTGCTTATTGAGCTAAGGCAGCATGGAGCTTGTTAGTGTGGGCTAGGGATGTTGCAGGTTCTATTGGTACTCTGTGCTGACTTGGCTTACTTCAGCTGGGGCTGAGTTAGTCACACATTGAACTTGTGACCCCTGTTTGTGCAGCAGCAGATCTCATCTTTCCTTCTGATTGGCATATATTAGATTAGGGTCAGTTGTAGTGGCATCAACAGCTAACTTGCAAAACTCACTGCTTAGGTTGTTTTAATGAAGTACCCAAGCCCTTTGTGCTTAAGGATGTTCAGAGATGTAGTGATTATGGCGCTAAATGGCAACTCCTTTGCTTGCATCTTTGGAAACAGCTCTACTTCTATCTTTGATATCTCTTTTTTCCCCCCCTTCAGGCTCTTTTGAAGACCTTGACCTGGAGTTACACTCTGACTTTGGGTTTTCACTCTCAGGGCCTCACGACTGGCCGCTTTTGGATATGCCAAGGTCACGGCCTGGAAGACTAGTGCATCTTCAGGGTGCCAGATTTTCCTGGCTCTGGAGATGGGCTGATTCAAGGCTGGTGCTGCCGACTGATGTATCATGGGAGAACAAGGAAGGTCAGAAGCAGCAACCTTGCTACTGGCTGTGTGCCCAGAGGCACAGAGCTTGAAAAAAGTAATGCAATAGAATTTTACACCATAAATCAGTGAGTTGTTTTGTTATGTCTCCCGTCTCGCTGTGAAACGGGGACACCTCTTTTTCGCTTATTAGGGAGAGAGAGCCTGTGGTCTGTTGAATACTGGGTGAAATGCAAAGTCTTTGGGGTGCCAAGGGTTTTTTGTTGTTGGGGGACGTTGCCTTGCTGCTGCTTGTGCATGGGAGGGGGGAGCTGGGGGGACATTGGGGTTCTAACTTTTAACTGTTATTCATTCTTTGGGGCACTCCTCTGTTTTCATGGCTGTTTGTGAAGAAAAAGAATTTCAGGATGTATATTGTATACATTTTACTGACATTAAATGTACCTATTGAAATCTCTTTAAATTGAGGCAGTAGAACAGCTTTCTCTGAATTGCAATTATTTTCAGTGCCACCCAACACTTGAGGAAGTCAACCAAATATAATGAGTGGACAGTTCTCAAAGACTTGAGCTAGAAGTATACTTTTACATAGTGAATAGTTCACTATACTTGATAATATTTTCATACTAAAATAATCAAAGAGAAAAGGCCATTAGACTAATAAAGCCTAACCTTTTCTTTTCTTTATATCACCCCTTCAAGTCCCAAATTCTAGTATTTCAACTTTTGCTGTGAATTTTATTCCCTTGATAGCTTAAATTAAATACTTTAACTCTATCATTGAAGTCCAGCTCTTTAAGATCCTTATTCACCCAACAAAACCTAGCCCTCTAGTACCTTAACTTTATCATTTAAGTGTCCTATGTCTCCAGTTTCCTATCTCTTTAATAGAAGGTCTTCACCTCTGTATTCCAATTCTCCCACTGAAACATGACACAAGAGTACCTCACTAAAACCATTCTGCTGTTTCCAGATGCTCTGCAGCTCATCCTGGCTATTTATTTCTCATACTATATCACAATTATTTCAAATAGATGATAAATTCATAACCTTGGACTTTGTTTCTTTGATTTTATTTGAAGTAACATTCTGGGCTCAACAATACCACTTGGTATTTTATTCCTTTTATTGTATTCTGTGAATGGCAGGGCCTTGGGAAGTGTTGTTGAGCAAACAAACTTTGGGGTACCAATACATAGTCACCTGAAAGTTGGAGCACAGGTAGAAAGGGTAGTGAGGAAAGTGTATGGCATACTTATAGTTCATGGCCCAGCCAGTGACAACAAGTTTTGGGATGTCCTGTTACAGCTGAGCAAAATTATTGTTAGGCCTCAATCGTTATATTGTGTGCCATTCTGGATGTCACACTAATAGGAAAGATGTGATTAAACTAGGAACCTGAATAAGAGGGCTTGAGTTATCAGGAGAGGTTGGATAGGCTGGCCTTTTGTCCCCTGGTGTGAAAGAGGCTGAGAGAAGACATGGCACAGCTATATGAAATTTGAGAGTGATAGATAGGGTAGATGGCTCATATCTGTTTCCTGTGGTAGAGGGGTCTAAAATTAGGGACCATAGGTTTAAGGAGAGATGGAGGAATTTTGAAAGGGACCTGAGGGGTAAACTTTTCATATAAAGAATAGTTAATATCTGGAATGAGCTGAGGAGGTAGTGGTGACATTTAAGAGACCTTTTAAAGATCAGCTTTATTTGTCACATGTATGTGAAACAGGATGTGCTGGGGATAGCCTGCAAGTATCACCACACTTCTGGCAGCAACATAGCATGCCCACAACTTGCTAACCCTAAGCCACAACACACACAAAATGCTGGTAGAACACAGCAGGCTAGGCAGCATCTATAGGGAAAAGCGATGTCGGCGTTTCGGGCTGAGACCTTTCGTCAGGACTAACCGAAAGGAAAGATAGTAAGAGATTTGAAAGTAGAGGGGGAAGGGGGAAATGCGAAATGATAGGAGAAGACCGGAGGGGGTGGGATGAAGCTGAGAGCCGGAAGGGTGATTGGCAAAAGGGATACAGAGCTGGAGAAGGGAAAGGATCGTGGGATGGGAGGCCTAGGGAGAAAGAAAGGAGGTGGGGGGGGGGGGAAGCACCAGAGGGATTTGGAGAACAGGCAAACAACTAAATATATCAGGGATGGGGTAAGAAGGGGAGGAGGGGCATTAACAGAAGTTAGAGAAGTCAATGTTCATGCCATCAGGTTGGAGGCTACCCAGCCGGTATATAAGGTGTTGTTCCTCCAACCTGAGTGTGGCTTCATCTTAACAGTAGAGGAGGCCATGGATAGACATATCAGAATGGGAATGGGACATGGAATTAAAATGTGTGGCCACTGGGAGATCCCGCTTTCCCTGGCGGACCGAGCATAGGTGTTCCACGAAATGGTCTTCCAGTCTGCGTCAGGTCTCACCAATATATAAAAGGCCACACCGGGAGCACCGGATGCAGTATACCACACCAGCCGACTCACAGGTGAAGTGTTGCCTCACCTGGAAGGACTGTCTGGGGGCCCTGAATGGTGGTGAGGGAGGAAGTGTAAGGGCAGGTGTAGCACTTGTTCTGTTTACAAGGATAAGTGCCAGGAGGGAGATCGATGGGAAGGGATGGGGGGGGGGGGAATGAGTGGACAAGGGAGTCACATAGGGAGCGATCCCTGCAAAAAGCAGAAAGCCCTAAGCCATACGTTCTTGGAATGTGGGAGGAAACTGGAGCACCCGAAGGAAACCTTACACAGTTGCAAAGAGAACGTACAAACTCCGAACAGACAACAGCGGGAAATGAACACTAATCAATGGTAGAGTGTTGAGCTAACCACTATGCTACCGCACCACCAAATTACATTTGGACAGGTACTTGAAATAACAAATAATCACATGGAAATTAACCTTATGTTAACTGATTTAACTGTAGATTGGTGGATGGTGAGGTTTAAGTGGATGTATCTCTCGATCTTAAGAGTGCTTGGAAGAAGACTCAAGATTTGTCAGTACTCTCCTGAAAAGCCAAATGATCTATTGGTTTTTACTCACTTAACCAGCTGGAAGTTTGGGAGGTCCAAGCATAGTCTAGTCTTCTCTCGAATTAAGTGTCACCTTGCTCATGCAGACCTCGCAGATCCAGCAGGTCAGTGTAAACTTCCTCACTTTCTCTAGGTCTAAGACCAGGAATTTTACCCACTTCTCCTGTCCTGGATAGTCCAGTAGGAAGACTGATTAATTGGAAAAAGTGTCCACCAGAGAACAGTTTGTATGTTTTGATTTAACTGAAGAATCGTGTTCTAAGGTTTCTTTAATATTTCAATTTTTGAAGTGTTTTTATCAGTAGTTCACTAAGTTTTTCAATGCTTGGATGGTGAAGACAACTACAAACATTCAACGTTAGTGACAGCTTTGACAGCCAGTAAGCCAGAGAGTGACGAATTCAAAGAAACTTTCGGCTTTAGTGGATGAAACCTGTCAAGTTCAGATGACTTGCCATCATTGGAAGAACCATCTCATTGTTCTGAATTACAAATACGTTTGTGCTCAAATTATATATGGTAAAACACCCCTTACCTTAACATTCTCAAGGGCACTTGCATCATTCTGTCCTGGTGAATCACTGATACTACAGAGAAAAGTTCAGCGTTATGCATTGTTCAAAGTCTGTAACCCCATCAACACCCCTCTCCTTAAAGAGTATACCTTTCATTTCTTGGTGCTGTACATGATGAATGTTTCCATATGATTAATAGGAGTACAGAGAGTGCAATGAAGATGGTGAAAAACCCAGCTGATATATATATGATAACATTCTTTGTTATCCCTTCCTTGGAACTGGGAATGTTCAAGACTCGTGGGCGCATACTTTCTGTAGGAATTAGAAATGTCAAAAGGTTAGTGAGTCATAGCAATTTACCACATAGGAGATGCTATTGGGACAAGATATTTAGATATAAAAAGAGCAAAGATTCTCCAGAACATAAATTCATGAGGGTTGTAGATAAGGTGGATGGGGCGGCACGGTAGCCTAGTAGTTAGCACAACACTTTACAGTACCAGTGACTGGGTTCAAATCCTGCTGCTGCCTACAAGGAGTTTGTATGTTCTCCCTGTGACTGCATGGGTTTTCTCCCACAGTCCAAAGATGTACCGGCTGGCCATTGTAAATTGTCCTGTGATTAGGCTAGGATTAAATTGGGTGGCATGGCTTGAAGAGTTGAAAGGGCCTTTTCTGTGCTGTATCAAGAAAAATAAATAAATCAAAGACAAATCCTTTCTGCCTGCACATGGTCCATATCCATCCAACTCTGTATATTCGCATTAGGGTTATCTAACCCTATCTAAGAGTACCTTAAATACCTCTGTTGCACGTGCTTCCTTCAACAGCCCTGGCCCTGCATTTGAGGCACCCAGCTCTCTGTATAAAATAAAAACTGGCCCTGCACATTCCCTATGATCTGTTACCCCCTCGAACTTTAAATGCATGCCCTTCAGACATTTAAACCAGGGGAAAAGATTCTGGTTGTCTACTCTATCTACTCTCATCATTTTATAACCTTCTTACAGGCATCCCCTCAGCCTCCACCACTCCACAGAAAACACTTTAGGTTTGTCCAACTCCTCATGATAAGACATGCTCTCTAATCCAGGCAGCATCCTGGTAAATCTCCTCTGCACCCTCTTCAAAGCCTCAACATCCTTCCTTTAATGGGGCAGCCAGAATTGAATGCAAATCTAACAGGAGCTTAATGAAGCTGCATCATAGCATCCTGACACCTGAATTCAATGCCTTGACTAACAAAAGTAAGCATCCCAGATGCCTTCTTTACCACACTAATGACTTTTAGGGAGCTTTCAGGAAATTATGCATTAGAGTTGGCCCAAATCTTTTCCTGTTCACTCTTTTGCATAGAATACCAACAGGATAATCTTTTATGGTCAACACACAAAATGCTGGAGGAACACAGCAGGTCAGGCAGCATCTATGAAGAAACAGTCAATGTTTTGGACTAAGACCTTCATTCGGACTGGAAAGGAAAGGGGAAGATGCCACAAAACGAGGGGGGGGACAGGAAGGCAGACAACCTGGAAGGTGACCGGTGAAGCTGGATGGGTGGGGGAGGAGGATGAAGTAAGAAGTTGGGAGGTGATAGGTGGAAAAAGTATGGGGCTGGAGAGGAAGCAATCTGATAGGAGAGGAGAATGGAGGATGGGAGAAATATAAGGAGGAGGGGCATCAGGGCAAGGTCATAGGCAGGTGAGCAGAGTTAAGTTGCCAGAGAGGAGAATTGAAGATGACAGAAGGGAGAGAGAAAAATTACCAGAATTTGGAGAAATCGATGTTCATGTCATCAGGTTGGAGGCTACCTAGACGGAATATGAGGTGTCTGCTTTGTGGATGGAGCAGAGGTGCTTGACAAAGCCTCATCAATAATTTTTTTTTAAAAAACAGCAACTCTTTATTCATCTCCATAAATGCTGCTTAACTTGGTGAGTTCCTTCAGAATTTTGTATCTGTTGCTCTAGATTTGAAGCATCTGCAGAATCTCTTTTGTTTAATCTTTTCTAATCCAAGCCCTTTCTGTAGAATTTCAACCATCTATATCGTTCTCAATCATTTGACTAATTCTCCTCATTCAGCCAGTTCCCCTTCATCAAATCTGATTTTGTTCACTCCTTTTGCTTAGATTCCAAATCACACACACTCTTACTCTTCACACCCATGCAATAGAATCCCAGCAGGCCAGAACCTTCCCATTCACAAATGCTGTACAGACTCACAATGACACACTTACCCTTGCCACTATAGTTTTCCAACTGACCAATTTCATCTCATTCTTTTCCATTATTTAGAAGCCCAAAAGATCAATCTGTTCCTATTCATTTCCATTAAGAAAAAAACTATTCAAGCAATTCCTTCCCATTTACTCCCATTGTACAGAATACCAATGGCACAAATTACTTTCCCATTGATGCATGTTGTAGAGTCTCCCAAAAAAAAAACAACTGCACCATATTCATTCCTACTGCTATTTCCTAATAGATTAATTCCTTAAGGCCATAAGACATAGGAGCAGAATTTAGCCATTTAGCCCATTGAACTTGCTCCGACAATCCATCATAGCTGATTTATCATCTCACTCACCCTCGTGCTCCTGCCTTCTCCCTGTCTAATCAAGAATCTATCAATCACTGTTTTAAATATACTCAAAGACTTTGCCTCCAAAGCCATCCGTAGCAATGAATTCCACAGATTTACCATCCACTTGATCCCTGTTCTAAAGGGACATCCTTCTATTCTGATGCTGAACCCTCTGGTTTTCGAGTCTAGACACCTCTTTTATAGGTAACATTCTCTCCATGTTCCTTCCTATTCACATATTGAACAGAATGCCAAAAGACGAAACTTCACCAATTATTTATGTACCAATCACCGCTTTGTACTTATGTCCCACCACACAGAACTCAAAAGCGTTCAAGTCTTTTACATTCATCCCCAACTATGCAGAATTGCAGTGGTGTCATTTATTACCTTCACACCAAACTATTAAACGTGTCTTGCTTCTATAGACACTGTTGGAAAATCTGGGGATCCTCAAATCACAGATGAATTCACCGTTGTCACTACAGTTCACATCACTTATGAGAATGGAGGCGTTTTTTTTCATGATGTCACCCACCCACTTCAACCTTTGGGTGAACTTACTGTCCTGTGCCACCGTACTGACATTTTGATAGAAAAAGAATATCTATATTGGAATAAAAAGGGAAAACAATTAAAAAGAAACACAGTTATATAAAAACCTCCCCTGCATTTTACTGATGAACATTCTACTCTTGGAAGACAGTGTTGAATTCTCCCCTTTCTCCCATTTTAACATTTCCCAGAGATGAAAAGGAAATCTTTTTATATGATATCCTGTAGATAGTACACTAGCAAGTCCCTTATGTATTCCCCCTTTTAATATCCCTTAAGATGTTGGTGAACTGCCTGCTGTCTGTATCAAAGGTACAGAATTTAAATCCAGCAATTATGAAGGATGTTAATATACACTCAATGGCCACTTTATTAGTACACCTGAACACCTGTTCATTAATGCAAATATCTAATCAGCCAATCACATGGCAGGAACTCAATGCATAAAAGCATGCAGAAATGGACAAAAGGTTCAGTTGTTGTTTCGACCAAACATCAGAATGGGGAAGAAATGTGATCTAAGTGGCTTTGACCATGGAATGATTGTTGGTGCCAGACAGGATAGTTTGAGTATCTCAGAAACTGCTGATCCCCTGGGATTATCATGCACAACAGTCTCTAGAGATTACAGAGAATGGTGTGAGAAACAAAAACTATCTGTGGTGGTGGTGGGGGTAGGGTACAGAATCTTAATGTCCCACACAACAGGTTCAGGAAAAATAATTACTCTACACCCATCAGGCCCCCTAAACCAGTGTGAATAACTTCATTCACCACTACTCTGAGCTGATTCTTCCACTTTCAAGGACAATTCATTACAATTCTTTACAATTCATATTCTCAGGCCTCCAAACAGCAGCCCGGATGTGGATTACAAATTACAGCAGGAGGTAGAAAAAGGCATGTCAGAAGGGCAATGTCATGATAATCACTGGGGATTTTAACATGAATCTGCATTAGGAAAACCAGGTCAGTACTGGACCTCAAGAGAGAGAATTTGTAGAATGTGTAAGGATGGTTTTTTAGAACAGCTTGTTGTTGAGCTCACTAGGGGATCAGCTCTGCTGGATTGGGTGCAATACAATGATCTGGAAGTGATAAGAGAGCTTAAGGTTAAGGAAACCTTAGGGAACAGTGATCACAATATGATTGAGTTCACTTTGAAATTTTTGAAGGAGAAACTAAATTCCAATGTGTCAGTATTTCAGTGGAATAAAGGAAATTACAATGGCATGAGAGAGGAACTGGCCAAGGTTGACTGGAAACGGACATTTGCAGGAAGGACAGCAGAGCAGCAATGGCTGGAGTTTCTGCAAAAAATGAGGAAAGTGCAAGACAGATATATTCCAAATAAGAAGAAATTTTCGAATGGAAGAAGGACACTACTGTGGCTGACAAGTGAAGTCAGAGCCAAAGTAAAAACAAAAGAGAGGGTATACAAGGAAGCCAAACCCAGTGGGAAGCTTATAAAAACTTGCTGAAGGAAACTAAGAAGGTCATTAGGAAAGAAAAGATGAATTATGAAAGAAAACTGGTGACTAATAACAAAGAAGATACAAAAGCTTTTTTAAATATATAAAGGGTAAAAGAGAGTTGAGGGTGGATATAGGACAAATAGAAAATGACACTGGAGATATTGTAATGAGAGATGCTGAGGTGGCAGAGGAACTGAATGCATATTTTAGGAACATAGAAACATAGAAAACCTACAGCACAATACAGGCCCACAAATCTCTGCCGAACTTGTCCTTACCTTAGAACTACCTAGGCTTACTCATAGCCCTATATTTTTCTAAGCTCCATGTATCCATCTAGGAGTCTCTTATAAGACCCTATTGTTGCATCAGTCTTCACAGTGGAAGACACCTGCAGTATACCAGACATTCAAGAGTGTCAGGGAAGTGAAGTTTGTGCAGTGAAAATTACAACTGAGAATGGTCTGAGGTTGGATAAATTTGGACCTGATGGAATGCACCCTCAGGTTCAGAAGGAAGTAGCTGGAGAGATTGCTGAGGCACTAACATTGATCTTTCAAGAATCAATAGATTTTGGCATCGTACTGGATGACTGGAAAATTGCAAATGTTACTCTGCTACTTAAGAAGGGTGGGAGGCAGCAGAAATGAAACTATAGACCTGTTAGCCTGATGTCAGTGGTTGGGAAGTTGTTGGAATCGATTGTTAGGGATGAGATTACAGAGTACTGGGGGCACATGACAAGGTAGGCAAAAGCCAGCATGGTTTCCTGAAAGGAAAATCCTGCCTGACTAACCTACTGCATTTTTTTGAGGAAATTACAGGCAGGGTGGATAAGGGAGATGCAGTAGATGTGGTGTACTTGGATTTTCAGAAGGCCTTTGACAGTGTGCCGCACATGAGGCTGCTTAGCAAGATAAGATCCCATGGAATTACAGGGGAGTTACTAGCATGGGTGGAGCACTGGCTGATCGGCAGAAAACAGAGAGTGGGAATAAAGGGATCCTGTTCTGGCTGGCTGCCGGTTAGCCGTTGAATTCCACAGTCGGTGTTGGGATTGCTGCTTTTTACAATGTATGTCAATGATTTGGACTATGCACTTTGGTGGAAGAAATAAACGGGCAGACTATCATTTAGATGGGGAGAGAATTCAAAATGCAGGGATGCAAAGGGACTTGGGAGCCCTTGTGCAGGATATCCTAAAGGTTAACCTCCAGGTGGTGAAGAAGGCAAATGCAATGTTAGCATTCATTTCTAGGGGTATAAAACATAAGAGCAGGGATGTGATGTTGAGGCTCTATAGGGCACTCGTGAGATCACACTTGGAGTATTGTGTGTAGTTTCAGGCTCTCTATTTTAGAAAGGATATACTGACACTGGAGAGGGTTCAGAGGAGATTCAAGAGAGTGATTCCAGGATTGAAAGGGTTACTATATGAGGAATGTCTGGCAACTCTTGGGCTGTATTCCCTGGAGTTCAGGAGAATGAGGGGGATCTCATAGAAACATTCCAAATGTTAAAAGGCCTGAACAGATTAGATATGGAAAAGTTATTTCCCATGGTAGGGGAGTCTAGGACAAGAGGGTATGACTTCAAGATTGAAGGACGTCCATTTAGAACAGAGATGTGGAGAAATTACTTTAGTCAAAGGGTGGTAATTTTGTGGAATTTGTTGCCACAAGTGGCTCTGGAGGCAAAGTTATTGGATGCATTTAAGGCAGAGGTAGATAGGTTCTTGATTAGCCAGGGCATCAAAGGGTATGGGGAGAAGGCAGGGGAGTGAGAATGACTGGAAGAATTGGATCAGCCCATGATTAAATGGCAGAGCAGATTTGGTGGGCCGAATGGCCTACTTCTGTTCCTATATCTTATGGTCTTATGATCTTTAGGTGGAAGGCCCTGACGGAGTACCTGATAAGGCTCTGAAAACTTGTGCCAACCAACTGGTGGGAGTATTCAAGGACATTTTCAACCTCTCACTGCTACAGGTAGAAGCTCTCACTTGCTTCAAAAAGGCAACAATTATACCAGTGCCTAAGAAGAATAATGTGAGCTGCCTTAATGACTATCGCCCGGTAGTACTCATATCTACAATGATGAAATGCTTTGAGAGGTTGGCCATGACTAGACTGAATTCCTGCCTCAGCAAGGACCTGGAACCATTGCAATTTGCCTATCGCCACAACAGGACGACGGCAGATGCAATCTCAATGGCTCTTCACACGGCTTTAGACCACCTGGACAACACAAACACCTATGTCAGGATTCTGTTCATGGTATTTAATACCATCATTCCCACAATCCTGATTGAGAAGTTGCAGAACCTGGGCCTCTGTAACTCCCTCTGCAATTGGATCCTCGACTTCCTAACCAGAAGACCACAATCTGTGTGGATTGGTGATAATATCTCCTCCTTGCTGATGATCAACACTGGCGCACCTCAGGGGTGTGTGCTTAGCCGACTGCTCTGCTCTCTCTGTACCCATGACTGTGTGACTAGGCAGAGCTCAAATACCATCTATAAATTTGCTGTTGATACAATCATTGTTGGTAGAATCTCAGATGGTGATGAGAAGGCGTGCAGGAATGAGATATGCCAACTAGTGGAGTAGTGTCACATAAACAACCTGGCACTCAATGTCAGTAAGATGAAAGAGCTGATTGTGGTCTTCAGGTAGGGTAAGATGAAGGAACACATACCAGTCCTCATAGAGGGATCAGAAGTGGAGAGAGTGAGCAGTTTCAAGTTCCTGGGTGTCAAGATCTCTGAGGAACTAACCTGGCCCCAACAGATCAATGTAGCTATAAAGAAGGCAAGAGAGGATCTGTACTTCATTAGGAATTTGCAGAGATTTGGTATGTCAACAAAAACACTCAAAACCTTCTATAGATGTATCGTGGAGAGCATTCTGACAGGCTGCATCACTGCCTGGTATGGGGGAGGGGGCTATTGCACAGGACCGAAAGAAACAGCAGAGAGTCGTAAATTTAGTCAGCGCCATCTTGGGTACTTGCCTACAAAATACCCAGGACATCTTCAAGGAGTGGTGTCTCAGAAAGGCACCCAGGGCATGCTCTTTTCTCATTGTTACCATCAGGTAGGAGGTACAGAAGCCAGAAGGCACACACTCAGCGATTCAGGATCAGCTGTTTCCCCTCTGCCATCTGATTCCAAAATGGACATTGAATCTGTGAACACTACCTCACTTTTTTAATATATATTATTTCTGTTTTTGCACGATTTTTAATCTCCTATCTATATATACTGTAATTGATGTTTTTTAAATTTTTTCTTCTGGATTATGTATTGCATTGAACTGCTGCTGCTAAGTTAACAAATTCCACATCACATGCTGATGATAATAAACCTGATTCTGATATTTTGAGCTGAGGCTTAGTTGGTAACAGCCTGAATCAGAGTGTTTTGAGAACTAGTCCTATTCTCAAGATATGAACCTAGAAACTTGTTTTGTATAGTCAGAGGTGCTTGTTCCTGATGAGATGTTAAAACCGAGATGTTATTGCTCTCTTTGGTGAAAGTTTTAAGGATTCTTTTGCAGTAACTGAAGAAGAACTAATGGATTATCTTTGGTGTCCTGGTCAATAGTAATTCCTTATTCTATATTGCTAAAAAATGTATTTGGTAATGACAAAATTACTGCCTTTATGAGGATGCTGAGTGCAGTGCAAATTGGCTGCTACATTCCCTATATTACAACCACATTTGTATATCAGAAGCATTTTGTAGACTGTAAAGAATTTCAGGATGGCTTTAAAGAGGTGTGAAAGATCATGTATAAATAGCTTTTTAAATTAAAGTTTCAGCACGACACTTGAGGGGGAATATATCAACTGAAGATTGGCAAGGAGCACCAGGCTATACACTCACCTGATTCTCTTCATGTGCATCAGTAGGGATGTACAACCATTCTAGTTTGATGTTATGCATTTGAATGTGTTCTTGGTAGTCAAGCGTGCAGTCTAACAGTAGATCCACTCCCTGATGCACAACCCGATAGTCTGGGGTATAGATACCAACAGGTAAGATTGGCCGGATATCTATAAGGTAGAACAAAACCATCTGAGTTTGAACAGGGATAAACATCTCAATTTTGAAGCTGTGTTAGGTTAATTTTCGCTAGTGCGAATGTTGCACCATCCTACTTATAGGACAATCAAATCTTCCGATCAGATTTCAACTGTTACATCACTCCTGGATATCTCATATTCTAAATAAAAAACAAAATTTGGTTAACTTCCAGCTTTTTTCCATTTCCAGGCATCTGCTTTATTGT
This sequence comes from Hypanus sabinus, assembly GCF_030144855.1. Taxonomy (NCBI): domain Eukaryota; kingdom Metazoa; phylum Chordata; class Chondrichthyes; order Myliobatiformes; family Dasyatidae; genus Hypanus; species Hypanus sabinus. The sequence continues at coordinate 7,242,229 of NC_082739.1, read as the reverse complement.
ATTAATGTACAAACTCATGAAATATCATTCTGTAATTTACTCCTAAACATTTTTCATTCATATATAAATCCCTTAACTCCTCTATTGGGTTCTGATTGGTAATGTAATCAGGAGTATTTGTTATTAACAGCCTGTTTATTTCCCAGACACCTGTTATCATGTATATAAATGCTTCAAGCACCTTGATTCTGGTTGATAGCTCACCATCATTCTACATGTAAACCAGACAAATATCAAAATTAGATTCCAAGCTGCTTCTCGCTCAAAGATATCTATACATAATCCAGCAAAAGATTGGTCAGATTCCAGCCTTCGGTATTTAATGGAAAGACTTGCAATGCAACAGCATTGAATTAAGTAGTTTTTTGAAGTGTTCCCACATTTCTGCTTGGTTTTGACAGCTCACCCTATGTGGCCAAGCACTTTAATTTCAAGGATTTTCATTTTGCTGATATGCCTATTAAATAGCATTTGGTCAGACATCTGTGAAAGACCATGTCCATTATATCTATTCTTTCCATTAGTAGGCAGAAAGTTCAGTTGAGTCAGTTGATACAATATGTCTTTAACTAATCAGTTCTGGCTTTGATTAATGTATTCCTTAATTGAGAATTTAGTTAACTTGTCTAGTAACATTACTACTGGTAGAATCAGAAAAATATCTCTGCAGGAATGGAAGAGAAAGATAGGATGGCAATGTTTCCAAGGCATTTAGACAGACACAGAAACAAATATGAAATAGGGAGATATGGGTCATGTATAGTTTAATTTGGTATTATGATGGGTGCTGACATTGTGGACCAGTGAGCCTGCTTCTGTACTGTGTTCTATTGCAGATAAACGGACAGCTAAAATCCCCCTGCATAGTGATGCACCATCAATAACTCACTCTGAGACGTAAAGGCGAGATATCGGCTTTTATTGACTGGAAGAAGGAACAAGCAGTGAGTGACCACCATACTACATCCTGGAGACTGAGAGGCCGGGCTCAGGGCTTGATGGGCCTTTATACAGGGGTCTGTGGGAGGAGCCACAGGAGCAGTCAGCAGGGGGCGCGTCCAGACAGGTATATGTAGATCACCACACATAGCAGATAAGTTTAGCTTCAAGTAGAGCTTCCCTTGAAGAAATATTACTTCCCATTGATTTTAATGAGTTATTGACAGCAAGTTAGTGTGGGATAAACACCTTTCCACTATTTCAAACAAGGCTGAACAAAGGCTTGGAGATCTGTGGAAAGTAGCATCCAAACTAGACTAAGAGTGCAGAGCCACGGTTTACAAAGCCCAGGTACAAGGTATCATGGAGTATGCCTGCTTATCATGGATGAATGCCTCACAGAGTGCCCTCAGCCAGCTTGATTCCATTCAAAGAAAGGCTCTCGGGATTACAGGTGTAGATGAAGCCACAGCTCGTGAGAAGCTCGCCATCAGTAGCTTACACCACAGACGACAGATTGCTGCAGCTACTGTGCTATCCAAAATGCACACCAGCCACAGCCCTGCAGAGCTTTGTGCCATGCTGCCTTCACCTAATGAGAGACAGTGCACCACACGATCAAGTATATCTATGCCTGCTCATGCTGTTTCTATGCCTGATGTGAGAACGTACACACTGGATAGAAGCTTCCTTCACTGTGCTATCAAAATCAAAATGTTTCCAACCACAGCCTTTCAGATGCTGTGGTCGGAAACCCCTGCGATGATGGGGTCCAAGCCTTCAAGAGTTGAGTGCACAAACACCAATCGTCTCTGGGAGGGAAGTCACATGCTTCTTCATAAGCCATCATGAAGGGGACCAGGATGACAATGCTTGGTTGTTGGCAGGTAGGGTTAATACCCGACTTTCTCTTTCAATATTTTTATTAGTTTCTGCATAGAGGAATACTGAGTACAAGAAGATATATATTATAAGTCAAAAGAAAAAAAATACCAAATACATTGTATTACAAATGCAGTTACAATCACAAAAGCCTGTATTCATAAAAATTAAATTAAATTGTAATATTGAAATATAATAATTTTGTTATACAGAAAAAAAATCTACACCCACTACCAAAGTCAGAGCCGTTAGGAAAAGCAAGAGAAAAGGGAAAAAAACCCTTATCATATAATAAAATATATTATTAGCAACCATATGTACTTTTACAACAAATCAAAGACTTTGAAAATAACTCAAAAATGGACCCCACAATGTATAAAGATCTTGGCTAGATTCAAAAACTGAACATCGGATCTTCTCTAAAATTTAAGTATGACATAACATCCCGTAACTATTGAGCATGAGTAGGCAGTACAGCATCCTTCCATTTAAGCAAGAGCACCCTCCCAGTGAAAAGAGAATTAAAAGCCAAAGTATGCAAATCAGGTGTCTCCAAAATAAAGTCTTTTCCTCTAACAATACCAAATAATGCAGTCAAAGGGTTAGCCTTAAAATTTACCTTGAAAAGTACCAAGAAAGTTTAGAATACTTCCTTCCAGTATCTTTAAATTGTAAAAGGAATGACAGACACATAACAATGTTAACCAATTTAAAAATTTCATTCCAAGTTTCCTCAGAAATTGAAGTCTGTAAATCTTGTTCCCAAAGATGTTTAATTTTGTCTATAGGAACATTTTTCATTCCTAGCAACATACCATAAATATTGGATATTGAACCATTATAAAAAGGTTTCAAATTAAAAATTACCTCTAATAAGTCCTTATCGGAACTTATAGGAAATGTATATAGTTGAGAATGCAGAAAGTCTCTAATTTGTAAGTAATGAAAATAATGAGTTTTGGGTAAACTATATTTAGATGACATTTGCTCAAATGAAAGAAGACTTCCTCTAACAAACAAATCCTGGAATCATTTAATACCCAATTTATCCCATTCTTTAAAAACTGAATCAGTCATCAAAAGTTTTAAACAAAGTTAAGACAAATGGGACGAGACAAAGAAAATTTCAATAGACCAAAGAATTTCCTAAATTGTATCCAGATCCTCCAAGTATGTTTAACTACCAAATTTTCAGTTAGTTTACTAAAAGATAAAGGGAGTGAGGATCTGACAAGAGAAATAATAGAAAATTTATTAACAGAGTTAGCTTCTAAAGAAACCCAGACCAGACAGTCCTCACGGTTAATATAATACATCCAAAACGTAAGATTTCGTATATTGACTGCCCAATAATAAAACCTAAAATTTGGTAAAGCTAAACCTCCATTCTTCTTAGATTTTTGAAGATGAACTTTATTTAGTCGAGAAAGTTTGTTTTTCCATATATAAGAAGATATAATAGAATCGAGAGAATCCAAAAAAGATTTAGAATAAAAACTGGTAATACCTGAAAAAGGTATATAAATTTAGGTAAAATGTTCATTTTAATAGAGTTGATTCGGCCAATCAAGGATAACGAAAAAGGCGACCAGTTTGATAGTGTCCTTTTTATAAAATTCAGTAAGGTAAGAAAATTTTCATTAAATAGGTGTTTATACTTCTTGGTAATTGTTACACCCAAATAGGTAAATTGATTTTTTATGATTTTAAAAGGAAGGTTAATATTAATTGATAACAAATTATTCAGAGGAAAAAGTTCAGTCTTAAGTAAATTCAGTTTGTATCCTGAAAACTGGCTAAAACAAGAAAGTAGAGAAAGCACAGGAGGTAGTGAAGTCTTGACATTAGAAATAAAAAGCAATAGGTCATCAGCATAAAGCAAAACTTTATGAACAGTCCCTCTTCTTAGAATACCAAGATTCTATACCAAGAATACATTAGATTCTCAAAAAGCAATGGCTAAGGGTTCTAAAGCCAAATCAAAGAGCAAAGGGCTCAGGGGACAACCTTGTCTAGTTCTATGTTGAAGTTTAAAAGGTTTGGAATACCGAAAATTAGTAAGGACCCTGGCAGTAATTTAATCTATTGAGTAAATCGGGCCCAAAATTAAAATTTTCTTAAGTTTTAAATAAATAATTCCATTCAACCCAATCAAAAGCCTTCTCAGCATCCAAAGAAATTACACATTCTGATATCTCTTTAGAAGGGGAATAAATAATGTTTAATAAATGACAAATATTAAAGTGGGAATATCTATTTTTAATAAATCCCGTCTGATCATGGTTTCACTCAAGTGGAGAAGCCTGGGATTTTTTAAAGAAAATGAATTGACTGTTTAGTATCTTGCTATATTTATATTGAAAATATTTTACCATCTATCAATACTGACTTTCAAGAGCACTTGTGAGTTATGTTCTGGCTGGACTTAGTCAGTCAACTGCTGGAGAACAGTGCGGAAAGATCAGGTGCTGTTCTCTCTCAGTAGAGGTTAGTTTTTAGTTCCAAGTGCTCCTGTCACATTTTGTCACCCTGTAACCTTATCCTTCAATCTCTCTGAATTATGGAGGACAGCATGTGTATAAATGTCTCTCTCCAGCAGATTTCTTCATGATCATCATGACTCCTGTATTTCTACTATTTTTTAATGTTTCTTAATTGTACATAATGATTTTTTTATGTTCTATCACTGAGCAGCAGTGAACCATCTGATTGGCCTATCAGAGTTCTCTTTGGGAACTAGTTGACTTGATCAGCATTTCTGATCTGGCTATTGTTCACGATTGCGCTTAATAATAAAAAACATTGGGCAGCATATCAAATGAACATTGCCTCCAATCACACCAGTTCCCAGAAGACAAATTAGGTTAAAATTGCTTCCAGAAAGTTTCCTGTGGTCAAGGAGTCCAAAATAGGAGACCATTACAAACATTCAAGGAAAGCAATTTAGGATTCATTCACAGAATTAATGACTGAGGCAGCAACAATATTAGAAATATATCTGAAGTCAATTTTAACACCTTCTAGGTTTCTTGGTTAGTGTCCATGGTGGACAATGATGTCTCTGCCATGGCAGTCTCCCACAATTCTACAGCAAATGATTAACCTAAAGCATGTCTTAAAGGTGTTCAAAGTCCTGATGAAGTTCAATAGAGTTAACACAGGTTTAACATAATGAGCAGAAGAACTTGTTGTGGATTAAGGTAACTACTTCTCTTTAGGCTTCCAGATCGGATGGAACTTTATTGACCTGAAGCACTAGCTCTGTTTCTCCCTCTGTAGATGTTGCTTGCCTCATTAAGTCTTCCTAACATTTTCTCATCAGTACTCAAGAAATTCAAAGTTAAATTACTTTACAGTGAGCAATTTACTGCTAGTAAAATGTAAGTACATGCAGAGGAAATTGCAAGTGGTTTGTGGTTGAGAGTGAGGAAGAGATTTAGCGAAGTAAATTCTCACTTATGGTAAATTATTGTTACTGCTTTGCAGTGGTGTGGAACTACATATGGTCAAAGTGTCCCTTTATGTCACAACCAAGGATCATTTTTAAAAAATAATTTTTTGTGTCAGTTAGTATGTGGACTGTATTTTTTTTTTTGGTGTCACCTTGTGCGTATGCTTTGTCCTTGGATTGTTTAGCTTTTATGTCTAATTGTTTGTCTTTGGACTTGCTCTGGGTTTTCACCTTGTTTTGCAGGTGTCTTATCTGGGATCATGAGGATTGTGCTCTCTTTGTATTTATCACTTTTCATCAATTTGGGATCATTTAATCAGCACGTTGTTTTCAATGTCTGGAATTCCTACATGTTCCAGGGTGTATTTCAAGGGGGCATACCACCCTCTCTCTGTTGGGCTTACCTTGTCAGGTGAAACTCAGACTGAGTTCTTCTGTGTATCATCGGTGATTTCTGTCTATCAAGATTCTGTATTGTTTGCCTGAGTTCTTATTAATTTCTGTAATAAGTTGATAGTTTTGTTTGAATTGCCAAAGTTTCCTTGATTCCTGCACCTGAGTTTGCAAGTGATCCTGACACTTTAGTAGTAGATCACCATATCTTTACAATTGAGATTGGCTTGATCACTATCTGAGTGCATGAAGGGCCATTCCACAAGGGAAGTTAAACTTGAAACCCAACCAGCAACTTTAACATTTTCCATCTCAAAGCTTATCATTTTGTTTCAAAAGAGATGAGAGTTACCTATTTAGGAAGGATTGAGTACACAGACTGTATACAGTACAAAGGTCGAGTTTATATTCCCTGAAGATTCGGAAACTAGGAGGGGATCTGATTGAAATATTTAAAGTTTTCATATGTTTTGTAAGTATGTAAAGCAGTTATTCTTGGCTGGAATGTTTGGAAACTCAATCTTAGATTAAGGTGTTGTCCATAGACACAAAATACCTTTGCTTAGAAGACCATAATCTTAACCCAGAAGAGTATTGATAATAGACCAATATGTTTGAAGACTGAGATCAATATGTTCATTCGAATCAAAAGAATCAGACAGAAGAGCAGAGTTGATCAATGGACCTGTGGTGCAGGATGAAGAATGGCACACCCCTGCTTCTGTTTCTTTTACAGATTGAAGGTCAGGTTAAGATGATGCTACCAAAGATGTGTATCAGCTTACTGGTAAATCATAAGGCAAGAGAACCAAATATAAACATTACTTATAACATCTTTCATGAAGCAAATTGTGGTGAACTATCGCCACAGACAGTGGGGAGGCAGGCAGAGGTGAGGCTGGTTCGTCGCAGATAGAGTTGGTATCGCTGCCGGAGATGGAGTAAGCGATTTGAAGAGGAGTCGATGTGGTAGATTTTCAATGCCGTCCACCTAACTCGGGTGTGAGGTTGGATCGCTCCAAGCGCAGAGCTGATTTGGTGAGATCGAGAATGGCTTCGGGGGCGGGGTGGACCAGGTGTATTGGGACATTGGGATCCAGGTCCTAGAATGTGGCACTACTCAGTGACACTGATAGATTGGAAGCCCAAGTGTTGGGTACGAAGGCAAGGGTTGGGCTAAATTTCCTCACTCTCCCGTGAATGTTCATTCCTTTCTCTGTGACGCTGGGACTATGAACTGAGCAGGCTGCTGTGAGTTTCTGCTCCATTGGTGTGAAAATTGGGAACCGAAGCTTGGCTTGGTCCTACTCTGGTTGTTCTGGAAGTAGATCTGGGACTCAGTCTGATTCTGGATGCTGTTGGCTTGCTTCTACTGTTTGCATAGTTCCCCCCCCCCCTTCCTGCAGAGTGGTTCCTGGTCTTTTTTTTAATTGGGTCATTCTTGCTCTGTGGCTGCCTGTAAGCAGACAAATCTCAAGGTGTATAATTTAGACATTCTTTGATAATAGATGTGCTTTGAATCTTGAATTAATCTGATGTGCCCAAAGAGAATCAGACCACATTAGGGGAAACCCTGACTTTATATCCAATGCAATATTACCTGCCAAAATTGGGGTTAAATCAACACTAATCACAGCAGTTTCTCAGCAGGTAATTCAAAATTAGTTCCAGGAAGTTTATGGTGGCTGAAGAGTCCAGGATAAGGAAGCATTTGCTGACAGTCAATGCAAGGGATTTCTGATCATCGGCAAGTAAGAGTTGCAATGCTCCCAGAATTAATGATGGAAACATAGATCATGTTATACTTCAAAATCAATTGGGTGTATAGCATGCTCGCACAGAAGTTATCATTACAAGCTCATGACCACTATTTACCAGGTGTAGTATCTTGGCCAACATTGCTTGTACTTTACCGATTAAGGCAGGCAGTGATGGAGCTTCGACCTTTCACCTGAGATACTAAAGTGAGGATCTAATTGGCATCTTAATGGGACGTTAATCAGGCTACAGCCTGATATAGATCAGCTGGAAAGTTAGGCAAACAATGATAGATGGAATTCAATCCTGACAAGACATCAGCACAACATTGTGGGCCAAAGGTCCTGTATTATACGGTAATGTTCTATGTTCTTAAATCTGAGGACAAATAGGGATACAATACAGATATAGCATATATAGATATAGGATATTTGTACATCTATATACATATGTGTGTAATATCTGTGATATATCCAATATATATCACATATGATGGCCATATCATATACTGTATGTTATATAATATAGGATATACAGTAGATACAGGATATATACAACAGATATAGGATTTGCTATAGATATAGGATAAGGATAGGATATACATGGTATAAGGTAGAGCCCCAGAGAAAATGGATGAATAAAGGGGTCTTGGAGTACAAGTCCATAAATCACTGAGAGAGCAGAGGTGGAGAGGAAGTTGAGCAAGGCATATGGGATTCTTGCTGTTATTGGCTAGGGCATAGAATCTAAGAGCTGGGATGTGATGTTTTCAACTTTATAAAGCACTGGTTAGGCTGTATTTGGAGTACTATATTGAGTTCTGGTCACCACACTGTAGGAAGGATGACATTGCACTGGGCAAGTTGTAGAGGAGACTCACCAGGATATTGCCTGGATTGGAGTATTTCAGTTATAAGGAGAGATTGGATTGACTGGGCCTGTTTTTTCTGGAGATGAGGATGCTGAGAGGATGTTAGAGGTGTATAAATTATAAATGGGACAGATAGGATAAATAGTAACAATCTTTTTCCCCTGGTGGGGTATCTAAGACAAGAGGGCACAGGTTTAAGGTGAGAGGCGAGAGGTTAAAAAGGAATCTAGGAGGTGAATTCTTTCACACAGAGGGTGCTTGGGGTTGGGAATGCACTTCAGAGGAGACAGATACTCACAACATTTAAGAAGCCTTTAAAAAAGTCCTTGAATTGCTAAAACATAGAAGACTATGAATCTAATGCCGGTAAAGGGGATTAGTACAGATGGATGTAATAGTCAGTATGGATGTGGTGGGTCAATGGGGTTGTTCCTGTGCTGTAAAACTCCACAACTCTATCACTGGAAAAGCAAATTACTTTCTCATTTCTGTATGGGAGCTTGCTATGAGTACATTGATTACAATAGTTTAGAAATCCTTATTATGTCTGTTGAGGATGTGGAATATACTGCATAAATGCAAGTTCTTTCTTTTACTTCTGTCTCAGCACAGCATCATTTTTGGAAGCTTAGACTTCTTTGGTCTCCATGGCTTCTTGCTATACTGCCATCGTCTTTCTCCACTTTCTATTCTTCTGTGCCAGTCATTGGCCTTAAACATTAACCCTGTTTCCTCCTTTACAGGCACTTCCTGACTTGCTGAGTGTTTCTAGAGTTTCCCGTTTTTATTTCAGATTTCCAGCATCTGAAGACTTTTTTTATTTTGCGGATTTGCGTCATCTGTGGTTGCTTTGCTTTTTATCCTATTTCTCCATCTGCCTCTGGGCAGGCTGGATTGGATGCCAACCTGTGGCTGAGGATCATGTGATGGAGTTATCAGGTATATGGTCAAGCATCTATCCTACTCCATTCTACATAGAACAACACAGAACAGCACAACACAGTACAGTCCCTTCGACCCACAATGGTGTGCCGATCTTTTAACCTACTCTAAAATCAATTTAACTCTTCCTTCCCACATAACCCTCCATTTTTCTTTCATTCATGTGCCTATCTAAGAGTCTGTTAAATGTTGCTAATGTATCTTCCTCTACCATTACCCCTGACAGTGCGTTCCATGCACCCACCACTCGTTATTCCACAAACCACCACCTTTTAACATCCTCCATATTTTCCTCCAATCAACTTAAAATGATATCCTCTCATATTAGCCATTTCCACCCTGGCTGTCCACTCTATCAATGCACCTTTTACACGTCTATGAAGTCACCCCTCATTTGGCTTCACTCCAAAGAGAAAAGCCTTAGCTCAATCAAGCTTTCCTCATAAGACATGTTCTAATCCATGAAGCACCCCAGTAATTCACCTCTACACCCTCTCTAAAGTTTCCACATCCAATGAGTCGACTGGAATTGAACACAATATTCCAAATGTGGTCTAAACGGGGATTTATGGAGCTGCAATATTACTTTGCAGCTCTTGAACTCAATCTCAAGGCTAACACAACATACACCTCCTTCACCACTTTATCAACTTGCAATCACAACGTATACCACAATGGTCTAAAGCTTTTCCTTAGTACAGTAGGTCCTCTTTTTTTTTGCCACCTTACAGAGTGTCAATTTGTTTCAATGCTCTTGGTCTCCTAGTCCAACCAGGCTGAGGTCTGCAATCTATTGTCCTTGAAAAAGACCCCTGCCTGGTTTCTGTGCCAGGAATCCAGTATGAGTCCATGCTGTCTGTTGGCAACTTTGCAGGAAGGAATCACCCATGGATCAGTCTAGGAGGCTGTGAGTGAGGGTTGGTGTTGGATGAGATGGTGCAGCACTGAGATGTGGGGCTCAGAATGTGCAGCAGTCACCCCCGTCCTGCCCAACATCAGTCCTCACAGGCAACGTCCCCACACCGAACCAGAGCTTGTTTATTGCCGGGCATGCACCAGCTGAGAGCAAGGATTGTGCCAGTCTCTTGGCACACTGAGACTGTCAGTTGATTTGATTGGCATGCAATGCATCCTAGGTACTAAGCAAGGTGCCAGCATATAACGCAGTGTTCCACTTTCTCTATTCCCAACAGACAGAGCACTTACCGTAGACTGTGAGTAACATTAGGAGTAAGTTCAGTCCCATTCCACTGTTCATCATCTGCAGAGAAGAAGCACAGGAGACTGCAGTTAGTGACAATTATAAAGCTTAAAATCTTGCAAAGTGCTTCACAGAAGTGAAAGCAACAATTTACTCTCATGGAGATATTACAGAGATGCAAACAAAAGCTTGGTTGAAGGTTGGTAGGTTTAAGAAACATGCAAAAGGAGGAGGCACAGTAGAGAGTGAAAGATTTAGGGGAGTATTGTAGGAATAGGGGCTAAAAAAGCTGAAACCTGCTAAGGTTTGCAGAAAGGGAATCAAAGATTTAAGGTCAAGTCCAAGTTGAGTTTATTGTCAAATGCACAAGTACATGCATGAACAAGTGCAATAAAAAATTTTACTTGCAGCAGATACAGTACATAGCATTAGAGACACAACATTTGCAGGAAAAATACTAATTTAAACATAAACATAAAAAATATAAACACTAATTATACAAAATTATGAAGATATGCATGAAACTATGAAACCAGGAGTACAAAGATCATAGTATTGACGGGCTAGAGAAGATTACAGAGGCAGAGAGGGCAAATCTCCAACAGGATTGAAGTTTTAAGCATGAAATGACCCTGGGTTTTGATTCAATCACTTCTTAGACCTATTTTATCCTAATTGCATTAAAATCCATTTCACCACTGAGGAAGTCCAAGAGCAACATCAGACACAAAGTGGTTATTTTAGCCTTTTTAGAAGAGAGCAGTTTAAGTGTTTTCATGTTTCAGAAGTTCTGCATTCTGAATTTGATGATCTTTATTCTGGTACTATACCCTTGAATCCTAGATGCCATGCATATGGATACATCAAGTTTATCCAGGCTTTTCAGTATTTGTTAGGTTTCAATGAGATCCTCCCTCATCCTTCTGAATTCCAGGGGTCATCCTTGTGCACTTCCTCTGGACCATTTCCAGGGCCAGCAGATCCTTCTACGTCTATGAGGCCCAAAGGTGCTTACAAAATCTTCACAACACCCCACCCCCAAAATTCTATCCTTTCCTATTTCTGGAAGCTCACCCAACAATACCATCTGCAGTTTTCCTGGGTAACAGTAAAAAATGTTGGCGGAACTCAGCAAGTCAGGCAACATCTTTGGAGAGGAATAAACAGCTGATACTTCGGGCTGAGACCCTTCATCAGGACCTGAGTTCCTCCAGTATTTTGTATGTGTTGCTTTGGTTTTCCAGCATCTACAGAATCTCTTGTTTTTATGATTTGCTGCAGTTTTCTTGCTCAGTATTTATTGGTATAACCACTCCCTTTTCCCGCTGTCTGTGTCAGTGCTTTCAAGTTCCAAGGTCCTAACCCCTGAAATGACCAACAGTTCTTTTTGGCTCTCTCCCCCTTCTTAGGATCTTGACCAATGTCTTAGCCATCTGTCCTAACTTATAGCCAATGGCTAAATCTTGTTTGACAACAGCCACCTCAGATTCCTTGGGAACATTTCCATTATTGGTGTACCATAGGAATCATAATTTGGAGAATTTCTACACAAAATTCAAACACAGTGAGCTTTAAGTCTGCAATATTTCTTACATGTTAAAAAAACATACACTGCTGTGCAAAAATCTTAGACACATAGGTATAGCTAGGGAGCCCAAGACTTTTGCACAGTACTGTGGTAATTTTATGGCATGCACTGTATTGCTGCCACAAAAAAAAACAAATTTCATAACATATGTGAATGATGATAAACCTGATTCTGATATGGGTTTCTATTGTGGACTGAGAATGGGAGGGAGGGGAATCACAATTGGGAAAAGAGGAAGGGAGAGGGAAGGGAGCGGAAAGCACCAGAGAGACATTCTGTACTGATCAATAAACCAATTGGCTGGAATCAAATGACCTTGCCTGGTGTCTCAAGGCCGGTTGTGTCTGCACCTGCACCACCCCTAGACCCCGGCACTCCTTCTCTTCCATCTGCCTCACACTTCTCCTGTGGTGCTCCACCATCGCCATTCCCAACATCCTTTGCTCCCATCAAATTTACATACTTGCTCTCTGTTCCGCATTGACAAATACAGTACTGGGCAAAAGTCTTAGGTACCCTCGTTTTATATATATGTGCCAAAGATGTTTGCACAATAATATACGGTATATTTATACAGTATAGTATACTAGAAAAACAGTAGTCACTGCTCCTCTCCTTGTTTTCTTGTCCAATTTTTAAAAATATGCTTCTACAGCTCTCTTCTTTCATGGTCTTCAAAATACAATGACGAACACTTGTTTCATTAAACACTAGTGCAAAGTTCATTTTTATTGCCTCGACCACATTTTCCACAGCGAGATGCATTGAAAGATTGTTTACTGACTTGAGGTGTTCAATTGTATTCTTCAAAGGTCAGTGCAAGGACCAATATTTTTCTTCAATTTATATTAATAACTAAAAGTGGGGTACACAAGGTGGTAGAGGCTCAATCACACAATTTGTTTACCCTCAAGTTCAATCATGAAGCTAAAATAGAACTTGGCTAATAAGGGTGCAAGTCTATGACTCCCTTAAAGAGGCAACGCAAGTAGATAGGGTGGTAAAGAAGGCACACAACATATTTGCCTTCATTTCTTTTAAAAACTTCATCAATATTTTTGCCATATATTCTAATTTGTAGGCAATTGTTAAATCCTGCTTGGTAACAACCATCTGAGATTCTCTGGGTTACTGACTTAAAGCTGTTACATTATTGGTGGTACCAGAGAAAATCTGTCATACTCACTGGAATTTAGAAGATTGAGGGGGGGATCTTATTGAAACGTATAAAATTCTAAAGGGATTGGACAGGCTAGATGCAGGAAGATTGTTTCCGATGTTGGGGAAGTCCAGAATGAGGGGTCACAGTTTAAGGATAAAGGGGAAGCCTTTTAGGACCGAGATGAGGAAAAACTTCTTCACACAGAGAGTGGTGAATCTGTGGAATTCTCTGCCACATGAAACAGTTGAGGCTGGTTCATTGGCTATATTTAAGAAGAAGTTAGATATGGCCCTTGTGGCTAAAGGGATCGGGGGTGTGGAGAGAAAGCAGGTACAGGGTACTGAGTTGGATGATCAGCCATGATCATACTGAATGGCGGGCAGGTTCGAAGGGCCGAATGGCCTACTCCTGCACCTATTTTCTATGTTTCTATTTTTCTATAATTTGGAGCATTCTTACATGAAATTCAAACATACTGAACTGCAACACTGACATTTTAAATTAAGATCTTATAACTAAATTAAAAACTGTTGTAATTAATAAAGAGGTTTCTGGCCAAAACATGACTTTCACTAATTATTTTTGTTTGTTTCAGAGCAAGGAACAACTTACAAGATGTTGATCTCTCCACCAACAATTTTGTTGTAAAGCTGCCTCAATGGAATCCCATTCAATACTTCATCTGTTCAACTGAAGCCTGGATTTTCTCCTCGTCAGTGACCGGCTCTGTTTTCTTCAAGGCAGCCAGTTGTATCTGTGCTTCCGTTACAGGGTTTTGTGTTCAGGAAACCACACTGCTGTAACGAAGGAGGCTTCAACTGCCCTTTTCTTATTTTTTTTAGAAAGGCAGCCTCTTTTCTGAAAAAAATGGAAGTGTTCAGAAAAGAACTTTAATTTATATAAACAATAATTCAACAAATTAATAGTGTTAACAAGTAATAAACATATGTGTAATGCTGTTTATTTCCTTATCAGAATGCTTCATAGTGTGTGATAGGTAATGGGCCGATTTTGTAGAGCATTCTCAGGGAGCTAACTTCAGGATGGCCCAAGGTAGTTTACATCCAATTTAAACAGCAAAATAGTGTTAGAAATTTATTAAATCATCAGTGTTGGACAGGACACCAGGAATACTCCCATTGTTCTTCTTTGAAATAGTGTCACGGAGTACTTGTATCTCTCTGAGGGGGCAGGTGGGCCCCCAGTTTAATGTCTCATGCAAAAGATAACGGTCATAGTTCAGCATTGCAGGAGTGCCAGCTTAGATGTTGATGCTTAAGCCTTGACCACAAACACACAACTTTTGACTCAGAGGCAAAAATATTAATAATGCTGTTGTTCACATTACTATTGTGGTTTGGAGCGGGGAAATAAGCACATGGCAAATTTAAGGCTTGAGGACATTTTATCAGTGAAATGTACTTCCAGATCTCAGTGCCCATATCATGTGGTCAAGGAATTACAGAATGGTTATAGCAGGGAAGGGGCCATTAGGTCTACAATGGTGCATTAAAGGGATTTTCCCCGTGTTAGTTTTGGTTCTTCTACCAATCACCTTCATCCTACATGCATAGAGAGAGGATGTTCCCATTAACAGGGTAGTCTCGAATAATCTCAAGGGCACAGTCTCAGAATAAAAGAATGTCTATTTAAAACTGAGAAGAGGAAGAATTTCTTCAGCCAGGCAGGAGTGAATCTCTGGAATTCATTGCCACAGAGGCCAAGTCATTGGATGTTTATAATGCAGAGATTGGCAGGTTCTTAATATGATATGTGAGTTAAGGAATACAGGGAAGAGACAGGTGAATGGGGTTGAAAAAACAAATCAGCCATGAATGAAAGGCAGAGCAGACTTGACGGGCTGAATGGCCTTACAGTTTTCTTTCCTCAAGTTATTGATTCTCCACCAATGAACATAGTACTTTTTTTCTCCTCTGTTGATAACTTTCATAACTTTAAAAACCTCTACCAGATGCCATCACGTCCTTCTCTGTTCCAAGGAAAAAATTCTTCAAGTTATCCATGTAATTCACTACTGGAGTCATTCTAGTACAGGTGCTGCACCTTACCTGAAGCCTTCACAACTTTCCTACACACATGGCTCCCAGAACAGAACTGTGATGGAACAAAGTTTTATAAAGATTCATCTTGACGGTCTTGCTCTTGAATTCTGCACTTCTGTACATTGTTTCCTAATCATCTCCTCAACCTACCCTGCCCCCTTCAATGAATTGCTGCTACCCAGAATTCCTCTTGCCCAGAGTCACTTTGTCACTATCATTTCCTGTCAGAGCCACCTTATATTCAGGTACTCCTGCACCTAGTGTCACTTTATGGACATACAAACAGTTTACTACAGGGGTTCCCAACCTGGGGTCCACCAACCCCTCAGTTAATGGTGGAGATCCATGGCATAAAAAAGGTTGGGAACACCTGGACTATTATGTCAACTAATTTTATGTATATATAGCCACACTCAAACAGATACTTGTATATTTTGTTTTATAAGATTGCTTTAATATTTATAATTATTGTGTTTATTGTATTTTATTGTGTTCTTTATTGTGCATCAGATTGGGAGTAATAATTATTTTGTTCTCCTTTGCATGTGTATACTGAAGAATGATGATAAACAATCTTGAAACTTGGAATATCCCCACAGATCTGTTGGTTCTTGCACCTCTAGATCGTGTGGCCCTTTCTCAACCTTCCTATCAAAATGTAATGCTTTTTCTTTCTCAGCAGTAAGTTGGATCTGCTCTCTAGCCACATTCCTTTAGTCTGTCTTTACCTCACTGTTCAGAATCAGAATCAGAATCAGGTTTATTATCACCGGCATGTGACGTGAAATTTGTTAACTTAGCAGCAGCGGTTCAATGCAATACATAATATAGAAGAAAGAGAAAAAATAAATAAAATAAAACATAATAATAAATAAACAAGTAAATCAATTATGTATATTGAATAGATTATTTAAAAATGTGCAAAAACAGAAACATTGTGTATTAAAAAAGTGAGGTAGTGTCCAAAGCTTCAAAGTCCATATCAGAATTGGATGTGTTACGAGTGATGAATAGACCTGATGGACAATGGGGTACAGAGTTAACCATCCCCCCCTGAGAAACACGAACTATTACTGTTGCTTTGCTGACCATGAGAAAGAGAGACGGAAAAACAAGCAAGAACATCGGTGACAGATAAGAGAGAGGGGGAAATTGCTGATTAACTGTATTGTGACTCCTTTTTGAATTATTTACTGTTTCACTGCAAGGACAATAGTTTGCTCATAAACATTCCTCAGTGGACTGAAGGAGTGGCCTTATTTGATGGACACAGTCATTCAGGAGTGATGGACAGTGAGTCCCCATGAGTAGGGATAAAAGACAGCTCTGGAGAGACACCCTCCAGACACGCCAGTGGACACTGATTGAGTGTTGGAACCCACAAGAAAGGTGGGGGCTTCAAAGACCAAACCAGGAGGTCGGTCATTAAGGCTATCAGTGTTAAAGCAGGGCCGATGGGGACTTGTGTGTGTGTCCACTCGTGCCAGAGTGATGAGTCCACCACAGAAGAACGGTCTAGCAGAAGGACGGAGAGGTCATAACTGAATGACCACACCGATATGATGGATTAAGAAAGCAAAGGAAGGTTTGCCTGACTGTAGCTGTTACATCTCACTCTCTCTCTCTCTCTCCAACGATTACAATACAACAATCATAACTACATCAGCACCCATGAACTGAACTGAACTTTATACTTTTCTATGACAATTTATTTACCCCTAGACATCGATAGCTTGTTTATTATTGATTATTATTATTCCTACACTTTTAGGTTTATTACTGCTAACTGGTTTTATATGTATATTTGCATTATTGATTTGGTTTTGCTTATTTTTATTAATAAACACCTTTAGTATAGTACCACCAGACTCCAACGGATTCTTCTTTCTCTGCTGGTTAGACACCCAGTTACGGGGTACGTAACAGATGGCAGAGGGGAAGAAGCTGTTCCTGAGTCACTGAGTGTGTGCCTTCAGGCTTCTGTGCCTCCTACCTGATGGTAACAGTAAGAAAGGGTCATGCCCTGTGTGCTGGAAGTCCCTAATAATGGACCCTGCCTTTCTGAGACATCGCTCACTAAAGATATCCTGATTATTTTGTAGGCTAGTGCCCAAGATGGAGCTGACTAGATTTACAACCTTCTGCAGCTTCTTTCGTTCCTGTGCAGTAGCCCCTCTATACCAGACAGTGATGCAGCCTGTCAGAATGCAGACTGGAAAATGTAGCCCAATTGGTCACTGTAAATTGTCCTGTGATTAGGCTTGTATTAAATCCGTGGGTCGCTGGGCAGTGTGGCTTATTTGGGCAAGCAGGGCCTGTTCCACACTGTTATCTCTAAACAAATAAAATAAATAAATTAAAGAAAAGCAGCAGTTAAGTGTTTACTTTATTCCACGGTCTTCAAACCACAGTGACAATCTATTAGGTGACTTGAAAAGTCCATGTTTACTGTACTACAGCAATTTCCTGAGAAGGAGTAGTGAAAGATTGACTGAGGTGTTCAAACGGCACAGCAGAATAGCATAGCGGCTAGTGCAATGTTTTACAGCACCAGTGGTCTGAGTTCAATTCCCGCCGCTGTCTGTACACTCTCCTCCTGACTGAGTGGGTTTCCTCCCACACGCAATCTAAAGATGCGCAGATTAGTAGATGGTGGGCATGCAATGCTGGTGCCAGAAGCATAGCGACATTGCAGGTCACCTGCAGCACATCATCTGACTGTGTTGGTCATTGACACAGAATGACGCTTTTCTGTATATTTTGATGTACATGTGATAAATAAAGGTAATCTTTAATGTTTTCTGAGGTCAGCACAAGGACCGCTGTTCTTTAAAATACAGATGTCTCTTTAAAATGTGTTGATAACAAATTTAAGTATACAGAGTGCTCATAGATATTTGAGGTTTGATCATACAATTTGTGTTCAGCCTCAAGTTTAGTCAACACACCAAAGTACAACATCATGAACAGGTGTCCCAACCAGGAAAACCAAAACCAGTTTTTAGAACAATTCTAATAGCACAGAACTCATCAGTGAAATCAGTTTGGACCTAGCAGTGAGGGAATTTACAGGTCAACCACAGGCACCTGTCTTTGGTGCCTTCAGGTACACCAGTACTGCTTTCAGTTATATCATAACTCATTGAAACGAAAGTGATTCATGTATTGCCAGCCAGTACATCACAAAAAGGAAATAGAACAGAAATTAAAATCAGAATAATTAATAAGGAACATTGTTAAATTGGAATAGACCTGCAGGTTGTTTGGAAAAGGGTTGAGTACCAATAAACTAGCACATTTAAAGTATCCAAATTTAACTAAAAGCAAGCTTCTTGCAGGAACTCGACAGGTCAGGCAGCATCTGTAGAGACAACAGGGTTAGTTGGCGCTTTGTGTCCTGAGGCAGGGTCTCGACCCTACATGCCAACTATCCCTTTGCTTCCACAGATGCTGTCTGATCCACTGAGTTCATACAGCAGCTTGTTTTCTGCCCCAGGTCCCAGCATCTGCAGTCTCCTGGATCTCCGGGTTTTCTAAAGTGTTTCCCAGGCTGATTCATGAGATCAGAAAGAGCATTGCTGTAAGGAATGTTTGAGAATTTATCTCCTTAGAAGGTATTTTCACTAGGCAGATCTTGATCAGCTGTTTATATGATATCACAGGCTCAGGATAAGTGGCTGGACATTAGGACCAAGATGAAGGAATGCATTGTACTGTTTCTGTGGGAAAATGTTTTGTATATAGTATCTGTGCATGTGCCAGAAAGCATACCGATGAACCCTCATGCAGCAAGGTGCAGTCTCCTGATGTCTTGAGGCCACTTGTCACATACCTGTGAAGCTTGTGTGATATGCAGTGTAACCCCACCTGAATATACCATAGATCTTAAGACAAAGGAGCAGAATTAGGCTATTTGGCTAACCGAGTCTGCTCCTCCATTCCATCACGGCTGATTTATTATCCCTCTCAACCCTATTCTCCTGCTTTCTCCCCATAACCTTCGATGCTTTCACTAATCAAGAATCTATCAACCTCCACTTTAAATATACCCAATAACCTGGCCTCCACAGCCATCTGTGACAACGAAATCTACAGAATCACCACCCTCTGGCTAAGGAAATTCCTTTTCATCCTTGTTCTAAAGGGATGTCTTTGTACCCTGAGGCTGTGCACTCTGGTCCTTGACTCTCTGTCATAAGGGGGGGTGTTGGGAGCGGACCCAAATGCAAGACACAGACACTGAAGAACTAGGGAGAGGACTAGGTGTATCAAGGAAGCAAGGGAAGTGAGGAAGAAAGGACGCTGGACATGACACAGGCCCTGGACGAGACAAGGATTCCAGGCCTGGGCTAGGACTTGACTAGGATAGCTGAATCAGGACATGGAACTGGAAACTAGGTACCTGGGCTTGGACTCCGAGCCAGAGACTGGACAAGGACCAAGAACCTGGGTCTTGACTCGGGATTGGGCTCCAGAACTAGGTGAGGACAATACGTGGCTACAGGATGAGGAGAGGCAACAGGACTGGACGTGAGACTCCTGGACAGGACAAGGGAACCCCAGCACAGAACGAGAGAACCCCAGCACCGGGCTGGGCAAGGTAGTCCTGGGCTGGGTGAGGCACATGGACAAAACGAGAACACAAAGCTATGGCTTGGACAGGACAAGGTTCTTGGATGTGGCTAAGACTGGACGAGACCCCGAAGCCTTGACTTGGTCAAGGAAGAGACAGGAATGCAGAGCCTTAGTCGCGGGAGAGACAGGAGCATGGAACACAGAGCCAGGACCCCTTCTTGGAAACAGGACGTAGGGCCAGGACTCATTACACAGAATGCAGAATACAACAAGACGGTTCTCAACACAAGGTAGCAGCAGACGGCCGGACCTACCAAGTGAAGGTGTGGACATAGAGACAGTTCAAAACAATGAAAGACAGTTCTTTATCTTGCTCCAGTGGTTGAACTTGACAGCAGAGAAAGCAAGGGTTACAGGCGAGGCAAGGCAAGGCTCCAGGCGGAAGGTGAAGGGAAGGGATACAGACAGGGGGTTTGGACAGGAACAATCCAGTAGTCAGAGGCTGAATCCTGAAGCTATTTATGAAGTCAGCCCAAACGAGAATAAGCTGCCTCAACAGAAACTGGGAAATCCGGAAAACCTGGAATAAGGAACATGGACCGGTCCGTGAACTGAAATATGGATTTCATGGACCGGACCATGACACTCTCTACATCCACTCCATCTAGATCTTTCAATATTCGATAGGTTTCAGTGCGATCTCTCCCCACCCCCACCCCCTCCCACCACCACCATTTTTCTATGCTCCAGCAAGTACAGGCCCAGAGCCATCAAACACCCCTCATACATTAACTCTTTCATTCCTGGGATCATTCTCATGAACCTCCGCTGGACCTTCATCAATGCCAGCACATCCCAAAGCTGCTGATAATACTCTAAGTGCAGCCTGACCAATGCTTTATAAAGTGTCAGAATAGAAAATACACCACCAAATTCAAATCCCTATAATGAAGTTCAGGACCTGAAATATCAGGGCCCTTGTGGACCATTCTTGAACTCTGCTCCGTGTCATAGCTCAGGAACTCCAGTGCTTTAGCATGTAGTTCCTACACTGCTAATGAAACCAGAATAGGAGTAAGTTATCCTCTGATTCAGTCTTGACCTTGGGTTCTCCTTGTGTCAGTGTGAGTTTCCTCTTGGTATTCTAGTTTCATCCCACATCCCAAAGAAGAGTAATTGGCCATGCTAGATTATTTTACTGTCATGTACTATACAACAAGGTCTTTTAAATAAACAGTAACAGACTGCAACAAACTCGGAGTGAATAGATTGTAAGCACTTTTTATTACTTGCAAGGGAAGATTGCCTCCGTACGTTAAGTTGTCAGTAAATAGTGTAACGCACTGTAAGGATTCACTGCTAATGTAATGGCTTCCCTGTAATGTTTCACTGCTAAAGCTAATGTAGTCGTTTCTCTGTAATGTTCACTACTGAGGTAACGGTTTCTCTGTAGCTGGAGATAACAGGACTGTGGTATGCATGTTAGCTAATCAGGAGATTGTTGCTCTGTCTTGTGAATCTGGAAGGAGCCTTTTCGTGGGCTTTGCCGGGGAGAGATGAGGAGAGAAGACGCAAGTGGAGAGAGTTGGTAGATCGCCGGACGGAGTGGACTCAGAGCGAGGGTCTGAAGGGCAACGACAATCTGAGGAGGTCGATGGTGGACGATCGGTTCATCAGTGAGCTCCAACTTTGCGCGACAAACTGCTTAATAAGATTGGGCCCTTTTCAAAAATTTCTGTACTAACCATATAGTCAAAGTAAGAATTATAAAGATTAATCATGAACCAGGATCACTTGAAATGTGCGCACTTTGAATAGTGGCAACAATAGTGGCTCACCTCTGCCCTCAGCTGGGCAATGATGAAACAGCAATGCAGTTTACATTTTATGTTCTTGAAATTAATTTTAAAAGCACTATTTTCCCTAACAGCTATTCTGGGGTGGTGGGGGGGGGGGTGGGGGTTGGTGCAGGCAGGGGTAGGGTTTAAAAGCAAAACTCTGCAGAAGCTTGGCATCTAGTAAAAAAAAACAGGAGATGCTGGAATAAAGTCTGCCAAAGACTGTCAGGGTGGCAATGTAGCATAGCAGTTAGTGCAACGCTTTGCAGTGCCAACAATTGGATTCACTTCCAGCACCTGTCTGTAGGAAGTTTGTATGTTTTCCCCATGGCCACATGGGCTCCCTCCAGGTGCTCTGATTTCCTCAAACAGTTAGGGTTAGTGATCTTTCTAATGCTATGTTGGCACCAGGCAAGCTGCCACCAGTACATTCTTGGACTGTGTCGGTTATTGAGGCAAACAACACATTTCACTGAATATTTCATGCATATATGACAAATAAAGCTGATCTTTGCCGTATTTAATCTTTATAGGGTGAAGCGGTTAGTTAGTTATTTGGCTGCAAACCTGTCCAAACTTAAGAGAGGAAAGGACAAATAAATCAAGAAAATGACGAGGAAAAATTAGATAAGGCTTGGTACTTTTTAGTGAAATGTTCTAAATGATTATATTATGATAGATGGTGCAAGTCAAATCACACACACCACTGTACAACCATGAAGTCCAGTAAGGGGAAATAGAATAAATCAATCAGAAGCCATTCAGTTCATTAAGCTTGTTTTACTATTCAGTTAGATTGTGGCCGATCTAAATCTTAGCTCCATCTAGCTATCTTGTTGACAAAAATTTCAGCCAATAAAAAGTCTATCAATAGAAGTTCTGAAATATTCAGTACACTTAAATTTACAGAGATTGAGGTGTGCAAGGACTCCCCCCCCCCACCCCCACACACACACACACACAGAAACATTCTAACAACTTTCTACAGGAACAACATTGAGAGTGTCCTGTCAGACTGCATCATTGTGTGCTACGGAAACTACAATGTATTGGACTGCAAGATCCTGCGGAGGACAATAAAAATGGCCAAGAGGATTATTGGGGTCTCCGTCCCCCATTTGTGATATTTACTGGGAGTATTGTATACAAAGGACCCAAATCATTGTTGAGGATTCCTACCCCCACTCCCAACCCCAGTACTGTCAGGAAAGAAATACAGGAGCATTAGAACTAGGACTGCCAGACGAGGTAACTGCTTCTTCCCTCAGGCTGTGAGACTAACAAATACTCTGCCACCACAGAGGTCTTGTCACTAGGACAGCGAGCTGTTTACTTTAGAGTTTACTGTTTACCCATGGTGCACACTACATCCACTTTGAGCTACATTGTACTAACCTATTTATGGTAATATTTTTATGTGCTGTGTGATATACTGTATGTATTGTGAGGAATATTGTTTCATTTGGTTGTATATATGTACAGGCAAATGGCAATAAACATGAACTTGAATAGCTTTTTGGAGAGAGAATTCCAAATATCAACTAACCGTTGGTCTAAAAGTCACACCTAAATGACCTAGCTTTTATTATCCAAACTCTGTTCTGGACACCACAAGGAGGAAGCATCTACGAAATTACAAATGATTACCATACAAACTCACTGTTTTCACTAAGATAGTTTTCTCAATTTACATTGTTACTTCATTGTGTGTTCTTGAGGTGTCTTTAATCCAGGGTTTAAGGTGCCTAGTTGGTCACAGTTGAACAGAAGGAAAACAGAAGCGATCTTGAAGTAAAGGAGCCATTAGGAGGTAGTGACCATAATATGATAAGTTTTTATCTGCAATTTGAGAAGGATAAGGGCAGATCGGAGGTGTCAGTGTTGCAGTTGAACAAAGGAGACTATGGAGCCATGAGGAAGGAGCTGGCCAAAGTTAACTGGATGGATATCCTAGCAGAAAAGACAGTGGAACAGCAATGGCAGGTATTCTTGGGAATAATGCACAAGGTGCAAAATCAGTTCATCCCCCGGAGAAGGAAGGATTCAAAGGGGGGAAAGGGGCCACAGTGGTTGACAAAGGAAGCCAGAGATTGCATAGTATTAAAAAAAAAGTATGACAGAGCTAAGGTGAGTGGGAAGACAGATGATTGGGAAATTTTTAAGGAACAACAATTTTTAAGGAATAACTAAAAAGGCAATACGGGGAGAAAAAATGAGGTACGAATGCAAGCTAGCCAGGAATATAAAAGAGGATAGCAAAAGCTTTTTTAGGTATGTGAAGAGAAAGAAGATAGTTAAGAACGATGGGCCCTTGAAGAATGAATTGGGTGAAATTGTTAAGGGAAACAGAGAAATGGCAGAAGAATTTAATAAGTACTTTAGATCTGTCTTCACTAGGGAAGACACAAGCAATCTCCCAGATGTATGGATGGGCCAAGAACATAGGTAACAGAGGAAATGAAACAGATTGACATTAGGAAGTAAACGGTGATGAGTAGACTGATGGGACTGAAGGCTGACAAATCCCCAGGTCCAGATCGTCTGCATCCTAGGGTACTAAAGGAGGTGGCTCTGGAGATTGTGGATGCATTGATAAGCATTTTCCAATGTTCCTTAGATTCAGGATCAGTTCCTGAGGATTGGAGAATGGCTAATGTTATCCCACTTTTTAAGAAAGGAGGGAGGGAGAAAACAGAGAACTATCGTCCTGTCAGCCTAACATCAGTAGTGGGGAAGATGCTAGAGTCCATTATTAAAGGTGAAATAGTGGCATATCTAGATAGCAGTGATAGGATTGGGCCGAGCCAGCATGGATTTACCAAGGGTAAATCATGCTTGACTGATCTGTTGGAGTTTTTCGAGGATGTAACCAAGAAGTTAGACAAGGGAGATCCAGTGGATGTAGTGTACCTCGATTTTCAGAAGGCATTTGATAAGGTCCCACATAGAAGATTGGTGGGTAAAATCAAAGCTCATGGCATTGGGGGGAAGACATTGACATGGATAGAAAACTGGTTGGCAGATAGAAAGCAAAGGGTAGCGGTGAATGGGTGTTTCTCAGCATGGCAGATGGTGACTAGTGGGGTACCACAGGGCTCGGTATTGGGACCACAGCTGTTTACAATTTATGTCAACAATTTGGATGAAGGTATTAAGAATAACATCAGCAAGTTTGCTGATGATACTAAACTGGGTGGCAGTGTGACATGTGATGAGGATGTTAGGAGAATTCAGGGTGACTTGGATAGGCTGAGTGAGTGGGCAGATACTTGGCAGATGACGTTTAATGTGAATAAGTGTGAGGTTATCCACTTTGGGAGTAAGAACAGGAAGGCAGATTATTATCTGAACGGTGTAGAGTTAGGTAAGGGAGAAATACAAAGAGATCTAGGAGTCCTTGTTCATCAGTCACTGAAGGTGAATGAGCAAGTGCAGCAGGCAGTGAAGAAGGCTAATGGAATGTTGGCCTTTATTACAAAGGGAATTGAGTACAAGAGCAAGGAAATCCTTTTGCATTTGTACAGGGCCCTGGTGAGACTACACCTGGAGTATTGTGTACAGTTTTGGTCTCCAGGGTTAAGGAAGGACATCCTGGCTGTAGAGGAAGTGCAGCGTAGATTCACAAGGTTAATTCCTGGGATGTCCGGACTGTCTTACGAAGAGAGGTTAGAGAGACTGGGCTTGTACATGCTGGAATTAAGGAGATTGAGAGGGGATCTGATTGCAACATATAAGATTATTAAGGGATTGGACAAGATAGAGGCAGGAAATATGTTCCAGATGCTGGGAGAGTCCAGGACCAGAGGGCATGGTTTGATAATAAGGGGTAGGTAATTTAGGACAGAGTTAAGGAAAAACTTCTTCTCCCAGAGAGTTGTGGGGGTCTGGAATGCACTGCCTCGGAAGGCAGTGGAGGCCAATTCTCTGGATGCTTTCAAGAAGGAGCTAGATAGGTATCTTATGGATAGGGGAATCAAGGGATATGGGGACAAGGCAGGAACCGGGTATTGATAGTAGATGATCAGCCATGATCTCAGAATGGTGGTGCAGGCTCGAAGGGCTGAATGGTCTACTTCTGCACCTATTGTCTATAAAACAGGATGCAGAAGACTACTACTAATTACTGTTGGGCTTGTGAATTGCTATGTTAGATAATAAAGTGGCCATTTCATTAGGTAGACGATGAACTTGGTGTGGTCTTCTGCTGCTGTAGTCCATCCACTTCAAGGTTCGATGTGTCGTGCATTTAGAGATGCTCTTCTGCACACCACCATTGTAATGTGTGGTTATTTGAGTCACTATCACCTTTCTGTCAGCATGAACCAATCTGGCCAATCTCCTCTGATCTCTTTCATTAACAAAACATTTTCATCCACATAGGTGTCATTCACTAGATGTTTTGTTTTTTTTTCCACACCATTCTCTGTAAACTCAAGCGACTGTCGTGTATGAGATCAACAGTTTCTGAGATACTCAAACCACCCCGTATGGCACCAATAATCATTCCATTGTCAAAATCACTTAAGATCATATTTCTTCCCCATCCTGATGTTTGGTCTGAACAACTGAAGCTCTTGACCATGTCCGCATACTTTTATGTATTGAGTTGCTGCCACATGATTGGCTGATTAGATACTTGCATTAACAAGCAAGTGTTCCGTTATACCTAAAGTGGCCACTGAGTACATGCATTAGTATATACACACATACTGTACATACAAAATTTGGACAAATACAAAGGTCACAATTAATAGATTTGCTAGTGATATTAACATTGTCAGTATAATTGACACTGGGGAAGAACATTTTAGGTTTAGAATAGTGATTTTTTTGGGGGCACAAATACCAGCCAATCTTGAGCAGTGTAGGACCATATATTTGAGAATGAATAAGATAAATGGTAAGACACTAAGAAATGTAAAAAAAAAGGGGTCTTGGAATGTATGGAGATCATGTCTGCAAATCACTTAATGTGGGAAAAAACATTAAGCTAACTGGTTAAGGAGATAGTTTTATTGGCTAGGGCAGAGAACATTAGAGCAGGGGCAAAACACTATTTCTCAAGAGTATCAAGAGTAGCACCAGTTCTGGTCACCACAATATGGGAAGTGTGATAGAACTAGTAAAGGTGCAGAGATTTACAAGGAGAGACTGACTGGAGTCAATTTCTTTGGAACAAATGAGATTGAGAGGAGATTTGAGGCTAGAGATTTATTTCCTTAATAGAGAGGATAGTAAATAAGGGAATGAATTTCAATCAGTAGTTTAGAGGATTAGAGGGAAGTTGAGAAAATTCATCATCCTGCAACCCTATGCTTACTATGACAGTGTAAACATATCTTCTCTGAAACATCAGTACTGGCTCATTGGTCTATGCCAGTAAATCAATCCCATCATTCACATTTACTCCATGGTTGTTTTGTGATTTACTCTCACCACACATGCTCAAGTTCTCCTTTTCATTCTTATGCCACTTACCTGCACTATGTGACAATTCACAGTAGCACATTTTGTGGACTTTGAAGAAATCACTTTGTTGCTGGTAGATTCATTACTACCATCAGGGAGGAGGTACGGTATCCTGAAGGTAACATTTTAGAAAACGTTTCTTTCCCTCCACCATCAGATTTTTATACCATCTATGAACCCTACTTTACTATTTTGCTCTCTTTTTGCACTATTTATTTACTTTCTTCTGGTGGCTTCCTCCTTCCATTTCAGTCCTGAAGAAGGGTCTCAGTCCAAAATGTCAACTGTTTTATTTATTTCCATAGATGCTGCCTGTTCTCCTGAGTTCCTCCACCATTTTGTGAGAATTGCTCTGGATTTTCAGCATCTGTACCCTTTCTGGTGTTAAGAATTTATTTCTTATATATTTTATTACAACTCAATTTTTTAAAAAGTATTACACTGTACTGTCACTGCAAAACAACAGATTTCATGACATATATCAATGCTAATAGAGCTGATTATGTGCAAACTCCATGCAGACAGAATATGAGGTCAGATAGGAACCCACTCCCTTGGAGATGTGAAGCAACAGTACTAACTGCTGTAACACTGACATCTAGTTTGAAAAGAGATACATTTCCATGTGAGGATGGGATGGTTTGTGGGTGAACATAAATAGTCATATATTAGTGCATCAATTGTCTTCTACAGAACTTACAAATTTGGGAAACATCTTCACAGCACATTCCTATTTGATGTATACACTACATCAGTGAAGGGAATCAAATATTTAGAGTTGTCGATCCTGCATTAGCAATAGTGCCAATCAAACAAGTTACTGTAGCTTGGAGTTTGTAGATTGAGTGTTGTTGAAGCTGCACTTCTGAGTATTCTACTACTCTCCTCCCTGGCAAGGCTGCAAGACACCCAACATTCTCTTGAAAATTGATTCCATGACCTATGACTCACTTCCATGGAATCTTTACAACTCAGGTTTCCTTTTTTTTTTGCAGAGTTTGTCTTCTTTTGCACATTAGTTTGTTTGTCAGTCTTTAAGTACATTTTTTGCAGATTATATTGTATTTTAATATTCCTGTAAATGCTTGCAAAAAAATGAAACTCAACATAGCATATGGTAGCAGAGTCATGGAACACAACAAAGAAATAGGCCCTTTACTCCATCCAGTCTATACCAAACTATTATTCCTCCTAGACCCTACTTCATAACCTCACCTACCCTTCCAATTCATGTACTTATCCCATCTTCTCTTTAATGTTGAAGTTAAACTCACATCCAACATTTCTGCTGGCAGCTCCTTCCATACTCTCACCTCTCTCTGGGGCAAAGTAGTTTGCCCTCATGTTCTCCTTAAACATTTCACATTTGATAATAAATTTACTTTGACCTCTAATCTCTCTGTCAGCTTAGTTAAGATTCTGGTCTCTCTTGACTCACACTGTTAATGTCAGCTGATACAACATTCAATGCATTTATTAATGGCAAGAGGGAGGGGGCCATTTTGCTTCACTTTGCTTGTGATCAGAAGACCCTACTGGACATTTGTAATGTAGAATACTGCAAGTCCAGTTCACTGGCTCATTGGTGAGACTAACGGCAGGGTAGCCGCATGGCCTTGATTGTGTGGGGATCAGGTCCTCATGCCGGAGGCTCGCCTGTTGCAGCTGCCCAGGGAAGGTGTGACAGGCGTCTGTGCTGGGTTGGAGGTTGGCCACTCTCATCAGTGCTGCCCTCCAATGTTCGGCTCGGGGGGGGGGGGGGAGGGAGAAGGGGTGGGAAGACAAACTGGATTGCGCTTGTCTGCAGCTGCACTAGCACCTGATGAGGAACTGCTACGCACTTGTTCTTGCAGAAATATGTCTTTAGGACAACATCCATGCACCATTAATCTTCACATCATGATACTCAAGGCCTTGGGCTATATTTTTTTGTGACCGTATGGTTTACTGCTATCAAGTATTTTGTGCTGTATGTGACTGCACCTTGACCTCAGAGGAACTCTGTTTCATTTAGTTGTATTCATGTGTATGGTTGAATAATAAGTAAACTTGAACTGTACCAATTTCTAACAATTGCAATAAGAGAATTGAGTGGTCAGGCTTAAAATCAATCTACACAATATATTTAAAAATATGAGATTTAAAAAAATTGGATAAATGGACAATGTTTCCTTCTGTTGCATTAACATGAGCAACCAGGAAAGGTATTACAATTTAATAAGGTTTCTGTGAAACACCAATAATAAGAATTTCAAAACATTATGGTACAGTCATGTATGATTTAATTGTGTGAGACTGTTAAGCTGAGTAGAATTGGAGATTAAAGCAGATGTTTCCTTGATATCAAGGCAAGTGCAGCTTACCTAGAACCACATGTCACCATTTCCCACATGCTTCACTGCTGTCTTGCTAAATGAGAGTCACTTAAAGAACATTTAAATGAAGAAAGCCACTTTAATACTCCCCTAAAATTTTCAAACACAAGGTCAACAGGACTACATTGTACTGTACACCTCAGATTCTACTGCATTTGAACAGCTGGTAATGGAGATCATTCTGCATTGGATTTGAACCCAGATTTCATTGTTAAAAGCAATGTAATAAAACACATTTACAATATCAAGGTAAGTTGGTCAGTTTGGTTAAAAATTAATTACACTTCAACCTTAAAGTAGCAGAGCATTTTACTACATAATCCATCACAACAGAACAATCAGACAAGATAAACTAAACATTAAACATACAAAGCAAGATGGTTTAAGCCCCAATCGTTAAGAACATTTCATTTCAGATGCAGTATTATTTATCATTGAAAATCCACTGTACATTTTTAAAACATTCAAAAATACATAGCACAGAATTTTTGCCCAAATGCTTGTAATCAGATTCATAATAATCCAGATCTTTCAGCAACCATTCTATTCTTGTTATGTAGTTCATAAAAGCAGACATCCAAGTATCACCTGTACCTACTTGCGATGTGCTGTAATACTACTGCAACTGTTTTAATAGTACACCAAGGCCATGACACCCAAGATTTCCAAATATTCTAATTACAGGTACATTTAATATGTAACCAGTGGCTTAATTTCCAATCTGTAAAGAGGAATAGATGTGGGGTCTACACCACAATCTCACACAAAGCTACAAATTTATTCTGCTTGTTTCAAATTGGTCTCACTTGCAATAACGCAGTAAATAGGAGCAAATCATTAAGTATATCCGGTGAAGATAAGGAGCTCCACTGAGATTAAACATGAGCAAAAGGGGAAAAGGAAGCTGCTTATTCTCCTTTCTGGATTTTCTGCTCAGATGACTGAGCATTAGTGTAAGTCCCATCAAAAAGCTTCTCCTTCAGGTTCCTCAGGTAGTCCTGTGGCCCTTTGCCTTCCAGGGCCGAGGGGTGCTTATAGGAACCCCCAATTCGGTCCCACAATGTAAAATACTGGCCATAGTTATAGTCAAAGTACAGATGGTGATCTGTGTGATGAGCTGAGCCATTAATGACACCCTCGAGAACTCTGGGGACTCTGTAGTCCCCGTCGTGAATGGACACTGTCCAAATGTTGACAAAGACGTAGAGACCCAAGTAAACCACCTTGTGTAGCGGGAAGAGGAAAGGGTAGATATGATATGGGATGCTCTGTAGGAAGCCGTCCACTGGGTGAAAAGCATGACTTGCAAATGGAGTCGGTATCTTCCAAGTATGATGAGGCTTATGTAAATGCTGTAGACAACACCAGAAGTTACAAATCATCCTAATATTAAGGTACATGGTCAAGACCACACTATGTATCATTAATCAACTAATATATAAAGCAGGGTCGGTTGAACGGAAAAGACAACAGCATTATATTTAAAAATTAATGTTCAAGGGAAATAATGTCAACAACATCAATGCATTTCAAAACTTTGTTTAAACATGTAAATAAGAATATATAGTCCATGAGGCAGCAGCACTAAGAGGGATGGAACTAATAAACAGCTCCTGCAAAGAGCTGGCACAATTAAAACAGGACAATGGGGGAAACATGCAATGAGATAGCAGCTAGCCACATCTGAATACCTTTCTCCTAGTTATGCATTTCTGGAATGTGTATAATTGTTAAAATTAACTCTTGTCATTCTCAGATCTCTGCAAGCAAACAAACCCTGTAATCTAAACCCAAGCTTCTTACTTTGTAGAGGAGCCTGTGATGGAGAAACCGATGGATCCAGTAGATACACATGTCTGTGAAGAAGAGGAAGGAGATCATACTGAGCACCACTCCAAACCAACCTGAAAAGAAAGGAAGGTCAGGAGCTCAGTATACAGACATTCAACTATTGAAAATTGTTTCATAACTTCACTCAGTGTCATATCTACATTTCATAATTTGGTGGTGGATGTGTGTAATGGACCATACACACACACTATACATGTATAAATAATACTACATATAACTAAGTTATATTCCAAAGCCTGTCATTTTAATGTTTTTCTTGGTCAGTTATGGTTACTGTGAATAGCAACACAAACATGCATTTGTAATAACATAATTAACATCTAAAACATTTAACAATGCTTCAGAAACAGAATTTGGCAGTGAAGCAAGAAGTAGTAATAAGTTCTAACATCCAGGCAACAAGTTCTTTCAAAATCTCAAAAAAAAAGTATGATTTAAAGTAAATCTAGATCTCAGGCCAGCAGAATAAAATCTAATTTAAGTTCAGACAAAAACAGCACATCAGGAGGAGATCATCTGGTCTTTCAATATGATGATGGCTTACCTTCCCATGGTCTCCATTCCTTTGCAGTTCATCTTTACCCTCAATTACTCAAGCTTCCTATAATTTAACTTATTTGCTTGTTATGTGCTGAATCATATAACGTGAGTGATCATGGTCTTTCCATGACCATGATTGTTCCTGACAAATTTTTCTACAGAAATGGTTTGCCATTGCCTTTTTCTGGGCAGCGTCTTTACCAGAAGAGTGACCCCAGCCATTATCAATACTCTTCGGAGACTGCCTGCCTGGCGTCAATAGTCGCATAACCAGGACTTGTGACCTGCACCAGCTACTCATACAACCATCAACCACTTGCTCCCATAGCTTCATGTGACCCTGATTCTGAGGGGGTAGGGCACTAAGCAGGTACTATACCTTACCATAGGGTGACCTGTCGGCTAGCAGAGGGAAGGAGTGCCTTACACCTCCCTTGATAGAGACGCATCTCTATCTTGCCACGCCAATAACTTATCTACATCCTCTGAAATTCTCTCCTCCGGCAGCTTGTGGAGGCTGGATTACTGAAAGAATTTATAGATTTACTATCCTCTTATTGGGGGGGGGGGGGGGGGGAGAGGAGAATCCTATACACCCAAGTTGTGAGTGATTGCTCCAGTGTCTTATAAATTCATTCCCTCATTTGAAATTCTCCCACTGGTGGAAGCATACCAACTAGCCCTTGTTATTCTCAACTAAACCTAACAAACAGGTTCAATATTGTGGCCGTCAATCTTCGGCTTGCTGCTTCAGGACTGATTTCTACAGGAGATTAAACAAAAAAAAATGACAAATATCTTGCTCCCAAGTGGAAACACACCCAAAAGTTAGCCCATTTCCCACTTTCTGTTGCACTTATTTTCAAACACTCACCATAAGGAGAATCTGCGATGCTATCATACAATTTGCTGTAGCCTCGAATTTCTGCAAAGAACAGCCCGACAGTTGGAATACTTATCCATGGAAGTGACTGCATAGCATACTTTATTTCCCGCTGCACTTGATTCTACAGGAGAGAGATAAAGTTCAGTGCAGACAACACTTGTGTTACAACTGCATGGGTAATGAAAATTCACCTAAACAAAACTCAAATCACTATCTAAAAGTTTGAGATATGGGATAAAACTTGCTCTTACAGAATTTAGGTGAAGAAAAAAAATAAAGTATTTCTTTTATGAAAGTATTTTTCAATACATGCACAGATGCAGCAGCACTGAGTGATGGAAAAATTGCAATACCGAGAATGCAACTTCTCTGTAACTTATAATTGTTTCAATAATCCTGCAATGTTTACTTAAATTGACTGTTTCCAAAACTCAGAAGAAATGAAAAACTCTAAATATTTCCTCCGCACCACCATTTGAAAATATTTAAAAGCGGAGGCTGATTGCTTCTTGATTATTCAGGGTGTCAAACATTACTGGGTGAAGGCAGAAGAATGCGGCTGAAAGGAATAATGAAATGGTGAAGCAAACTCAATGGGCTTAATTCTGCTCCTTGTCTATGGGACCGTACTTCAGCTCAGGATTTCTGTGCCATTTTCTCACCTCTCAAGCTGGAGTCTGAGATGTTTCAATAAGGGAGAATTTCCACATTCTAACCTTTCTGTTAGAAAATTTTTCTAATCAAAATTAGTTATTTCAGGTTTCCCTTATTCATTGCCCACAGAAGCCATTAACAGCTTGACTCTGAAGATGGATTCTGCAGCATATTAATCTTCAAATAAAAATAATTACTTTTCAAGTCTCTATGACATGTAGCACACTTACAATGAAGTCAGGCAAAAGATGAAGTAACGCATTTTTAAAAAAGCAGAATTTACTATTTATAAGGAGCTAAACATTTTTTAAATGATGAGAGAGAATGACACTTAAAAATTACAACTCAGTAGACACTTTCAACTGGAACAAGAAATTTAATTCCTTGTGAGTGCATGGGTGGGGGGGGGGGGGTCTACATACACAGTAGCCAATATCCAGTGGTGCCCAGTGGATCTAAAAATCAAATCAAAACAGGTAGAATCACAAAAATTCAATTAAGCATTATACTTACCGGCAAATATTGTGGGTGCTTCTTCAATGTATGATCAAAAATAAGATAATAGCTCAAAGTTCCAAAGCAGAAATATATGGCTGCAGCTCCCAGATTAGTTACAACTAGGAGGCTAATCAGCTGACGTAGAGTGCCATCCTCTGGCCAGGAGCTGGGGTAAACATATGGTGTGAAAAAGTAGTAGTCTGCATAATGTAGTACGATATCCATGGCATAACCTGTGGATCAAAAGGTCTTAGTGAGTTATCTCTTTCTGAATCAATCCACAATGAAGAATCCAAGTCTACCACCTCTTTCAGAGCTCCATCCAGAATTTACACTGAAGTTTATCACTTGCAAGATTATATTCCTTATTTAAAATGTATTGAAATAATTTCACAGAAGTTAAGCCAATTGCAAGCAGTCCTAATTGTTCCAATACAAAAACAAATACAGTGGACTCTGGTTAATTGGGACCAGTACATTTTGGCCCTATTAATCAGCTGAAGCTTCATGGAAATAGTTAAAAAGGCACAAAAAAAGACAAACTACCATTTAACTGAGTAACAAAATTTGTATTTAAATGAAATGTTACCACACTACTATAAAACCATATTAGTTCCTAATAGAACTCATCGATGGAGGAATTCATCCTGTATACTCTGCCGTGTTTCTTTGACTGTAAATGAACAAAATCAGTGCAGCCACCTAGTGCAGATAATAACTAATTTCATACAATGCTTTAAATGATTGCCTCCTCCAAATCTTCTTTTTCATTGTAACATTCAAGATGATTGTCCATACCTTCAAATTCATAGCAGTTCCTAATTTGAAGTAGTGGAATCATTTCATTTTCATTCCCAGCCATTCCAGGCATCTCCAAGCCAAATTGCATGAAACTACAGTGAGCAAAATGGTTCTGAATTGTCTTCCTGCTTATTTCTCATCAACTATCAGTGACAGAAATCACTGCTTTTTGAACACAAACACAACTAATGCTATTTAAAAACTATTTGATCTAAGCATAGTGTAGTGTTTAACAGCCACAAAAGTGCACATGACTGATGCTAGTTAGGAACTGTTCGGCAGCACTCTCCTGTCCCAATTAAGCAGAATAGTGTCCCACATAAACAAAAGGAATCCAGGCTATTCCTTAATCAGTTTTTGTTCTTTAGGAGTTGTCCCAATTAAGCAGATGCCCCAATTAACTGGAATCCACTGTACATCATTTACATGTTACTGTAGGGAGGTTTTGTCCCTATAGAAACCGTGCAAAAAAAAACACTGCACAATGTAATGAAACAGGTTGGACACCTACACAATAGCTACAATTGGTTTTCTCTGAAGGACTACACTTTCATAAGCTCACAATTTAAAAAGAATGGCAACTATGTGTCAATTACAGCTGCCCTCAGGCTGCCCAAAATTTTTCTCATAGTGAGCAAAGCTGACAATTCAGGACATTTATACAAAATGACATTCCCTTTTTTTAAAAAAAAACTACAATAGGCTACATATATTGAACATTACAGAACTTAAATGTTGTTTCTGTGAATGATAGATCTCAAACACTGACAAGATTGCAGCAGATTTATTACATTGCCAGATTAGTAATCCAGAAATATTGATTCAAATCCTTCAATTATCAATGCAGTTTTTAAGTTCACTTTCATAAAAAGTGAAAACTAATCCGAAGTTGACTATGCAACCATACTACTAGTACATTGTATTTAACTCCGATTTATAGAATCACTGTCTACCACAGAGTAGGACTACCACTGACTGAGCTGGTCATTTCAGAGAACCAGACAGCCAGTGGCAAGTGAGAGAATCCAACACGACGATAAACCGTCGACGACATCTTTACCTATACACCTACTGTAGGACACATCCATCCACAACAACATTGGTAGGAGTAAAAACCACAACCTTCACAGAGTTAAATTCCATCTGCAACTCAAGACACCTTCCATCATACATTCTGCTAAACAGAACTGAACAGAACACATTGCACAGATCAAACTAGAAACTTATAGATCATGATGATGACTCTCGGGATCTAAAACGCCTATCGTTACAATCTAGCCAAGAACCAACCCCAGTTCCACCAGAAGGAGAGAAATACGGTTGATGAAACACCCGGTAAAGCTGTAATCTAGAACTATTTAATGTCCTCTGGTATCAAGGCCTCTGTAGGTTTTGCATGCATAGCCTCAAAGCTCTCAATAGTATCCTGAATGTTTCCCAACTTCAGCACCCCTAGGCCAGGATCCCTTAAGCATCAGTGTCAATCTTCAGGTGGTTATAATACATCTCTGATTTGGGTAACTTTTCCCGTGTCCAACTGGTACCCTTTTGCTTGACAGAACTTGGAATGGAGCCCTGTCTAGTTGTCAAAGTTATGGGTAGTGTTGTTGACCCTGAACAGATAATCAGCTCACTGATCATCAGTCTAGATTTTCCCAAATCCAATCAGGGCCTTTTAAAATATAGACAAAAAAGACGACTTCTGGAGATGGGAGTAATTGCCATTGATGTCACAGAAGCATTTGACTAAGTGTGGAATTAAGGAGCCTTGATAAAACTGAAGTTAACAAACACCAAGGTGAAAGGCATTGCACAAAAGGGAAATGGTTGATGTTGATGAAGACCAATCATCCCAATCTCAGCACACGTTTACAAAAGATTATCATGACTAAGGCTACGGCCACACTAGACTGGATGAATCCATAAACGAAGCATTTTCTCTTTGTTTCGATCCTCCGTCAACACTAAAACGGTGTTTTCCTCCCCCGAAAACAGAGAATTTCAGAAACGCTCTCCAGAGTGTGTAATTTTAAAAATGCCAGATTGGCTGGAGCAGTGTGGACGGGGTAACTGGAGTAATCTAAAAATATTGTCATGACGTGCCGGAACAGATGGTGACGACAGCGTGCCATTTCATTGTTTTCTTGAACGCAACCTAACAATTTCAGAACAGACGGCAATGAGACTGAAGCCAGAAGAGTTAGAAATGTACTCACCAAGTACTATGACCCATAACTTACTGAATAAATAAGTATACTCACTTTGCCCTGTTTTCTGTTCTTGCTTGTATGAAGGTGGTCTACCTACTTATGCAAGTACTTCTCTGACAATAGATGTGCAACAGCCTAATGTAACATTGTATGGAAATACAAGATAACACTGATGCAGACATGTTTTATACATTTAACAAGGGGCTTTATTAATGCAATAGAGTTAGTCAGTTTTTCCAATGTTCGTCGTCAGCCGGGTTATGCTGTCAGTGAACTCCCTGTCGGTTGCCTCCATACGCTCCAGTATTTGTTTTTTTTTGGTTTTAAGTCCACCTTCGCA
Source organism: Hypanus sabinus (assembly GCF_030144855.1). Lineage (NCBI taxonomy): Eukaryota > Metazoa > Chordata > Chondrichthyes > Myliobatiformes > Dasyatidae > Hypanus > Hypanus sabinus. The sequence goes on along the minus strand of NC_082739.1, from coordinate 7,204,942 downwards.
AGAGCCAACAGCTATCCATCATTTAAGTTTTTCTAGTCTGTAACTGAACAAACGTGCACTTTCACGGCGAGATTCGACACCAAACATGTCGCTTGTTTTCAGTAGATGTGTCTTGTGCATGCGCAGTAGGAGAAAATTCGCTGAAATATCCATTTTAATGTGGACAGAAGTATTTTCAAGAATGCTTAGTGTGGATGCCTATCGTTTTTACGCGAAACCGGCTTTTTCAAAATTATCTGGTCTAGCGTGGATGTAGCCTCAATCCCAGGGCCAACCACCTTCAATTGCTTCAAAAGTTTCTACCCATCTGAATGAATTGAAGCACTTGATTATACGATACTTAGTTCCATTCATGGCCCTCAGGAAATGAATAATTCACAAAGACCTAAAAAGCAATCTGGCGTATCCCAAGAAACATTCATGACACATAATGATCGCTTTTAACAAAAGTACAAATATTTATCCTCAACACTCAATGACATTAGCACCTAATCGATTGAAAATATAACCTATCACCTCAATGCTGTAGCAAGGTAAAAAAAACCAAGGCTTAATTTCCAGTTTCCTAATGACACAATGGGAGGCAATATTCACCCACTGAGTCAATGCTGGTTTGTAGAGGAATCCCATTTTCCTCACAATATTCCCTGGAAGCTATTCTTCCCACATTCCTGGTAATTGAACCCCAGAACCCACCACACACTACAGGCAATTTACAATGACCAAATAATCCACTGATCTGTACATCTTTGGGATGTGGGAGGAAACTCCTCAGAGCCACTGGGGAAACCTATGCACTCAAACAGAAAATGTGTATACTGTACACAGATGTCAGGATTGAAGCCACGTTTCTAGAGCTGCAAGGAAGCAGTTCTACCAGCAATAGATCCCAAGCCATCGTTTTGAAGAGAATTGTAGATACCCCTTTTGATTATTGATTATTAATTATTATCTTTGCTGCTTCCAGGAGACACAGCCCACAAACTGTGTATTTTCCATAAGCGACTGCTTCAAAAGCACTTCAGTAAGTATCTAAAATTGTCTCACAATCAAACAACAAAAAAAATCGTTAAATGCCATGAAAAGAAACCTTTCATTTATAAATTTTGTCCACTTCAGTGTTGTGTTTGTGGGATTCCATTTACTAAACCTGAGTAGGTAAGACACACACCCACCACACTAGAATTCAGAATCAGGTTTACTATCATTAAAGTATGTCATGAAATGTGTTGTTTTGTGACAGTAGTGCAGTGCAATACATTAAACAATTACTATAAGTTGCAATAGAAAATAATTAATGTAAAAAGGAATAGAGAGGTAGTATTCAGAGGTCATTCAGAAATCCCATGGCGGAGGGGAAGAAGTTGTTCCTAAAACTTTGAGTGTGCATATTCAAGCTCCTGTACCTCCTCCCTGATGGCAGTAACAACAAGAGTGCATGTCCCAAGTGGTGAAGGTCTTTAATCATGTATGCTGCCTTCTTGAAGCATACTTATTGAAGATGTCCTTGGTGGTGGGGAGGCTTGTAAAGTGGTTTGGAACATCCAGATATTATGAATAACATAGCTACAAGATACTTCTGTCCAGCTCCATTCTGAAGCAAATGCTCTCCATTTCATGCACATCCTTACCATCCAGATGTTATGGGAAACTATTTCATCGTTGTAAGAATCACATATCTGATCTGAAGCACACCAATTCCTATGCTTATAGCATCTCCTTGGTACTACAAAGTCAGCACCTAAAAGGCTAACAAACAAGCAATACCATTAAGGAGTCAAATAAAATGGATGTAGTCAAGAGTTGTACACCACAGAAAAGGTCCCTTCAGCTGAACACATCAATGATAACTGTGCCATCTAAGCCAATCCCATTTACCCACATTAGACTGGCATTTCTCTGCTCCTTTCCTTTCCAAGTACCTGACCAAATAACTTCTAATAGTGTAATTGTACCTGCCCCTCTCATTTCCACTGGCAGCTCAGTTCATATGCTCACTATCCTGTATGGAAAACCTACCAATCAGATTTCCATCAATGAATCCCCTTATACCTTGCACTCAAGCCCTTTAGTTTTAGACACCCTACTCAAAGAAAAGCTTTTTCCACCCTATAATATTATAAATCTTTATCAGGTCATCCCTAAGCCTTCCTGTGAGAATAAGCCCAAACTGATAAAACTCACATTAGAACTACAACCATCCATTCCGGACAACATTCTGTAGAAACTCTTCTGCACTCTCTCTGTTGCTACCATGTCTTTCCTGAAATCAGGATTCCATACAACACTCCAAATGCAGTCTGGCCAACATTTACTTAAATAAAAACAGTTGCAACATGACATCCCAACTCTTATACTTAATGCCTCATCCTATGAAGGCAAGCTTTATTCACTACCCTGTCCACTGGTAAGGAATGCCCTTTTCAGAGATCAATGAACTTGTAGTCAACTGTACATCTGCATTCCTGAGGTCTTACCATTTATTGTGCAGTAACAAAAACTACAGATGTTTGAAATCTGAAACAAATATGAAAAAGAAGTAAAATGTGGGATGCACAGCAATGGTAAGAAGCAAAACTGAGTTTATGTTTCAGACTGAAGACCTTTCATCAGAATTGGGAAAATGAGAAGCCAACTCGTTTCCTCTTTGCCTAGATCTGATGACGGGTCTTCAACTTGAAATGTTAACTTAGTTTTGCTTTGCACAGATGCTGCTGAGGGGCATCTGAGCAGATTCTCTTTCCACAATTGCTATTGTGCAAAAGGACTTGGGAGTGCTCCTTCATGAATTGCTAAAGAATGGTTTGCAGATACAACAGGTCATCAGGAGGACATTGGAATGTTGACCTTCATTGCCAGAGGGATTTAATTTAAGAGCAGGGAGATTATGCTGCAACTGTACAGGGTACTGGTGAAGTGTGCATTTCCAGTATCCTTACTTGAGAAAAAAAATATGCTGAGATAAGGGGGTTAGCCTAGCATTGTACTCACTGGAATTCAGAAGAATGAGAGGGGATTTATAAAGAAACATAATATTATGAAAGGGATATTTTAGAGGCAAGAAAGCTGCTTCCACTGGTAAGTGAGAATAGAACTAGGGGACATAACCCCAAAACTTGGGGGGGGGGGGGAGTAGGTTTAGGACAGAAATGAGGAAGAGCTAATTTTTCCTGAGAGTAGTGAATCTGTGGAATTCTTTGCCCAGGAAAGTAGTAGAGACAACCTCATTAAATATAATTAAGACACAGATTAAGGGCTATGGTTATGGCTGACTCAGGCAGTTAAGTGGCACTGAGTCCATGGCCAGATCAGCCACGATATTAATAAATGACAGAACAGGCTTGGCAGAGCAGATGGCCTATTCCTGCTCCTATTTCTTATTACTTGCTGAGGGGTTGCAGTATTTTTCTGTTCTACCCAGAAGTGTAGTCACTGTTGTGAAGCAGCCAACATATTCAGACAGAGCAAGTTCCCAAAAGCAGCAATGATAATAACCATTTTTATCAATTGTGGCATTCAACAACACATAAATATTAACCAGAACTTTGTAAACAGGTCAATGAATCCATCATGGCCAAGACAAAGGAAACCAAAATGGAACTAATCCCACACCATAGCCAGTTCGTTTTAAAAACTGAAAAAGATGGAAAAGATAAGGCAACATCGCTGGAAAGAGAATAATGGTCGGATTAGCTACCCTTCCTCAGAATTAGGAAAGAGAGAAAAAGCGAGATCGTTTTGAGTATGAGAGAAGAGTGTCTGTCATCACCATTAGAACTGAAGACACCGTTAGGCTGAAATAGAGTGGGGGGTAATCCGAACTCTGGATTGGGACACAGAACCTTACATATTCCCCTCAGATTCAAATTAGTTTATTATCACATTCACCAGAGTGCAATTAAATGCCTTGCTCACATGAATCTTACGAAGTAAACAGTATATACGGTAATAATAAATACAGCGTCATACAAAATAGCAGATGGTGAAAAGACTGTTAGTGCAAATCTAAAGCGATGCAAAAGGAAATGCTCGTGACAAAATAACGAAGTAACCGAACGAGGTAGAATTAAGAATACGACGTAGGAAGAGGGCATTTGGCCCATCTAGTCGACGTCTGACCCGTAATCGATTCCCTCCATTCCCTTCCACGTTCCACAACTACCCACCTTCCCCACAGATAATACCGGACCTTCTGGCTCGAAAGGGTAGGAGGTACTCACTGAGCCGACACTGAAGGCTCAATCACCCGATCACTACTGCACGAAAATCCAGGCTCTCACCGGCAATTCCAGTACCAAAACGACATGCCCTCCCGCCCTCATCCGTGATTGACAGTAGAAACCGGCCAATCCGATCATGCGATTCTTAGCCCCTGGTTGATTGCTCGATTAAACCACCCGCCTTCTCTGGAGGGGCCGAGATAGCCAATAATGAGAGGCGGGCGGGGAAATCCGTCGGGCTATTCAGCTTTGAGAGGGTAGGATTGGGTGCCACTCACATTGCGTCCTGTCAGCTCAAGCTGCGATTGGCTGAGCAGTCGCCTGACTCATTACATCACTCATAGAACCACCATCCGCCCTCTGTGCTCGGACAGTAAATTTTAGAGTTTTAAAGGGACCCAGCGTGATGACAACCCTGAGGATTACAGTAACCTGGGAAATTACAGATCCATGTAAATGGGTAAACATTCGGCCCGTCGATTGTACTTTTCCTAGATGCTGTCTGGCCTACTGAGTTCCTCCCTACTTTTAAATCTCTTACTATCTCTCCTTTCAGTTAGTCCTGATGAAGGGTCTCGGCCCGAAACGTCGACAACGCTTCTCCCTCTATGCTGCCTGGCCTGCTGTGTTCCACCAGCATTTTGTGTGTGTTCCTCCAACAGTATGTGTGCGTTCCCTCCATAATATGTAATGTCAGAATTATGCCATTTGGCCCTCTGAGTTTGCTCTGTTAATTGATCATGATTTATTTGATTTGTTTTCCTTTCCTCCTGGCTTCTGCACATAACCTTTGAACCGTAATCAAGAACCTATCAACCTCTGTTTGAAGTATACCTGTAACTGAAAATTTTTACAAGTTCAAAACAAATTTATTAACAAAGTACACCATATCCAACCCCTGCAATCCATTTTATTGCAGGCATAATCAGTAAATCTAAGAAACATAATAGAATCAATGAAAGATGGCACCCAACAGGATGGCCTAATAACCAATGTGCAAAAGCCAACAAACTATGCAAATACAAAAGAAAAAAAAGATCCTTCTTGCTGATGATCAACACTGGTGCACCCAGGGGTGTGTACTTAGCCCACTGCTCTACTCTCTAAATAACTGGTTCATTGGGACTTGGGGAGAGCAGGCAGCGGCCCTGCACATTGGGAACACCTACTCGGGAACCTTTTGAGTTTCTGTGCACTAGAATTGCAGTAACATGCCATGATACATCCAGTCAGAATACTTTCAACAATGCAGGAACAGCTTCTTCCCCTCTGCCATATGATTCCTAAATGGACATTGAAGCTTTGCACACTACCTCACTTTTTAAAAATATACAGTATTCATGTTATTGCACGTCCTTTAAAATCTATTCAATATTTACTATTATGTTTAATTTATTTTTTTCTCTCACTGCTAGATTATCTATTGCATTGAACTGCTGCTGCTAAGTTAACAAGTTTCACATCAGATGCCAGTAATAATAAACCTGATTCTAATTTAATGTAGCATTCTAGTAAATACTCTTTAAAAAAACGGTCCATAATATTAAATAGAGAATTAGAATGTCTATTGCCATGAGAGATAATTTAATGCTAAGAATTATAGTGGGGTAGCAATTATGGGTCAGTATGGTAGTGTAGCAGTTAGTGCATCACGTTATAGCACCAGCAATCACTGATTAGGTTTCAGATCCCACTGCTGTCCATAAGGAGTTGGTATGTTCTCCCCATGAGCACATGGGTTTCCTCCCAAATCGCAAAGCTAGTTAAGGTTAGTGAGTTGTAGGCATGCTATGTTCATGCCAGAGGTGCATCAGAATTATACAAATATAATCGCAAGAAAAGCACGACAGTACCTCTACTTCCTCAGGAGTTTGCAGAGGTTTGGTATGTCATTAAAACTTTGGCAAAATTTGACAGATGTGTGGTGAAAAGTGTATTGGCTGGCTGCATTACAGCCTGGTATGAGAACACCAATGGCATTGAGCAGAAAATCCTACAAAAGGTAGTGGATTCGGCCCAGTTCATCACGGGTAAAGCCCTCCCAACCATTGAGCACATCTACATGAAATGCTGCCACAGAAAAGCAGTATCCATCATCAAAGATCCTCACCACCCATGCCATGCTCTCTTCTCACTGCTGCCATCAGGTAGAAGGTACAGATGCCTCAGGACTCACACCACCAGGTTCAAGAACAATTACTACTCCTCAACCATCAGGCTCTTGAACAAAAGGGGGATAACTACACGCATTCTACTTCTGGTGTTCCCACAACCAATGGTCTCACTTTAAGGACTCTTTATCTTGCCATTTCATTTCCTCGTTATTTATTGCTATTTATTTACATTTGCATTTGCACAGTTTGTAGTCTTCTGCATTCTGATTAATCTTTCATTAATCCTGTTATAGCTACTATTCTATAGATTTGCTATAGATCTATAGAGTATGCCTACAAGAAAAAGAATCTCAGGTTTGTATAATATATATGTACTTCGATATCAAAATTGACTTTGAACTTTAAACTACCCAGCACAGTCTTTGCTAATTTGATTTGATGCAAATAGTGCATTTCACTGTATGTTTCAATGTTTTGATGTACATGTGACAAATAATGCTAATTTTTATAGTGTCTGTAACTCTGGGGGTTACTGTAACCCCAAAATAAGGTCAGTAATCTACAGAATTCCTGTAAACACAGGTATAACTGCCACTCCTGAAACCCAGTATGTAACCCCAGGGATCAGAGTGATTATAACCCTGTGACTCCTGTAATTAAAGGGTCTATTATTTTGAAATTCAGTGCATTTAGAGGGTCTGTTATTTTAGGTAATTACTGTAAACTCAAGAATTAGGGTCATCCTGGAAAAGTTAATATTAGTAATAGCTCTGAACCAAATGATGGAGAAAAGTGCAAACTACAAGTCATAAATGGTTCTCCAGGCAAAAAGAAGGGGTTCAGGTAATTGAACCAGGAGAGAGGGGGGCATTTTGTCTACTCTAATCTCATAAAGAATTTATAAATTTGGACTAAAACGTGTGGCATTCTGCATATCAATTCATGTAGCCAGATGCCTCTAGCTGTGTGTCAAACTGAGCCCCCACAAGGGATTGTATTGTTTACTCTGTAGACCTCAGACTTTAGGTACAGCACTCAGTCATGTCATCTGCAGAAATTCCCTGAAGACTCAATAATATTTGGGTGTATAAATGAAGGATAGGAGGATGAATACAGGGCCCTGGTGGAGAACTTTGTCAAATGGTGCAAGCTGAATCATTTGCAGCTCAACATCAGTAAGACAAAAGAGATGGTGATGGACTTTAGAAAGACTAAGCCTGCACTGCTCCCTGTTACTATTGATGGCACAGATGTAGATGTGGTGAGGACCTACAAGTATTTGGGGGTACACCTGGACGAAAGACATGAGTGGAGCACCACCACAAAAACTGTGTACAAGAAGGACCATGGTCACCTGTACTTCCTGAGAAGACTGAGGTTTTTTGGAATATGCAGGCCTCTTCTTCACCTGTTCTATCAGTCTTTTGTTGCTAGTACAATCTACTATGTAGTAGTGTGCTGGGGGAAAGGCATCAACAAGGGTGGTGCCAATAGGCTTAATAAACTGATTAGAAAGGCTGGCTCTGATATAGGAGTCAAACTGGACACACTGGAGACTGTGGTAGAACAAAGGACCCTACGGAAAATCCTGGCAATTCTGGACGATGTTTCTCCCCGTCTGCATGTCACATGCTGCCTAGGCTGAACAAAGGAACACTTTTAGTGATAGACTAAGACAACTGCACTGCTTGAAAGAGGGCTATATGAGGTCACTCTTGCCCTCGGTCATTAAGCTCTATAATTAGTCGGCCTATAGCCGAGGAAGTGATGACCCCCCCCACCTCCTGTTAGACTGTTTGAGGCAACTTATTTTTTATTATTTCTTACTTCTCTTTTAATATTTGTATATCTGTGCACTTGTAATGCTACTGTGACACCGTAATTTCATTTGGGATTGTTACGTACCCCGTAACTGGGTCACTTACCAGCAAAGATAGAGAGGTCCGTTGAAGTCTGATGGTACTATTTTTAACAGTATTTATTGATAAAAATACACAAAAATAATATCAATGCAAACATACAGATAATATATGTCATCAATACTAAATCTAAAAGCGCCGGTATAATAATAATCAATAAGAAATAGCTCTATCGTTGTCTAGGGGATAATGTATTGTCCAATGGAAATATAAAAGTCACTCAAGTTCATTCAAGCTGCAGCTTTTTGGTTGGAGAGAAAGATGGATGTTTAACTTGCCCATTCCTTTTATGATGTCAATCCTTCAAGAGTCGTTGGGGGACTGATTTCCCCTTTGTTGTTAGCTAAAGCCATGCTTCCGTGGTAAAGGCCCACCAATTCCGTGGCAAATGGAAAAGGACGCATGTGGGCTTTTCCACCGGCTTTCGCTATTACGCTGTTACAGGAACTCTAGCATTTCTTCGGGTGCGTCTGAAGGGGCTGTTCCCCAGACCCTCTTTTATCCTGACTCACAGGGTCTCAGTTGTCAATCAGGTTGGGATGATGCAATCCCTCCACCAACCCCCTCTGTTCATTGCCTGTGGGCTTCGATGAATCGTACAGTACTCAATACACAATTCCGTCTCCAAGTGATAATGGCCGTTAACCGTGGTTTTGTCTCTCGGAGGCCCAGGACACATTCCAAACATTGAGGAATCTGCGTGTCTCTCTCTCATTTCCTGGGTCTCCTGACCCGAATCAATAGCGATCCTGCGATTCTCAAAAAGGAGGGGACCACGAGCGTAACACCCCCTTTCTTCAACGCGTTTTTTACCATCGGAAAAAAACGAAGTAATACAGAGTCTTACATGATTTTAGAATCTAACACAATACCAAAGTTTTTTTTCTACAGAGTAATACAATTATACATTCAATTCAGTATCTAGATGGTTACCGATTGCATTGTCACTTCCTTTAATACCTGAACATCTTGTACCTTACTAAAGCATCAGACTCCAATTTAGTAACCAACTATTTGTAGGTCTTATTTTTCTTTAGCAAACAAAAACTAAAGAGTTATGATCTTAGCTTACGGGTATACTACAAAAGTTCATGCAAATACTAATCTTTATGTTGCTTTCAAACTTAACAGGCAGGCTTCCACGGGGTTGTCTTTATTATTCACATGCTTTGTTGAAATCCCGTAAAACTAGCTTTTGCTATTTAAAAATGGTGTCCCCATTAACCCTCGCCTCTTTTCCGGTTAATTCCCATGTGGGGAGCTTGGGCACCCTGGCGAAATAGGCTTTCGTCCACTCCTTCCATAGGAGTTATTTTATCAACAATGTGTCCTAAACTTAGACCAACATCTGAATTTCCACCCAATTCTTTAATTTTATGCAAGTTGCTAGTTTTCTCTTCAGGACCCTTCAGGCTATTAGTTTTCAGTTCGAACTCTTTGTTCAAACAGCATTTCAAGTTCTGCCTTTTCACACCACACTCTGGAATAACAATAGCATGTGGGGCCCCGTTACCTTCCAACTCAACCCGTAATTATTCGCAGGCTTTGTGGTACCACACCATTGTCTCTGTAGCCTGGTTGCTGCCTTTGATATCAATCCAGCCTTTAAATTTTCTTCATTCAATTTGGGAACTACATATTTCCCTTTTCCTTCAATAATAATATTCATCTCCCTACTTTTGATCTCCCCACTAACTTTTAACACACCTTCGAGCACAAACACCTGGGAACTCTCACTTCCCACTATTACCAAGGTTAACCCTTTCTTCACTGAACCAAGTCTATCTGACCCACAAGGACTGCATTCCTTTTCAACTGAATCAAATACCTCAGACTTTTTCTGAGCTCCATTACTAGGTTCAGTACCATGTGCATCCACATCTTGGACACACTCAAACAGGACATTTGCCTCTTCTAGGCTTTCAATACCCGTACCCGGTCCAAATTCTAAATTCCCCTGATTCTCCCAGCTACTTTCTGGGCAACTCCCTTTCGGAGTAAACTCAACCCCGCGGGCTGAAACCTCATCTGCCAACCCAGCAGACTTCTTCAAGGTAATGGCATCCTTTTCATCTAGGACTGCCCACATTTCATTATCGGGAACACCTTTAGAATTTTCAACTTCTTCAAACAGTTCTGCCAAACAAGACAGATCATCCATGTCCAACTCTGGACGTTTTAACAGCTCTATCTGTTTCTCATCTTTATTTCGTGCCTCTAGAACTTTTCTCCTCGCTAAGGGCAGGTCTACCCCCTCTCCCTTACTCTCTTTCACTTTCCTATTCTCCGTTTTCCCACCCTCTTGATACAGGGTCGGTAAAAACGTCTCGGCCAAATCGATACTGGCCTGATTTAAACCGCTCTCTGTCTCAGCTGCCTTTCTCGACATGCTGTGAGTGATTGCGCATGCGGGATAGATCTTGGAATCTAGGGGAGGAGCCTCAACATTCACCGGCTGTCTCGTCAGCGTCATTGCTGCCCAAACCTTACCACCGGCTAAATCATTACCCAGAAGGACGTCCGCGTCAGTTCTCGGGAATTCTGATCGCACCCCCATTTCAACTGGTCCAGATACCAACTCACAATCCATAATGATCCTATGCAAGGGCACCATTTCTGTCCCTTTTCCTATTCCTTTCACAGCTACCATTCTCGTCTTGCGACCAAAATCTAGTACCTTACTACTGATCAATGTTAGTTCAGCCCCCGTGTCTCTCCAGATCCGTACTGGAACTGGTGTGTCTCCCTCCCTCACAGACACGGTTCCATTTGACATACAGGTCTCAGACCCTTCTTGTACTCTGTCTACCCGGGGCTCTCTTGTCGATTTACTGATTATTACGGCACATCCGATAGGGACCGCGGCTTTCCCTTTTCCTGTCTCCTTCCTCGGAGCAAAGCACCTAGATGCAATATGTCCCGCCTTTCCACAATTAAAACAGGTCAAGCCCAGAAATCTCTAGCCGTCTTGCCTCTCCCCTGCAATCTTACCACTAGCTCCCGGTGGGACCTCTGCCTCAGCCAGGGGGCTTTCTCTATCGTTCCCATGGTCTCTCTGGGAACTTTTATTCGAGGAAAACTTTGTCTTGTGGGTTAGGGTATATTCATCTGCGAACCTAGCAAATTCTGAGATGGACTTATTCGGCTTCTCATTCAAATACATCCGGATATCCTCCAAAACACAACCTTTAAATTCCTCAATCAGAATTAACTCCCTGAGATGCCAATAATCCTCTTCCACTGTTTCTGCTGTGCACCAATGGTCCAAGAGCACCCCCTTTTCATAGGCAAACTCGGTATACATCTGATTCCACCCTTTCTTTAAATTTCTGAACTTTTGTCTATATGCTTCAGGTACTAACTCATAACTCCGGAGAATGGCCGCCTTTACTTTGTCATAACTCTCCTCCTCTCCCTCCTCCATGGACAATGCCGTATATACTCGTTGTGCCTTCCCTTTTAACACACTTTGTAACAGCGCCACCCACTGCTCTTTGGGCCACTTCTGATTCACTGCCACCTTTTCAAAAAGCAAGAAATAACTATCAACATCCATCTCTTCGAACGGAGGTACTAACCTCAACTCCCGACTAACATTAAACCGCTCCTCTCGGTCTGACCCTTGATCTCTTTGCCCTAACCTTAACTTCTCCATCTCCAAGTCGTGTTTCCTCTGTTTCTCTGCCTCTCTCTCCTTTTTGGCTCTCTCTTTCTCTTTCTCAGCTGCTTCCAGCTGTTTTAACTGAATTTCATGCTCTCTTTGTTTCTCAGCCCTGTCCTGTTCTTTTTTCACCTCTAACCCCTTTAGCTGGAGCTCATGCTCCTGTTTCACCTCTAACTCCTTTAGGTGGAGCGCATGCTCCCTTTCTCTCTCGGCCCTTTCTTTCTCTCTCTCGGCTCTTTCTTTCTCTTTCTCGGCTGCTTCCAGCTGCTTTAACTCAATTACATGTTCCAACCTTAATTTCTCCAACTCTAACTGAGCCATCCCACTAGCTGGTACCTTTTCAGGGATATTTTCCAATACCTCAGCTGCAAACACATTCTTCCCAATATAATACTGAGTTATTGCCCTTCGCACCTCCCGCTTTTTCATGGACAACCTCACCTCTGCGAGGTTTAGCCCTTTTGCCAGATTTATCAAGTCCGATTTGGTGGCCGCCTCTAGTGCCTCTAGAGTCAGGTTTTCTATAAATTCATCCACGTCCATCTTTGCTGGTTTCCCGTCTGGCCACCCGCATAACCAGATCCAAATTTAGACTTACAAGCCCAAGACTGGTCTCCCAATTTGGTGTCAAATCTCGAGACGAGAACCCCAATTGTTACGTACCCCGTAACTGGGTCACTTACCAGCACAGATAGAGAGGTCCGTTGAAGTCTGATGGTACCATTTTTAACATTATTTATTGATAAAAATACACAAAAATAATATCAATGCAAACATACAGATAATATACGTCGTCAATACTAAATCTAAAAGCGCCGGTATAATAATAATCAATAAGAAATAGCTCAATCGTTGTCTAGGGGATAATGTATTGTCCGATGGAAATATAAAAGTCACTCAAGTTCATTCAAGCTGCAGCTTTTTGGTTGGAGAGAAAGATGGATGTTTAACTTGCCCAGTCCTTTTATGATGTCAATCCTTCGAGAGTCGTTGGGGGACTGATTTCCCCTTTGTTGTTAGCTAAAGCCATGCTTCCGTGGTAAAGGCCCACCAATCCCGAGGCAAATGGAAAAGGACACGTGTGGGCTTTTCCACCGGCTTTCGCTATTACGCTGTTACAGGAGTTCTAGCATTTCTTCTGGTGCGTCTGAAGGGGCTGTTCCCCAGACCCTCTTTTATCCTGACTCACAGGGTCTCAGGTGTCAATCAGGTTGGGATGATGCAATCCCTCCACCAATCCCCTCTGTTCATTGCCTGGGGCTTCAATGAATTGTACAGTATTCGATACACAATTCCGTCTCCAAGAGATAATGGCAGTTAACCATGGCTTTGTCTCTCGGAGGCCCAGGACACATTCCAAACATTGAGGAATCTGTGTGTCTCTCTCTCATTTTCTGGGCCTCCTGACCCGAATCAATAGCGATCCTGCGATTCTCAAAAAGGAGGGGGTCATGGATGTAACAGGATCAATAAAGTATCTCTATCTATCTGGAACAGGTGCTGCATCACTGCTGCATTGACAACTGGGAAGATACTCCCTTTATCGTAGCCACAGACCAGCTGTAGAAAAGGTTATCATGGAGGTAAGGGCAAGTATAGGAAGCAGGGAAACTGCAATCTCTACTGTGTCTGGCCACTTCCACATCCAATTCACTGAACAAGTCCTGTGCTGCAAAAGTGTTCCCACACAGTGACTGATTAATCTGGCATTCTTCACAGTATCTCACACTGAGATGTACTGTATATTATAGGAAAGCTGTAATGATTGAGCAAACATGTGAATTCAATGGTAAAAATGTTCTGACAGAGGCTGTGAATGACATTGAGGCCCTTTGGTTTTGGTTCTTTGCCATATTTGTGTGGGGTTTAGTCTTTATTTTCTTATGGTTAGCAAGTGAACATTATAGGTTCCACTTCAATGTACCAACTTAGATTTTTAATTGTGAAAAGGTCCACTATGCATGGGATGACATTATTAGGAGGCAAAATGTCAGTCATTCTAAGGGGAACTGTGCATGAAAGTTCCCAACACAGTAAGCAGTGTGTAAACTGTGAAAACCTCTTTCATGCACACTTTTATTTGAAAAATATCTGCAATTGGGATTGGATTCAATTTTGAAGCAAACGTGGATGAAGTATTGTAGGACAGATTAGAGAGTGTAGTGAAAGTTGCTTACAGCAATCTTCAAATTGAAGATATATAGTATTTTAACTTAGAGTGTGTGACATGTTTGTCAATGCTTAAGTATTCCTGCACTATGCCAATGAGTGGAAATGAAATATACGAGGTTACAAGTTCTACAAATAAGGAAGAAGGTAGAAAGGAAGCTGAGAGTTGGGTAGTTAAGGATGAAATCACATAGATGATGAAGATGGATAAAATGAGAGATTAGCTTGACTTGTCACATGTACATCAAAATATACAGTGAAATATGTCATTTGCATCAAATCAAATCAATGAGGAGTATGGGGGCAGCCTACAAGTGTCACCATACTTCTGGTGCCAACATAGGATACCCACAACATACTAACCCTCACCGTACATTGTTGGAATGTAGGAGGAAACTGGAGCATCCAGAAACCCACACAGCCACAGGAAGAATGCACAAAGTCCGTACAGACAGCGGTGATAATTGAACCCCAATCGGTGACCACTGCCACTAACCACCACATTACCATGCCACCCCAAAGACTTAGTTCCATACTAAGAGTTGAACCCAGGCTGCCTGGGTGAAAACCAGAAAATCCTAACCACTAGACCATATGGGGAAAAGATTTCAAAAGTAGGATAACAAAATAGACAGTGATTTTAGATTGTGGTAGAAATAGTGTTGACGTCATTTGGCAGAAGCTGAGAGTTAGCACATTGCATTAATGCATAATGAATTGTTTTAATGCAGATACCAAATGCAGAATAGTTTAAATGTGATACTTAATGCTTCTGCCTGAAATGTAGCAATTGCGATTCAGAAGTATTTGGGGAATCAACATACTGAGAACATTAAAAATTCAGGGTTAGGCATAGAAGAAAATATAAAACAAATAAACGGTCCTTTTTATATCTAAATAAATGGTCTGCAAAGCAACATATGTTATAATTTTATGAGCCTTTGCTTAGATGGTGCATCAACAATGTTGAGAGGAGATTAATACACTTAGATTGGATGAGCATTGGAGACAATGCAACACAAATTTGCCCAAGTTACACCTGTTACGTACTTTGCTTCATGGAAAATTGGCTATCCCTCACCATTTTGGCTTTACCATTCACTGTAAAGGTAGGATAGATGAGGCAGAGGAAATGGAGTATGCTTTATAATTAACTCATCATAGTGCACAGATGTAGTGGTTCTGTCTCAGTCCTGCTCACCCAACCTGGAACATCTAGCAGTCAAATATCATTCTTTTTACACGCTGAGGGAGTTTTTCACCATCATCTTGGCTGTGGTGTACATTCCACCTCAGACCAGCGTCAGACGGGCACTGGAGGAGCTATACTCTGTTATCAGCAGGCACAATAAAGTGTAGCCTGATGCCTTCCTTATCATTGTGGGGGCTTTCAACCAAGTTAACTTGAAGAAATATCTGAATAACTACACCAACATATCACCTGTGAAACCAGAGGAGTCAACACACCTGACCACTGTTATACTACCATCAAGAACACTTACCGTGCCACCCCATGCCCACACTTAGGAAATTTTGATCATCTGGCCGTACTTCTAGTCCCAGCATATGGGCAGAGACTATGGACAGCAGCACCTGTGAGGACCAAGAAGGTATGGACATGTGAACCGGAGGAGCACTTACAGGATTGCTTTGAGTTGGTGGACCGGGCAATATTCAAATCTGAATGAATATGCCACAGTTGTCATTAACTTCATCAAGACCTGTGTATATGAATATGTGCCTTAGAGAACATATTGGACATATCCCAACCAAAAACTGTGGATGAACCAGGAACCAGGAGCCAGGAGATTCATAGTCTGCTGAGGGCTAGATCTGTGAAATTCAAGACCAGAGATCCAGAACTATACAAGAAACCCAGGTATGACCTATGGAAAGCTATCTTAAGAGTGAAAAAAACAATTCTGACTGAGGTTAGAGATGGAATAGGATGCATGTCAGCTCTGTCAGGGTTTGCAGACCATTTATTCCTACAAACCAAAACCTATCATCATGAATGACAGTGATGTTTCACTCCCAGATGAGTTCAAAACCTTTTATGCATGCTTTGAATAGGAGAATAAAACTACATCTGTGTGAATCCCTACAGCATCTGCCTGTGATCTCTGTCTCAGAGGCCGGCATCAGAACAACTTTCAAGAGGGAGAACCCTCATAAGGTGCCAGGCTGGTGTACCTAGTGAGGCTCTGAAAACCTGTGCCAACCAATTTTTGGAAATGTTTAAGGGCATCTTTAATCTGACACTGCTGCAGTTGAAGGTTCCCATCTGCTTCAAAAGTGTGACAATCATAAGAGTAGAGTGAGCTGCCTCAACGACTCTCACCCAGTGACATTCACATCTGCTGTGATGAGGTGCCTTGAGAGGTTGGTCATGGCCAGAACCAACTCCTGCCTAAGAAAGGACCTGGACCTGCTGCAATTTGCTTATCAGCACAATAAGTCTACAGCAGATGCAATCTCTCTGGCTCTCCACTTAGCCTTGGATCATCCAGACAATAGTAATACTTAAATCAGGGTGCTTTTTATTGATTACAGCTCAGTGTTCAACACAATTGTCCCCTCAGTTCTAATCGACAAGCTCCAAAACCTGGGTCTCTGTACCTCCCTCTGCAATTAATTGTGGACTTCAGAAAGGGGAAGCTGAGGGAACACACACCAGTCCTCATTGAGGGATCAGCATTGGAAAGGGTGAACAGTTTTAAATTCATGGGTGTCAACATCTCTGAGGATTTATCCTTGGCCTAACATATTGTTGCAATTACAAAGAAGGCATATCAGCCACCATGTTTCATTAGGAGTTTTAGGGGAATTGATATGTCACTGTAAACACTCGCAACTTTCTTCAGATGTACTGGTTGCATCACCATCTGGTAATGGAGGGGCCATTGCACAGGATTGGAAAAAGCTACAGAAAGTTGTAAACTCAGCCAACTCCATCATGGGCACCAGCCTCATCAACATCCAGGACACCTTCAAATAGGCAATGCCTCAAAAAAGTGGATCCATCATTAAGGACCCCGGTAACCCAGGGCATGCCCTCTTCTCATTGCTACCACCATGGAGGGGGTACAGGGGCCTGAAGACACACACTCAACATTTCAGGAATAGTTTCTTCCCCTCCAGCATCAGATTTCTGAATGGACATTGAATCACTGTCATTTATAATGATAGGTTTTGCTTTGTAGGAATAAATGGTCTGCAATACTTCCTCAGTATTTCCCTCTCTTTCTGCACAAATTATTTATTATATATATTTCTTATTGTAATTTATTACTTTTATTACCATGCATTGCATTGTACTGCTGCCGCACAATAAATTTCATGACATATGCAGGTGATATTAAATCCTGATTCTGATTCTAATTCACAGATCTAAAATAAAGTCATAATCATGGAAGTAGGCCATCTCATCCATGCGGACCTATGGGTACCCATCCATCTTGATTCCATCTTCCAGCACTTGGCCTGCAGCTTTGATCAACAGAATATTTGGAGACTTTTGCTGATGTCTATTTGTGTTTCCTCTTCAATCCAGGTGTTAGTTAGCTAGTAATTAAATACAGTCTCCATCAGAATTACTGATTGTATTTCTGGCACGGCAGATTCATGTCTATTAAGTCAAGTCCAGTGTGGAAGTTCTCAACAATTCCTACAAAAGAACTTTCAAATAAAGAGTTCAGCAATAGAGTGTAGAACACAGTGGTGGACTATGTTGTACATATTTGAGAGACTAAATAACACATCTGGATAAGAAGTAATGTATGTGTAACAAGCAATGTACTCAAATAGCAGTGAAAGGGAAATCTTGGTAAACTGCATGTATACAAACAAATTAATAAGGCTTTCTGGTCCGTGGAACGCAGAGAGGTATTTGATATTGTTTGGAGCAATTGATCAAAGAGCTAATCAGTAAGCTGGAGAGGACAGGATCAGAACAAACAATGAAAGTCAACAGTTGCAAAGGAAAAGAGCACCAACTTCAGGTTATGGCTAGGAGGGCATGTGGAGTGCTTCCAAGCTCATGGTCTTCAGAGTTGTGGAAATAAAAAAAACATTGTTAAAGGGCTCCGTGGAGTTAGTTTCCTCAGAGCTCCTTGTTTCTACTTTCAACATGGGCAAAAGCTGTAAAAGAGTTCCACATGAGTTAAATTTAGTGGGTAGGAGTAGATCCTAGCAGCCGATCATGCCGTATATAATAATATAAACACATAAATGCTGGAAATACTCAGCAGGTCAGGCCACAAAGTGGGAAAAGAAACAGCCAATGTTTCAGCTTCGAGCTCTGGTTCTGTTCCCACAGATGCTGCTTAACCTGAAATTTCCTGAATTTTCCGAGTTTTTAAAATTTTAAACTTAAAGCATTTGTAGTTTTCTTAAAATCATTATTATAAAATTTAGCATTTCTTCCGTTCAGGAAAGAGGTAGAGTTGAAACTCTATTGCCCCGACCTATGGAGACACATAATGCAAACCCATACACTATAACGAGAAAGCAATAGTACCATTACTTTTTCCTGATCCTACCTTGGCCCCGCCTGTATGCTGTGATGTAAGGACGCAATGCAATGAAAGGCGGCGATCTAATAGTGTGTGGATTTGTTCAAAAAGCTCGTTGGACGCTGTGGATGATTTCACTGAATCGCCACGTAGCCGGTTGTTGGCGCCGCCGTAATGATCTGCGTACTTCTAGTTGCTGGACATGGGACATTGCTGGAGAGCGAGATCAAGGTGAATAACTCGCTTTATGAACATTGCACTGGTTTTTGAAATTCACTAAAAAAAACCATCTCAAGGTTTCCGGAATAACCCCTCTACTTGTGCTGATCACTTTAGCTCGTTTTTGAGGGCTGTGTTCGAAATAACGGCACGCTGGGCTGGAGCATTTGCTCTTGTCACTCGTCCTGGTCTACACTTCCTCGGCCTTTTGTGTGGCATTTTTATTAACCTGCCATGTTTAGGGTTGGGAAGCCACTTGCCACGTACAGACTTCACCGAGAACATCGACATTTAGGGATTCTGGGATATTTTTTCTAAAAAGAAACCCCCTGTAAAATAATGCGTAACGTTGCTGCGAACGCAGGAAGGTATTACATGGCTGCGCTGATATCATGTGTAGGATTTGTGGCCAAGTCCAAAGTAACAGGGATCTGAGTTTCCGCACCTAGAGATTTCTCAGTAGAATCGCTGCAAAGTAAACAAAACAGTAAATGGTGAAACTTATTCCCTTTGCCCGCACAAAGGTTCTGTGTTGTCGGGTGAAGGTTTAATAGCATCCAGTTTACGGTACAGTTTAGTAGCTTATGTCTTTGGAAAGGCAGTCTGCTTTTGTCCAGCACCTTCCAGGAGCTTAGGGCGTCCGGAAATATTTTCTTGTCAAACGGTACGATTGAAGAGTGGACCGTGTATAGATTAGTCTTTACCAGTGTCCCTATCTCGTCTATTAATGATGTACAAGACTGTTCTAACTTCCGTCTGTAACCAGTAAAAGACCTATAGGACAAAAGAAAAAATCTAGGTAGAAAATTATTTTGACTGGAACTCATTGCAATTAAGGTTCAACTTTTTTGTCCACCTGCACTGCACTTTCACTATAAATTGCATTCTCTTGTTTTTTCCCCTATTTTTTACATACATACATATGTATGGAATAATCTGTTTGGGTGGCTTGCAACAAAAAAAACTTTTCTCTGTATCCTGGTACTTGCGACAATACTAAATAAATAACCAATTGCCAATTCAAAGGGAGCTGAACAGTGGCCTTGGAGGAGGGTGCAGTGATTTGAGGGCTATAGGGAAAGAGTTGAGGATGGAGCAAAAGGTGAGTGTACAATCCCCCAAAAGAGTCATTGTCTATGCCTTGCTTGTGTCTTTAACTCAGATGCTGACTTCAGCCCTGAGGCCTTACTATTTATGATTTCCTTCCTATTTCTCTGCATCTCCATAAGGTAAGATCCATGACTCAGCTTCTGGCACCATTTTCTCTTTTGGAACCATATATTTTTGTAAAATTGGTTCAAATGGGAAAAAATGCTATAATTACCTCATTATTGGAGACATAGAGATACTCCAAGTGCTGGGAAACCAGAATAACATGGACAAAATGCTGGTGGATCACAGCAGGTCAGGCAACTTCTATAGAGAAGAATAAACAGTTGATGTATCAGGCCAAGATCCTTCAGGCTGCCAGTCCTAATAAAAGGTCTCGGCCCAAAATGTTGACTATATATTTCCCTCCATAGATGCTGCCTGACCTGTTGAGTTGTCCAGCATTTTGTGTGTGTGTTCTGTATAACTAGATTGCTATTCCCTATATAACTGATGTGGAAATAGTTATGTAGGAAACCTATGTAAATAATCTTTGGTCTAATTACTAAAATACTCACCGGACAGATAACAAGTGATAACACCCTGGGAAAGGTTTCACTGCTAACGTAATGGTCTTTTTGTAGCAGCAGTGTTTGGGTTATGGTTAGAGATAACGGGTGCTTTGGAATGTGAGCTGTCCAATCAGGGGAGTGGTTTTTGTGTTGTGTGCCTGACACCAGGGTGATCTGGGTCTGCTTGTTCAGTGGGGGATGAAGAGAGAAGTATTAAGTCAATTTTTTTTTAAGTATAAACCATAGTAGTGTTAAATATGGAAATGCTAGAAATACTTGTTACTTTTGCACAAATGGTCCAAAAACTGAAAATTGTCCTAAGATTTCGAATCTGCCCATGTGATGTGATTCACTCTCTCAAGTATTCCTCATTCTCATATAGCAGACTGTCAGGAATTGTTTCACATTACTGCACTGGTTAAAGCGGCAAGTGAGAGTTTTGTTAAGCTCTAAGGATATTAAGATAATAAACTGGACCCACTTTAAGGTCATCCCTGAAGTAGTTATATTTAGAAACATCAGATCCAATATACCATACCATTTAATCCTCAAGATAATTTTGTAACCTCTCAAATTTAGCAGTGTTCAATCCCCCTTGTTCAATCACTTCCCACCTATGTTCGTGACACTTCTCATGCTTCGAATTTTTTCAATGATTTTAAGTTCCCTGGCCCCCACCACCTTATTTTCACCATGGATGTCCAGTCCCTATATACCTCCATCCCCCACCCAGACGGTCTCAAAGCTCTTCGCTTCTTTTTGGATTCCAGATCTAACCAATTCCCCTCTACCACCACTCTCCTCCGTCTAGCGGAATTAGTTCTTACTCTCAATAATTTCTCCTTTGGCTCCTCTGATTTCCTCCAAACCAAGGGTGTAGCCATGGGCACGCGTATGGGTCCCAGTTATGCCTGCCTTTTTGTTGGCTTTGTGGAACAGTCCATGTTCCAAGTCTATACAGGTATCCGTCCCCCTCTTTTCCTTTGCTATATCGACGACTGCATTGGCTCTGCCTCCTGCACGCATGCTGAGCTCATTGACTTCATTAACTTTGCCTCCAACTTTCAACCTGCCCTCAAATTTACCTGGTCCATTTCTGACACTTCCCTCCCCTTTCTTGATCTTTCTGTCTCCATCTCTGGAGATGGCTTATCTACTGATATCTACTATAAGCCTACAGACTCCCACAGCTACCTGGACTATTCCTCTTCCCACCCTGTATCTTGCAAAAATGTTACCCCCTTCTCACAATTCCTCTGTCTCCACCGCATCTGCTCTCAGGATGAGGCTTTTCATTCCAGGACGAAGGAGATGTCTTCCTTTTTTAAACAAAGGGGCTTCCTTTCTTCCTCCATCAACTCTGCTCTCAAATGCATCTCTCCCATTTCCCACACATCTGCTCTCACCCCATCCGCCCGCCTCCCCACTTGGGATAGGGTTCCCCTTGTCCTCACCTACCACCCCACCAGCCTCCAGGTCCAACATATAATTCTCCATAACTTCCGCCACCTCCAACGGGATCCCACTACCAAGCACATCTTTCCCTCCCCTCCTCTTTCTGCTTTTCGCAGGGATCGCTCCCTACGAGACTCCCTTGTCCACTCGTCCCCCCCCCCCCATCCCTTCCCACCGATCTCCCTCCTGGCACTTATCCTTGTAAGCGGAACAAGTGCTACACCTGCCCTTACACTTCCACCCTCATCACCATTCAGGGCCCCAGACAGTCCTTCCAGGTGAGGCGACACTTCACCTGTGAGTCGGCTGGTGTGGTATACTGCGTCCGGTTCTCCCGGTGTGGCCTTTTATTTATTGGTGAGACCCGACGCAGACTGGGAGACCGTTTTGCTGAACACCTACGCTCTTTTTTCCAGAGAAAGCAGGATCTCCCAGTGGCCACTAATTTTAATTCCACGTCCCATTCCCATTCTGATATGTCTATCCATGGCCTCCTCTACTGTCAAAATGAATCCAAACTCAGGTTGGAGGAACAACACCTTATATACTGGCTGGGTAGCCTCCAACCTGATGGCATGAACATTGATTTCTCTAACTTCCGAAGCCTCCTGTCCCATGATCCTTTCCCTTCTCCAGCTCTGTATCCCTTTTGCCAATCACCTTTCCAGCTCTTAGCTTAATCCCACCCCCTCCGGTCTTCTCCTATCATTTCACATTTTCCCCTCCCACTACTTTCAAATCTCTTACTATCTTTCCTTTCAGTTAGTCCTGACGAAGGGTCTTGGCCCGAAACGTCGACAGTGCTTCTCCTTATAGATGCTGCCTGGCCTGCTGTGTTCCACCAGCATTTTGAGTGTGTTGTTTGAATTTCCAGCATCTGCAGATTTCCTCATGTTTGAAATTTAGCAGTGCTTGTATTGCCTTCAATTATTCTGTTAGTCTCTAATATTAAAAACCTGTACTTCATCTTTAATGCGTAACAGTTAAATACATCTGTACAATGCATCATTCCTTTTGAAAGTACTTTAACTGTTTGCTGCCATGCATCCAAAACTTGTTACAGATTTGTGGAATGATTGGAAAAACTCTCCTTTATAGGCTCAAACACTCCATGCTTCTGTTGTGATTGCTGGCAAACTGCAGGTTTTCTAATTCTGATATAACTGCAAGAGGATAAAAGAGGCTTGGAAACACAGACACAGTTTATGGTTATGTTATTGTGAAAGTTACAATGTTGCAGCTACTCTTGTAACAGTTTTCCCTTCCTGTGAATGGTAACAGAGAGGCCTGATCTGCCAGGACTCATCATGAAGAATAATGCCAACTGATTGAGTTTATAGAGATCAGAAAGAATTTGGTAAAGAAGTTTAAAATCAGAATCAAATTTATTATTATAGACTTGGCTAACATGAGTCCTGATGAAGGGTCTTGGCCTGAAATGGCAACTAGTTATTTCTCTCCAAAAATGTTGCCTGACCTGTTGAGATCCTCCAGCATTTTTTTGTGTGTTACTTGGTATTTCCAGCAACTGCAGAATCTTTTGTGTTTATGACATGAAATTTGTTTTGTGGCAGCAGTGCAGTACAAGGACATAAAATTACTATAAATCACAAAAATAAAGAATTTATTGAATAACCTGAAATAACAGTCTTGGATTCATAGACTGTTCAGAAATCAGCTGGTGGAGGGTAGAAATTGTTTCGGAATCATAGAATGTGGATCTTCAAGGTCCTGTACTTCCTCCCAGATTGTAATAATGAGAAGATGGCATGCTCTGGATAATAGTGAATATGGGAGTGAACAAGAAGGAGCAATGATCTGCTGAATAAAAGTAGAATCTGTTGGAATAGAACAAGAAAGAACTTTGAGTAAGACAAGTGATGCAATTATTGACTAGGAAAATTCCCTTGAATTTGTAGACTGATTTATGAAATTTCATTTGGTTGTTCATCTGCAGTAAAAATATTAGTTTGTACTAGGTGGGGGCCGGCTAGTGGCATAGTGGCATCAGCGCTGGATTTCGGAGCGAAGGCTCCCGAGTTGGAATCCAGTCGGCGCCCTTGCACGCTTTCCATCCGCGCTGAGTTGAGCGTTGAGCTAGCAACTCGGCCTCGTAAAAATAAGAAAGCCTGCTATAAAAATGCCGTCCCGATAACTCCACTCAGAGTTAAGGGCTTTCTTCTTTTTCTAGGTAGAAGTCCTTCTAGGTAGGACTGGGAACAAATCAGGGACATGTTGGTGTATCTGATGCTACATGCCTGTAATGCTCCTCCAAGAGTTTCTCATTGCACATGTGCCTACATGTTCTTGTGCATATGATGATAAACTTAACTTTGACTGTGAGCTGCAAATGGTTTGGTCCCAAAAGCAAGTGGGAATTGCTGGACATCCTCTGGGGTGTGGGGAGAAAATAACTAGCATTTCCATTGGGCCTTTTATACCCTCAGGGCATTCCGAAGTACTTTATATCCATGTACCATGTTCTACGATCTCTAAAATAGTATAGGAAATGTAACAATCAATTTGTATCCAGCGAGCTTCCTCAAAGAACCATGAGCTGCTGACTGGATAATCTGGTATCTTTAGTGTTGTTAATTGAAAGATAAATATTGACAAGATTAAATAGAATAATTATTATGTTCTTCAAACTACATCATTAAACAGGTTATCTAATTGTTGATCATGTTTGTTATTTGTAGCAGAGACATTTCAAACTGTACTTGGTTGGATCTAAGGCGCTTCAGGATTGAAAAGTGCTATATAAACTCAAGATTTTTCATTAAATATGAAAGTCTCATTCCCTGAATTTATTTTTATTTAGTGTTAAATCATGGAACAGTCCTTTCCGGGCCATTGAGCCGCTCCGCCCAGCAACCCTAACCCAACTACAGGACAATTTACAATGACCAGTCACTAATCTTTGGACTGGAGCACCTGGAGGAAACCCACGTGGTTCAAGGGGAGAATGTTTAAACTGCTTGCAGATGGTGCCATAATTGAACTCTGAACTCTGGAAAGGTCCAAGCTATGATAACATTGTGCTAACTGCTACCTACCATGGTGCCCTTGTTCTTGGACAACCAGAGGACCTCGGGGTTAAGGGTGACTTATTGTCGTGGGTCTGCCTTAGAAGAAGATGGTGCATAGGGAACGAGAACTGTCATGAAGCCAGAGCTTGCCAGCTCCAGAGACCATTGTTCAGGCTTGACCTTGGATGCTGTGTGTGTGGAGTTTGCAAATTCTTGTTGTGACAATATTTTTTTCTAGGTGTTCTGGTTTCCTCCCATGTCTCAAAGACATGCCAGTTGATTGGTTAGGGTCGAATGTGGATGCTGCATCCCAGCTGTCTATGTGGTACACAAGCCAAAGCAGTACAATATGGAGAGCAAGCTATTGCCCATGTAGCAAGCTCCCCCTCTCCATGCATCTGATGAACCCAAAGGAACGGCAGAGGCCGATACAGTTTGGTATCAGCAGGGTCGCAGGAGATGCCAGTCAGCGTTGAACTCAATGTAAGACTTCCTTAAGGACTCCAGCTCCGGATTTTCCCCTCAGGGTTTACTCCCAAAGCCTTCCCTTTGAGTGGGTATAGCTGCAAGACAGTGGGGGTTTGAGATCACAGTTTTTCCTTCTAGATGAGCTGCCCACCATAGCTGACAAGCCCCATTTGCTTGAAACAACTGTTTTTAAGGTGTCAGCAACTCACCTTTGTCCCTTCCCTTGTCAGTAGAAACAGTTCTGTTGTGCTTAGTAGTTAAGCCACACGTGAAGGCCAGGAGATGGACATGGTTGTCAGAGGCTATTTGAGATGCACGTCATTGGGAGCATTTAATAGTTAGTGGGAGCTTGTCCCCATTACTATCCCTGGCTATAACAACCTTATGGAACCATAGGTAAATTGCCCCTACTGTGTAGGTGAGCAGTTGAATCTGGCAGGAGATTGGAAAATGTAGAAGAAATACAAAAAAGGATTAATGTAGGATAAGTGTGTGAGTAGTTCATGGTTGGTGTGGACTCGGTGTCCTGAAGGTGCTTTTCTATGCTGTACCCTTCTATGGCTATGATATATAAACTCATTCACAGATGGGACTGACAGTGACTGATAGGAGGCTTGTGAGGTAGTCACTCCTTCCATTTATCCATGACCTGTATGTGTTCCTGAAGCATGGACTGGAGGCTGTCAAAATCAGCTGTTCTCCACTTTGAACAGTCATGGATCAGAGATTCCCTTTCAGTGGGACTTAGAGGACATACTCAAAGCCTTTCCTTGGTCAACCCAGTAATCTTTCCCAAGACAGAGTTTAGAATAGAATGTCTATATCAGGAGTCCAGGATCAATATAAGTGATGTAGCTTATAGTGTAATTCTGGCTTCAGCGCTGAAGGCTTGGGAGCTGACATCGGCCAGCTTGTTCTTCCAGTGACTTTGGAGGACTTTTCAGAGATGGTATTAGTGGTATTTTTCCAGTGCCATGAGATGTCTGCTGTAGTTAGTCTAGGACAGGCATGGGCAAACTACGGCCCGGGGGCCATATGCGGCCCGTTAAGCTTTTTAATCCGGCCCGCAGAACTTGATGAAATTATATTAATAAACCTTGTTAACGTTTTTTCCCCCTGCAATTCTGGCGTTTTCCCAATAGATGACGCACTCTATATACATTGACCTTTGTTGAGGTGCAGCGTATTACTCCACATTTGCGCTTTACTCTTTGTTCGGCTCGACCTATTTGTGTGAACAGGCGCTCAGCGTCATGAACATCAACAAAGCCAGCCACAGATCCAAGTTAACTGACCAACACCTCAGATCCATCCTGAGAATCGCCACAACAAAACTAAATCCAGACTTCGATGCGCTGGCTAAAAAGGGAGACCAACAACACTGTTCCCACTGAAATTAAAAATAAGTTTCTTCATTGTGTTATGTAAAAAATGCATTTGAAAATTTTTTTTCAATAAGCCTTACATGTTACATGTCATTTCTGTTAAGTGATGGACATGAGTAGTGCGCAGGTGCACGTACGTTCTCAAAATAAAAAATGCGCTCCAGATCAAATAATGCGCTCTGCATACTGGCACGCTGTCACTGTTCTGTCCTTGTGCTGGTCATTGTTGAGTTTTGGCACAGGGGACAATTGAATAAGAAGGAGCAGGACAAGTAGACCTGCATCTCCTACCGTTTTTGAAATAAAGACAGTCAGGAGGAGAGTGATGATGATAATATCTTGAAGGATAACAGAATTTTCAGTGCTTTAAAATAATAACTGTTACTATTAAAAAAAAGCTGTATTTTATTCATTTAATTTTCAGTGTTTTAAAAGTCATTTCAATAAATACCATGGGACTTCAAAGACAGATATTTTGTTGTAATGCATTTGTTCATTTTCAATTGAAATTAAAGCACGTGTTTTCTACATATCCCATAATATTTTATTTTCTCTTATGAGGTGTATTACCAAAACACTCCGTCCATCTGCTCCTGGTCCGGCCCCCCCTGTCAAATTTTAGAACCCTTTGCGGCCCACAAGTCAAAAAGTTTGCCCATCCCTGGTCTAGGAGCATACAAGAGGACAGGAATTACTGCTGCCTGGGAGACTTTTCATCTTGTACAAGGTTTCAAGTCTTGTCTTTAAATACTTTTTAAACTCATTTGATCAAAAGCCTCATTTGTTGAGGGCTATGATGTTTCATCACTGATGTCTGCACTGAAAGGTGGCTCCCAAAATATCATAAATGGGCTATGTTTTTCAGTGTCTCACCATACTCCTTATTTTCTGAGGGTACTGTAAGTTCAGGTCCTGCATTGTAACGAGAAAATCTTTGTGCGAGTTGAATGTCTTCACCACTGTGGTCTTTGGCGTGCATGACAGGGGCCTGTGCACGTGTAGAGTATTTTAATGCTTGTTCTGTTCTGTCCTAATAAACAAAGTTTTGAAACAGATGAGGGGAATTTGCGTCTTTCTGCCTAACTGGCTGGATTCACTACTCTTTTGGCCTAACAGGCCTGATGGTCAAATCCCCTGAGTCGGTGTGTGCAGAAGTCAGAGGCCTGATGCCTGCAAGTACGTTGAAGATTCTGAACCATCTTGACCTGCGGCTGGAGGCCTGTCTGTGTGTGAATTGGGGGGGGGGGGGGTAGGAGGAAAAGGGGCTGTTTTGCTGTTGTTCTGCTGAACATTGTGGGCATGCCGTGCTGGCATCAGAATGTGTGGCGTCACTTGCAGGCTGCCCCCAGCACATCCTGTGTTGGTTGTTAATGCAAATGGCATATTTCACTATATGTTTTGAAGCACGTGTGGTAAATAAGTCTGAATCTGCAGCACGGTGAGTTGGTGGAGGTCCCTTGTTTTGTGGATATTGGATTGATGGCCCATCCCCTCAGTTAGTTCAATGAAAGTGTTGACAATATCTTGGCCCTCCCCTTCTGATGACTGCAAATTTAAGTGTCACCTGTAAACTACAGCTTGACCACATAAATTT
The DNA here is from genome assembly GCF_030144855.1 of Hypanus sabinus. Lineage (NCBI taxonomy): Eukaryota > Metazoa > Chordata > Chondrichthyes > Myliobatiformes > Dasyatidae > Hypanus > Hypanus sabinus. The sequence continues at coordinate 7,176,531 of NC_082739.1, read as the reverse complement.
GGGTAATCTGGGTTCTGAAAGTGTCATCACTGTAAGACTAACTACGGATGGTTTGTTAGAAGTAAGAAACAACATTGCAGCAAGAAAGATTGTCCTGCTAATTTTCTTAACGATGCAACCTTGTTTGATGCTGGTCTTCACCAAGAGTGGTTCCATTGCTGACTTGCTGGTTAATATCGCTGCTTTCATACATACCAGGAACAGAGATCACATGCTATTTAGGCTGTTGTGACATTATTTGTATTTTCTATCCAGAATGAAGCAACCGGCCTATATTCCCATTTGGAGGGAATCCCAAAGGCTCTGTTACCTGGAGTTGGTGGGAAGAAGATCTTGGATTTCTGGTGGGAAGTTGTTAATATGTGAGTGGATTTTTGTTATTGTTCCTCTGCTTGGAAGAGCTACAGTTGTATTAACTTCAAATATGTTTCTGGTCAGAATAAGTTATTTGTGTAAGAATAAGCAAATCTAGGAGATGGTTTGAAAGCAGTGGATAGTGAGGAGGTGAGGCATGACCACTGGATGTGAACTGAGGAGATGAGGTAAGCTGTTCTCATTAAATCATTCAATTATCGATTCAACTGAGTCCTGAGGAAAGATCTCAGCCCAAAACGTCAACTCTTACTCTTTTCCATAGTTGCTGCCTGGCTTGTTGAGTTGCTGCAGCATTTTGTGTGTATTGCTGATTGAATATGCTTGTGTAGGAACTGAGATCTGAAGAGTGTTTGACATCAGGGAAATTTGTAAGATTTTATTGAAGACGATGTGATGCGAGCCAGGGTTCATAGATTTAAAATTTTAGGAGAGAATTACAAAGGAAGAAGGAAAGTACTGAGTGAAAATACTTAGCCTTCCATTGCCTGTTGAGGTGGTGAAAACTGAATCCATCAGTTTGTTAAAAAGGGAAGGCACTTGACAAAAGAATAATTTCCTAAACGCTGAGATTAACTGAAGGCCACTACTGGAAGCCACTGGTCAGGAAGGGCTCCCTTTGTGCCACAGTAATGCTTGGATTTGGGTTGTAGGAGTGTTTAATTGGCTCTCTTTCATCTTTGTTCAATCTGAGTGGCCACCTCTTTTGCCTCTGACTCGAGTGTGGATTTTGACGGCCTAGCAGAGATTCGAGTGGAAAATTTGGGTAGGAACTCTAGTGCAAGACAGGAGAAATGCTGTGTTCTCAATGGCAATTTTCAGATGAGATGAGAGCAAAAAGAAACCCCATGACGTTATTTTGGATAAGAATGCTCCCTGATGTCATGACCCATGCATATGCTTCAAATTACATCATTAAATCATGTACCCTGTTGTTTAAATTGGATCTTGATCTGTAGAAGCTAGCAGCCATGTTTTCCACACTACAACACTTTTCAAAAAGTATATTAAGCACTTCTGATGTTAGAGGCTGTGAAAGTTTCTAAGACAGTGTTCTTTTTTCTATATAACTTCACCGTGGTTTTACTTTGCATATATACGTATTTCCTCTGTTCTGTTTGCAGGCGTAACCTCTTCAGTCAAGTCTACCTCGTCACAAATGCGGACAAGTGAGTGTGTTTGTTTGGCTGCTCAGATTATGGGTGAAATAAAGTCAAAGTCAAATGCTGTCTGCTGTAAATGCAAAGGAAGGAAGCTTTGGAAAGTATCAGAGCCAGGTAGCATCTGCAGAGAGAGGAAAATGGAAGGTGAATGGTTTCAGCTAAATTTCAGCAGGGAAAGAGTGAGGGTGGGGCTCAAAATGAATAAGATGCAAATGTCTAAGGCAGGACAAGTAAATGGCTGGGATCCATTATGCATTTTTCAGAATATGTACTGGTTGAGCAAAAAAAAGTGAATTGCATGCTGGAATCTAGTCAGAGGGAAGCTGTAGGTTGTCAGACATGGGAGTGAGTTACCAGCTAGAAGTTTAACTGAGGGTATTGTACAGTATTTCATGGAATGTTGCAGAATCACCCTTTCCAGTCCATTTCTACGTGCCATTAAGAGAGTGTTGATTTGCCTGCTGGAAGCATTGCATTCCCAGTGGTGAAGGAATTAAAAAAGCACTGTGAGGACAGGAATTTCCAACTTTTAACCCAGGGAGAGTGAGCCAATGTCAGTGAGAGAAGGTTGCATTCTCCTGTCATTTTTCCCTCTTCAAGTCATGGATTTGTAATGTGTGACTGGAAAAAATTCAGCCCTGTTACCACAGTGCATTGTGCAGATCTGTAGTCATAGTTACTTACCACGGTTACTACCTTGTTCAGATCAGTGTCAAATTTCTTAACTGAATTCTTGAAGCTTCATCCACACAAGTGGGGCTATTCCATCACTTTTATGGTTTGTAGATGGTGACGGGGCAAGGGACAGAGACAGAGTTACTCACCAAGAGACAGCCAGCCTGATTTATCATGTAAGGAAAATAGACGTCAAATAAAAGACACAGAAGCATCTTACAAGCTGGAAACTAATTAAGGCAGTGAGTAGATTTAACACAGAATAACTCAAGAATGGGTGAGTTTTTGGCAGATTAAATTAATGGGAAGGTTTGATATGGTACATTGTAATACAGAACTCTGCCATGTGTGGTCCCAAGCCCGGCTGTGAAAGGAGGAGGGTTGGGACTGGGGCTGGCAACCCCATCCTGTGAAAACCCAGATCTAGAGAAATGGCAACAGAAGCTCCAAAGAGCTCACTCCTGGGAGAGAAAGGATCTGGCGAGCTGCTGTCGGCAGCCAGTAGGGCTGATGGACTTAACTAAGCTTAAGTATCAAATGAAGCTGAAATATATCCACTCAGCAACTGTGGATTTAACGCACTTTTTCACTTTCAGATACAAGTACTATGAGCGATGGGCAACTGCCAATGACTTCCCAACAGAAAACATTATTAATGATGGTTCAACTACCAATGAAACACAGTTGGGTGCTGTGGCTGACTTTGAGCTGGTGGTCAGTAGCAAGAAGTTCAGTGATGATGTCATGGTGGTATGTCTTCCTTACGTGATGACACTTCGAGGCTGTGTATGCATGCTAGAAATATTCTAATATCACAAGATTTGTATTTCCAGATTGCTGGGGATATGCTGTGTGAAGATCTGAACTTTGATATCGCTGAGGTCCTCAAGTTCTTCAAGTTTAAGGTCAGGTGGGAACTTCAGTTCCTTGTTTACACATGTTTAGTTGGTCCAAAAAGTCCTGTTTACATAAGGAATCTTAAGGAAAAATGTTGGAAGTTTAGTTTCATGTTCTTACAAACCATGAATTATGTACAAGCAAGTGTTTGGGATAGATTTGCCACGTGCTGCAGTGCTGTGGGCATCATGAACTTAGCTTGCAGTTGCACTTCTGACTTGTGAATTGTTTGAGTTACAAAAGAGCTCACAAGAATGAAACCCATACACTGGGGAGAACCTGTAGTTGCCTGAAAGGACTTCCCAAAAAAAATTATTTGGGACCTCTCAGTATGTATTGCTCATTGCTAATTATCAGAATCCGGTTTAATATCACCAGCATATGTTGTGAAGTGTGTTAACTTTATGGCAGCAGTACAATGCAATACATAGTCAATAACTGTAGAGAAAAAAACTGAGTTACATTAAGTGTACCTGTGTCTATTAAATAGTTAAAATAAGTAGTGCAAGATAACAAAAAATAAAAGTAGTGTGGTAGTGTTCATTGGTTCAATGTCCATTTGGGAATCGGATGGCAAAGGGAAGCTGTTCCTGAATCGCTGTGTGTGTGCCTTCAGGCTTCTGTACCTCCTATAATGTGAAGAGGGCATGTCCTGGGTGGTGGGGATCCTCAATGATGGACAGTGCCTTCCGAAGGCACCGCTCCTTGAAGATGTCTTGGATACTACAGGGGCTGGTACCCATGATAGAGTAGACTAATTTTACAAGTTTCTGCTACTTGAGAACTTGAAATTGTCCTTGAGAAGGTAGTGGAGAGCTGCCTTCAACCACTGCAGTATTTCTGGCAAAGATACTCCCACAGTGCTGTAGAGGAGAGAGTTCCAGGATTTGGAGCCAGCAACAATGAAAGCAAATTGGAGGGGAATCAGAGGTGGTGGTGTTTCTGTTTATGTGCTTCCTTTGGGGGTTGAGGTTTCAAGTTTTGGTGTAACTGTGGTGAGTAACTGCATTGTATTTTGTAAATGATCTCCAGATTTGGATTCAGATTTATTTATCACATGTACATCAAAACACAGTGAAATCCATCGATTGCATTAACAACCAGCACACCCGAGGATGTGCCTGGAGACAGCGCGCAAGTGTCGCCACACGTTCCAGCGCCAACATAGTATGCACGCAATGTTCAGCACAGCAGCACAAGCAAAAAGAGCAGCAAAATAAGCCCCTTTCCTGTCCTTCCCACCCAGTCAAACATCCAGACAGGCCTCCAACCACAGGACAAGCCTGGTTACGGGCCTTCAGTCCTTATCCCCGGATGCCAGATTTGCAGGTATTGGACCTCCAGTTTCAGACTTCTCCCCAGGACACCGATCATAGGTTTGACCTTCGGGGTTTAGAATGGTGAGCAGGGTATTAAACCAGTGAACTGCTTTCTCACAGACAGCAAGGCCTTCAGCTCCTGAGTCAACCATTAAGCAGCCAATTTTGTATTATTGCTACCCTAACCCAATTTATTCTTCCCCTGTTCCCATCAATTTGCACCCCCCCCCCCATATTCTACTGTTTACACTCCAGGTTCAATTTATGGGGGGGGAAACAGGAACGCTTGGAGAAAGCTCATTTAGTTCTTGTGGTTGCGGGAGGATGCACCAAACAGTACAAGAGTTCAGACTTGAACCCGCCTTTCTTGACTGCCGAGGGAGCTGCTCCACAAGATGCTGCCTCACCGCTCAAGTGACACCAGCTCAATTCTACTGCACTGCCCCTTAGTTCTGTATGGTGCTGAGCAGTTTGAGAATTGTTAGATAAAGGTTGTCATTGTTTGGCACATGTTCATTGAAGCAAGCAGTAAAATGTGTCATTTGCACAGTCCAGATATGGGCTAGGGGCAGCACAAGTGTTTCCACACTTCTGACGCCAACGTTGCATTCCCCCAACTTACTAACCCTGATGTCGATGAAATGTGGGAAGAAAGTGGAGCACCTGGAGAAAACCCACATGGTCACGGGAAGAACGTACAAGCTCCTTACAGACAGCAATGGAATTGAATCCCAATGGTTGTAATAGTGTTACGTGAGCCACTACACTAGCGTGCCATTTGCAGCTGCACTTTTCAAGGAAAATGGAAACTATGGCATCGTACTGCTGATGTGCTTTGTAGGTAATGGAAAGGGCTGTAGGGGTAGAATGAATTTGCAAGCAGTGTATCTAATCAGTTTGACTTGCCAATGGTGACTACTATGCTTCTGTGTTGGCTGACAGAAAGGTGAGCTGGCCATTTACTACGAGATGGAAGAAGGCGAGAAGACTGAATCCAGGGGGATAGTTGAGGTGTGCCCCCATACACACAGGTACTGTAGGTCACTGATTGGAAAGGGCGAGTTATTTACTGTGAATCAAATAATCATCAAAATGTGCAGAATCAAAGCATCCAATCTGCCCATCCATGCTTTGTGTTTCGAAAGGCAGTAGTGACTACTTCTATCTGCCAGACCTGTTTTTCTCCTTCAAGTCAATTTTGCACCTGCCTCAGCCTGTGCAGGTAATGTTGCAGATCACAGCAATTCCTTGCATAATAGAAATGCCTCTCTCTGTCTTTAATCATTTTGCTAATTATCTTGAAGAATAATTCTCGGCCACTGACCACCATTTCTTCTTATTTGTTCTAACATCATTCACTTTTTTGAATTTTTAGAGTCATATGGCAGGAAGCAGGCTGTTCAGCCCCCTGGTCCATGCTGACTAAGATGCATATCTAAGTTGCTCCTATTTGTTCTGCATTCGGCCCATAGCCCTTTAAACCTTTCCTGCCCAAGTCTATTCTAAATATCATTAATGTATTTGGCTCAACCACTTCACCTGGCAACTCATTCCATGTATTGATCACTGTCCATGTGGAAAGGTTGCCTCCTTCACCTCCACCATGAACATATGTCCTTTAGTTCTTGATTCCCCATCTCTGGAAATAAGACTGTGCACATTCACACAATCTATGCCCCTCATGATTTTAAACAA